>NW_025814839.1:4480000-5080000 GCF_022079265.1 Lynx rufus | reverse complement strand
AGCCCGACGTGGGGCTCGAACTTACAGACCGTGAGATCGTGACCTGAGCTGAAGTCGGATGCTTAACCGACTGAGCCACCCAGGCGCCCCTCAGTGTTTTTACCCTCGAAGGAATGTTTGTTGTCTCGTCTCGGCGGGAAAACCCTATATGCATCATGAAAGATGCCTGCAACCTTCCATGCATGTCAATCACCCAGACAGCGTTCAAAAAGAATACCAACCCGTGGGCCCCCGACTCTAAACCTTCTCAGCTATGGATCTGCTTAAGCCTGGTTTCCAGTATTTCAGCATGCGGCCCTGTTGAGAACCACTGCATGGGGGGACGTTCTCAAAACTTACGACGCCTCTAGAGCACCTGGGGAGAGTGTTTGACACACATACGATGATTCTGTGGGATTGCGGCGGGGCCTGGGAATCTGAATATTGAAGTGGCTCCCTCTGTGATCCTGAGGCTGGGGAATTCCAGGCCACACTCTGGTAAGCACCGTAGTAAGGAAGGAAGCAGTCGGGCAAACTGCACGGGGAAATGCTCTCCTTATGTTAGAGGGATGAAAACCCCCAAAACCCAGGATGTAGAGTCAGGGTGTGAGCTTGGGTTTGGAACATGCTCATCTGAATCCCTTCATGGTGCGCACTGGGCAAAAAAGAAAAAAAAATGAGAAAGGAAACACCCAAAGAGTTACAGTGATAATCACTGGGTGGTGGGATTGTAAGAAAGCTTTATTTCCTTCTTTAACGTCTCCACCACCCACCCTCCTCAAGCACTCAATTGTCTGGACTCCCTCTGCTTCTTTAATTTTCCAAAGTGAACATGTGTTGCCTTTTCTTTCAAAATGTTTATTTATTTATTTCGAGAGAGAGAGAGAGAGAGAGAGAGAGAGAGTGAAGGAGAGAGTGGGGGAGGGACAGAGAGAGAGGGAGAATCCCAAGCGGGTTACTCGCTGTCAGCGCAGAACCTGATGCGGGGCTCAATCATGAGTGAGATCATGACTTGAGCCAAAATCAAGAGTGGGATGCTTAACTGACTGAGCCATCTAGGCGCCCCACGTGTTGCCTTTATATTAGAAGAAAAAGGACATTTTTGAAGATAGGGAACAGATAAGGCAGGGTCAAAAGCCATGGGTTTGAATCCTACCTTTTCTCCAGTCAATGACCTTGAAAACCCTCTATTCTCTGGGGGCCCTTTCCCCCAGACGTTAACGTGAGGGGTTAGATGAGGTGCACCTCAAGTTTCCTCCCATGGGCAGCGTTCGGGGAGTCTCAGATCCTGAGGCTGAAACATCCAGATTTCCCTGGTGTTTGGAAATAGAAGATCCCTCGAGGACTAAGAGAAGGACCGCTCTGTGTCAGCAGCCTGGTGTTTGCCTGTCTAATGCCTCCACATTAAGTGCCCAATTAGCTGGACACCGTACATGGCTGTCACTCTCTAGTTATGTCTTTACATGCCCGATTAATTTTATGACTACAACTCACGCCTTGCATCCAGGAAACACATCCATCACCAGCCTGGACACTTAAGGGGAGCTGTTGGTTACTCAGCGAAGCCGAGTGGGCACGCCCCCTTTCCCAGGATGCTCCCAGAGGTACCAGAAAGGGTGCATCTCTTCCTCTCGGCATCAGCGGACAATCCCTGGGGCTGGCGGGAAGGGGTTCCCAGCTTGGTCTGACCTTGCTATCCGAATGGATGCAGATGGGCTACTCATTCATTCAATTATTTACGGAGCACCTGCTACGTGAGGACCCACCTGGGAGCCAAACAGGTGAGTCCCTGTTTGCACGGACCTGACATTATAGCGAGAGACTCGGGCATTATCGAAATCATCATAATCATGCTATAGTAAAGTTCTCTGAAGGGCAGTTATGGGCAGCTAGGAGAACGTGTAAGAGAGGGACGTGAACAGTGAGGAAGGGGCCTCGGAGGAAGTGACCGTAGAGCTGAGACATGAGGATAAGGAGGAACTGGACCAGTAAAGAGGGCTGAGGAAAAGTACTAGGAAGAAGAGGGAACAGCATGTGCAAAGTACTTGAGAGATGTTCAGTATGGCCAGTGGGCTGGATGGTGGAAGATGAGACTGGAAGGGTGGGCAGGGGCTGCTCCGTGCCAGATCTTAATAGGATACCATTACCGGGTTTTAGGTAGAGGAGACTCAATCTCCCCCGTTTTGAGACAACACGCGGACGTAAGAACGGAGCCCATGAGAGGATCACAGCAGTGAGGACTTCAGAGCTGTAGTGGGTCCAGGCAGAATGAGGCAGGTGGGTCCCCAATCTTTGTCTACCCATGGGGCTGGACCAGGTCTCTTGAAACTACTGGATTGTCGGGGCGCCTGGGTGGTGCAGTCGGTTAAGCGTCCGACTTCAGCCAGGTCACGATCTCGCGCTCTGTGAGTTCGAGCCCGCGTCGGGCTCTGGGCTGATGGCTCGGAGCCTGGAGCCTGTTTCCGATTCTGTGTCTCCCTCTCTCTCTGCCCCTCCCCCGTTCATGCTCTGTCTCTCTCTGTCCCAAAAATAAATAAACGTTGAAAAAAAATTAAAAAAAAAAAAAAGAAACTACTGGATTGTCCCCTGTGGGTCTAACTCAGTATGGCTAAGAGTACACTCGCGAGAGGACCTAGAATTCCCATTTCCTGAGACCAGACTTTGAGGATCTGCTCCGTGTTAGTTTCCTGTTGCTGCCATAACAAATCACTGCCAACTTAATGGCTTAAAACAACATATATATATATTACCTTCACAGTTCTGGAGACCAGATGTCTGACACAGGTTTCACTGGCTGAAGTTAAGGTGCTGGGAAGGCTGTGTTCTTTCTGGAGGTTCCAGGGACAAACCTGTTTCCTTGCCTTTCCCAGTTTCCAGAAACTGCCTACAGTCCTTGACTCATGACCCTTTCCTCCGTCTTCAAAGCCAGCGGTGTGGCAATTTCCAACCTTGCTGTGACTCTGACCCTCCTGCCTCCCTCTTATAAGGACCCACGTGATTACATGGGGTCCACCAGATAATCGCCACCCGGGTCATATTTCCGACTGATTCACATCAGAATCAGACTTCAGCCCTCCTCTCCACAGCAAGGTTGGGGCAATATCTCCCTGCCTGGCTGTGGATGTCAGACAAGCCAAGCCTGGGACTCGGCAGGATCCCAATCCTTCCCTTGGGGCTCACGCTCAACTCCAGGAAAATGCAGGTTCCCTACATGCAGGTACACATGCACACACTTGCAGAATTTAGAAATAGGCAGGGACACAAGGATTGGGGTGCCAGTTTGGGGGTGAGTTTGCCTGGGTCTACATTTGGCCCTGCACTTCCTAGCTCTGTGACCCCAAGAAAGTTACTTAACCCTTCTGAGCCTCTGTTTTTCATCTGTAAATTAGGGAAAACAAAATCCTTACCTCCCAGGACTGTTGCAAAGATGCAGTGACAGTGTTTGTAAAATTCCCCAGAACACGGTAACTACTGAGTAATGGTTGCTGTTAATTATTTCTTCTAGAAATTTGTGGCTCCTATGGCTCCCCGGTCTCACACTTCTTCTGTGTAATGAGGATGCTATCATCTGCCCACGGAACCTGTCTTTTGAAAGCTTTAGAAGGAGCTGCAGTGACTAGAAATTGACACGGAGAGCACACGTACCCACAGGTGAACACATATGCCCACAGGCACACCTGGAGAGGCACATGGCCACGTGCACCTGTGAGCACACACACGCTCGCACACATGCGCGTGATCGTACCTCCGGGCAGAACACATCTTCACACGTACGGCTATCCCTCCACCACCCTTGCCGAGAGCCCAGCCCCATCTGGCTGCCTTCTGCAGACAAGGACAGAAACCAAGTCAAGGACTGACCGACACACCACCTGTTTGTAAAGCTCAGCCTCCCTCAAAAAGTCCAAACTGGCTTCGGAAGCATTCAGGCGACTACTTCTGGGCTTTCAAATGCGTATTGCTGCATCGGCTACGGCTACGGCTACGGCTACGGATGAATGTTGAGGAGAAGGCTAATGGGTGTACAATTACACCGGGAAGTAGGCTTAATGTGGCATATGCTGCGGGGCTGAGGCACCCTGCCTGGGAGGCGTGATGGCTTTGCGGGCGATTCCTCAATCGGGGAGGGAGATGGCGTAAAGCCGGGGCTGGGTCGGGGCGACTGCCTTTAGAGCAGCGGTAGGTTGGATTACACACGATTCACAAAAACACAGCAAAAGGGGAGGGTGGATGTCATGTTGCCTCCCTGTCTCTGTTTCGTCAATTCCAGAGTCATGTTGTTTTTCCCTCACCCTAATTTCTCAGCTGGGGGTGGGGGTGGGGTGGATATTACTGTTAAGTTTATTAAACTTGGCGTTTTCTTAAGTCAAGATCAGATCATTTGCTGTGAACGGGGACATGGCTGCTCTGACGACGACTGGCCTGAGACTCCCTTGCCAAGGTCTCGCAGAAACCTGTCCTTAAATGACTGAGCTGCCCTATCTCGAAGCCATTCGGCTGGCATGCGGGGTGCGAGTATCTCAGACTCATTAATTCTCACTGTTGTTTATTACTGGCGACACCTGGGGAGCCGTGGATCCTAATTTCTCTCCTTGATGGATTGGTGAACGGGATTCCTGCCTGGGCCTCAGCTCTTCGGGGAGGGGGGTCACCTCGGCTCAGAGTTGGAGACGAGGGAGCCAAGAGAAAAAGACAGCTGGAGGGTTCAGCCGAGCTAAGGTAGTCAATGCCGGGTAAGGTGCTGGGTCATTAGAAACCCAATAATTGTCATGGTTACCAGGAGCTGTGCTAAGTACTCTATATGCATTGTTTTCCTTGGGCCATCTTCAACCCGTGAGAGCAGCTCTAGGATTCACCCCCATTTTACAGATGGGCAACTGAGGCACACAGAACCTGTAAGAGGAAAAATGGCGCTGGAGGCTAGGTCTAGCTGCCCACATACTGGTGCCTGCCTTAGTTTCCCTTCAGTGCTTACGGTTAGAGCTCTTTCTAACCCCTTCCTCGGCCTGGCCTGGAGGAGGGGACGAGGGTCACTGCGGTGGAGAGACATGAACTGTCCCACTGAAGGAAGAAGTGTGTGAGCTGGAACCAGTTACCCTGAGTGAGGATCTGAGATCCCCTGTAAATTCTGGACTTCCCTAAATCCCTCAACTCATTTGTCAGCTGCCTTCCCTCCCTGCACCCCAAAAGGCCATAGGATAAAGTGGAAAGACAGATTCAAGTTCCAAGTCTGGTTTGGCCACGCAAAGGCTGTGTGCCTCTGGGCAAGTATCTTAACCTCACTGAACTTCTTTCCTCAGCGGTACGGCAGGGACAACAGTCTGTCTCTCAACGAGGACATTAAGAAAATGAAAGGAAATATAACATATCGGACAGTCCCTCACACAGCGCTTGGCAATAAATATTTGCTTTTCTATAGAATAGCAGAGTAAGACTCTAGTCCTGGAGCCAGTCTGCCTCAGTATGTAATCCCAGTTCCAGCCTTTATTAACCATGTGACCCTGGGCAAGGTGCTTCACCTCTCTGTGCCTCATTTCCTGATCTGTAAAATGGGAATGATAATAATGTGGCCGAATGCGTAGGGATGTTGTGAAAGTTACATAAAGGAATCCGTATAAAGCTTCGAGCACAGAGCTGGCATGTGGTGCTTTGTAAGGAGAGCAAGCTACCGTTTTATTTCTCTAGACGCTGAGCATGGTTGCAGGAAAATTTTCGAGTTTGTCTCTTCTCCCTTTTGTGAACCACCGGACAGAAAGGGCGAGTGCTGTGGTTCATTCAGCAGGGAGTGTGTGGCAATGGCTGGAGACATCTGGGGCTGTCATAGCTGGGTGAGGCATCACTACAGGCATCTAGCAGGGGAGGCCAGGAATGCTGCATAAAAAAAAAAGATCCTACAATGCATGGGACAGTGCACACCACAAAGAATGATCTGTCCCCAAGTGTACTCAGTACGAAGGTTGAAAAACTCCAGCCTGGAAAGACTTGGGAGACGACATGGGCCAACTCCCCATTTTACAGATGAGGTCCAGGAGGCAGTGAGGTCAAAGTGATTCCATGAGAGGCGTACGGGTTAGGCTTCATTCATCATATGCTATTCATCTAACGAGGATTTACTTGTTCTCTCTTTTATGCCAGACACTGGGCTACTTAGCGAATTAAGAAGACTTCTATGTTCATCTTGCACAAACAGGTTCTATAAAGTATTAACGCGATCGGGCATTAGAAACCATTGATCCACAAATAAAATGAAAGAAAGAAAGAAAGGAAGAAAGAAAGAAAGAAAGAAAGAAAGAAAGAAAGAAAGAAAGAAAGAAACCACTGGTCCAATACCTGGGGAATCTAAGGTACTACTCAGTGGTTCTTAACATAGGAGGGTTCAGAGTCCCCCCGCCCTCTTCCAGAGTATGCTGAAATCTATCAATATTCCTTCTCAAAAAAATACAGACGCATGTATAAATGTCTCCAAACCCCTGAATCCTATCCACAGAACATTTAGGACTCCAGGTCAAAAAAGAAAAGAAAAAAAAAGAAGAAGAAGAAGGTGGTTGTAAGCGGTCCTCCTTTGGAAAGGGGAGAGTATGACCCCCTTACAAATCACAGGAAAGATGTCTACCCAATTCAATGTCGCAAATTATAGGTATTATTACTCACTTCTCCCTCTGTCCACATTTCGGAAAAATTCTGTGCCAAAAATATGAGGGATGATGGAACCGAGATGGGGAGGTGACAGAACCCAACAGATTCTGTCAACAACAGGTCTCCCTGTGTCTCTCTGCCTTCCTCTTCCATCACAGCGTCTGGACACCAAGGTTAATGACAATTCCTAATTACTTTTGTGGCCCATCTGTTTAGGGAAATTGACCTCAAATGGAAGCCACCCGGCTGCCCATCCCTTGGCAGGCAGGATATGTGAGCCGATGCCTTTGAGAGGCTCTGGACAGAAAGAAATGTAATGAGGATGTGGAGGGATCTATCTAACCACAGGGTAAAAACAAAATGAAAACCGCCGACAGGGTTTCCTAGGCAAAGGTTTAACTCCAGAGTTAATACATGCAACACTTTGGGGGACACCCTATGGGTGTCTGTCCAATGCACGAAGGTTCTTTTCACACTCAGCAGCCAAATCTGTAGCCCGGCGACCCCTGGCCACAGCTGGCTGGAGGAGAGGTGGAGGCTTAGGGTGAGCTGGGCCAGTCAGGGTTCCTTCCCTGGGAATCTGGAATTAGGGCTAAAAAGAGCTATAAAAATCCAGGAGGTATAGTATCGGTATGTTTTCTAATATGTCAGATGAGAAGCAAAACTTTCCTGAGGCCAGGCTGTGTTCCTGCCCTCGGATCCCTTGAGATCTCTCTAAATCCTTATGTTAAACTCCCCTTTTTGCAGAAGGTGAAGCCTCCAAAGATGGCCGCCATCAATGCCTTCCTTCCCTGGTGGCCCAAGTCATTCTTCCATAAGGAGAAGGGACCTATTTCCCCTCTCCAGTAGAACATGGAGGGGTGATGCCCTACCAGTTCCAGACCTAGCTGGTAAAAATCCTGACGAACGTCCATCTTTGCTCCCTTGGGATCTGGCTGCCATGTAGAGCAGCTCAGGCCAGACTATCGAAAAAGGAGAGATCCCATGGAGAGAGCAAGCCACAAAGAGAACACGGGAGCACGGACTTGGGGTTGCAGCTCTCAGTGCAGCCCCGCCACCAGCTGAATGCAGCTGAGGGAGTGACCCCAGCCTATGCCCCATGGAGTTGAAAACCCATCGAGCAGAGCCCTGCCTGAGTTCTCAACCCACAGGATCGCGAAACACAATGACTGTGGTTTCTTTCAGTCACTAAGTTGTGGGTGGCTGTTATGCAGCAGTAACAGATGACTCAAGCAGTCTCCCTGGAATTAATTTCCTTTCCTGCCAATAGTAGTCCGGGCACGTCGAATAACCTCTGACATCCCACTTAGTGCTTCAATAAGGAATGTGGGGGCAAAATGAGGCTGTTCGATGAATTTCCTTTCTGGCTACTATCTCTTCCTCCAGGGATGCTGAAGAAAGCAGAGCTGGGCTGTGGGCCGAGTGGTGAGCCAAGGTTTAGGCACTCCTCCCCCCACTCTCCAGGGAGAGAAGCGGGTCCTGTCTGCTGCTTGCCTGGGGCTCCCTGGGGTGGTCAGCTCCGGCCAAATTGGCCTAGGGAGGCAGCGCCTCCTGGGAGGCCTGAGGAAGATTCTTCTCTGTATCTCTCAGAGCCACAGGAGTGCGCAGACCAATGTTGGTAGCTTTGGAGATACAAACAGGTGAAGAAGAACTGGAAAGGAACCATTAGACCAGCACAGAATGGGTTCCAGCTTCTAGCTCCACAAGGTCCCCTCCAAATCTAGGCTTTAAAAATCTCCATGTTCTTTGGAGTCGAAGAATTTGGGGCCAGGCCTTCAGGAAAGACACCCAAGTCAGCTGAGAGCTAAAAGCAGAATTCTGAAAGCTAGCCAGACAGAGACGTACATCTTGGCTCCATGTGACCTTGGGCAAGCGACCTTGGGCAAATCGCTTCTCTAAGCCTGTTTCCTCACCTGCAAAAGGGGGTTAAATAATAGCACCTACTTGACAGGGTTGAGAGAAGCAGTTAAGGAGTTAATCTCCAGGAAGTTTTAGATTCAATGCTTGGCACATAGTAAGTGCTCAATAAATGGTGCCCAGTATGATGATTTCAAACCACTTCCTAAAAGACTCCACACCATAGAGCTGGTGTGAACCCAGAAGGGGTCTCACATACATCTGCCATTTTAACAGTTAGAAGGAGCTCATTTGCTCTGAGAGGGGCAGCCAACAGCATGGTCCGGGGTCCTCCATCAGACACGGCCAAATGCTATGGAGTCTGAGCAGGAAGGATCCCGAGAATCAGACTGACCCGCCTCATTAGATGGGTGGGAGAACTGAGGCCCCAAAGCCTCATTAACAGAGAACCTCGGGTTCTGAAATGGGACCCCCGTTGGCACCCTGTCTTCAGACTTGCTTCGTTTCATGTCTGATGTATCATCTTGCTTTCTTCTGACTCTGCTCTGATCCCCTCCCAGGGAAGCATGGATAGAACAGGAATGAGGGCAGGTTTGAGATCGTAAGACACAAATAGCGACGGGTTTGCCTCTGGCAATGCTACCAGCAAGAACTGGCTGCTAGAACAGGGCAGGGAGACAGCCACGGCCAGAATCCTGTGGGACTGTCCTCCCCCACTCTGGCAGAAAGCACATCTCAGCAAAGGGACACTCTGTCATCAAGAGCTTGGCCCCGGCCTCCCTGGAAGCCTCTCAAATCTCCTTTAGGGGAAGCCAGGGCTGCTGGAATTCCAGGGCTTGCCAAACAGGCGTCTCAGGGCATAATTCTAGAACGGAAGCCCTGGCCGGGGTCAAAAACTGAGCTTCCTAAGCAAATTCCTCTCTAAACGACTGCCACCATTTATGGAGCGTGTGCTCTGTTCCAGGCACTACGATAATCCTGTGCCTCCTAACTAAACACTCACCAAGAATTATGCGCTGATGTTGTCCCCATTTTACAGAGGAGGAAACTGAGGCGCAGAGAGGCTAACGTGGTGTACCTAAGGTCACACAGAGGGTAAGTGGTAGAGCTGGAATTTGAACCCAGGTATCTCTGACTCTGGGTCCCCAGTTGTTAACCACGGTGCTATTCTACCACGTCACCAAGGTAGTTGAGGCAATATGACAGGACATGGAGGACGAAGCAGGGGACCCATCTATCCTGTTCTAGAATGTTCCAGAATGTTCATGCTGCAATCTGCTCGGGCCACAGAGACCTCCTTAACTTCACCCTCAGAGGCAGCCCACCTGATACATTTGAACATGGCTGGCACCCCTGGCCACAGCTGATTGGATGAGAGCCCCTGACAAAAGCCAGCCAATCAGAGTGCCTTCCCTGGGAATTTGGACCCTCGGCTCCAAGATTCTAAATTCTCCATCATCTTGGCCACAGGGGATATCTACAGAAATTTGGGGCAATATGGTCTGCCACGTTCACTCACTTACTCAGCAAATATTTTACTGCACACCTACTATGAGCCAGGCTCTGAGAATTCACTAGTGAACAAAACAGGCAAACATCTCTACCTATAGGATTCTCACAATCTAACAGGGGAGAGATGTACAAGAGTCAAAATAAATATATAACATATAAAATATGTTACCTGATTGTAAGCACTATGCCAGAAAATGGCTGAGAGGAGTTTTGCTGGTAAGTGTCTACTCTTAAAACCCATATCCCTCACTTCCAAAAGGCTGAGGCCCATTGTTGGGGGAAGTGAACACACACCTAGGCACACACACACACACTCACAGACCTCCTGCCTGGACGACTTCCCACCCTTGATAGGTCTTTTATAAAGCAAAATTAAGGGGAGCCTGGCTGGCTCAGTCGATTAAGCATTCGACTCCCGGTTTTGGCTCAGGTCATGATCTCACGGTTCCGTGGGTTCAAGCCCCGCATCGGACTCTGCACGGATAGTGCAGAACCTGCTTGGGATTTTCCTTCTCCCTCTCTCTCTCTCTGCCCCTCCCCACCCCCCCACTCTCTCTCAAAATAAATAAACTTAAAAAAAATAATAGAAAGCAAAATTAAGAATTCGATCCTATAAGCAGGCCCCTTGAGATCTCTCCCTTCGGCAGCCTCCGGGGTACACAGACGGAGGGCGACCCATGAGGCAGACCCAGGAAGTACGTGGCAGGCGCCTGTCATTTGTCAGCAGTGCTCCCCATCCACCCTGAGTAAAATCGTCTGCAGAGACTCAAACCAAAGGTGCCAACTTCCAGTCTCCATCCAAGAACCTCTTTAACCCTTAGCTGAGTGTGTGGGTAGGGACATAAACGGCACCTCGGTGCCTGCGTCCGTTGTAAGCAATTGGCAAGGGCCGCCCCTGGCAGAAGGGG
This sequence comes from Lynx rufus, assembly GCF_022079265.1. Classification (NCBI taxonomy): domain Eukaryota; kingdom Metazoa; phylum Chordata; class Mammalia; order Carnivora; family Felidae; genus Lynx; species Lynx rufus. Next base: position 5,069,108 of record NW_025814839.1, on the reverse strand, counting down.
GACTGGGAAGGGGGCTGGGAAGGAGCAAGTCCATTTGAGACCCTGGTCCTGGAGGACCCTCCAGCGGCCCGGCATCCCGACAGCCGGTCTTCCACCTGTACCGAGAGCCCCCAAACACACATACTGTCCTAGGTCCCTGCCTGCCTCCTACCTCCCCGACCCCATGGTCACCCCCGCTTTCTCCACTCCTCCCTTCGCAAGACCACCCACACACTGTTCCCTCACTCTCCAGCACTGGCCTTGCTCACTGATTTTGTCACTCTCTGACGCACCTGTTACACAGCCTCCTTCTAGCCCTTGCTCCTCCTCCCCATACATTTTTAAACTATCTGCTCTCCAAACTCCACCTTTCCCTTCTTCTTACCACTTATGAAACACTGAGTGTCACCAGGGTCTGGGCCAAGGAGCTTACATGCATCATCTCATCTGCTGCTTGCAACAGTCCTGTGGGATAAGTACTGTCGCGCCCCCCACTCGACAAGTGAGCAAACGGAGGCTCAGAGAGGTGAGGCATCATGCCCGGGACCCACAGCGGGCAAGCAGGGAACTGGGACAAAACCCTGGGGTTCTTCAAGTCCAGACCCGTCAGGTTAACCTCTGCTGCCTCCCTCTCGTGCTGTCTCCTTCTTTCAAGCTCCATTTCTGCAATTCTCTTTTCTAAGTTCATTTCAAATGCGCTATTTGGCATACCGTCCCTAGACAGACACTCTTCTCCTTAGCTCTCCCTCGGCTGTATATTCTGGTCAATGGTGTCTCCAGAGCATATTTCTACGAAGCTGAAATTGGCCAAGACGCCCTGCGCTCACAATCACTGGCCCCCAGGCTCCAGTGACAATCTCCTACCATCCTACCAGAGCTCCCCCTCTGTATGGCACCCCTAGCCTCCAAGTCCCCTCCCTAGCGAGCCCCCAGCCCATTCTCTCTCCTCCTCCCTGAGCTCTCCCACCTAATGCCACAAGGATACCAGTTCTGCAGGGTCAGCGGTCTGGCAGGTCACGGACGGCAAACCCTCAGGGAAGCCCCGCCACCCCAGCACACCCCTGGGTGGCACAGCCTGCCGGCCCTCGGGCCCCGGGGGCTCTCCGGACAGACGGCAGGTGTCAGGCCTCACCCAATTCGCTCCTGCTCCATCTCTTCCATTTTCTCGGCTCGAGCGATCACTCTGTTGATGATTTCCTTCTCCTCATCTGTCAGCTCTTCCTGCTTCCTCTGTCTGTCGGGCGGACCGCTGGGATGGACGGGCCAGCCTGCCTGGAGCCTGAAAGGTAACATGGGAAGGCGTGAGGCTGTGCAGCAGGAAGCAGACTGTGGTTAGGCTCTGGTCCCTGGTGTCTTCAGTTCAAATTCCTGCTGGGAAACTCTCCAGCTAGGAGATGAGCCTCAGTTTGCTCATCTGTACAATGGGACACGTTCCTCCCTCATAGGGTTCTCACAGGTTTCTGTCTACCGAGTGCTTAGCACACGGTAGGCATATTCTGCGAGCAGCATTTGTAGGAAGTTCAGGAGAACCCAGAGAGTAAGGGTGTCCTCGGGAGAAGAACCCAGAACAGTAGACTCCGCAGCCGGAGGAGAAACCATTCTGGGAGGAGGGGGTCCGAGGCTGACCCAGCTCCTGCCTGCACATATGTTCTGTTTGTGCAGCAGATTATTTCCTTTATAAGTTGGAAAGAATTGCCAACAGGGTTTACAAAAAGCTCGTAATTTCACAAAAACATCCAGATTTCCAGCCTCAGAAGCTCCCGTAGCGTTTTGCCTTCCATCTTATGCTTTTTTTGGCTTTTCTTTCTTCCTTCCTTCCTTCCTTCCTTCCTTCCTTCCTTCCTCCCTCCCTCCCTCCCTCCTTTCCTTCCTTCCTTCCTCCCTCCCTCCCTCCTTTCCTTCCTTCCTTCCTTCCTTCCTCCCTTCCTCCCTCCCTCCCTCCCTCCTTTCCTTCCTTCCTTCCTCCCTCCCTCCTTCCTTCCTTCCTTCCTTCCTCCCTCCCTTCCTCCCTCCCTCCTTTCCTTCCTTCCTCCATTCCTCCCTCCCTCCTTTCCTTCCTTCCTTCCTCCCTCCCTCCCTCCCTCCTTCCTTCCTTCCTCCCTTCCTCCCTCCCTCCCTCCTTTCCTTCCTCCCTCCCTCCCTCCCTCCTTTCCTTCCTTCCTTCCTCCCTTCCTCCCTCCCTCCCTCCCTCCCTCCTTTCCTTCCTTCCTTCCTTCCTCCCTCCCTCCCTCCTTTCCTTCCTTCCTCCCTCCCTCCCTCCCTCCTTTCCTTCCTTCCTTCCTTCCTTCCTCCCTCCCTCCCTCCTTTCTTTCCTTCCTTCCTTCCTCCCTCCCTCCCTCCCTCCTTTCCTTCCTTCCTCCCTCCCTCCCTCCTTTCCTTCCTTCCTTCCTTCCTCCCTCCCTCCCTCCTTTCCTTCCTTCCTTCCTCCCTCCCTCCCTCCTTTTTTTCCTTCCTTCCTTCCTTCCTTCCTTCCTTCCTTCCTTCCTTCCTCCCTTCCTCCCTCCCTCCCTCCCTCCTTTCCTTCCTTCCTTCCTTCCTTCCTTCCTTCCTCCCTCCCTCCCTCCTTTCCTTCCTTCCTTCCTTCCTTCCTTCCTTCCTTCCTTCCTCCCTCCCTCCCTCCCTCCTTTCTTTCCTTCCTTCCTTCCTTCCTTCCTTCCTTCCTTCCTTCCTTCCTTCCAAAGTCAGCACTGACACAGCACCTCCCGGGTGCCCACATGATCCCGCTGCCTCCTCATGCCGTCTGCTGTTATTGTCTGCTTACTGGTGAGGAGACCCCAATACGGAGCAGTGAGACCACCTGCCCAAAGTCACATGGCTGGGAGGTGGCAGAGGTGGAATCCAGAGCTGGGCAGGCTGCACACTTAACCTCCACGACACAGAGGGAATGGAAGGCCAGCCCCACAGCCCTGGTGACGGTGCGGAGGGTCAAAGGGGGCCGGGTGGAGAGCTAGTGCTGTTGTCATTATCTCTGCTAATAAGATGGTCCACGCCCCACGGCGCTGAGGTGCCCCCCCTGAGTGGAAAGCAAGGTTAAATACTGCTGGAAATCCTTGTCCCTGCTAGGGAAAAAAAATCGGTAGAGTAGGAATCCTCCGGCCCCAGCACCCCATTAGCTGTCTGCTTCTATTATTTCCACTGCTCTAATCACATCAGCAGGCATGAAATTGCCTTTTGACGCTCAAAGTTGCAAATTAAAAGCCCCATCTCCTTCCCTCCCCTGGCTTCTCTTCCATTCTCCCACCCTTAGCTGGTCTGGTCTGAAGAGCGGAGAAGGAAGAGTCTGGAAGCGAAGAGAAGCAGATGTCTTGGGCAAGCCTGACGTTGAGAAAGGGAAGGGAGGAGCGTGGCCTGGGGAAATGCTGATGGAAACGTACCTTGCCTTGCAGCAGGGGCCTCTGGGGATGAACACCTGATCAACGCACTTGGCCCACTCTGCTCAAAGCCCTCCAATGGCTTTGCACTGGTTTAGAATAACACCCATGACTACATACAGGCAGTGGGCGAACACCATCGGGAATATAAGTGCCAATGACCTGTACACTTTAAAATGGTTCATGTTACATTATCGTGTGAACTTTACCTAAATAAAATAGGACCTGCTCTTTTGGCCCACGTACAAAATCCCACCCGGTCTGTCCTTAACCTGTGTCTCCATCCTCGTGGCCTCCAGCTCTCCCTTATCCCTACAGTCAGCTGCACTGGCCTCCCTGCTCAGTCCCAAACTCCGAAACCTTGTTTCTGCCTCAGGGCCTTTGCACTTGCTGTGTCTCCCGCCAGGAACACTCATTATTCAGGCCTCAGCTCAGATACCAGCTGCTCAGAGAGGCCTTCCTTGATCCCCCATTGCCCAGATTTATTTTCTTCATGGCACCTATCACTAATTCAAACTATCTTTCTAAAAAAATTTTGTTACCTGTTTACTGCATCTCTCTACACGCAACGCCCCCTACCCCTGCACCAGAATGTTGGTTTCAGGAGGGCAGGGGCCTTGTCTGGGTCTGGGTCACTACTGTGTCAATCGTATTTAGAATAGTGTGTGAGAGTGAGCACAGAAAGTTATTGAATTAAGACACAGTCCCTTGTGGCCCAAAGGGATGTTAAACGTCTAATCCTAAGGGTGACCTAAGCAGTGGAACTTGGTTAGTCTAAAGGACCAAGGACAGCTCCCTGGGGAAGTGACAGCCATGTTAAGACCCAGACAGAGATCTGCTGTGATACAAGCAAAGCTTACATTTGGGACTGTTTGTTCGCACAGGCACCTTCCCAGACCCCAGGAGGGGCATTAGCAATGGTCCTGTGAGCTGAAAAATTTGTAAAAGCAAGGTAAAGAGGGTCCCCCAAATTATGTAAGCTTCAGGCCCCAGAGCAGCACTAGGGCCCCTGCGGAGACCGCAAGGGTAAGGTGAAATCCAGGAGGGGACAGCAGAGAAAGAGACCGGGCCTGGCGAAGGGAGTAAACGGTCTTTGCAAAGGCTTGGAGTTGAGAGAGCGGGCAGAGTGCTGGAGGAGGTGAAGATCAACGTGGCAGCCAGCCTGCAGGGTGGTCCCCTAGGACCCCTGCCTCCTGGTATTCACGCTGACTCCCAGCCGGTCCCGTGTGACCAAGAAATACAGTGGGAGTGGCAGTGCGTGACTTCCAAGGCTGGGTCGCAAAAGCCATCGCAGCCTCTGCCTTGTGGCCTTGGATCGTTTGCCCTGGGGGAAGCCAGACGCCACGTCATGAGGACATGCTAACATCCCTGTGGAAAAGCCCCATGTGCAGGGGAAGGGAGGCCCCCAGCCACAGCCAGTGCCATCTTGCCTGCTCCGCGGTCCTCCAGCCCCCAGCAAGCCCTGGGAGGACACCAATTGCACGAGTAACCCTGTGGGGGAAGCACCCGCCACCCTCAAATTCCCACCAACAGAAACCGGGAGACGTGATAAAGGTTTCATTGTTTGCAGCCACTAAGGTTGAGGCGATTTGTCCTGCAGGTACTGGAAAAACTCGGCTGGAGGGTAGAGACAGAGCGGCAAAAAGCCCCATCTACAGGGTCTGTATACACTTTCTACATTCTCTATTGCTGCATCACGAGTTATTACCGATTTAGGGGCTTAAAACAGCACACATTTGTGATCTCACAGTGTCTGTGTCCATCCAGGCCCGGCTAAGCCGGCTCCTCCACTTGGCATCTCATGAGGACGCAGTCAGGTGTTGGCTGCGCTGTGTTCTCATCTGGACGCTTGACCGGGGAGGGGGCAAAAATCAGCTTCCAGGCAAATTTGGGTTGCTGGAAGGATTCATTTCCTTGCAGCTGCGTAACTGAGGGCCTGGCTTTTTGTTAGCAGTTGGCAAGAGGCTACCCCTGGGGTCCTGGGGGCAATCCGCAATTCCTAACCAAGTGGGCTTCTCCAACTTCATCCTGGGAGCTGCTTGCTTCATCAAGTACGCCAGGGGGACCTGGCTCCTGTCAGCTGAGAAAGAGTCTTATACAACATAATGTAATCACGAGAGTGACGTCCCGTCCCTTTGCTGTATCCTATAGGTTAGAAACAGGTCCTGGGTCCCACCCACCCTCACCTTGAGGGGACCTTGATTACACAAAGGCATGAACACCAGAACACTGTCTGTCTGCCACGGCCTCCCTAGCAGGGGTCTTTCCAGCCTTGCTTGAATGCTCCCCACAACGGAGACCTCACTTTCTCAGGGAGCCTGTGATGTTGAATTGGAAAGATCTTCCTTACAGTGTGCTAATATCCCTGAGCCTGACGTTTCTTCGATTATTTTTAAAGGACGCCAGCATAATGAAGATCACCCACCCTTCCCAAAAGAGCCTGCGTCATAACCTAATTCAGCCACCCCTCCGCCAGGTCCCTCTGGCTTTCCCTAGAAATGGACGTCCCAACTGGCCCTATTCTTCCCTCCTTTGTCCTCACTTTTCTTCCTTCTACCTCTTCTGATCCCTCTCCCTTTATGTCCTGCCTTTACAAAGCAGCCTAGTGACCAAAAACAGAGCACGGGTGAGACGCTGGGCCATGTTCCCAGTGGAGACCCCTTCAAGGACGTGTTCCTGGAGCTCACCAGCTGGTCGTGGGCAGGGTCAGTCACGGGCCAGACACAAAACCAATGCCTCTCACCCCATCACACAACTCACCGGGGTCCGTGTGTGCAGGAAATGGGTGCTGCTGAACACGTGTGGCTCCAGAAACATAAGCAGGGACGGGGGTCCCTGAGAGGGCCCGCCTGACATAATTGCCTCCATCTGCAGACAGGCAGAAGGCGTGCCAGGGGTTGCCAGCACCTCTCCAACCCCTCCCCCATTCTCGGCTCCAAAACACGCAGTTGACAAACAGCTCATCCAGTGTTTGAAAATGTCACCGACTGGTCTCAGTGGGGACTCACAAGCCTCCTGTGGATTTTCGTGTTTTAATTCCAAAAGCAAACAGAGAGAAGCGAGATAGTGTTTCAGACCAGAGGCTCTGCTCTCAAGAGAGAGACTGGGCCTGTCTGGGCCTCCCCGTGATATGCTGGGGAGCACTGTCAGCACGGAACCCTCGAGAATGCTCCTAAGACAGGACAGTGGCTCCTTTGCCGAGGCCCTCTGAGCCCAGGATCCCAGCTCTGCAGCCTTAAGACCAGGGTCCAGTGTGGGGAACTCATCAAAGGCCAACGTACTCAAGTTACTCACAGCATTGCATCCAAGCCAGAAAACACCCGGAGGGCCTACTGCACGGCAACGTGAGCCCTCCCTGACCTGGCGGAGTTCAAGATTGTAATCCTGGGTCTGCCGCGTGTAAGCAGCGGGCTCTGCTCCGCTCTAAGTATCAGTTTCTGGATCTGTTAAATGGGAATGGTTTCATTTCTGTTTCCTGCTGGGGCCCTCGGAGGCTGCATGTAGAGAGACCCCTGGCTTGCCGGCTGAGACAGGTAAGGGCGAATTGCCTAGCCTGTCTCCACTCTTATCCACACACTTAAGACAAACGTCAAAGGATGCCTGCCTCCTATTCCCTCGCCCGGCCACCAAACTGGGCTCAGCAGTTCCCTGGAGGGATCTCAAGGGCTGCAGGGGGGTGGGGGATAGAAGGACGGGATAGGTAGGCAACCAGGCCGCCCACCGTCCTCACTCAGCTGGGTTCTCAGCACTAGCAGAAGACGGATACCAGTACAGAAAACAAAGAGAAAAAAATGGAAAGAACGTAGCATTTAACAAAAGCATGAAATTTGGTTTACTGCATTGATGACCTCCATACTTCACCCTTCCAAGTATCCATGCTCTTTGCCGCGTGAATTTGAAATCGCTCTCACCCAAGGGTCGGTCTATTTCTCTACACGTGCATCCTTCCCAGACTTCTGACTTGCCCTGGCCAGTGAAATGCGGGGGAGCGATGTCGTGCCACCCCCGAGGCTGAGCCTGCAAAAGTCTTGCGTGTTTGTGCTCGCTCTCTCGCGCCCCTGCGGTGACCGGGACAACAAGCCCAGGACAGGGGGCTGGAGGATGAGACGCATGTGGAGCAGAGCTGAGCCGTTGCAGCCATGGCTCCTAGATCGGCCAGCCCCGCTGATGCATAAGCAAGCCCAGGCAAGCCCGGACCCCTGAGAGTAAGCGACTGGCGTTCCATGCCACTGAGGTTTAAGCTGGCTCGTCACGCAGCAAAAGCGAACTGATACAGTATCCACTGTGGCGACCACCCAGATAGGTGAAGCCCGTTAGGGTGTCTACGTTTATTTTACAGTTTGGTATTATTGGAAATGACCAGCGGCATCAACTTCCCTATAAGATGTTGAAGGCTTGTAGCCACTAAAGGTCTTTATCCAGCTCTCCTCTGATCTGCCTTACATATCCAGCTTCTGAATTAAATTCATTCAAAGCGTTTCGCTGTTGACAAAAAGTTTAAAGATCACCGCGGCTGGCCTGCAATTTGTCCAGATGCCTGACACGCAGGAGAGGGGAGGGAATTGCTGAGAAACATGCAGGAGGCAGAGACTCAAGAAACCGGCATCCGGATCGTGCTTCAGCTGCTACATGAGCCTACCTGCTCAGGGGTGTCTGGACAGGGACAGAAGGAGCCCTCCCGCCACAGCCGACACCCAGGGCCCCCAACACAGAGGAGATCCGTCCTGACTGCTGGTAGAAGCCCTTCACACATGTCGCTCTCTGAAATACTGCAAAATCCAGACTCCCACCTCCTTTTGGCCTCCCACCTTGATTCTTCATTTCATGCACACAATAGTCACATAATAAATACCCACCAGATGTCTCTATTAATAAATTATAATTCCCAAAAGGAGTAGGACGAGGCAAGTGCTGTCGGGGCACGAAGGCTCCGAAACATTAAATAGCAGCGGTGTGCAGAAAATTAATCCTTTTTCTTTCCTTTCTTACTTCTTCTCCACCCCCCTGTCCCCCAGGATGCCAACACAGGCAGGTGTCGGCAGGAAGTCTCTTTACAGCTCAGTGAATGAGGTTTTAATGAATCCTGGAGGAAAGGATGGGGAAGGAGGGGCAGCTACACCATGGAATGCCATGGAATGTTTTACATAGGCCTTGCTGGCCTAAAGGCGCTTCTGGATGAAATTGACCCCTACTAGACTAAAGGGGGTACAGAAAGGATGCTCGGGTTCCTCCTACCCCCTTTAGACTGCTAAGGGAATCTCAAGTTCCCGCTAATCTTTTAAGTCAGACTGAGTTCTACTCAGTTCTTCTAAATTTCCATGCCGCCTCTCACATTTGGACTTTGCACATGCTGTTCCTCTACCTGGAACTCCTCTGTCTCTTCTCCATCTTGCTCCTCCGTCACCCGGTCTCAGTCTCCACATCACCTCTTCCAGGAACTCCCCTATCAGGATCACCAAGTCTGGGTTATGTGCCTCTCCTTGCATTCCCAAGGCTCACTGTGATTCTGCTATGACAGTTCCTTGCACGCTTGGGTATTTGTTGCTGACTGGCTATTTATTTGTTTGTAGACCCCCCCGGATCCAAACTCATACTTTGGCTATGCCTGTATCCCTAGTACTAAGCACAGTGTTTGACATGTGGTGGGAACTTGGTGAGGATTTGTTAATGAAGGAAGGAAGAGAAGAAGGGAGCAAGGGAGAAGGGGAGGAAGGGAGGAGGGAAGGGGTGAAGGAACGAGGGAGAGAGAATGAACACATACCCTACCTTTCGACTTGCAGCACTCACAGGAGTACCCTCTGGAGCCATGAACCTCTCTTGTGATGTTCATATTTACGCTCTGACAACGTCTCAGCATCTCTCCCTACATGTCTGCATAATATACTCGTGATATTCATCAAAAGCAGATTTTGTCTGGCCAGAGTCTTATCAGCCAACATCAGACTGTAGGACATTCAAATGGTCTTTAGTGACCAGCTTGTTCAAAGTCCCCATTTGACAGATAGGGAGGGGGCGGGGGTCAGGGTCAGGAAAGCAGGAAAGAATTTCCCCAGGTCATCTAGTTAAGTGTTTATTAGTGTTAAGAAAACTTTTAAGGATTCTGGGTATGATGATATGGTCATTTAGGTCCAAAAAAGCTGTACAATGCATATACACCCCGCACATAAACACAGTGTATACACGAAGGTAAGGCAAGGTAAGGCAAGGTTGTAATTCACACATGCCTCTGATTTTGCTTGGTGCCTTACAGTTTACAAAGCTTTCCTGTACATCTCATTCGATCCTACCACCACACGAAGAGGAAGGGCGGGCAGGGTGATCATTCCTATTTCACAAAGGAGGGAGCCAGGATTCAAGGAAGTGAAGGGCATCACTCAAGGCCACCCTGAAACTGAGCACCAGACCAGGACTCAGACCCGGGTTTTCTGGTGCCAGACCTGATGCTCTGCTGCTGGTTCTGTAATTGCGTCCCCATCTCAGGGAGGGTAGCAACAGCCTTCCAGAGCTTCTCAACGTGCACACACAACCGAAGCCCAGTCTGCTTTGCGGCCTGACTGTTCGTTTATTGGACTCGGTGTTCAATCTGTCATGCATATTGAGGAAATGAATCCAATTTAAAACACGGACGTAAGCAGAGATAGGACCTCCGCGTCAAAGGTGCCTCACTGGGAACCCAGACTGACCTCCCATGAGGTGACAGAGACCACATGTGTGGCACGTAACTTCCCAAAGGCTCTGTTCTGTTCCTCGTCACCTTTTATTAGTGATAGCAGTTATGTGAGTGACCATTGTCTTTATCTGAGAACGTTGTTCCCAGGCAAAGGCTGCGGAAACGGGCACAGAGGGGTCAGTAAGCTGGCTGGAATCCCGCAGATCACTGAGAAGAATGACAGTGAGGGCTCTCCTAAGGAATGCTTTCTATCCTTTTACTAAGACAGTTTTTTGTAATTTCCTAATTTTTTTCTCCAGAAACTCGGATTTTTTTTTTTAAGACATGTAAAACTTGCTAGTTCCTTTTTTAACCAGCTCTCTTTGGGGGTCAGCTAATTTGAACAGAGAAGAGATAAAATTCAATCTGTGGAAAAATTAAAGTATCAAAATACTCACTGTTCTTTATCACTGAGGGAAGGCAAAGAAAGGAGAGAGAGAAAAAATGAATAAAGTTAAGGAAACAAATCTCATAAAATACCAACACTGGATGCAACCACTACAGAGTTGACTTTTTTAGATAAAGTGTCTTTTTAAATGTTTATTACTTTATTTCGAGAGAGAAAGAGTGTGTGTGTGAGCGGGAGAGTGGCAGAGAGATTCCCAAGCAGGCTCTGAGCTAGCCTGATGTGGGGCTCGAACTCACGACTGTGAGATCAGGCCCTGAGCTGTTACCAAGAGTCAGATGCTTAACTGACTGAACCATCCAGGAGCCCCAACAACAACCACAGAGTTTAAACTGCAATGACCTACTTCTGTTTGGTTTTGGTTTCCAAAACATTTTCCAAAAACACTTCTAGTCATTATTACCTTATTTCAGCGCATCTGAAAAAGGTTGCTGCAAAGAAGGGTTGTAAAATCCTTCGCTTTGATGAAAATGACTAATCAGTTCAGCTTATTAACTGAGCCGACCATTTATGTAATTGAACAATGGATTTTTGGTACTAAAGAGAAATCGCCTAATGACAGCATGGCCGACGTCATCCTGGGGGGCAGAGAGCGCATTGAGGTAGGGCAGTGAGCCCTGAACGCTCCGTGGGTCATTCGTTTGCCATGTTCCAGCTGGGGAAAGCCAGTTCTTCCGCTCTAGAAAGAAGACCAGCATCTCTATTTACTAGGCGAGCAATTGTAGGCATGTCATAGCCTCCCCTGGTGCCTCAGTTTCCACCTCTGATCTCTGGTACTCTATGCCTTGCAGACTTGAAAAGTACAGAGAAATAGGACTTTTGGACACCAGCATTTCTCCCCACGTGTAGAGAGCTGAACGTATCCAAGCAAGAAGCGGATGTGTTCCCATCTTTCAACCACAATCACAATTGTGCTTCAAACATTGTCATTAGGTTCAAGGAGGCTGAGAGAGGGAGGCATTTGAAAATCACAAAAGCGTTTGAAAATCACAAAAATAGTAAGTGTCTCTGGCTAGCCAGAAGTGAATCAAGACCGGATTTCTTAATTTCCCAGAGAAAGACCTTAGAAACATCTGCATTAGCTGCAGCAAACCAAGTAGCAAGTGTGATGTCTATGATTCACCCGTTAGTATTTATTTGAAAAATAATTTTAATATCTGAAGGAAACGTAGAAGCAATCAAGGCAGCCGGATGCATGCAGAATGCCAAGATGTTTCACAGAAGAGCCCAGGAGCACTTTAAGAAAACTGCATCCAGACGGTTGGAATAATTTTAATTTAATTGTAGGGCAAATTGTTTGGCTTCATATTGACTAAAAGTAAACTCTGATGGATGGTATTTTAATTAACTGACATTTCCTAAATAAAATAAATATTTTACCCTCATCCACCCTCCGGCAACTGTTTATCTCACAGAAACACAATTTTTTGGCCGATGGAATGTTCTCTGCAAAGTAACTTTGGCTCCAAGAGAACACCATAGGAAGGGCTTGGCAGAATAGACGTTTCCTTTGGAAAAGTTCCATAGTGTCGGCAAAACTGTAAAACTCACAGAACTCGAGGTTTTGGACAGAAGTAAGCAGACGGGGGCTTTTGCTTCAGAGAATATGGGTGGACTAAATACTCAGACCCTTCATCAATGCATAATTAGGTCCTAGAGAAATTAGAGCAGACTCCCCCCCCTTTTTTTTTTTTAATTTTTTTTCAACGTTTTTTTTATTTATTTTTGGGACAGAGAGAGACAGAGCATGAACGGGGGAGGGGCAGAGAGAGAGGGAGACACAGAATCGGAAACAGGCTCCAGGCTCTGAGCCATCAGCCCAGAGCCTGACGCGGGGCTCGAACTCCCGGACCGCGAGATCGTGACCTGGCTGAAGTCGGACGCTTAACCGACTGCGCCACCCAGGCGCCCCATCCCCCCTTTTTTTTAATGCAGTTCTGGGATTGCTATAAAGTTAGGGGAATTCTCCAACACCACTTCCCCTTGCAACACAAATAAACACAACAGACTTGGTCAAAATGAAAACTTAAACGCTTCTGTTATGAAAAAGAAAAGGCAAGTCAGAGCCAAGAGAAAATACTTGCAACAATGCGTATCCAAAAACAGGACTCTTATCTATAGCATATGGGAAAAAAAGCTTGTAAAATTTAGTAAGAAGGTAAATGCCCTGATTTTAAAATGGAAAAAAAGATTTGAACAGACACTTCAACAAAGAGGTTATGTGAAAGGCAAGCGTTACGTAAGAGGGGGTTCGGCATCATTAGTCGGTAGGGAAACGCAAGTGAAAAGCACAAGGAAATGCCACTGTGCACACACTAGAATGATTAACGTTGGAAAGACTGGCCACGTCAAGGGTCGTGAGGAGAAGGCACAGAAGCTAGAATTCTCATACACCTTCCGGTGGAAATGTAAAATGGTGCAGCCAACTTGGAAAACAGTCTGGCAGCTTTGTAAGAAGTTCGGCGCATACCTATCACGCAAGTACGGGAGCCTGCTCCTAGGTGATGACCCAAGCGAGAGGAAAGCATCTCTCTACGAGGCTTTATGTGTCCCAGCCCCAGACTGGAAACAGCCCAGAGTCCATCAGGAGACAAACGGATAAACAAATTGTGGTATCGCCACACAATGAGATAGAATTCAGTAATAAAAAGGAACAAGCTATTGACCCGCACAACAATATGGGTGTTTTGGAAGAAGACGAATGGATCATGAAAAAGAAGAGAGACATCTCCCAAAAAAGAGTTCACACTGTATGATTCCACTTGCGTGAAATTCTAGAAAACATAAACTAATGTTATAATTACAGAAAGGTTAGCAATTACCTGGAGATGTGGGGGTTGGGGTGGGGGGAGGAAGAGACACAAGGAAACACTGGGGAAGTAGGGATTTGTTCATTATCTTGACTACTGTGATACCTTCACATTCTTCCAATGGTCAAACTGGACTTCAAATGTGTACTGTTGAAGGTACATATTCATACTCTAGAAGGCAATTTTTTGAAAAAAAAAAGAGAAAGAAAACAAAGCAAACTGAATCTAGGACAGCGAGTTGTGAGCAGTAAGCCGATGCGAATACCAGCACTGTGTTCCAGAGTCTGACCTTACGCCCCTAACAGGCGGAGAAGCTCAATCTGAGACCCGGGAGGACGTTGAGCCAGGACCCTCCGAGGGAGCTAACGCCATCCTGGGGGAGTGACTCCCCTGAATCCTGGCAGAAGCAAGAATGTTAATCCTTCTGAAGAAAAATATCCCCGAAGTCGATCCCCAGGATTCTCACAGATTGAACTCACAGTGAAAAACTACCAAGCATTCAAAGAAGCCATTTTGAGTGAAAACCTACAGGAATGATAAACAACAGACTTAGGTGGTCAGGCACTACGGGCAGTGGTGTGCTGGTGAACCCTCCACAGACAATTTAACGGTGGAGAAAAAGCCCCACTGAATGCAAAATTGGGAAGAAATATGCGGAAGCATAGCATTAGACACACGGGTTTAATAGGGGCGCCTGGGTGGCTCATTCAGTTAAGCATCTGACTTTGGCTCAGGTCATGATCTCTACACTGACAGTGTGGAGCCTGCTTGGGATTCTCTCTCTCTCCCTCTCTCTCTCTCTCTCTCTTTCGCTCTCTCTGCCCCTCCCCCACTTGCATTCTCTCCCTCTCTCTCTCTCTCTCTCTCTCAAAATAAAACATATGTAACATAACACAGAGAATAACAAAATATAGTAAAATAATTAAGTGATTAATTTTGAGTATTTATATCCTTTGTGTTTAACATAATTCAATGGTAACGTTATAAACTTAATTTTTAATGACTGTGTTTAATAACAGGCTTGCCAAATGCCCCAAAATTTATCAGCTCTCATGAGCCAGTATGGTACAGATCTAATACATCCCTTATTCAGGTATAATAATTACTGGATACAGAATATGACGTTACTTTTATGTAAAATTTCCCAATTTTTAAATAATCAGGCCAAAACCAGATAGTAAAAACAAACAAAAAAACACGGTTGCAAGTCACAGTCAGCTGGTGGCCTGCCCGTTTGCAACCTGTGATCTAGTCCAACTTCCTCATTTGACTGATGAGGAAACTGAGGCCCAGAGGGGGGGGAAGAGATTTGCCGATGATCGCACAGTAAATGAGCTCAGATCTAGAAGCAGAACCAAGTCTGATTTTAACTGTTGGATCAGTGCTCTCACCACTCCACCGTGCCACCTCTAATATGTGGATGGAGTTCAAAATTTCACCTTGTTTTTTTTTTTTTTAACGTTTATTTATTTTTGAGAGAGAGAGAGAGAGAGTACAAGCAGAGACAAGGCAGAGAGCGGGAGACACAGAATCCAAAGAAGGCTCCAGGCTCTAAGCTGTCAGCACAGAGCCTGATGCGGCGTTCGAACTCACAAACCATGAGATCATGACCTGAGCTGAAGTCGGACGCTTAACTGACTGAGCCACCCAGGCGCCCCAAAATTGCATCTTATTCTTCCAACCTTGCGAAGCAGTAAAATGGGTGAAGAAGTTTCCATGACAATACCCCCACCGGGTGTTTTTTCCCCCCTCACCCCACGGAAGGAAATTCTGTTTCTTCCCTTGCTTTTCCTCTCTTCCTTCAAGTGTAGGACTATCAGGACCTCACTGACCCCACACAAGCCACTCCCAGGAAGACGCAGGGACTTACTCTGATTGAAGGGGTCGGTCACTGGGACACATCCAACGGCTAGAGCTGTTGCTGAACACGGTGTCAGTCATGGCAGAAGTTTGGTGCTCCTGGAAAACATTAACCCGGACATCACCCAGTTATCCAGCCGCTCTTTCTTTCTTTCTTTTTTTTTTTTAATTTTTTTTTCAACGTTTATTTATTTTTTGGGGGACAGAGAGAGACAGAGCATGAGCGGGGGAGGGGCAGAGAGAGAGGGAGACACAGAATCGGAAACAGGCTCCAGGCTCCGAGCCATCAGCCCAGAGCCCGACGCGGGGCTCGAACTCACGGACCGCGAGATCGTGACCTGGCTAAAGTCGGACGCTCAACCGACTGCGCCACCTGGGCGCCCCCAGCCGCTCTTTCTTAAGTCCCTACTCTATGCCAAGCACTCCGGGAGATGCAGAGAAGACCAGCACGTCACCCAGCTTCTCCACTTCCCAGATGGAGAAACCCAGGCCCCAAGAGGGAAAGTTCCTTCTGGAAGTCACAGCTCCCTAGAGGCAGAAATGGATCGGAGCCAAGAGCCTTCTTCCTAAAACCCACATCCTCCTTCTTCACTAACTCAAGGCCACGTGTCCAGCAGGGGGAGGGTCAGAGTTCTTGATTCCAATCCAGGGTCTTTCATTTGCCAGTCACCTTGGCCTTGGCCAGCTTTGAGGTCCAAAACCCTGAAGTCAATCCTGGCTTTAAAAAAAAAAAAAAACTTTTAACACCCGACCCATCCGAAAATCACGTTGGTTTGATCTTCACAGTGGATCCAGAATCTGTCCACTGCTCTCTGCCTGGCTCACCGCTGTGCTGATCCAAAACACCGCTATCTCCGCCCGGCTTACTGTGGTGGCCTCTTCCACAGCCCCCCCCCACCCCCTGCTTCCATACCCTTGGCTTTCTTCAGTCCACGCTCCACACAGTGGCCAGGGAGATCTTTACAAACACAACTCACAGCTCGTAAAAACAGCACCCCACGGCGAAACCCAGAGATACTGTGGGATCCAGCAATTCCACACCTAAGTATCGACCCGCCCAGGGGAAACGAAAACATATGTTCACCCAAAAACGTGTACGCGGATGCTCGTAGCAGCATCATTCGTAACAGCCAAAGAGTGGGAATGACTCCGTATTCACCAACTGGTGAGCCTACAAACTAGATGTGGTGTGGTCTAGGCGATGGAAGGTTATGTAGCCGTAAAAAGGAAAGAGGTTCTGACATGCGCCACGCGGATGAACCTTGAAAACAGGGTGCTGAGTGAAAGACGCCAGACACAAAAGGCCACATTGTGTGACTCCATTTGTAAGAGATATCCAAACCTACAGAGGCGGAAAATAGATTTTGGTTGCCAGGGGCTGGGGAGGGTGGGGGGACTAGGAGGTGATGGCTTTGGGGCACGGGGCTTCTTTGGGGGGGCAATGAGAATGTTCTAAAATTCATTGTAAAGGGTGAATTGTTATGATATGTGAATTGTATCTCAGTGAAGTGGGGGGAGGGTGGGACCATCCCTTTGGGAAGCTGGCAGGCCCATTAAAGCTATGGACGTTCATCTCCCTTACAGTTCACGAGTGCTACTCTTAGGATTACACCCAAGGAGAAAATGCTCACGTTCTAAGCATGTACAAGAATGTTCACAGCTTCTTGATTCACAACAGCTAAAACCTAGAAACGATCCAAATGCCCACCAACAGGAGAGTAGATAGATCCGTGTGGTCTGTCCACGCAGTGGGATGCTGGTCTGCAACAAAAGACAAACTCCTGATGTATGTAGCGATAGGGACACATCTCACAGACACTATATTTTATGAAGGAGGCCAGCAGCAAAAGAGAACACACTATATGACGGTGGGTTTCATGGAAGTTAAGAAGAGACAAAGTTATTTGATGATTATAGAAATCAGAGCAAATCCATTGCTAACTTTGGGGCTGGGGAGGGGCAGCTGGGGAGGGGCCTCTGTAGGATGAAAATGTTCTGTATCTTGATCTGGGTGGTCATTAGACAGGAACATACACCTGCAGAAGCCGTGTCTGCACTTTATGTCCCTTCCCTCCCTACCTCAAATACAGTAAATCAGCCCATGTCACTCTTTTGCTCAGAAGTCTTCAATGGCTCCCTATTGCTCCCAGAATAAAATCTAAACTCCTTGGCATGATCTTGGCTCCTTGTGACCTCCTTCTCTAACTCTACCCCCCACTCTCCTCTTGCTCCCTACGTAGCCCCCCATGCCCTCTCCCCCAGGCCTCTCTGCCCTTCTTCCAACCTTCACTTCCTTGCTCTCCCCTCTGCCTGGAACTCCAGGCCCATATGCCAGGCTCACTGCCGTTTCTTTAGGTGTGTTCCCAAATGTCATCCCCTCAAAGGGCCCTCCCTGACTGCTCCATTTAAAACAGCTCCTCCCCCATGTCCTCCACTCTGGCTTCCTTTACTCTGATTTCCTTTTCTTCACAGCTCGTATCCCTTCCCAAATTTATCGGATGTCTTATTCCTTTATTTGCTTAGAGTTTGCCTCTCTTATGTCTAAAACGTAAGCCCCTTGCAGGACTTACTCTGTTCTGTTCTCTCTTAATCTCCAACACTTCACAGAGCGCCTGGAGCATAGAAGGCATTTAATAAACATTTGTTGAATGCATGCGTGAGTCTCCTTCAACACTAAGGCAGTCCAGCTGAACTGAGCCAGGCTCATGTCCTCTGTGAGGCTCCCTGCCCCCCTCCCGCAGGTCTGGCCAAAGGGCAAAGCGGGAGAGGCCACGGAGATTACATTTAATTAATTAAAAAACAAAAACTTCGGAACGTGGGTCACTGTGTCCCGTGGGTCCCGATTTCCCTGAAGGTCTTGGCACCACACGGCCTCGTTTTCTGGGATGCTGGGAAGTCGGGAGATGAACAGGGAGAGCACTCTCTCTCCTATCCTGCAGCCCCTGGAGTTATTAAATCTTTGAGTGAGTGAAGCCAGAGGGGGGCCGAGGGCTGGACACATGGGAGGCAAGCCTCTTACAGAAAAGCCATTTCGTCTGCTCCCCTGTGATCGACATAATCTTCTCAGATTAATATGACCATTTCACCGTTTCCACTTGGAAAGCAGGAAGAAAGAAGGGACATCTCCTGGTGCAAAGGGAATCTGCTGAAAAGAAACTTGTCTCGTTATTGTCTGTGTCAGTTGCTGAGCGAGGCCATCCTGGGCCCCCGGGACCCCTGGCCCCTGCTCGGGCCCAGGTTTTGGGCTTCCTCGGCTGCTCCCAGATGGGGACTCCAAACATTCATTTGAATGCCTTGCCTCCTGCTTTGCAGCAGAGATGTGGTGCTGCCCTCGGGGGACCCCAGGAAGCAGGGAGGGCTGGGACAGGGGTTACACGGTCTCCGCCCACGAACTCTAATCTCCAAATGCTGTTGCTCTCCAGGCGGAACCTGGCGGCCCATCCTCTCCTGCATTCAGTCATGCACACTAGGAGCTCATTTCCTGTTAAAAGTCTGCCTGCAAAGTCCAAGATCATTCATGGAAAGCACCCAGCTCGGTCCTCCAGGCCAGAAGCTACCCTGGACCCTACTGGTTATTTCAGCTTTGCCATCCAGAGAAAGGAGGTCACGCACGTGTCCACAGGCAGACCGTGGCTGGGGGGATGGGGGGACAGATGCAGGTGGAGGGGAGGGGGCACAGCACGCATTGCCGATGTCCTTGACAGGAGGGGCGTCCACCCCCAGCCTCTGGGAGTGTTAGCAGCTAAGGGCTCATGGCAGCACCGTTTTCCAGAGAACTGCCCTCGGCCAACAAAAGCAGCTGCCTTGCCCAGAGACACCCCGAGTGCAGCCCAAAGCCAATGAATCACGGGCAGCGGGCAATGTAAAAGCACAGACCTTTTGTCTCGAGGCGGGACGAGCGTGTGCCAGCATGCTCCAGAGCTCCCCATGGGATCAGGCTGAGGCCAGACTCCAGCTGAAGCCCCGTCCTCGCCTGGCATCCCTCGCTGCTTCCCGGAGTCATCACTGGTACCAGAAAGTCCCATCGCGGGTTCTGCTTCTAGAGTACTTGACCTCACGCGGGAGTAGAATTTTAGGAAATCGGGGTTCCGATCCCCAAGCTCATCATGTTACTTAGCCATCTTCTAACCTGATAAAAGGCGAGCCTAAGACACTCTCCTACCTGCCTGCAGATGCTGCCCCAGGAAGTCCAGCCACGATGTCAGGTTTGAGGGCGAGTTAACAGAAGTGGAGAAAGCCTCTGACGTTTTCAGATGACCCCTGCCTCTCCTATCGCACACTACAGAGAAACCATCACCACAGTGGACAGAAGGCCTGCAGCTCCAGGGAGAAGCCCCAGAGGGAAACCAACCATTGGCTCCAGGAGCAAAAACAGAGATGCCTGTGTCAGATAAATTACATAGGATTCTGCCCTAGGACCCGCAGAACCTCAGCGTCACCGAGCTGATGAATTTCAGCATCTACAACAGTCCCTGACACACAGTGAGCACTTGCAGAAAGATAATCCCCCCTTCCTACTTCCCCTAGACTATAGCTTATGTAACAACGATGTCCAACATTTCTTGAGCACCTACTATGTGCAAAATTCCATACCTTCGTCATTTGCTTTAATCCTTACAATCCTACTGTCAGGTAAGTGACATTTTACAGGTAAGAAACTGAGGTTCAGAGTGGTTAAGCCACCTGTTTAAAATCACACAGCTACCAACAAGCAGACTCAGGGTTTGAACTCTCTCCAAAACCCATGTGCTAATCACTACTCGGTTCACACCTACAGAACATTCCTCCCTGGGCTTTAGATTATTGGATCCTGACAGCTCCTGGCTGTATGCCCACCTCTCAGCCCCAGAAACAAGCTGAGACCCTCCCCCACCAGCCCCCTACCTAGAGATGCTGAGAGATCACACACTTTGGCTCGGTCAAGGCCAAAGTCACGGCTTAGATCCAGTCCTGCAGCTGCAAGTTCAGAAAGCAGAAAATAACTGCCTCCCCAGAAGCCAGAGGCTCCAAGTCTTTTTCCTGGGCACAGGTGATCCCCGCCCCCCCCACTCCCCAGTCCTGGTGCAAACTCCAAGGAACAGTCTGCTTTCAATAACAAAAGCAACAACAACAACAGCTGTTCACATATCAAGGGCTTACTACGTGCTAAGTGCCTTTCAAGTTTTATCTTGCTCAGCCCTCACAATAGCCTTCAAGATAGATGTTCTTCTTATCCCATTTTACAGAGGAGCAACTGAGTCACGATGCATTTAAGCGGGCTTCCCAAGGTCCTGCTTAAAGTGTTTCAACAAAGCGGGGTGCCTGGGTGGCTCAGTCGGTTGGGCGGCCGACTTCGGCTCAGGTCATGATCTCGCGGTCCGTGAGTTCGAGCCCCGCGTCGGGCTCTGGGCTGACAGCTCAGAGCCTGGAGCCTGTTTCAGATTGTGTCTCCCTCTCTATGACCCTCCCCCGTTCATGCTCTGTCTCCCTCTGTCTCAAAAATAAATAAACGTTAAAAAAAAATTAAAAAAAAAAAAGTGTTTCAACAAAGCAATCTAAACGCCCGGTACTTAGCGCTGGCTAGCCCGTGGTGTGCCTCTGGATAGTGGAATACTGCACAGCGGGAAAGAATAAGGAGATTATTTATGATGGACGTGGATGCGTCACTGAGATAAACTGCCTAGTCGTAAAGACCAGGACGTAGGATGATGTTCTCGAAGAGCACCATTTGTGTGCACAAGGCAAAGCAGGATACGTGCACACGTGTGACTTGTGGTTATCCATGCGTAAGATACATGTGTCTCTGTAAAGAACTAGCAGGAAACTAGCACAACATTGCTTGCCTCCGGGGAGGGGGACCGTCGCGGAAGCTGAGCTGGGAAGGAGGATTTTCACAACATGCCCCTTCGTATTTGCAACCGTGTGGATATGTTAGCTATGGAAAAACAAATGAACATTTATTTTTTTCATGTCTATTTTTTTATTTTTGAGAGAGAGAAAGAGAGAGAGCTAGCGTACAAGCAGGGAAGGGGCAGAGAGAGAGGGAAACACAGAATCCGAAGCAGGCTCCAGTCTCCGAGCTGCTAGAGAAGAGCCCGATGCAGGGCTTGAACCCATGAACTGGGAGATCATGACCTGAGCCAAAGTTGGACGCTTAACTGACTGGATCACCCAGGCGCCCCTGAGCATTTATTTTTTTAATGTAATTTTAAAATAATAAAGTGCTCCAATGGCTGTCCGTCATAAGAGTTAAGACCTCCCCTGTAACTTCAAAGAAATGTCATGACCCTCTCCCTGCTACCTTCCCCATATCTCTGACCACCCTCTGGTCATGCTGGCTTTTCCAGCTACCAGGCCTTTGCCTCTGCTGTTCTCTCTGCCTTTATAACACCTTCCTCTTCCTCTCATGTGGCTAATTCCTTCTCAGGCTCCCCTGGTCTCTGCTCAAGTGTCACCTCCTTCAGGAAGCATTCCTTGACTACACTAAGTTACTTCCTTTCACCCCATTGCTTGCTGTCACTGTTTGTTTCATTTATAATACTTACAATGATTTGCAATTATCATTTTTTCTTTATCTACTGTGTGTCTCTTCACCTATTCTGTAAGATCCATGAGAGCAGGGCCTGGGTCCAACTTTGTTCGATAATTGTACGTCCAATGCATGCAGGGCCAGCTTCATGGGCCCACAACCTAGGCAGCTGCCCAGCGCTCCAGGCCTAGAAGGGTCCAGAATCTGCCTTAATGCTCTGCTGTCACTATCTTGAGATTCTTAACAATAGTTGATCAGGGGGCCCTGCATTTTCGCTCTGCAGCCGGTCCTGAACGCGGTATACAGTAGGTGCTCAATAAATAAATCCTCACCTAAGCTCAGTGAGTGCAGTAGGCACTCCATAAACCTGCATGTAAGCGGCAGAGCCAGGCCTGTTCCAGATCTGCTCACCTGCACAGCTTGGTACTAACCCGTATGCTGCCTTGCTTCTGAAACTACCAGGAGACTCTGTCCCAAGCCCAGAGAGGCCAGATTCCAGAACCTTGCCTCTCTCCCCCTTTGCATTTTGTTTCTGCCTACTTCTCCTTGGCAGCGTCTCCTTGGCAGCATCAGCACCGTTTGCTCAGGAGCTGTGCCTCGAACCACCAAATCTCCAGGTCTTCTGTCGGTTTCCGATGAGCTGAGAAAGGAACTCTTAAAGCCCATTTAGCCGCAAGTGTCTACGCATGACTCCTCGGGCTGGGCCGGGCTGGCAGGGGAGCTGTACAGGCCCTTCAGGGCACAGCAGGGAACTGACGTGAGCTACAGCTGTGTGCGGGGAATTCAATGCCACGGTCAGCCCCTCAGCCCCACAGTCTTGGAATTAAGCCAGATGCTTCACAGCAGACCCCGCAGCCACCAGCTTGGACAGCCCCCACCAGTTCTCTCTCTCTGTCTTTTCCTGTCTCGCCCTTCTTTCCCTGAGTCAGGCCTATCACTGCTTAGTTAGAAATCTAGAAAAACCACGCAGACTATGTGATGGTGTGGGAAATGCAACTTACACCAAGGGCCTTAAATGGGGGGGGGGGGGGGACTGGGAGGGGTGAACGGGAGGTTCCAGGAACAGGGTCCAGGCTGAAAATATGTTTTGTTTGGCCCATGCAGTGTTTTTGAAAAAGTTAAATCAAGCCAATATTCTAAAAGCATGGGATTTAATTAAAAATACAGATTGCCGGCTTCTGCTAAGAAATAGGAAGGATCAAAAAAAATACTTACAGAACATCTATTACTGTGTGCCAGATACTGTTCTAGGCACCGGGGATACAACATCAAAGCAAACAAACAAAAAAGAGGAAAATCACTGCCCCCATGGAGCTTAACTTTTAGTGGGGAATCCAGAGGATAACCAAGCAGTAATTCAAATGTAAAAGGCATCAGCTAGTGATGAGCACTTTAGAAAAACAAGACCAAGAAGGGGGATTGGTGATTGAGAGGGAAGGGTGAGTTTTAATAAGTAGTCAGAGGAGGCTTCAGTGAGATATGTTATTTGAGCAAAGACTTGAAGGGGGTAATGGACTGAGCCATGTGAATCTTGGAGG
Source organism: Lynx rufus (assembly GCF_022079265.1). Classification (NCBI taxonomy): domain Eukaryota; kingdom Metazoa; phylum Chordata; class Mammalia; order Carnivora; family Felidae; genus Lynx; species Lynx rufus. Next base: position 5,045,927 of record NW_025814839.1, on the reverse strand, counting down.
CAGAGCATTCCAAACAGAGGGGAAAGCAAGTGCAAAGGCCCTGGGGTGGGCATACGCTGGTAATGTGGAGAAATGACAAGGAGCGCATAGTGGCTGGAGTGGAGTGAGCAAGAGGAAGATAGGTGGGGGCAGAGGTCGGAGCAGTAGTGGGGGCAGGGAGGGGGGCACGTCAGATCATGAGGACCATTTGGGCTTCCACTCTGAGTGATGGGGAAGCCAAAGAAAAGCTCTGAGAAATGAGCTGAATATTTCTACTCTGCCCCAACCACGCATCCAGCATTGACTATTTGCCAGGGTCTTAGGGTTCCGACACATCCCCGCCGAGGCAAGGACATGGGCCAGCAAGGGGAAAGATGCCATCAACCACACTTGATCGAGCCAGGCGCCGCTCCGCTTGCCCACCCGCCTTGCCACGCCAGCCCCGTGTCTCAGAGCTACAGCGTCCCTCATGCGGCCAGCTACATCCAGCGCCTACAGGCTGCTGTCGGCTTCTCTTTGCTCCCGAAGCCAGCTGGGACATCCCCAGGCTCCCCAGAACCTGGCCACAGGCCTGGAACGGTAAGGCCTTGCTTGGCTCCTTCCCTGCAGAGCCTGCTGGTGCCTAAAACAAGGACAGAGACGGGCCAGAGCAACACTCGAGACACAGGCACGTTTGTGCTCCTGGCCTTGAAACAAACGAAACTCACCATCACCTCCGCATGCTTCTCCCACAGCCACACAGCAATAACGGATGATTCCTGTCATGAGCCTTCGAAGAGGCCCACGGGACAGTCCCCCTGTTAGAGAGTTTTAAGGCAGGCAGAGAGTCTATCCCTCACCGTTGTGAGGGTCCCGGTCATCCTCGCTGCTGCAGCCGCCCCGTCGTAAAGCAGCCACTCCCAGCCCGACCTGCACGCTGGCCACAGATGTGAGCAAGCCCAGACAAGGTCATCCAAGTCTGGCCTAGACCAGAGGAACCACCCAGCTGAACTCAACCCAATCGCTGACCTAAACAATCGTGAGATAAATGAATGGTTGTTGTTCTAAGGCACTCAACTGTGGGGGGCTTGGTTATGCACCAAAAGCTGACCGATAGATAGAGCAGCCTATCGTTACGGTGCAACAGCCGGCCTTGGACCCGGAGTCTGGGAATCCAACCTTAGCACCCCTGTTCGTTTTACTTTCTGTTTAGTCATTCTGGGCCTCAGTTTTTGCATCTGTAAAATGAAGACATAAAAATGCCCACCTTTGTCATGTTTGCTTTGCAGTGTTGTTGGGGAGGGCTCATGAGAGAACACATGTGCGGGGACCTCGTAATCCAAACTCCTTTTCAAGTATGAGGCAAGGAGGTCACTGCTAATGTTATCTGAGGGTACGGCTGGGGAGCGGAACAAAGACGTAAATTCCAGATGTTTGTTTAGGCTTGAGTGAGACACTGCAGTGGATATCTGGGATCGAGACGTCTTATTTTTGCCTGTTTGGCATTTCTCTCTCTTTGGTGGGGGGAAACGGCAATTTTCCCTTGGGAAACCCTCCCTCTTTCACGATCAATCTGTGTCGCTTAAGAGGAGCTCATCCATTCTGGTCCCTAGAAGTGGGCCAATTTTCCTTGCCTGGCCAATCAGCGTATTACACCCCACGGGCTACAGTGATTGGTCCAGGGATAGGCACATGACCCAGTCTGGACCAATGAAGACCTGCCCTTAAACTTTTGCTGGAACCATATGGAAAGAAGCATTCTCTTTCCACTGGGATTGCTCAGCTGGTGGAAGAGAAGCTTGGAGCTGCCACTGGTCACTTTTGCCACCACGTGGGAAAGGCCCGCCAAAGCATAAAGTAGAGCTGAGAGATGGAAAGAGGTTGATTCCTGATGATGCACTGGAATGCTGGATCCAGCCACGCCTGAATGTATCCTCCTGGCCTTTTTAGCCACCATGAGCCAATATGTTTCTCCTTTTTTCATTTGTCAAGTCAATTTGAATTGAATTTTTGCCACTACAACCCTCCTGAGCAGTATGTGTCTTCACAGACCAGCCACCTTGGAGCAAAAGGGGACCTCAAAGGCAGCCTGAATTGGCCAAGGCCTGGAGAGAAATACACCAGCCCTCAACAACCCCCTGGAGCCCCCCTTCCCCCCCCCCCCTTCGGAAGCACTGCCACCCAAGCTCAGGCCTTGCAGGAGGACAGGAAACGTTTGTAAAGCACCCTCACCAAGGCCTGCTGAGACCCCGCACTGACAATTAAAATTCAGTGACAACAAACAGCACTAATTAAAAGCAAAACTAAGTACTTAATAAGACAAATGAGGTGGCAGTATTAAAAGCCAGGATGAGAGAGCTGGCATTAATTAAAAACAAAGACTAATCTCTTCCCTCCTCTGAAAAGGCTGTGTCTGTGTGTGTCTAGAAAATGTTCAGCTCTGTTAATGTGCTAAAGAAATGCCATGGGAACAGGCAGGCTCTGGTATTTGTTCTGCCTGGGGGCTGGGGTGATGAGGGTCTTCCTGGAGTGGGGGACCTTTGGGCTGGGCCTTGAAGGATCAGCAGGGGGTGCAAGACTTAAAAGGCAGAGGCAAGGATGGGGATGCGGGTGAGCAAAGACTCAGAAGCTTCAACAGACCTGGAATGTTTGGCGAATGAGGAATTCATGGGAATGGAGCCTTGGGTGATGGGAGGGCAGGGGGGAGGGGGGGGAAACAGGACTGAAAAGAGAGAATGGGGCCGTGATTCACCCCTGTCACCCAAAGCAATGTCCATCCCGACAACCCTGCTTGCATTGAAAGATGCAGGGGCGCCTCGGTGGCTCAATCGGTTAAGCATCCAACTTCGGCTCAAGTCATGATCTCACGGTCTGTGGGTTCGAGCCCCGTGTCGGGCTCTGTGCTGACAGCTCAGAGCCTGGAGCCTGCCTCGGATTCTGTGTCTCCCTCTCTCTCTGCCCCTCTCCCGCTTGCACTCTGTCTCTCTCTGTCTCTCAAAAATAAATAAACATTTAAAAATTAAAAAGTATGTATTTCCAGAGGCTAAGACCACATGCTCTTAGCAGACAGTTCAGCAGGGTGATTTAGGGTACGGGCTTGGGGGCCAAGCCCATCCAGCCATCTACCAGTCTGAGAAGCATATCCCCATCCCTGAACTTCAGGGAGGTTCCTCATCTGTAGCATTAGATCTCAGATCATAATTATCATGAGGCTTAAATGAGACGATGTATGGGAAGTCCCTGGTTCAGGACCCGGCACGAAACACCCGCTCGTCAAGTGGGAGCTATCATGAATTTATGTTACTATTAACAACAATTATCTCAGTTACATTTTCCTAAAGAGATGGGAGCCCAGCTTTGGCACTAGAAGGAAATGTCTCAGGCTTTTTGAAGCCAGAATAAGTACAGGGAGCATGCTAATGATGAGTACTAGAAATAACCACAATACATGTGATGCTATCAGGGGATGGTAACAGTGTAACTATACTAAAGCAAGGGTCGGTTGTTGAGTGCAATGGTTGTCGTCAGTGCAATGACTGCGTTTCTGGTTTTCCACCGTGTGATAGGATGGTCCTTCCCTCTCCCTGGGAAGCCGGGAGAGGCCACATGATCCGTTCGGGCCAATAAACATCCCCAGATGGAAACTGAAGCCGGCGCATCCATCACCACATTCCCCTTTTCCTGTCTTCACAATCGCGGATGGATGATGGAACCCCCCTCAGCCTGGGTCCCTGGGGCAGGTCAAAGGCAGAGCAGACACCTATCAACCCACCATTCCCAGAAACCATGAGTGAGAAAGAAATCTCTGTTGCTTCAGCCAGTGAAACCTTGGGGCTTGTCTGTGACTGCAACAACAGCCTCATCTGCCCTGTCTGTGCGTCCTACTGGCCAGGAACTGCACGAAGTATTTCCCATGCAACCCCTCGTTTGAGCTCCACAACAACCCTAGGAAACACGATCTTCTATTACCCAGCTTTACAGATCAGGAAACTGAAGCCCAGAGAGGTCAAGTTCTTTGCCCAAGGACACGCAGCCAGTAAATCACAGCAGGGTGTGCATTCACACACGAAAGGCAGGAAGGATCATGCAGAGTTGATCTTCCTGGGGGACAATGTCTCCTGCCGGGCAGGGGTACCCCAAACCTTTCCTTCCTTCCCCGAGGTATGAATCTCTCTGCACCCTGAGTCTACAATCCCAAACACTGCACCACACAAAGAGCAGACACTGTTACGGAAGACTCTCCAGGGCTCCCTGCACAGCTCAGCCAATTACCCGATTCTTTGATCAAGTGGAAACTTGGCCTTTGCTGTGTTGTCAACCAAGCTTATCCCTGCTCCAGCTAGGCTGTGGTGCGCGAGGGAAAGAGGAAAGGTTCGGGACAGATTTCTGTGTTTGCACATGCATGCCCAGACGCAGGGGGCCCCAAACAGGAAGACGCCACGAGCTAGGTCTGTGTAGTATTAAAACGAGTCATTTAGCTTAATGGGCCCTGGCTGCCACTCGGGCCTAAATTGCCATGAAACTCATTCTGATTAAAACCCAGCTACAACTGACTTATCTGCCGCCCTAAATCTCATCACGCCACAGAGACCGCAAGTGCCATCCTGACCCCGCCTCTACCCCGGGTACAAAAGAGAGCAGAGAGGAGCATTTATCCATTAAAAAGATGGCAGCAGGCCTCATCCTCAAACCCGAAGAGCATTTTTGCAACTCATAGACGAGAGACATGGCATTCCCATTTTACAGACGAGGAGACTGAGGCCCCACTTTGTCAAGGTCACACTGGCAGCAGGTGTAATATCCAGGGATGCAGACCAGGGTCTTGTATAAATGAGCCTTCTAACGACCCTGCTTCATTGATTACTGATGCAAATAACAGAACATTTGGCTAAGCATATTAATTTGCTGTTTTTATATGGCAAATATGGTTGCATAGTGGCAGTATTGTATGGTCTAACTCAATAATAAAAATAGCTTTGCTGGGTATTTTCTCTTCACCCCTGCAGACGCAGTCACGCTCCACCCGGCTCTGTGCCCTGGGAGAATGACCTGTGTGGGTGACATCAGTGGCCCCCTTGCCCTCCGGCTCCTCGTCGGGTTTGTCTAATGGGAGGCACCAGCAGAAGGCTGGAGGGAGGGAAGAGAGAGGCTGGGGCATTTATCCCCTGCTGGCTGTTGGGGGTCCCGGCTCCCGTCAGGAGGACCCCTCCGTACAACCCTTTCTCTTCTGGATCCGCAGCTGTTCCCTTCCTGCCCCTCCAGGCCGAGAGATGGGCCTGCTGGAGTGTTCACGTGACTCTAAAGATCTCTTCGTTAAACTCACCTCGGTCCTTAAACTGGGCGTGCAACCAGCTTCTGCTGCTGGCCAGGCACTGTTCGAGGAACTTAGCTCACCTAATCTTCACGGCGACCCAGTGAACGGTGATCATTCCCCTTTCATGGGGGAGGCACCTGGAGCACAGAGAGGTCAGGTGACCTCTTCCAGATCACACAGCTAGGAGATGACGGGGACACATTTGGAATCCCTGCATTGTGGCTCCAGAGCCTGTGCATTTGACCAGCTCACCATCCTGCCCTGAGGGTCTGTCCTTAGCAAAGGTAGGTTGGCACAGAAACGAACAGCACCAGCCTTCTGATGGGCAATTTCCAAGTACCACCTCCTTCCGTCTTCAATACCATCCTGTGAGGCAGGCCCTGACGTTACTCCTGTGCCTGGGGCTCAGAGGGGCGCGTCAATTGCCCAAGGTCACCAGCCAGGAGTGGTGGAGCCAGCCAGCTTACGAACCCCGGTTTGTCTCCCTTTAATGCCAACACCCTTGACCGCGACTCTGGACAACACCTCCTAGAACGTGGCCGCCTGGCGGCTGGGAGACTGGCTTAGGTAAAGAATGGCTTTCTAACCGTCAGAGGTACCAAAAGGAGGATGTGCTGCTTTGAGAGGTGATGAGCGGTCACACCAGATGTCATCCACACAAACAGCAAAACTGCCTGTTGGGGCTGCTGTAAAGATGGTGAGGTGCTTTTCTGAAACGGCCTCTCCTTTCTGCATTTGGGAAAGAACAGCTCAAGCTCACAGACTCTCCCCGGTCATGTGCGGGCAAAACTCCTTACACTAACTCCCTAGCTTGGCCTGACTCTCTTTTAATGTTTATTCCTTTTTGAGACAGACAGAGAGAGAGAGAGAGAGAGAGAGAGAGAGAGAGCTAGAGAGAGCACGAGTGGGGGAGGAGCAGAGAGAGAGGGAGACACAGAATCTGAAGCAGGCTCCAGGCTCTGAGCTGTCAGCACGGAGCCCGACTCGGGGCTTGAACCCACGGACCCTGAGATCATGACCTGAGCTCAAGTCAGATGCTTAACCGACTGAGCCACCCAGGCACCCCGGACTCTCCTACCAAGCAGGCAAAACCAGTCCCTTCAGATAACAAGATTAAGTCCTCTGGCCTCAGACGCTCCCTGCCCTGGGAAAATGCATATTTTCACTTCCTCCTTGTGAAGCAGAGGCAATCAAGGCCCCAGGAAGGGCTCTAACTTGTTTTCTTGCCTCAGCACAACACACACACACACACACACACACACACACACACACACGTCTCATTTTCACCCATGGTACAAATTTCATGATAGAATTTTCCATCAAGGGCTTGGGCTTTTGGAGTCCCGTGGTCACCCTAGCAAACTATTTGGGCAAACAGTCTGCCCAAACTCGGGGCAAACTATTTAACTTCTCGGAGTCTCAGCTGGGTCATCTGGAAAATGGGGGCTGTAACAGCACCCACTTCATTGGGCTGGTGAGAGGTGCGAGTGGAAAACAGAGTAATAAAGGTTACCTAGCCCAGGGTGGGTACAGGTGCTACTCAGGTGTTCTTCCAGAACCTTCAACACCCCAAAAAATAACACGAGTTAGAGTCTCTGGCCAGGAAGGATACCTCTTGCCTTGCACCATCTGGCTACAGCCACTTTCCCGGGGTGTGGATCCTAAGAAATCCGAGGCCACTTCAGAAAGAACAAAAAGCTCCTTTTAGTTGCCATGAATAATAGATCTTCAAGACCTGCCTCCCTCCAGCCCCTGCCCTGCCCAGACCTTCGTGGCACCAGGTGGGAGAAAGTAACAGAAAAAGGAAATTTCGGTTGGTGTTGGCTGGAGAATATGAATGAACCACAAAGTTCCTGTCCATCTCCCGTGTCCCCATGGAAACAGCCATCAGAACACCGAGTACGGACGGAGCCCTCCGTAATTTACAAAGGCCTTAGCCTTCACAATCCCCCAGGCAGGCGGGCATTAGACCCTCATCACTGGAGGCAAAAGAATGCAGAGGGGGGCCCAGCCAACAGGGTTCAGCTCTGCCTCTTTCTATCTGTATGTTGGGCTAGTCACTTAACTTCCCTGTGCCTCAGTTTCCTCATATGAAAACCAGAGATGAGAGTAACAGTGATAACAGTACCTCCCTCAGAGGGGCGTTAAAAGACTCAATGAGCTGATACTTTCAAGTGCTTAGAACAGCGTCTGGAACGTGGCTAGCACTAAATAAAGTGCAGCAAGTTAGCTTTGCCACGCCTTTGGGGTGAAAAGGCTGATAATAACAGCCGTGATGGTATTTATCATCTACCGGGTACCAGCGGCCGCACTCAGTGACTTACATACTCTGCCTCATATAATGCTTGCATAGACACCACTGAGCTCATCTCACAAGTAGAAAAACTGAGATTGATAAGGGTTAACTAACTTTCGCCCTAGACCGAATTGGAGCCAGAAAGGCACAGGGCTGGGAGTCAAGTACAGCTCAATTCTAAATACCCACCTACCATCGCCTTCCTCCTCCCCATCCCCCTTTGTTGGACCCCTAAATAAATAGAGAGCATTTATTCTGTTTCAGTGCCAAGTTCTCCACACATGTTGGTGCTCAGCGCAGCCGTATCTAAATTAATCCTCAACTCAACCTTTAGCCCCATTTTATACCAGGAAGCCAAAGCAAGGTGAGTTTAGGTACTGGCCCAAAGTGTCCAGCAGAGGCAGGATCCAAACCCCAGAGGTGAGAGTCCATTTTTATACACACCACACACACGCACAAACGCACACACAGGCACACAACAATACCTTCGAGTTACATCCGATAAGCCACCGTCCATCCTCTGAAAGAAGACTTTCTGGAGACACAGGACATTAAAACTACATCTGAAGCTGGTCTAGTTTCTCTTCCTTGCAAAGCTACTCGCTCCAGGAGGCGAAGCATTTTATTGCGTTACCGGCAGACACAGACTTACCCTCTCAACATCGAGATTTCCAGGGACTTACCGGAGTTCTCAAAAGTACATGAAGCCAACGGCAAAGAAAAATGCGGAACGCAGGTCACGGTCCAGTTTGTCCTGGGTCAAGCAGGGGAGACTGTTCAATTGGTGTCCTTCAACGGACACACCTCCCACCTGGTGTGGTTCCTTCCACACTCGCTCTGGACTTAGCACGTGGCTTTCTGTGGCCCATGGGAGATCAGTGAATAGGACACAAGCAGGGTTGAGGTCAGCCCCATTAGAGTGCCGTGCACTGATATGACATCAAGAAGAGGAGGGAGAGAAGTCCACTCTTCATCCCCCGTGGAACCGTCAGTCTTGTGGAGAACGATCTCTGTGAACCATGGGAGGCTGGGCCCTGAGCTTCTGAGTTCACAGCACATTGGTCAGGTGGTTCTCCCAGGTGGAGAAAGCCCGCCTGAGGGAGAGGCCAACCCAGAAGAAAGCAGAGCTGGGTGATCGGAAATCAGTCTGAGTGCTATTTTTGACCCACTGAGTACAGTCATGCCTCGTAGCCATGAAACGTCCCCCTGTATCACTCGAACTAGACGGAGTTAGGTTTACCATTAATGTAGTTCTGATGGACACACACATACTCATGCCCAGAATCGATTCACGTATTTGCAGATTCCGTATTTGTGAATTTGCCTACTCAGTAAAATCTGTTTGCAACCCCAAAATCAATACTTGTAGCACTTTCATTTTTCACCGGTAGCAATACTTGTGAGCGTGCATGCACGCACGCACGCACACACACACACACACACACACACATACACACAGTGGTCAGAAAAAACGGAGTTGCCCGACACGCATGTTACCAGCTCAAGTCCACCGGCAAATGAGCTCCAGCTCTCAAACCATACACAAGTCTCTTTTTCAAGGTCTCGTTTAGGGCAACGCTGTTTGCATTATTGTCGGCGATCGCACTGTTTAAAAACGGCCCCTGAGCACAGTGCTGAGGTCTGGCCGGTGTTCCTCAGTGCAACAAGGCTGCGATGTGCCTCAGAGAGAAAATATGTTTGTTAGGTGAGTTCATATGCCATGAGGTATAGTGCTGTTGGCCCTGAGTTCAACGTTTATAATCAACAATACGATATACTGGGGGGCCTGGGTGGCTCAGTCGGTTAAGCGTCTGACTTCAGCTCAAGTCAGGATCTCGTGGTTCGTGAGTTCGAGCCCCACATCGGGCTCTCTGCTGACAGCTCGGAGCCTGGAGTCTGTTTCAGATTCTGTGGCTCCTTCCCTCTCTGCCCCTCCCCTGCTCACACAGACTCTCTCTCAAAGATAAATAAACATTTTTTAAAAATTAACAATACGGAATACTGTTACAGACTCGACGTTTGTGTCCCCTCAACATTCAGGTGTTGAGACTCTACCCCCACAACGTGATGGTATGTGCAGGTGGGACCGTGGGAGGCGGTCAGGGGGTGGGACCCTCCTGATAGGATCGGTACCCATCTAAGAGTCACGAGAGAGCCGTCTGGCTGTCTCTGCCCTCTGCCACGTAAAGACACAGCAAGGGGTCAGCAGTCCGCAGACCAGAAGAGGATCCTCACCAGAATCCGATGCCGCTGGCACCCTGACCGCAGACTTGCAGCCTCCAGAACAGTGAAAAATAAATTTCTGGGGGCACCTGGGCGGCTCAGTCGGTTGAGCGTCCAACCCTTGATTTTGGCTCAGATCATGATCTCATGGTTCATGAGTTCAGGCCCTGCGTCAGGCCCTGCACTGTCAATGTGGAGCCTGCTTGGGATTCTCTCTCTCTCTCAAAATAAACAAATAAAAATAAATAAATAAACTTTCATTGCTTAGAAACCACCCGGCCAAATAAGACATCTATTGAAGCAGATGTCTTTACACAGAAACACACATAAAACAAGGATGTGCATGGACTGGTTGATGAAGTGTGACGAAAGGCTTGTAGGGACTAACCCTGTATTTCCCTCAGGAGCAATGATTCAGTATTTGCTGATTCGGTGATCACGGTAACTTTGCACAACGTGATTACTCCAAATAATGAAATTACCTCCCTCTTTCTCTCTCTCTTTCATACATACCTATATGTGTATACATGTAAAATCAACAGTATATTACATGCACCATATGTGATGATATATTACATACCCTGTGTATATGCAGATGTTTATATATATAATATATGTATATATTAGACATATATATGCAACATACTAGGCGAATTGGCAAGTGCTCCTAGCTTTCCACTTTCCCTTTTACAATGGGGACTATTAAGTGGGACAAACGCCTAGTAGTTTGGTCTGTTTTCTGTTTTCAGATTGTGGTTGGGGTGAGGGGCAGATAATAAGACAATGGATGTCAAGAGGCAATTTGGGAGGAAAAGCACCAAGGACCTACAAAGTCCCGTCATCGTGGCTTGTTTCCTGGACAGCTTCTCCCACAAGATGCCCAAGGTGCGTTTCAGACCCCGTTCCCCCAACCACCCCCCTTCCGGAGCAGAACGGGGTGAACTGGGAGAATGGAAACCAGCCAGGAGCGAGCACATTGGTTTGGGGATTCACCAGGGACGGAAAACTTACAGGAATCGTCTAGCACATGGCTCTTCTGGAGTCCGACCAGATAATGACCCGGGACTGGGAGCAAATGGGTTTCTAAGTGTCTGGCATCCACGATACACGCTCAGAGGGGAAAGGTTTGCGGGGCCTACGGTGGCTGCCGATGGGTCCTCTCAAACCAGCTCGGTTTCTGCAATAAACCGGGTCACTGATGAGGGCTGATCTGGGGGAGCAGGAGGGTCCTCATCTTTCGCGGCTTGAGGACGGAGTCCCCTTGGCCCTGATTTTCAGCTCTTCTTGAGAGAGGAGACTTGAGGAAAGCAAGGAAAACGTGAAGGTCATTTCTCCCTGAAAGACGGGTGGAGGCTTTGCGGCGATCAGTGAGTTTTCGGTCTGGCTTTGAACGGCCAGGCTGCCCGTATGAAAACCAAGAAAGGAAACAAAAGTGTCCCCACCAAGCCTTCATGGGACCTGGTGTAGTGGGAGATGCGGAAGCCTTGAGTAGAAAACCAAGCCCCCATGACGCAGAACCAAAGCCGGGGTCTGAATCTAAAGGCACAGGGAGGGGGTGACGCTCAGCCCATGAACGGCCACTTGACCCGGCGCTTCCGGAGACATCTTCAGGACCTCTCCTCAACAATCACCCCTCCTAGAAAGCCAACCTGTGTTCAGCGTAGGGACCCGTGAGGCAGGAAGTGGCTAAATCCAGACACTTCACCGGTGCCATCCTGGCTCAGCCCCTTGCCAGCCTTGGGCACGTTCCTGTCTGCACCTCACTTCCTTTGTTTGGCGAGTGGGGGCTACAGATGTTCCTTCTTCTCAGGGCTGATGGAAGCGTCGGGTGGAATGAGGCATGTACAGTTCCCAGCACAGAGCCGGCCCCGGGGCCCCAGGATGCTGAGCGGGGTGGCTGGGGCAGCCGGGCAGAAATGGGCAAGAAGACACGCCCCCGGAGACCCTCATCAGCTCTGCCATTGGCACAGCGCTTGGAGCCCTGCAAAGATTTCACACCAGCATCTCTCCCAAGCTTCACAATTTCCTTGCAAGTCACAGAACATGGGAGGGTAAGGGCCCGCTTCGCGGATGCCAGAAATAAGGACACATGAGGTGAGATGACTCATCAAAGGCACAATGGTAGGGAACAGGTGGGCTGCCTTAGAATGTCCCTCGCTGCACCCTAGAATCAGGGCTTTGGGGGGCAGTAAAAATACTAGTTCCAGTATACTGGAATTATAGTATTCAGAGTATATAAACTTAAAAACAAACAACGGGGACCTGAGCGGCTCAGTCGGTTAAGCATCTGACTCTTGATCTCGGCTCAGCGCATGATCTCATGGTTTGTGGGTTCGAGCCCCGTGCTGGGCTTTGCGCTGACAGTGCAGAGCCTGCTTGGGATTCTGTCTGTCCCTCTCTCTGCCCTTCCTCTGCTTGCTCTCTGTCTCTGTCTCTCAAAATAAATAAACTTGGGGCACCTGGGTGGCTCAGTCAGTTGAGCGTCTGACTACGGCTCAGGTTATGATCTCACCATTCATGAGTTTGAGCCCCGCATCGGGCTCTGTGCTGACAGCTTGGAGCCTGGAGACTGCTTAGGATTCTGTGTCTCCCTCTCTTTCTATTCCTCCCTTGCTTGCACTCTGTCTGTCTCTCTCTCAAAAATAAAGATTAAAAAAAAAAAGACTGTTAATAAATAAACTTTATTTTTTAAAAATTTCCTAATGCTTTAATTTATATTTGAGAGACAGAGAGCAAGCGGGGGAGGGGCAGAGAGAGCAGGAGACACAGAATCTGAAGCAGGCTCCAGGCTCTGAGCTGTCAGCACAGAGCCTGACACGGGGCTTGAACTCATGAGCTGTGAGATCATGACCTGAGCCGAAGTTGGACGCTCAACTGACTGAGCCACCCAGGCGCCCCAAAATAAATAAACGTTAAAAAACTGCTAAATTACAGAATCCCAACGAAACCACCTTTAGAAGAAACTTGTGGTGGGTACCCACATCATACTTTTGAAAGTCCTCCTGGTGATTATAATGTGCAGCCAGGACAGAGAACCACGAGCTTAGAACCATGTGCCCCACTCCATACTGTCTTCAGGTCCCCGTCCCTCCTGCCAGGACATCTTAAACTTGGTCGTGCATCAGTCACCTCGGGGGGCGGGGGGGCGGGGCTCCTGAAAGCGGACTCATGCTCACTTGCCAGCCCCAGAGTTTCTGTTTCAGGAGGTCTGGGACAGAGCCCGAGAATTTGCATTTCTAGTAAGTTCCAGGCAGCACTGATGCTGCTGGTCTGGAGACCACACTCTGAAAACCACCACTTTATGCAGCGTTAGCAAAAGGGGGACCCACGAGACCAAGCTCCCTGGTTTGTGGTTTTCTTTCCACGGGTAACACTCTCTTGCCCTGGGTCAGAGCAAACGACTCTGGGGTGTGCTGGTCAATGTTATCAGAAATCTGGGAAGGCCAGGGAGAGACTGAGGGCGTTAGGGCTTTTCCTTCTCTTGTTTCTCTCCTGTTAGAAACAATCCACCACTTAAGAGACTGTCCCCGAGCATTTGCTGGCTGTCCTTCTACCTGCAGCCCAGACCCTTTGCCTACAATGCAGGTCTTCTTAAATATTGAATAAGGCTGCTTCCATCAGCTGCCGCGGCCAGGGCTGAGGGAATGTGGATGTTGACAAAGTCTTAATGAGATTAATCGGGTTAAAAAGAGCAGGCCGCAGAGCTGGTTTCATAAAAGACCTTCACTTTTTTCCCGTCACAAAAATCTCTGGTGCCTCAACACCTTCCCTGTCCACCCCCCACCCCTTCTAGGGCTTGGGATTTTTTTTTTTTTTCTGCTGCTGCTTTTGCTGTTCAGTGAACCGTTAGGTGAGTTAGAGCAGCCTGGGGAGTGCGTCAGGTTTTGAACAAGAGCAGGGAGCATTAGATGGACACTGTCAGCCTTCATTTATCCAGCAAATACTTACTGAGCACCTACTGTGTGCCCGATGCTGTGGGATACAGTACCCTGAGCACAGAGTGGTAACTAAAACAGTCAAACATTCCTATTCTGTTGGAGCTGGTGTTCCAGTGGGGAGATAGACAACAACAAAATAAATAAGTAATTTATGTATAAATAAACTTAAAAAAAAAAAAGAAACAAAAAGGCTTCCTGGGTGGCTCGGTCGATTAAGCATCTGATTCTTCGTTTTGACTCAGGTCATGCTCTCATGGTTCATGGGTTCAGGCCCCACATCAGGCTCTGCGCTGGCAGTGCGAAGTCTGCTTGGGATTCTCTCTCCTTCTCTCTCTCTCTCTCTGCCCCTCCTGAGCTCTCTCTCTCTCAAAATAAATATATGAACTTAAAAAAAAACAAAATTAGAAAGTAATATAGTAAGATAGTGTGTCATATGATACTAAGTGCTGGAAATATGAAACAGACAAGGAGGAAGTAGGATTCTGGTGTGGGGGTGCACTTTTAAATAAGATGATCAGAAAAGGCCTCTCTGAGAAGGTGATGTCTGAAGAAAAGACCCGTAGAAGGTGAAGCAATGGGCAGAGGGTGGAAAGGATTAACAGGATCCCTTCTAGAATGTTGCGCGCTGAGATTTCATTATCATCACCTTGATCATCAACATAAAAATGGTACTAATGTTTATTGAGCGTCCCTCCTATGCTACGCCTGTTCCAAACAAAGACTATGTACATATTGACCTATTAAATCCCCAAGAAAATCCAGTGAGGTCGAGGTTATTGATGTCCCCATTTTCCAGATGAGAAAACTGAGGCACGGGGAGATTTTTTTTTTTTTTTTTTTTTTTTAGTAACTCGCTAAAGTCACACAGCAGCGGAGCTGGGATTTAAACCCAGGTGGATTGCCAACTGTCCCTAGCTCGTGTCTCCAGATTTTCAGGAGAAAATCACCATGATTCACTGCAGAAGAAAACCTCTCCCTGGTTGGGGTCACACTGCCCCCCCCCACCCCGCTTCCAGGAAGTAGGTGCTGTGAAGAGGGTGGGGCACAGGGGGCTCGACCAATAGCGAGGCTCTCTGTTGTCAGTTTAGAGTCTGTCAAATCGCCCCAAGTCCTCCCCTGGATGTGAATCCCACACGGCCGCTAGGGAGGCCTCTACAAAACCGATCAGATCAGGTCACCTGCCTGTGAAAACAGAACTTCCCTCAGAACTGCTCTCAGAATAAAGACAAGTGGCCACACCACGGCCCTGCAGGTACCACTGACTTCATCTCACACTGGGCTCCCCTCAACCTTGTGCTCCGACCACGCTGGCTTTCTTTCAGATCCTTGAATGCCACCTCAGGGCCTTTCCACGTGCTGTTCTCACGCCACAACTGTTCTGTTCTCTTTTCTTCACTCAGTTAACTCCTACTCACCCTTCAGCTGCTCTCACGGCAAATGTCACTACCTCAGGGAAGCCCTCCCAGCTTAGGTCAGATTTCTTTGTGAGAATCTCTCATAAATGTGTTCTCCCCTCTTTGGAATCCCTTGTCTCGGGTTTTAATGATATATAATTAAATTTTTTATGATAAGCATTTTAATATAATTTTATATAATAAACATAAAAACATACATGTTATATCTATATATAATAGTATATTATCTATATATAATAATATATCTATATTATATATAGATAATATAACTCCATATGCATGATTACTGATTCATGTCTACCTCCTCAAGAGAAAGAACCAAATCAAAACTGTTTTCTACTCTATTCTAGCACTGAGTACAGTGCCTGGCAAATGCTTTCCAGTGTTTGGTTATGAGACCAAATAGAAGGTAAGTGTTCCTCCCAACCAATAGGCCTCAGAAATTCACCTTCTATCCAACCTGTTTTTCACACTGGCAGGTGTCTCTCATTCTCTCTCCCTCAATTTGTTTTATTTTGCATAACAAAATAGTTCAGGTAAATTCTTCCTAAACTTTTCAACCACCAAGGCAACTCCAAATGGTATCTCTCCCTTTTCCTGTTCTTCGACAAAAAGTATTTGCAGTAGGTAAGTTTTGCTGAAGTCACAAAACTTTGTCTATTTGTTTGGTTTGTTAATTATTTTCTAACTATGTATCAGCAGCAGAAAAAACATTTAATTGATTATTTGATATAATAAACATTTTTAGACAATTTTATATAATAAACATATAAAACCATATATAATTTTATATAATAAACCTTGACTCTAGAAGTAACTTAAAAAAAAAAAAAAGTTCCAGGGGTGCGGGGATGGCTCAGTTGGTTGAGCGTCTGACTTCGGCTCGGGTCATGATCTCGCGGTTCGTGAGTTCGAGCCCCGCGTCGGGCTCTGTGCTGACAGCTGGGAGCCTGGAGCCTGCCTCGGATCCTGTGTCTCCCTCTCTCTCTGCCCCTCCCCTGCTCGCACTCTGTGTCTCTCTCAAAAACAAATAAACATTTTTTTAAAGTTCCATGTGATAATAAGCAGGGGACGTCTATGCAGTGGAGCATGTATATGAATTACCTGATAGAATCCTCACAGCGTCCCTGTGAGGGAGGCGCATTATTCCCGTCTCACAGGTGGGTAAACTGAGGCCAGGGAGGCCGAATAACTTGCCCGAGGTCACAGGCTGCCGAGTAGCACAGACCGAATTGCAAGGAATTCTGGAGGCAACGGCTGTGCTCCTAATCACTGAATACTGCCCCCTGCTGATCAGTGTCACCCCCCCCCGCCCCCCCCATCCTTCAGCAGAAGGACCTTCCTCCAAGCCAGGAGGATCTGAAGACTAGAGAATCCACGTCTGCAGAGCTTCACATCAAAGAAAGAAATTCCAAGCTGCTCGAACTTCACAACTCCAAACAATAAGTGGTGATTGGTTATTATCTTATTTTGCAGAGCAGAAGAACGAGGCCCTGGGAGGCTCACTTCCTGGCTATGAAAATCCAGTATTCGACTTTGGTGTCCAAAAGATCAGGGTTGGAATCCCTGAATCTACTCTTGACGGGCAGCATGAATTTGGGGAACTGAGAACTCTCTGTCCCCTGTAGCCTCGGAGTTCTGGTCTGCAAAATGGGCATGGTAACAATGCCTCCTTCGCAAGCCCTCTGAGGGTTACGGGCGATCACTTATGTAAGGGCAGATCGCAAGGTCGAGCCCCCCGTGACTGCTCTGTGACTTGGTGGACGAGGCTCCAATTCATTCGCTTCCCGTATGACCATGCAGCTCTGGGCTACAACCACTATGTGGCATAGCTGGGATTCGAACCTAGCTGGGTACTCTTAGCTCACGGGTCTTTTTAGCAAGAGGATGACGGAATGTTAAGCGCAGGTGGGGAGCCTCCCCAGGGCATCAGAGACCACCCTGCAGTACAGACCTGAGGCCACCCTGCAGTCAACAAGAAATGACAGCCTTGTGGTGCCCCATTGGGATGAAGGGTTCCATCCCAGACTTGCTGCCATGACGACCAGAGGGAGAATGTCCCAGAGCTGAAGGCTACTCGGTCCCAGGGCCTTGGAGTCTTCTGGGGACCTCTCCAGCCACTTGAAGACTCCCACTACCGGTTTCTAGGGTGTTTTAGCCTCTGAGCGTGCTCAGGACCAACATGAGCCTTTCTGCTGCCACCAGTCTGTTTCCAGAGGCCACGTCAGTGTTTGAGTAGAAACCCCAGTCCTGGGGAATGCACAGAGGCGGCTTGTGTGGCTGACGCTAGAAGGGATCAGGGTCTCTCCACATAGAGGGGGAAATAACTGTTCCACAGGGCAGACACTGTCTTGGCCTCAGCCAGGAAACCACGCCCCAAAACACACACACACGCACACACACACACACACACACACACTGACACAGATCCAGCAGAACATGGAAAGGATATAAACATCTACTTATGCAACTCCCCTCGCAGGGTGCCATTTTGAAAAGTTTTATTACACAGGGGCACCTGGGTGGCATAGTCAGTTAAGCGTCCCGCTTCGGCTCAGGTCATGATATCACAGTTCGTGAGCTCGAGCCCCGTATCAGGCTCTGTGCTGACGGCTCGGAGCCTGAAGCCTGCTTCAGATTCTGTGTCTCCCTCTCTGTCTGCCCCACCCATGCTCACACTCTGTCTCTCTCTCTCTCACATTAAAAAGTTTTATTACACAAAGCGATGACATATTATCATCTACTTCACTTTCAATAACCTTATAAAATGAATACCATCATTCTCCCCATTTTACAGAAGAAACTGAGGTTCAGAGAGGCAAAGTCACTTTGCCAAAGGGCACACAGCCATTGGTGGGTATCACGGTTTGATTCAGACCCAGATCTGCCTGCCTCCAAACCCCACCAACTTGACCACTGTCTCGCTCTCCATACCCACGGGCACTATGAGTGGGTGCTCAGTGTTTGTTGAGCAAACAATCAAAAGCTAAACAGTGAAGCATCTCCCTACACCTCCGAAATGACTATTAAATCTCTATTAAAATAAGTCTCTGTGTCCTGAATCCCAGATGGTTAGTGCAGGAAAGTCCCAGAAATATTCCAGGTTAACTGGAATTAACACACGTTAAGAGAATGGGTAAGATGTAGGGTATTTATGCTTTGGAGCATGTAACAATTAGAAGCAAAGGATTAGATGCACGTTTTGCAACATGGAAGGATCTTAAAAACACAGTGCTAATTGAAAAAAAAAGTGGGCAACAATGAAATTTATAGAACCATAACATTTATATAAGTTAAAAATGCATATTTTGGGGCACCTGGGTGACTCAGTAAGTTAAGTGTCTGACTTCAGCTCAGGTCATGATCTCACAGCTCGTGGGTTCGAGCCCTGTGTCCGGCTCTGTGCTGACGGCACGGAGCCTGGAGCCTGCTTCAAGTTCTGTGTCTCCCTGTCTCTCTCTGCCCCTCCCCTGCTCATGCTCCCTTTCTCTCAAAAACAAATAAACATTAAAAAAAATTAATGCATATTTTGAAGGTGCACATACAAACAAAAGAGAAGTCCATTAAATGGAACAGAAGGGCTGCCTGTGATGGGGGGGGGGGGCGATGGCATATGAGGACGAAGAGAATAAGTAATGAAAAATTGAGACAGAAACCTTTAGGGATCGACAGTGGTCATGTGCTAGGAAATGAGAGAGAAAAAGAACTCCATTCTCAGCGCCTGGGCTACAACAAAAATTCCATGCTAATCTACAAAGCGGATGAGTTCTCTGTGGAAAACTGAGAGGCTACAAATGAGGCCAGCTCTCCTCTCACTATAATCAGAAGCAAAGCCCCCTCCCGGTCACCAGCACGTGAGCACTATTTATCTTTCCCTGGGGATTGCTCTCCAAAGGGGCACGGGCTGTCCGGAAGTGGACATGCGTCCAGACCCCTCTGCAGGTGAGACACCAATAAAACGCAGGCCCGCCCGAGCCAGATAAACCCTCCCAAGGGAAACAAACAAATCTAAAGAAACAGCAGCAGGTCTCTTTCTGAGAGGCACAGGAGGCCTGTCCGGGGCTGAATCGTCTTGTTTTTGGCTTCTGGGACAAGCCAGTGCTGATGACTCCCTCTGGCCAGGGCCGGCCAGCCCTGGTGAACAACAGGACACCTGATGATCAGATGCCAGGAGCTCTCGTCTTCCTTCCTACCCAGCAGCCCTTCCCACAAGCCCCCCCCCCCGCCCCCCGCCCCTCAGACCTTTGGGAGAAGTACTTGGCCAGACATCCCTGCCCGACACGGCAGCAGCAGCCACTTTCGGGGGCTGTATCACCTTTGCCAAGTCCCAATATGTTGCTTAGCCCTGGCAGATTAATCGAGCCACCGCTCGTGGAAGAAAAAAAAAAAAAATTCTGAGCTGCTGCCTTTTCCTCTGGGGAGAGAGGGGTGGTGCATTTTAGCAAGCATGGAATGAGCACTGGCGATCTCCCTGAAAGGCCCCCCTCACTTAGCACACGCTGTCAGTCTTGCTTCTTAATCCACTGGCCCCTGGTGGCAGCCAAGGCCCCTCTCCTCATCCCCAGAATCTCAGTGGCTGCACCAATGCCAAGAACAGGTCCTGTGTCCCCAGGAGTGGGCCCTGGCTCCTCCCTCAACCCACACGTGATCCGTCAGTAAGACCTGTCTGTGCTACTGCAAAATAAACATACTAGAATCTGACCACCTCCTTCCCTGCCACCACGTGGTCTGCGGCCCCGTCACTGGTCCCCGCCCTGGTCTCCTGTCTTCCACCCCTGCCTCCTGCAGTCCTTTCTCCACTAAGAAACCAAAGCAATCATTACCAAGGTTATAAATTAGATCATGGCACTTTCCTGATTAGAATCCTCCCCCCAGAGAAAATCAAATCCAGACTCCTTGCCTACACGGGCAGGTCCTGCATGACCCGGCTCCCCGGCCCCCCGGCCCCCCGGCCCCCGGCCCACCTCGTCCCCTCACTTTCCACCACAGTTGTCTCTGCCTCTGCACTTCTGTTCCCCTGGCCTGAATTGTTCTGGCTCCTTCTGGAAACTCAACTTTCAATCCAAATGTTACCATCTCTAGAAGTTTCCCCTGGCCATCCTTTTTTTATAACAAAATTAACTTTCTTCCCCCTACCCACCACTTGTCGTTCTGTACCTTGTCATACTGTTTCCTGAAATCATCTTGTTGATGTATTTATTGGCTTTGTCCCCCAACTAGACCGTAAGCTCTAGCAGGGCAGAGAATTATGTCTCACTCACTGCTGAATCCTCAGGGCCTACAGCACTGCCTGGCACATGGTATTTGGGACTGAATTGGTAGAAACCAGCGGTTCTCAAAGTGGGGTTCCTGGAGCAGCAGCAACCACGTCGTTGGGAATGATGTGTTAGGCACGCAAATTCTTGGGCCCCGTACTGGCCCCAGTAGAATCAGAAACTGCCTTAATAGTCCTTCAGGGGATTCTGACATAGGCTCAAGAGAGAGAGCGTCTGGCACAGGACCATCTACAATCTCTCACTGGATCCCCTCTTGTGGCAAATGAGCAAATAACTGGCTGGGTGGTCAGTCTTGCCGGGGGGAAGGGGAGGGGAGGGAGGAGGGAGCCAGCCCCCTGCCCTTGACTGACCATGGCTCTGCAGACCCAGGTCACCTTCATGCCCCAGAGCCATGCAGTGAATGTCAAGGCTGGGGAGGGCTACAGAAACCACGGTGTCCCTCCCCCCGAGCAGGAGAGCAGGTGACTGCCCCTCCCGTGGCCCCTCCCCCCCTGAAAGCCACGTCTCTGGTCTTGGAGAGTTCTACAAGATTCCAAGCATTTGACATAGAGGTAAAAGGACCTACTTGTCCTGGTTTGCCCGAGCCTCTTCCAGTTTGAACACACAGAGAGTCTGGCATGCCCAGAATCCTCTCTGTCCCAGGCAAACTCGATGGCTGGTCACCCTACCTGGGGCCTTGGGGACTCACAAATGCTTTCCCTTCCCAAGCCACTCGATATATCTGCACAGATGGGATGGGGCAGGGCAGGAATGAGAGGAAGAGAGCAAGAGAGTGGGGAGAAGAGGGAGAGAGACAGGCAGGGAGACCGGAGAGATGGGACAAGGAAAGAGGATTTTAAAAGGGTGGAACAGATGGGCGAGGGGACAGGGGCGGTGAAAAGGGGAGAGAAATCTAGAGAGAGAGGCACTTGGGGACACGGCGACGCTACAGTGACGGAGGAAAAAGCCAACAGGTAGAGGGGGCCGGGGACAAGGGGCAGGTGGAGGGACAGAATGCACCACACAGATGCTTCATCGGCAGCATGTCGCGTGGAAGGCCTCCCGATAAACTTGGAGAAATCATTTCTCCTCTCAGCAGCCCCGGCATGCCGCCCCGCCATCGATGGCTGGCACCAGAACCCGCTTACATAATCTGTTCTCTACTGAAAGCTGCTTCCATTCACAAGTCGCTGCCTGTCACTGTGTAGGTGCATTAAAGAGGGGAAAAAAAGGAAAGAAAGGAAGAAAAAAAAAAAAGAAAGAAATAGGCAACTGAATGAACTCACTCAGATTATATTGAGAGACGAGGAGACTCTCCCCCTCTGCTCTCCAAATAAACCCTCCACATCATGCTGCCGGATGGTTTTCCTCTCGTTGATTAATAGCAGAGGGGTGGGCAAAACCCCAGCTTCCGGGGGCATATGTCATCGTGCTCCCTAACCGGATTACTGAGCCGGGGGGCTGACACGGCTCCATTACAATGAGATTTAAGCATGCGTTATGTCATTAAAACTAATGACAGCAAGACAATTACTTCGAGGAAACCACGGTGCCATCGCACCAAACGGAAGGCCAGTTGGGCTAAGAACCAACTCTGTTCTCTCAAACCCCAAAGGCCTGGCCAGGCTAGCAGGCTGGCTGGTCGCTGCTACCTTGCCACTAAGCCATCTGATAACCTAAGCCCCCCTGGGTCCTTCCTGCCTAAGAACTGCCCCCACCGGGGTGCTCAGAGGTTAGCAGGGAATGGGGTCAACACGGCGAGATCAGGCTCGTGCTTCTGTGGGCAACAGGGATTCAGTGGCAGAAAGGACACGGTGGGTGCTGGGGAGGCAAGAGGCCTGAATAGCACCCTGTTCAGCCCCTTGGGGGATGGAGGAGGCCTTGGGAGAAAGCCTGAGGCTTGCAACACCCCAGAACTGTTGTAACTCCCACCTGTAACGGTGTCGCGCATTTCAAAACCACCCCTTTATCTATAGCAGGTGGAGGCTTGTGCAAACACACGTCTCAAGGCCCTGCCCTCCGAGTTTCTGATGGAGCGGGTCCAAGGTGCCCCCCGGGAATCTCCCTTGGATTCTCTTGGGCATCAAGAGCTTGCTAACCCCAGCAGAAGGTGAATCCAGCAACATTTGCCTTTCCTGCCTTTTGCCCCCTTCTTTTACCCGCAGGCTTAGTGTGTGCAGGCTCCACTCCCCACCCCAAAAAAGCTCCCCCCTCACTTTTTGGAAGGGATATTTCCAACTCATCTTCAGTAAAGTATACATGACGAAGAAGGCTGGATGTGTTATCCCATCCCAGGCATCTGCTTTTTGTCTAAGAGCAAAGGCCTGAGACAAAAAAGAAAAAAAAAAAAAACCCAGAAACTTAAATGATGGAATTTCGGATGTCATTTAGCTGAGTGGAAACACCCCAAAAAGGGTGACTAAGGAAGCCCTCTCTCTGTACCACCCCCTACCAAGTTTACATTTTGTAGGCAGCCACTTACTTAATCTAAGTCCCAAAAGACATTGTGTCTTTGTTACCATTTTATTTCCAATACCCACCATGGTGCCAGGCATACTGTAAGCACTCAATAAATGGACAGCACTAGAGTAAGTGTCGATGATACTCCGTCAGGAGGAGACAGAGAGGCCCGTCCTTTGCCTGTAGCCGATCTGAGATGAAAGCCAAAGTCTACACTCTGCACCAATGACTCATCATAATCAGCACACACTAAGTGCCTACTGTATGCGGACCTCTGGCTTGGACCGTGGGCCAAAGATACCTCCTCAAATTGATCTGTCCCCTAGTCATCCAACTAAGGTTTCATTCGTTTATTCATGCATGCATGCCTCTGTGCAAGTCACTGCTGAACAGCTGCCGTATGCTAACCTTGACTTTAAACGCTGAGATGCTGCACAGCCTTGGCCCTTAGGGATTTGGCCTGTGGCGCCTCCGGAGCCCTATGCAGGAGCACCATGGCAGGGAAGCAAGGGGAAGCTCAGTTCTCCTAGGAAAGATTCACGGGCTCTGAGCTGGTGAGTTGGAATGATTCAGCAAAAACCTCCCGAGGATTTGAAGAAACAAAAGACAGAGTAGTCAGTATGTGTGTTCTCCTCCCAGACCCCCTCCTCCGGGGCCCGACCACCACACTCACAGGGCCTGTTTCCTCAGGGCTTCACAGGCTTTAAGGAAAGGAGGCCATTATGCCCATTTCACAGATGAAGAAACTGAGGTCCCGGGAGCCACCGGAAACTGCACAAAAACCACACAGGGAATAAGCGGGACTGGAAGCATCCTGTTTCCAAGCCCTGTCTTCATTCCCCCAGGGCCCCAGAGCTGCACAACTGGCCCACAGGATTCCCCTTCCTCTATCTCACCCCCATCCTGTTTCAGTCAGAGGTGACTTCACCACCATCACCCCTGTTGCTAACGTATGTTGCCTACTTACTTACTCCTCCCAGGCTCAGTACTAAGTACTTTGCAAGCATTAACTTTCCACAGTTTTACATTTCCTTAAGTATCCTCACTTTACAAGTGGAAAACTGAGCCTCGGGGAAGGGTAGTGACCCCACTAGAAGGATCAAAACCCAAGGGATCTATTTTCAGAGCCCACACTCTTAGCCACCATGCTGTACAACCGTAACATACCTAACTGGGGAAACCGAGGCTCAGAGAGGTTAAGGGTCTTGCCCGAAGTCACACAGCAAGGAAGCACTGGGAGTCAGAATTTGAACTCAGGTCGTGGCTCCTCCCAGAGTCCCACCCTGCAGCCCCTCAGACAGCTAGTTAAGGAGGCAGAGCGGGGTGGGGAACAGGAAGGAGAGGGGCCTATTTCTGTGGTGCTTCCTTCACAGTCCCAGCACAGCAGGGCTCTCCATCCTGGGTGGCAGCTGAATCATTTAAGCTCGTTGGCTCCAGCCTACCACGACTGGGTCCTGGATTTATTTTTATCCCAGGTTACAGCCACAGCACTTAACAGAAATCTACCACGCTGTTTGTTTCTCATTGCCTTCACATCAACTCCTGATTCGTCTGCATTTATGACCAGCTCCCCACTCAAAGGGGATAAAGAGCAGAAGACAGGACCATATGTCATTGCGGTTTTTATTAGAAAGTCACAAACTCTCTATGACCAGCAATGGCAGGGAGGGGGGCGGTAAATAAAGAGTAAATACCACATCTTACACGTAAACGCCCAGAGCAGGCAACCTGTCAAGAACTCACAGCCTCGGACAGGTAGCCAGGATGTATATGAGCGGTATACCTTTCCAGGCAGAGCAAGCTGGGGAGAGTGACTTCCTGGGCCACGTTTTGGAATTGCAGAATCTCTAGCTGCTGCCTCTCTCCCCACAGCGAGAAAGGCAATGTCTGCGTTTGTCTCCATAGCTCTGCTTCCCAATCACCCGCACAGGCTAGTGCCTAGAGAGGCACCACACAACGTCCTCCCTCCACATCCGACCGGGCGAGGTGAGCAGGGGCTGCCAGAGCTGGGAGCAAAGGGATGAGGTCTTGTCTTCATGATGGTCGATTTCTATGTTGCTCTGCCGTGATTTCCTGTGTGGTCCTAGACAAGCCACTTTCCCTCTCTGGGCCCCCTTGAAGGGGTTAGACTAGATCAGAGATTCCAAACCTGAGGTGCTCAGGCGGGCATTAGGGAGGCTCCACGGATCCCCGGGTGTTGTGTGTTTGTGGGAATCTGCATCTTTTTTGAGTGGAGGCTCTCAAAGGGGTCCTGGCTGCCACCCCTGGAATAAGTCTCTACAGAGCCTTCAAATGTTGCAATATCTGTACGTCTACATATCTGAGGCCACAAATAAAGCAGACTCCTCTCCAGCTGAGCACAAGATTCTAGGAACCTAGTGAAGTTCTCACAAGAGACCCCCAACCCGGCTCACCCCAAACAGGACCTCCTTGACACATGTGATAAATTCCCAAACACAGCACAAACCCTTCCTAGAAGCCAGCCTGCACATACACTCCTAATACACAGCCACAGAGCTGGAAGGAGCTGGAAGGAGCTCTGGAGTCACCTAGACCAGGTGCCTCATTGCACATACAGGGAAACTGAGGCCCAGAAAGGGGAGGCAGGGCTGGGGCTGGAACCCAGGTCTCCTGGTCCAAGTCCAAGCCTCTTTCCAGAAGCTTCTGTCTCCCTTTCCCTGGTGCACCACAATGCACCATTTCAAATGTGATGGGGGAGGAGGGAGGGCAGCCTTTTGGATGTTAGCCACCCCCAAGGAAATAAGGCTGAGAAGCAGCAAGGAGATGTTTTCAAAGCACCCACATGTTAAAAAACCCAGTCCCAGCTACCTCAGCTGGGCTAGCATCCATGTTCTGCCTGGCTGAACCGCTTGTTAAAACACTGAGACACTCCTGTACTAGATGGTGATGTTGCACTGAGGTCCCTGTGGCTCCCCTGATACTCTCCCAGTTCCCCCCAAACCTCTCCATAATCCAGCAATTAAAGGGTTAACACTCAGCACACTAGGGAACCCCCACTCCAGGGCCCCAGCCATTGCCCGGTTTGCCCAGTGATTGCCGAAGTTCAATATTTTAAATTTCACCCGTGGCCAGACCTTGCGGCTCCTCATCTGAACCAAATTTCTTCACGTCAATCATCACACTTGAGGCTTCCTGGGGAGGAAGCTAAGGCAACTTCCTCCTCAGAAGCGTGGGATTTGGCGGACCGAGTCTTTGACACTAACCACTGAACGGCCACCCCCGCTGCCTCATACGCTCTACCTGAGCAGGCACAGGTCCCAGGATTCTGGCGTCCCCACTTGGCTCTGGGGCTGGAGATAATCACTGAGTGGGCCCTGCCTCCATTTCAGGCTTGCCAGTCTCCGGGGCTGATGTTTTATTCCTCCCACCACCGAGAACAAGAACCTACAGAGAAATCCTTGGGGGTACAGAAGACTGAAGTGGCCCCTGGGATAATAGTGAAGATGCTAAAAATAAGGACATTCACTTCCAGAAAGGTAGATGTAATCAAAGCAGAAAGCAAAGAGAAATCTCCTTTTGATGGGCCACAGATCAGCAGCAAAGGCATTTTAAAATTAAATGTGAGTTTCTGGATTCAGTTACAAGAAACCTCAACTTCCCACTCACTAACAGGTTGGCGCAGGCTTATCCCATCGGGATCTCAGATAAAGAAACTAGATCGGGGTTTGGTCTGCTCTGGAACAGATCTGAAGCCGGAAACTGGAGTCTTTCCCCAGAACCTGAACAAACCCTCTTCCCTTCTTTGCCTACTCTGAGACAAGCTCAGGACGGAGTCCCCCGGGCTGGTGCCAGGACGCACCCCCCACACAATCACTTACAGGTTACACCACCTGTGAAAATAAAACATCGTCTGCTCAGCAGGCTGCTGGCTGCCCTCCTCCGGCCTGCCTGACCGCTCAATTCCAAGCAAAATGTAGTCCTTTCATGGCTCCCAGATCGCCCATCTCAGGAAGCTTAGAACAGCCAAGCTTGCAAAAATCACTACAGTTGAATTATTCAGCTGTACCTGGAAGATGGTAGCTTCTGGGCTCTGTCCTGCACAAGCCTCACCTCGTGTGCCTAGGTGACCCTCAGCAAGGGTTAACCTTTCAGCCTCAGGTGAGCCTTTCCCCTCCAGGGCCAAGGCGCCCACCCACTGGATCAGAACACTCAGAGACCCTCCATACAGGCTAGCCATCCCATGAAGGGTTAATCCACCCAGAGACCTGCTGGCTGCTTTCAATAGCTTCTGCTGCAAGGGAGAGGGTAAAAATTGGGCAGAAGCCACAATTTTGATCGCATTGCCTAAAACAGGAGCGCATTTTACCCCCTCCCTGGGCACCGAGCCAAAATCTCATTTAGCTTTGGGGTGCCGCTTAGGTGATCAAACACTGCAGAATGTGGGCAAATAAATGTGGTCATTTCTCAACACTCCTCCCCCCCCCCCCACCCTCTATCCCACCAGCTCATGTACACTCCTCATCCCCACTGGGATCCCAATACCCCCTAGCCCGTTTACACAATTGAGAAGAATAGCACTTACCGCCACACCAGAGGATTGCAGAGGGAATGGGTGAGCCAAATTCTTGCCAACTCCTCCCTTCCCTGCCGGGTGGGAAGATGCTAACTCCCGATGACTTGATTTGAAAGCTCAGCGGAGGTGCCTGAAAGAAAATTGTTCATTTGATTCCCCTACTCTTCCCAAAAGAAAATCAAAGCACCAACACACACACACACACACACACACACACACACACCCCAACGACCCCTAAATCATGCAGGACCAAGACGAAAAGAAATACCACTGCCAGAAGAAGAGAAAACTCAGACCAGTCAGCGGACAAGGCAAAGACAGTGGCTCCCTCAGACTGCCCTCCACATGGATGAAGGTTTTTCGCTCCGAGCCCTCTCCCCCCCCACCCCTCTTCCTCTCTATTTCCCTTTCTCTCTGTCGTCCGCGTCCGCGTAGGCAACTCCGGGCTGCTGGCAGTAGACGAATCAATTGCTTCTCCAGTGCCTGAATCAGTGGCAGCTGCCACCACTGCTGCAAAACCCTGTGTGAGCGAGGGAGGGGGCAGAAGCTTCCCGGCGCAGGGGGAACCGAGCCGCCCTCCCACCCGTGATTTATGTGTGAGGTGCCTGGAGAAAGAAAGGTGGGAAGCCAGGAGGAGAGGTTGGGCGCACCAGAGATCCCCGCTGGTCGAACCGGCAATCAGGAGATTGGCGATCAGCACCGCGGACAGCGCTAAGATGCGGCGGGCGGCGGAGGGATGGGCGGGAAGCGAACCCTCAGGCGGCGAAGTTAAGTTATTGGATGGTTAGAGCAGAGAAGGGGGAGTAGTGGGAGGCGGGAGGACGGGACTTCTCGACATCATCACCACACACGCCCCCAGACCTTCATTGCTCCTCTCTGCCGGAAAGAGTTTGATCCCAGTGTGGGAGCCTCCACGTGGTTTTTACCCCCAAAAACTCAGCCCAGCTGACCTGTCCTCACCCACATTACTTCGGATTTCTGACCTGCATCTTGAATGCCTCAGAATTCAGAGCATGAAAGGCTTAGCAAACGTACATTTCTAAGGGGATTAGTTGGAAACGCATTTGACAGATTTCTGGGAACCAGTTCTAGCCCCCATACAACCCTGGGAAAGTCATTTAATGTCTCTAAGTTCCAACTGTAAAATGAGGATATGACTACCCAATTTTCCTAAACATAAAAAGCAACATGAAGAACATCAAAGTTGTGGGCTGCTAGGATCCCGTAATCCATAAACTGTTCTACAACTCAAATGTCTTGACAGAGGGAGAAAGGATGTGCCCAGGATGTGCCAAGCCTCACCTTTCAGCATGTGGTGTGAGCGGGATGAACTTGGGAGATTATAGGAGGTCTAAATCGTGCAACTGAGCCTCCCCCAAAGACCCATCCACAACAGATCTGAAGTGAAATCCAGAAACAAGAAAATAAAATCATTAGAAGGAGAAACACAGGGGCACCTGGGTGGCTCAGTCGGTTGAGTTTCCGACTCTTGATTTCAACTCGGATCATGACCTCGAGCCCCACATCAGGCTCTGCACTGACAGCTCAGAGCCTACTTGGGATTCTTTCTCTCTCTGCATCTTCCCTGCTCTCTCTCTCTCAAAATAAATAAACACACAAAAAATTATATTAAAAAGGAGAAATATACAGAGAAAAATTTATTCCCATAGCTTCCAGTGTTCCAGATCTCAAGGGCCCTATTCCTGCTTACTACGGGAAAAGGAAAGGCTATCTCAAGCAGATAGCCTTCGCTGTTTAGAACAGCGAAGTGAAGAAGAACCCTCTCTACTGGGGACCCTTCTAAAGTGTCCCACTCAGATGGCCCAGACTGAACTACCACATTTGTCACTTAATTCTCCCCTTGAAAAGTAAGGCTTAAAATGTCAGAGTTTTAGAGATCATTTAGAGCTTCACTTTATAGATGATCATGATCATAATGATCACAATGATGGTGATGATGATGATGGTGGTGGTGGTGACCTTGATGGTGATGATGATGATGGTGGTGATGATGATGATGGTGGTGATGATTATAGTGGCAGCGGTAGCAACGGTAGCTATCATTTATTAAGAACGGACGATGCACCAGTCATTCTGCTACAAAGTTTACATGTATCATCTCCTTCAATCCTCACGATGACCCCTTTGAGGGTATTATTACTCCCATTTTAAAGATGAAGAAACTGAGCCTCAAGAAATTAAGTCCCTTGCATAAGGTTACACAGTAAGTGGCAGACACAGAATCCAAACCCAGGGTTGTATGATTCCAAAGCCCATGCTGCAAAGTGACTCTCTCACAGTCAAGTTCAAATACATTCTATGGTTTTTTGGCAGGATCTCACTGAATCTTTGCTGGGAAGACCCGATGACACAAGTTCAATCCCCTCACTTTACACATGGGGAAAGTGAGGACCAGGGAGAGGCAGGGAGTTGCTCAGACACAAAGAGCTAGGAAGTTGCGGAGATGGGTCTGGAACTTGGGCCTTTCAGGTACCAGGGCCTATGTTCCAGAACCTAGGACAGCGCCCGGCACATAGTAGGCCCTCAATAAACATCTGAAGAGTGATCCAAAAAGATGGGGATTAAAGTCACACAGGACACTGGTGGTAGAATCAGGACCCAATATTTCCCAGGTCTTTTGGCTCCTGGTTCCAAGGAATAGTCTACCCTACCTCACAGCTTCCTTGGGGATTAGGTACATATTCTGAAGGGTCTGTCTCTAATTCAGATCTCCCTGAGGACATGAAAATAGCTACCACCTGCTAAATTCTTAGACACCTACTGTGCACTATGCTAAGCACTTTACACTTTACACTCCAGCTTACACAAGTGCGTGAGGTGAGTGCTATTTATTTATTATCCATTTTAAGATGAAAAGACTGAGGCTCAAGCAGGTGGAATGAAACCCCAAAGCTCACAGTTAGACAGTGGCAGAGGCAGGGTTGCAATCCTAGGTCTGTCTGACTTCAAGGCCTGTGTTTGTGCCATCCTGTTAGTTTTTTTTTCCTCAAACTGGGCCCCCTGGAGGCCCCTGATGGAGTGAAAAGGAGGCCTGAGTTGCCCCCCACATACATCCTGGTTTCAACTAGAGCAGCTGTGCTTTTAAGTATTTTGCATACTGGGCACCTGCCCAAGCCTTCACTGAAACACAGAGCTTTGCAGCAAATTTTAAAAACGATAATATGGTTGAAACCAGAGCTCTGCACCTTTCCTGATGACCACGCCATCTAGGAACTAGCCCCACCTTCTCTGGGGATTTTGCCCCAGCCTCCGCGCTGCGCTGGTCACCATCTCTAAACCCTTATTCTGTTCTGGGAGCTCCTGGAGAGCTCTTAGTTCAAAGAACCAGCTGCTGCTGTAAGTTCCGACAGATCTGCAGCAGGGAGGTACCTCGAAACCAGACAGCTCAAGGCTCAGCCCAGCCAGGCTCTGATCCTCTCACGAATGGAGCACTGCCATGCGATTTCTCAGGGTCCCAGATTCAGCAAGCTGTCCCGTCCTGTCCTTGCTCTGCTGGGGCCAGAGGCAGCCCACCAAGCCTCTCAGTCACCCCCAGGGGGGGATGGGCAATGATGGTGATGGTGACAACTATAACCACAAAAGCTACCCACTATGTTTTGGGAGATTCATGGGCACCACCCAGGTTGTTCATGCTCACGACAAGCCTAGGGGTTAGGGTGGTTACAGTTTTATTTCCATTTGACAAGTGAGAACACTAAGATTTGGATGCCTAAAGCAACTAGCTTGAGGCCACTTCCTTCAGAAGTGGAATTGGGATTTGAACAGAGGCCCTTGGAGTTTATAACTATTATGCTACATGGCATCCCTAATTATAATGATCTCTCCCATTTATTTTTGGTGTTTATTATTCACCCAGCAACATGCTTTATCACTCCAACACTATCCATCACTTAGTACAGTGAAGTTTTACCCATCTTAGAGATGAGGAAATTAGACACAGAGAGGTCAGGTGACCTGCCCAAGGTAACACAGCTAGGAAGAGGGGGAGGCTCAGGGTGTGAATCTAAGTACTTTCAGGCCCCAGTGTGATGTACGGTCTCCCAGCAAGACGGGTACTGAGCGGGCGGGCAGCCAATGCTCCCATTTTACTTGGCAAGTGGGGGCAGAATAACGGCCCCCAAAGATGTCCACGTCCTAATCCTCAGAAGTGGTGAGTATGTTGCCTTATGAGGCAAACGAGACTCTACAGGTATGATTAAGTTAAGGATCTTGAGATGGAGAGATTATCCCGGGTCATCTGGGTGGATACAATGTGATCACAAGAATCCTCATAAGGTAAAAAGGGAGGAGGAGGGTGGGGGTGATATTGGAGTGTAGGATTGAGAGAGAGAGGGAGAGAGAGAGAGAGGTGAAGGTGGTATAATCCTGGCCTTGATGTTGGAGGAAGGGGCCACAAGCCAAGGAATGAGGACAGCCTCTACAAGCTGGAAAAGGCACGGAAACAGATCCACGCCCCGTCCTGCCCCACCCGAGCCTCCAAAAAGAGCACAGCCCTTCCCACACGTTGATTTCAGGACTTCTGACATCCGGAGCTATAAGATAATAAATCTGTGTTGTTTTAAGCCACTTGGTTTGTTGCCACCTTTACAGCAGCCACAGGGAACCAATACGGCCTGTCTGCCAGAGGGACCTACGATGAGAAGTCCACAGCAAGCAGCCGTAGGAATCACGACTGGGCCAGAGGACCCAGTGCTTCACTCATAACACAGCCGTTCTAAACAATACGGTGTGCGCGCATGTATGTGTGTGTCTCTGCGTCTGCACACGCATCTGCACACACGTGCACACGGATGGAGGCCCTACAACAGAAAGGACTCGCCCTCAGGGCGCCAGCCCGACCGCCAGGCTCTGTCGCCGGATGGCACTACCGGGGCACGCGGCGCTTTATTCACTCCCTCCTTCTCTTTGTGAGCCCCTGGGGAAATGCCATCACCAGGAACACAAAAGGGAAGAAATGTCACAGGGCAGCTTTCCAGGAGCACAACTCACCACCAGGGATCAGTCAAAGACAAAACAAGTGAATGGAACAGAGAGACAGGAGAGCAAGAAAAAGTGAGAGAGAGAATTGCTGGGTCCCTGAGACCAGCCTATGTTCCCCGACAGACCCCTTCCCACCGAGAAAAGAGGCAAGTCTTGGGGAAGTGCATTAGCCCCCTTAGGAGAAAATAGGGTAATTACGGAGACGATACTGCAGGACTTGGCCAGGCAAGCTTTTATGACAAGTCAACAAGTATTATTTATTAATCAGTCAGTTCGGTGTTACCAGCAAGGTACCGCGAGGGGTGAAAGAAGACTGGGCTTGCCTTCCGGTGCTCTGAGCTTGATTCTTGGCTCTCCCACTCACCGGCTGTGTGACCTTGGGCACGTCGGCTGCACGCTCTGTGCCTCAGTTTCCTCAACGGTAAGATGGAACTATAATACCTTCCTCACCCACTTACCAGCATGGGCAGGACGTTTCGTTGAGCTAATGGACACAAACGAGTGTCTCTTTCTTCCTCAACGAGTCTAGTTAAGCATCCAGCCCGGAATTACCATAGATGCTGGAGAAAGGGCATTGGCAGAGACAGAATGATCGAACGGTTACAAGGGTAAGGCTGCCTAGTTTCCAGGCTGGCTCCACTACATACACACTGTGGCCTGGAGGAAGTTGCTAAACCTCTCTGTGCCTCAGTGTCCCCATCTGTAAAGTGGGGGATCATAACTGTACCTCCTCACATGGTTGTCATTGGGATCCCATGAGAAAATATATGTAGAAGCACTTAGAATGGTGCCTGGGATATGGGAAGCCCTGTGTGTATCATTTTTATTTATTACTTTCATTATTGGGATGATTATTATTGACGAGATGCATTTTCCAAAGGGTGATACACGTTGGACTGAAATGCAAAAGATGATGTCAGGTGATATGAGGATACGTATTTTTTTTAAGGTTTGAACGTTACATATGTTTTTTATTTTTTTTAAGTCTACTTATTTTATATTTTGAGAGAGAGAGCAGGGGAGGGGCAGAGAGAGAGGGAGAGAGAGAGAATCTCAAGCAGGCTCCATGCTGTCAGCATAGAGCCCAATGCGGGGTTTGAACTCATGAACCATAAGATCATGGCCTGAGCATGGGGCGCCTGGGTGGCTCAGTCAGTTAAGTGTCCGACTTTGGCTCAGGTCATGATCTCACAGTGTGTGAATTTGAGCCCCACGGGGGGCTCACTGCTGTCCTGCCAGCACAGAGCCTGCTTTGCATCCTCTGCCCCCCTCTCTCTGCCCCTCCCCTGCTCATTCTCTCTCTCTCTCTCTCTCTCTCTCTCTCTCTCTCTCAAAATAAATAAACTTAAAAAAAAAAAGAGTTGGACGCTTAACCGACTGAGCCACCCAGGTGCCCTGTTACATATGTATTTTAAGGTGCATTAGAAAAATATTATATTTCCATTTCCAGTAGCAACATAATGTTTTCTGGTAAACAAATGTACTTAAGTTGATATAGCACAGGGCAAAACTAAGTTGGCTTTTCTCTTTTCTTTCCAGCACGTTGATGGCATTATCTGCCCTGAAATCAGCCCTCTAGGTGTGTTGGGTTCACCTGCCTCCCCTCCCCTTAGTGACTGCATCTCTCAGGGGGCAGCTGTAGTTATTCCAATAAATCCAGAAGCAAAGTCTTATGCCAAGAAAATAAGGGAAGAATTTACTATCCTCCCTTTCCCAGGTCCCCTCCAGAATCTGCTTCTGGTCTATAAAGAAGAAATAACTAACAGTTGCTGAAGGGCGACCGTATGTGTGTCCCTCACCTGAGCTCCTGCAATACAGCTAACCCTCTCCCCGGGTCCAGCCCACGTAACCGGCCCTCCCATCACACTGGATATTCCGAGAACCGGCTCAGTCTTGTGCATCTCTGAGCTCTCGGGGCCCAGAACCGACTTGATGTCTGATCAATGCTGAATAAGTAAATCACCAGAACTATTGATGCCTATTTCTCTCACCTTACTGTAATCTCGGGCAGGGGGAATGTGACCAGCCGAAACCGCGTGCGTAGTTATAAACGGACTATGTCAGCGGTTCACGGGATCCCGCAAGGAGTCCCGTGTCTTCGAAACGAACAACTTTACGAAGACCTGGGCCAGGTCATCATCCCAGATGATCAGCTCCGGAGTTGCTGGCCACAGGGAGAGAGCTGAGCAAGCTGGGAGAGGCTGGGAAACCTGCCTGGGTAAGATTTGAGCTGGTCGCATTTGGGCAAGTGGGGAAAGGAGTAGAGAGAGGAAAAGCTGCTTGAGAAAAAAGCTTGGGCATCCGGACACCCGTCAAGGCATTAAGGATGGAGGAGGCTAACGTTTGATGGGAGAATCTACATTTCCAAACGTAGCTTTAAAAGCTGTGACGAGGGGCGCCTGGGTGGCGCAGTCGGTTAAGCGTCTGACTTCAGCCAGGTCACGATCTCGTGGTCCGGGAGTTCGAGCCCCGCGTCGGGCTATGGGCTGATGGCTCAGAGCCTGGAGCCTGTTTCAGATTCTGTGTCTCCCTCTCTCTCTGCCCCTCCCCCGTTCATGCTCTGTCTCTCTCTGTCCCAAAAATAAATAAACGTTGAAAAAAAAATTAAAAAAAAATAAAAGCTGTGACGAAAAAGGAATGAGTCCAGAATGAGGGGGTGGTAGGCACGTGACTGGAGGAGGCGAGGTCAGGAGACGCAGAGCTATTTCCTGTTAGGTCTTTCAAAGCACTCCTCCAAGAAGACCCTCCGGCTTTTCCCTGCAATGAACAAACCAGATTCCTCAATTCGGTTGCCCTTCTGTCAACATCTCCTGATCATCGGCTAGTGGTGGGAGGGAGCAGAGTGAGAGCTGGCCCCTCATTTAGTGGCTGAGCTACTCACCAAGCTCCTAGCAGAATGGTTGAAAGGGAGTTGGCTTTGAGCCTCACCTCTTCTACTCACTGGCTGTGTGACCTTGGGCAAGTCACTACACCTCTCTGAGCCTTAGCATCCTCGTCTGTAAAATGGGATAAGAGTAATACCGACATCATTAGTTTATGGGATCATTCAATGAGATAAAAATGTAAAAGGCTTGATATAGTCTTTAAAGTGCCTGGCACGTAGTAAGTGCTCAACACATCAGTTGCTGTTGTTACTTTATTATTATTTTTTAAGTTTATTTATTCATTTTGAGAGAGACAGAGAGAGCAAGTGAGGGAGGGGCAGAGAGAGAGAGAGAGAGAGAGAGAAAGAGAGAGAGAGAGAGAGAATCCCAAGCAGGCTCCAAACTGTCAGCGTGGAGCCCGATGCGGGGTTGAACCCACAAAACGCGAGATCGTGACCTGAGCTGAAACCAAGAGTCAGACACTCAACCGACTGAGCCACCCAGGCGTCCCTATTACTTTATTATTATTAATCATCATTATCATCATTCATTCATTTTTTATCATTACCGTCTGCCAGATGCTGGGGATACTCTGAAATGAGTAAGATTCCACCCCTCCACACAGGCCAACGGGAGGGAGAAGAAAGAGACCCCCAAGTGATAAAAGAGAGTGGCGACCACTATAAGAAAGCCACGAGAAGCATGCCATGGGGAAGACACATATATTTGCGATGCGAGTGCGGTGTGGAGAGGAGGAACAAGGCTACCTCTGCGAGAGGTAGAGGGAGACCTCGGGAAGTGGGTGGGTGGCGGGTGGCAGGGGGCACGCCGCGTGCCCAACCTCTCATTGCCCCGAGTGTTTCTCCCTCCCTACTCCAGCCCTTGCTCCAACATCTGGGGACCATCTTTCCTCCAAGGAGATTTCTCAACATCACACTTACGTAATCCTAACATGACACGACAGATATCCAGGAGGCTTGAAAAAAGAGAGGCTAGCTCTCCCCATGAATCTCATTTGGCTAAGCAGGCAAGGCAGTGAAAAGTGGCATAGAAATGGCGGGGGACCAGCTTGCAGGCAGCAGACTAGTGGTCAGATTAGCTGGCGGGTAGAAGTAAATTGTCACAGCCTACCCGGAGGGTGACGTAGTCCTACGTGGCCAAAACCTTAACAATTATATACGCTTAACCATCTGACCCATTAGACTCTCTTGAGGAATTTAACCGAAGGAAATAATTACATGTGTAGACAAAGACTGACATCACGGCGTCACTTATAATAGTAATAGACTGGAAACAACGTGAATGCCCAGGAAGAGGAGGGTCATTTAAATAAACTGTGGCACAGTCCGTATTAGCAGAAGTGAAACAGCCCCACGCTGTCAGAGTCTTGATGTAACCCTGTCTCCGTATTTTAAAAAAAACCTACAAAATTGTATATGTAGTTTGAGCCCACTAATACACAGGGTCCCTGGGAAGACAGAAATGCAGGAAAGACCCTTCTGCATGCACATCCTATCCCTCCTTCAAAGTCATTCATTTAGTCAGTCAACAAACATAAGCTAAGGACGGACTTACATGCCACATGCTAGGGATACAGAAGGACGCAAAAGTGATATCATCCCTTCCTTGGCCAAGTTCACTTCCTTCAGGGAGATCTCTCTGATTATACCAGTCCAGACTGAGGTTCCTCTTTCTTGATCCCTGGTAGTCCCCCTGGAACTTATGAAGGATGATAGCAGCAATTTCCCAAGACACCAGTTAACTTCCTTACATGCAGGATATTGTCTCATACTTACAGCATCCCTGGAGAGTAAATCCTAGGATTGATCTCCATTTCCCAGATGACAAAACTGAGGCTCAGACAGAATAAAATATTTGTTCAGACTCACACATCACCACATGACCAAGCAGGGACTCAACCCACGCCTGTCCGACACCAGACCCTACGCCCTTAATTAAGTGCCGTGTTTGTGCCAAACAAACACTTAAGGACTTGCTTGGGGCCGGCACAGGGCACCTGTCCGCGCTCCCAAGACCCTTTTCTGACTCCTCCCGACACAGCTGGACCCTCCTCTTCTCTGCCCCCCAGTGCACATAATTCAGTCACCGTAACAGCCTGTCTCCTACCATGATCCCCAGTGTGGAGAGGGGTAGACCTCTGACCATCCTACATTGCACGTCTAGTTACCATAAATGGTTCGTGCCAGTAGCGAATGGGATTCTCTAAGGAGCCCCATGCCTTGTGGATAGTGCTATCCATGCACAAGGTTAGAAGGACATAGACTAGACCATCATTCCAGAAGATGAGTGTCAGAATTGCTAGCTACAGCCTAACAGTTCCTAAGGACAGGGCACCCCATCTGTCTCTTATGTCCCTCACACAGGGTCTGGCACAGGATAAATACCAAATAAAAAGTGGCTACATGAACGAATGAATGAATGAATGAATGAATGGAAAGGGGCACCATTTTTGCCAGCCATTTATCTCCTGGATGAAAGGTTCTTCCTCTGGGCTGGATGCCTACAGTTCGCTGAGCCTTACACCATCATTACCACACCCAGGAAACTGCAAAGAATTTGGGCAGATATTCAGGCCACCCGTGCACTCACGGCCCCTCTCGTGGCCCCAACCACACGGAAGACGAGTCTTGGAGAAGGAGATGAGGAGTGAAGGCTGCATATCCCCTGCCCGAGCTGATGCTTCTAAAGCTGCAGCCCCATGGAACGCTCCTGCTCACTCAGACAGCAAACCCAGGAACCTCGCACCAGCCCTCTCGAGCACAGGAACCAAAGAGAGAAAAAGCCTCAGGGGACACAAGTCCGGCTGCATTTGAAAATGCCTACTGGTTTTTCCGGGAAACCAGATAAGTTCCAGAGGGCACTTTTCATAAGCATTTGTACGCCATTCTCAAGCTAACCTTGAGGGGCAGCAAAACAAGATCGTTTCTCCTCATTGACGTATCCTGATAGTCCCCTAATTCATTGCAGGAAAAGGAAGCAGAGGTTCTCAGCCTCTCTATCCTCCTGTAAAATGTTTATAAGGATGAAAGGGGATTGAAACACATGAAAGGGGGCCGCTGGGTGGCTCAGTCGGCTAAGTGTCCGACTTTGGCTCAGGTCATGACCTCTCGGTTCGTGGGTTCGAGCCCCGTGTCAGGCTCTGCACTGGCAGTGATATTCTTTCTCTCCCTCTCCCTCTGCCCCTCCCTCGCTCTCTCAAAATAAATAAATTTTTTAAAAACTTAAAAAAGGGGCGCCTGGGTGGCTCAGTCGGTTAAGCGTCCGACTTCAGCTCAGGTCACGATCTCATGGTCTATGAGTTCGAGCCCCGCGTCGGGCTCTGGGCTGATGGCTCGGAGCCTGGAGCCTGCTTCTGATTCTGTGTCTCCCTCTCTCTCTAACCCTCCCCCGTTCATGCTCTGTCTCTCTCTGTCTCAAAAATAAATAAACGTTAAAAAAAAAAAAACTTAAAAAAAAAAAACTTAAAAAAAAAAAAAAAAGAAAGAAACCCATGGAAGGACCCAGCACAGAGCTCAGCAGCTAGAAAGCAATTCAACAAATGTCTGTTCCATCTGAAGGCAACAACAATCACCACGAACACGCCAATGTTATCCGGAAGAAATACCACTTTCCAGTCTAGCAGGATAACATTTATCAGCCCGTCCCTCTCAAAACACTAGAAAGAACGGATGCACACTAGAAAGAACGGATGCAGGACAAGAAAGTTTTGAAGGAAGAAGGGGGGAAATTAGGGATCGTGAGGGGTTTTCTCAGACATCAGGCCAAAGTGGTCCCCAAGAAGAGAAGATATGGGTACTGGACACACAGAAGGGAGTAAAAGGGATACACACAAGGAATAAAAGAAAGCAAAGACATAGTAAAGGAAGGTTGTGCTAATTTCACTGACGACCTCTGAGCACAGCGAACAACGTGAGATGCAGCGTCAGAAGACCTGGGTAATAACCAGCACGTATTTGGGGAGATCCTCAACGGGATCTCACGGAATCCAGCGTCCAGCTTCCCAGCCACCATCACCTCTCACCTGGACAACAGCAGTCGCCTCCGCCAGCGAATGCCATCTCTCTACAATACATTCGCTGCACGTGACCAGTGGTATAGCC
The DNA here is from genome assembly GCF_022079265.1 of Lynx rufus. NCBI lineage: Eukaryota > Metazoa > Chordata > Mammalia > Carnivora > Felidae > Lynx > Lynx rufus. Next base: position 5,006,548 of record NW_025814839.1, on the reverse strand, counting down.
CGAAAATCAAACCAGGACCTACCATCCCTTCCCTTGAAACCCTCTCCGGGCTCTCCCCATTGCACTTTTTTTTTTTTAAAGGTTTTACCTAGCTCCCCTCTCCTCTTTTGCCCTGTCTCCTACCACCCTCCCTTTTCTCGCTACGCTCCAGCCTCAGGCCTTTGCTCTGTGTATCAAACACCTAAGCTTGTCTCACCTCAGGCCCTTTGCACCAGCCATTCCTTCTGCTGGACTGCATTTCCTCCTATTCTTTGCACGGTGAGTTTTCTTTTTGTCATTCATGTCCTAGCTTCGGTCACCTCCTCAGAGAGGCCTTCTCTGATCACCCCTCCCTCATTGCCTATCTTAGTTTTCTGCATAAGTCACCACTTAATGGTTTACTATTTGTTCAGAGAGATGGATAGAGTCTGTTTCTCTTACTACAACATAAGTTCCATGAGATCAGACACCTAATACTCTGTCACAGCTGTATCCCAGGGCCTAGAGTAGTGTCTAGTATACAACAGGTGCTTAACAAAAATTTATTGGACGGATGGGTGACAGATGTATCCAAAACCAAGATATGAAATTTAGCCAGACCTCATATGATATGGCAGATGTCCATCATAAGCCAAGTTTTCTCCGTGTCTCTGAGAGGCCCCAGGGTATTTCTTTGCTCTGCTTGCCTATCTCTTGCTCTTTCTTTCCTTTAAAATACCCTTTTTACGGGCTCTGTGCTGACAGCTCAGAGCTGGGAGCCTGCTTCAGATTCTGTGTCTCCCTCTCTCTCTGCCCCTCCCCTGCTTGCACTCTCTCTGTCTCTGTCTCTCTTTCTCAAAAATAAGCATTAAAAAATTTTAAGACCCTTTTTATTTTGTAATGATTTCAGAATTAGAGAAAAACTGAGTCCCCCATACCCTCTGTCCATCTTCTCCTAATGTTAACATCTTACATTACCGTGGTACCTTTGTCGAAACTAAGAAATTAGCGTTGGTACAATACCGTTAACTGACTTCCTTTGGATTTCGCTAATAGCTTTTTTGGTTGCTCTAGGCTCTGACGTTGCCTTCAGCCATCACATCTCTTAGTGTCCTCCAATCTGTGACAGTTCCTCAGTCTTTCCTCGTTTCATGACCTTGACACTTTTGAGGAGTACTGGTCAGGTGTTTTGTGGAATGCCCCCCACCCCCCCAGTTTGAGCTTGTCTGATGATTCTCAGGATTAGGTTGGAGTTGTGGATTTGGGGGGAAGACTCCCACGGAGGTGAATGCCCTTCTCATCACCTCCCATCGATGGGGGGGGGGGATGGGGAGGGAGTCCATAATGTCAACGTGACTATGTCTCTTTTCCAGCCACATTCTTCAGATTTGCAATGATCTGAGTCTTTCTGGCCAGCATGGCTGTCCCTCTACCATCTGAGCCCAGGCTTCGTCACTCTGGATTCATCGGCTCAGCAGTGCCCCTGGGTGGGGGGCAGGGTCACACCAGACAAACAGAGAGAACCAGAGGGGCAGCAGGTTCTTTTGGGGGGGGGTGTTGGTTTCCTACAGCCGCTGTGACAAATTACCACCAACTGGATGGCCTGAACAACAGATTGACTCCCCCACGGCTCTGAAGGCTGGAAGTCCGAAATCAAGGTGTCGTGAGAGGGCCACGCTCTCTCTTGAAGGCCTGAGGGAAGAGTCTGCTCCATGTCTCGTTTCTAGCTTCTGGTGCCTGCCGACAGACCTTGGTAACCCTGACCAGGTGCACCGCTCCCGATATCACATGGCCTCCCCCTATCTCTTCTGCCTCTGTATCTTCCTCTCTTCCTCCAGTAAGAACACCAGCATATTGGATTTAGGGCCCACCCACCCTAACCCAGTATGACCTCATCTTAACCTAACTAATTATATGTGCAAAGACCCTATTTCTAAATAAGGTTACGTTCTGAGGTTCCACGTGGGCACGAACTGGGGGGGGGGGGGGGGAAGCTAGTCAACCCGGCGCAGAGCGGGTACGATAGATAGGGAGGCAACGGTCAGGCTCTGAGTCCGAGCTCTTCGCTGACTAGTGGAGAGGAGCGGCCTTGGACAAATCCTCACCTCTCCTTCCTTACCTTCCCCATCTGTAAAGTAGGAGAAGGTGGTGATAATATTGTTTGCGGAACAGGGATCAACTAAGCTGAGAACTATTACAGCACCTTTTAATCTATCACGTACTTCATAACTACGTAACTACAAGGTATTGTCAGTGGAAGCCGTGAGAATGCCTTGCAGGCCTCCAGCTACAGGAAGCTTAATGAACCAAGGGCCCCAGATGCATCACTCTCACATCCATCCGTGCAAACGAGGCCACACTTCCCATGGGCCGCTCCCAGCCAATGACTGAGTGCAGCAGGGATACTAAACGAGGTCTGATCCGGGGGGAACAAGGCCCTCCTCTGGCAGCGGGAGGACTCCTGGCACCTTGCTGGAGCTTCCTGAGACTGCAGGGTGGTGGGGAGGCGGTCTAAGACACGCCCACCCAACCTTCCCTTCCTCTCCTCTTCACTCAGGGTCTGATGGCTCTCCAAGGCTTCCTGGTGCCCTTCCTATTTTCTCCCGTAGGTGTTTCCCCTAATTAAATCCTTGCACATTTAATCCCAGACGCCTGTTGGGAGGACCCGAACCAGTACATCATCCCAGAAATCATCGGTCGCCTTTGCCCAATCAGTACATTTATGCCTGCTCCTGATTACCCTTTGAGTAAATCACACACTCACCCCCATAGTTGATCTGTGAGGTCTGAGTGGAGCTGATGCCTCCCACTACTCCAGGGGCTGGTATATGCCCAAGCCTGACCAATCCTTCTGTTGGATTGGCCACGAGGCCAGTGTTTGGTGCAGGGAAGGGCATGCGACTCGACGCAAGCTATTGGATCCCTATTAGAAACTTTGCTACTGCTTTTAGGAAGCAGGTGTATCTTTTCCAACGGGGCTGCTAAGCTGGTAGAATGTAAGTCTGGAGCTGCTGAAGAGCATCTTTGCCCCCCCTCCAGCCTGAGACTGAAAATCTATGTATGCAAAAGAGAGAGGGATGTGAGAAACTGGTTCCTGATACCATTATCTTAGCACCTGGATCCAGCCGTGCCTGAAGCTCTTACACTTATCCATAATGTATGTCAGTACATTCCCTTTTTTTTTTCTTTTAGCCTATTTGAGTTGAGTGTTCCAACTAAAAAAAATTAAATCCATAATTTTCCCGACATGATTCTTCACAGTGAGGGGCAGGGATTGTGGCTTTGGGAGAAGAACTACAAAGTCAAGTAAACATCAAGGATGGACAAAATGGATTCTTTTAATTCAATGTGTGAACTACTTTCAGAGTGTCGGAAGGATTAAAGAGAAAAAAAGAAACAACCAAAGAAGCATCAGTGGGAGCCAGTTTGGCTTTAGGCTGCTTTTTAAAGAAAGCCTCTCCACAATTAGGATTTCCAAATATAATCCCTCTCTCGTTCGACAGAACCCAGTACCTAGACAGCTACTTCTAAAAATAAGAGAAATAAAATCTGTTTTCTGATCTCTGGTTCTTCTTCTGTTTGGGAATGAAACTCAGAAGAAGGTGTTTCCCTTCTTTTAAAACATTAAAATTTGTGGGGATTTCTATCAATAAATTCGTTCTGCTCTTCACCCTAAACGGATTATTATTATTATTATTTTTTTGCAAATGCTCCAATTTGGAGGGAAGGCTGATATCAGGCCCATAATATCAACCACTGTTGAGGCTGATCCTACATAGTGAAAAACATCTTGGCCAACCGTTTGCTTGGCAAGAGACAAGAACCCTAACAAAACCAAGACTCAAGAATCCTTTTTCTCTTAGCTAAACATAAGAGCACTCACCCAGCTGAGGGACTGTGAGCAGAGCTACAGAATTTAGCAAAACTGTGGCCCGTGAGGCATTTCTAATTCAAGGCTCAGTCTCTCTCCTTTGGAAATAAAAATACATAATAAACCATTAATGTTTAACTGCAGGCACCATTAATTAACATGAGGAGCCCAAACCTGACTATGCAATTAATTCCCCTTTGCTGAGTAAATGCAAATGGCAAGTGGAAAGAAAGTCTGTCTCCTATCAGGAGCCTTCTGCCCCTGTTTCAGATGCGTCTCCGTCCACGGCATGGTTTTGATGACAAAAAGGCAAAGGCACCTACATTTTCTTTAAATAGATTTCTGCCCTGGCTGCCTTGACAGCTAATGGCCAAAGGATGCTAACACACTGTGGCATCTGTGTTCGCCAAATCAAGGAAGTTTTCCATCAACTGACTCGCTCCTTTATTCAGAGGAAAAGCAATCAGGCATGCAGAAGCAATGCTTACTAGGGGATTTGAACCTCTGAGCTGCACTGAGCAGATGCCCAGGGATGAAGAGGACTGAAATCAATAATAATAACAGCCTTAATGATCATAGCAACAGCAGCAGTGGTAATGGCTATTATTTACTGAACACCTTCTGCAAGCCTGGCTCAAAGTCACCATTTTATACGCATAATTTCGCCGAATTCTCGTAATTAACTCTAAGAAGTGGGTGCTAATGTTACTCTGCATAGCAACACGACTGCAGCCGATTGGTTGCCAAGTGGCCCTAATTCCTCCTTCCCCTGTACCCACAGCTTTTGCAATGTGACTTCACAATGCAAGGTGATTCTGCAGCTCTGTCCTTCAAGAGATGAAGTCCATTTCTCTGCTCCTGAAATCAGGCCGGCCTGTGTCTTGCTTTGGCCAACAGCATGCCAAGATTCTGGACTTCAAGGGGACCTTGCAACTTCTACCTCCTCTCTTGAACTCCTGCCCAGTAACAAGCCCAAACTAGCCTGCTGGAAGATGAGACGCTTCATGAGACAGGCTCTCTTTCCCCAGCCAGCTCCCAGAGACCCACAGCCCCTAAGCAAGCCCAGAAAGATCAATCAGGCTCTGTCCAACTTGGCATTTCCACCCAGGCATCCCACAGACGAGTGCGCAGTAATAAATGTTTATTGTTATGTGGCACTGAGGTTTTGCGGTTGTTTCTTATATATCATTACCGTAAAAACAGACTGATACAACAAGGAAACAAAGTCATGGAGAGATTAAAGTGACTTCCTAGGCGTGCCTGGGTGGCTCAGTCAGCTAAGCATCGACTCCATTTCTCACGGTTCGTGGGATCGAGCCCTGCATGGGCCTCCATGCTGACAGTGCGGAGCCTGCTTGGGACTCTCTATCTCCCTCTCTCTCTCTGCCCCTCCCCCACTCATTCTCTCTCTCTCTCTCTCTCTCTCTGTCAAAACAAACTTTAAAAAAATAAAGTGACTTCCTAGCAAATTTCTTATCTCATAGTAGGTATTCAACAAATATTAGCTGAATGAGCAAATAAGTGAATAAATGAGTTAGAAACAAAGTCTAGGTCTGTCCGACAGGACAGTGTGAGAATTTGACTAATAGGCTAGACCAGAATGTACATTTCTATCCTAGGTGTGCTCTCTTTCAGAATCACCCAACACAGTACCTGGCTCGATAAATGACCCTTTCCTTTCTTTTCTCTGCCACCCTTGATTTCTCCCCAACCAATTTAACTCAATCCCTGCCCTATTAGAAAGTCCAGGGGCGCCTGGGTGGCACAGTTGGTTAAGCGTCCGACTTCACCCAGGTCACGATCTCGCGGTCCGTGAGTTCGAGCCCCGCGTCAGGCTCTGGGCTGATGGCTCATAGCCTGGAGCCTGTTTCCCATTCTGTGTCTCCCTCTCTCTCTGCCCCTCCCCCGTTCATGCTCTATCTCTCTCTGTCCCAAAAATAAATAAACGTTGAAAAAAACATTAAAAAAAAAAAAGAAAGTCCATAGAGAAGAGGAAATGCAGTAACTGAAAAAAAAAATGTGTTTGACACAATTATAATTCATTCCTGGAAAATGAATAGATTTCTGTTGAACGCTTCTCTGTTCGTATATGTTTGATATAGCTGGCTTCTGCCCACATGCCCGTGTTTAATCTCTATCTTTTAATTGGCAAGTTTAAACCATTTATATTTATTGTGATTACTGATCTATTTGAATTTCACTCTATCATCTTATTTTGCACTCTTTGTTTACCCTGCTTTTTGCATGGTTCTCACTCTGCCTTTCCTGGTATTCTATTTCCCCCAATGCTAGTAGGGAGGTCTGTTAGAAGGTCAGGGGGAAACAATAAAGTATCCCCTAAACTAAGAAGGCACTTTCAGACTGGAAAATGAAGGAGGTGATGCCATATAGTTTACAGAGGTTTATTCAAGGTAACTTGCTGACAGAAGGGACAGGTTGGAGAATGATCCACAGCAGCTGCAAAGCTATTCTCTGCAAAGTCTGGACCTTAGTTCACAGATTTATAGAGTGAGGGGACATGCAGAAGGGCCTTGTAGTCAGATCAAAGGGTTCGCATGCACCCAACTGGCAGCTAACCTTTACTTAGGTCTTGTGGTGCCACCTGTGCATCAGGAAGGGGCAAGGCTGTTGTCTCCAAGAGATTCATGGGAGGCCAAAACAAGTCTCCTCCAATCCCAGCCTTGGTGGGCATTTCTAAGGTATTAACCTCCAAGGTGCCTGGAACACGTAGCCCCAAGAGAGGTCATCAGGCTAACACGAACAAGATGGAGCGAGTCAGCACTTGTACAAAGCTGTCTTTTCTTCCTATTCTTTCAGTGTTTGTCTTCCATTTTTCTAACATGCATATGTGACTTCGTCCAAAATGAATCCACTTCTCTACCCTCCTTCAAGGTAATATCTTAAAATACTTTCATTCTAACCCCTGCCTACTGTCTTACACACCTTGCACTGTTTTTTCTCGGTCCCTCAAAGTAGTCACTGTATCCACAGAACCCGGCACCTGGCACACTCTACAAATAGATACTTATCATTTACTTGTTCTTACCCCTTATACATACGCTATATTCCCGGGGCAACCAGGTGGCTCAGTTGGTTAAGCCTCCGACTTCAGCTCAGGTCATGATCTCATGGTTCATGGGTTCGAGCCCCACATGGGCTCTGTGCTGACAGCTCAGAGCCTGGAGCCTGCTTCAGATTCTGTGTCTCCCTCTCTCTCTGCCCCTCCCCTGTTCACACTGTCTCTCTCTGTCTCTCAAAAATAAATACATGTACGGGGCGCCTGGGTGGCGCAGTCGGTTAAGCGTCCGACTTCAGCCAGGTCACGATCTCGCGGTCCGTGAGTACGAGCCCTGCGTCGGGCTCTGGGCTGATGGCTCAGAGCCTGGAGCCTGTTTCCGATTCTGTGTCTCCCTCTCTCTCTGCCCCTCCCCCGTTCATGCTCTGTCTCTCTCTGTCCCAAAAATAAATAAATGTTGAAAAAAAATTTTTTTTAAAAATAAATACATGTAAAAAAATTTTTTTTTAAATTTTTTTAATTAAAAAAAAATAAATATATACTGTATTTCTCATTCAACTCTATATTCTTCAAAGGATTTTCACTCTCATCAACCCAAACTCAGCGAGGTAAGCAGTGGAAATATTATGATCAGGATACAAGGCTGAGAAGCTCAGTGTCTTAGAAGGGTAACAAGCCAGAGAGAGGGAGCCCTAGAGGGGGAAGCCAGTTCTCCAGACTCTCAGCTCAGTGCTCTCAGAAGTCTCCAGGACATTGGCAGCTGAACCAGGTTTAGTGTTCCCTCTCCACAAATATTCTGTGCACATATAATCATTGTAACACTTTTTATGCCAGTGACAGTCTGCAAACTTGTCTCTCATGCCCGAGAGAGTTCTCTGTTAGTTCCAAACTCTTTGCCCTTATTCAAATTTTTTTAATACAAAATATCTATTTATCTATATCTCTAAATCTTTTGTATCTATCAAGACAGATTTTTTTCACAGCTTGTCAGTTTCCTTTCTCAGGCACTCCATTCCATATATATCTCTGCAGCCTTGCCCTTCCTGGTGCCTTTCTTTCAAAGCCGATATGTTCCTTGATTTTCCTTCCCAGCAGCCTCAGCCATTCCCCACCCACCCCCACCCCACCTCTCCTTTCACTGTGACCCGGTGGTGATGTGGACAATGAAATGTTTCCATCCACTGGTGCCAGGAAATGAAGGGGGATTCTGTGGGATGCTGAATATCAACTTTAATTTAAAAAAAAAAACAAAAAACCAAAAACCAAAACAAAACAAAAAAACCCACCCTATCTACCTGCTGTAAAGAGCTTTAATCTTTCTCTTCAGGGGATTGAAACACTTCAAAGTAGTGAATGAAAACTCATTTAATCTCTCCGTTCAACTATGTTCCATCAGCCTATAGATTATTAAAAGAAAAAAAAGACAGTGCTGAATGTGAGAAAAAAATAAATAAACTCAATTTGTGCTAGCAATCAAAATTTCAAAGCTGGGGTCAGGTCTCATAATGGAAAAGGAGAGGGAGCTCGTTTTCACACCAGGGAACCAATTCCACTGTCATTATATTTTACTTCCTTTTGCTTCGGCAAAGCCCCGTCCCTCAACAAAAGGTCTTACTCATTATCTCCTCCCCGTTAGATTTCTGTACAAGCCTAGGAGAACGGTGTCCTAAATGACAGCAAGAGCTAACACTGATCGAGCACTTACCACGTGTCACCCGCTAATCTAAGGATCTGACATGTTATATAACCCGCTCGATGCCCTATGAGTCTATGCAGGGGGCACCTCCAGTGTTTCCACTTTCCAGATGAGGACACTGAGGCACAGAGAGGCGACCTACCTAAGGGGTGGAAGAGGCAGGATTTAAACCCAAGCACTCTGGCTCTGGCACTCCACGGCCTCTCACGGCCGTACCACTACTGTCCCTTGACATAACTCACTGTGCGAGGCGTCCTGCTGCTCCTCATCCACCCTGCTCAGTAGACCCGGGCACACAGGAACTGACGTGTGCACATCGCAACTCTGGGCTCCCTTGTGCACTGGGTTCACCGGTGGAAGGTTCTGGCAGGAGATCAGAGGATGAGGGAAAAAGAGACGTTGGGGTCTTTACTCCCACGCCCCCTCCCTGCAGGGTCACCACCGGCCGGTCGATCCCCTTGGCCAAATGCCACACAGCCCTTGTCAGGTGGCCATCTGCACAACTTGCTATCTCAAGGTCCAGAGAACTGTTCTCTCCCCTCGCCCCCTTCAAAATACTCCTGCTGGTTCAAGCTCCTGGCCTGATGTGCAATGTGGCACATTCCCTGAACCCTGCCTCCGTCCTTGTAAACAGGCCTTTCCTACTCTGCAGACCCTCCGGGTTGAGTGCTCCTCTGTTCCTGCCAGGCCCCTGGCTGATTCGCCCGCTGAGGACAGTTCATCAGAGTTTCCTCAGACCATCACTTCACGGATGGCAAAGAGCGTCAGTCACCAGAGGGAGAAGGATTACTTAGTACCCTTACAAAATGGCCATGGGTCCATCGGTACCTCTCCCGAGACGGAATGAGAACATCCAAGTCGCTCTTTCTAGAACTATCTATGGAGTGCCTTCTAGATATTAGACACTACCGGGGGGGATACACCTATGGGTGGGACAACCAGGGTCCTTCCTGGAGGAAGTGCAAACGTTACAGGGAGATTCAGGTCCAACCCAGAGTAAACGAGAAACAGAACGGTACTGTGGCTGTGGACGGTGAGAGGGGGGAAGGGCTTCTGACCGAGAGGCCTCGGAAGATGAGCCACACTTAAACCTGAACAGGGAGAGGCCACGGCCACGCGGCAGGTGTGTGCGTTGGGAGCGTAGCGTTCCAGAGGAAACCGTGCTCTGGAAGGCGCAGAGGTGGGAAGGACGGCAAAGGTGGTGGGCATTTCGGATTGGGGGGGGGGTACCGCTGTGAGGGGAGGGGGGCTCAGAAAAGCAGGGAAGGGGCATTTTCTTCATTGCAGCAACTAGGAGGGCACTCGTGGCGTGCTGTGTCAAGGCTTCTGAGTGGCCGGAAGGGGCAGGACAGCCCCTCACCGTGAGGACTGCTCGGCCCTGAGCGGGAGCAGCTCCCTCCAGTGAAGTGAAGTCAGCAGCTACACCAGCCCTCCGCGGCCCTCCGAGAAGTCCGTCTACACCAGCTCCCGTCTGACAGGAGGTGACGCGGGCCTGGGAGATGGGAGGGAGAAGGGCTGAAGGGGGTTTGCCTCCCGCTTTTCTCAGGGGACAGCAGCAGAGACAGAAGGAAAAGGGCAGCTGCAAGCAAGGAGGACTGGGTGGGGGCAAGAGAGGAGATTTTCTTCTTTTAAATTTCAGAGCCAGAGAAGATCATTCTAGAAAGTAGCTGCCATGGCTCAGTCGGTTAAGCGTCCAATTCCTGATTTCGGCTCGGGCCACGGTCTCGTGGTTCGTGAGTTCGAGTCCCACACTGGGATTCTCTCGCTCCCTCTCTCTTACCCTCCCCTGCTCATGCTCTCTCTCTCTCTCTCTCTTTCTCAAAATAAATAAACTTAAAAAGAAATCACTTGCAGAACAGTGCTTTTCAGACTTTAAGCCAAGACCCACCGTGAGAACTACGTTTTACATCCCAACCCGGTTCTCATCTACACAGGCACACAGATGTGCGAGTGAAACAAAAGTTGCAACACTCTTAGCCATCGGTGTGGTTCTGTCCTATTCTGTGCTGATTTCTACCCGCTAACTTGACCAGAACACTCCCTAAACAGATCTCACTTCTTGGTGTGAAAAACAATACTGAAGACACAACCAGGAGAGAGTATTGTTTTTTACTGTTATTACTTATTTTTATTCTTTTTCTACATTTTTATCGAAGTAGAGTTGACACGCAGCGTTACATTAGTTTCAGGTGTGCGGCATAGTCATGTGACGGCTCCAAACGTCATGCTCTGCTCACCTGTTGACAGACAGCTCTTACTATACCGTTGACGATATTCCCTACGCTGGCCTTTCATCCCCGGGACTTTTTCCTTCCATGCCTAGAAGCCTGTGTCTCCTCCCTTCACCTATTTTGCCCATTCTGCCACCTCCTCCCCTCTGACAACCTCCGGTTTGTTCTTTTTTTTTTTTTAATTTATTCTGGGGGGAGCGCAAGCGAGGGAGGGGCAGAGAGAGGGGGACAGAGGATTCCAAGCAGGTTCTGCACAGACAGCAGTGAGCCCAACGTGGGGCTTGAACTCATGAACCGCGAGATCATGACCCGAGCGGAAGTTGGATGCTCAACTGACCGAGCCACCCAGGCGCCCCTGTAATTACGAGAGTATTTTAAAGATAAAAAATGTGATAACACATTATGCTGACGAGCATGTGGGGAAATGAGCACTTTCATATACTATTAGTGGAAGCAAGAATTTATGCAATTCCAGTAGTGGGCCATTTGGCAGTCCTTATCAATATTTTAAATGCACAGGCCTCTGACACAGCAATTTCACTTGCAGGAACTTCTTACACATTTATTCACACATGTGCCCAAAGATGGATGTGAGAGAATGCTCGCTGCACCGTTGTTTGTAGTGACATCAGGTGGCAAGTGACATAAACGTCCAATAGGACACTGATACAGTGACTTCTGGGTCATCCTTACGGAATTCTAAGCAACCATGAAAATACATGAGGCAGGTTTGGATGAACTACAATGGAAGAAGGTCCAAGATGTAGCGTGTAGTTGAAAAAGCAAGGGCTATAGGCTGATAATTGTTGAGCTGAGTGATGAGTACAGAGGGATTTACTGTACTCTTCTCTCTACTTCTGTATATGTTTGAATTTTGCCGTGGTTAAAAAGGTAAAAAAGACAAGTGCCCAAACTATGTTCAACCTGCTACCGTTTGTGTTTAAGCCCATTTGCTTTAACAGACAGGAGGACCCACAAGAGACCGGAGGCAGCACGAGTCTCTGGAAAGAGACCTAGGGAACAGATGTGGGAGGGAGATTTTTAACCTTATATGCGTTCTACTCTTTTACTTTATAGCCACAGGTACCTTTTATCTATGTGTGTCTGTGTAAGTAAAAAGAAGATAAAAATAAAACTGATTTACTAACCTCAACAAGGATAAACACCATGCTACCTGAACCCAAAATAATCAAGGATTTCATCTGAAAATCAAACAGGTTAATTCACGACGCAGCTCGTACTCCTAACCCTGACCCCCCGCCCCCCACTACTCCCCACCGCATCACGACCTTTGGGGGTTTCCTGAGCAAACAGCTCAAAAATGGAACCCAAGTGTTTCCACCCAAGTGTTGTTTCCTTGAATTGATTCGGAGAAAAGATGGGTCCACAGGGGACCCTGATTACACCCAGATTATAACCGGAAATGATTTCAAGTTTAACTTGTTCGGTTCCCTCACTTTCAGAATGCCAGGTGACGACACAGCCATCCCATTTCTCAGTGTCTACCTGAGAGAAGAGGCCTGAACCGGGGTCTTCATCCCAGCACGGTTTATAACAGGGAAAAACTAAAAACAGCCTAGATGCTCATCAATAAGAAAATGGCTGCGTAATGACACATCTGTATCATGGAATACACTTATGGACTGAATGTTTGTGTCCTCCCCACCCCCCACCCCTCTAACCCTACCAAATTCACAGTCTGGAGGCCTGACCCCCAATGTGATGGTATTAGGACAAAGGCTAAGGGAGGTAATTAGGTTTAGATGAGGTCATGAGGGCCCCCATGCTGGGATCAGTGACTTTGTAAGAGTGTTCTTTCTTTGTTTGTTCTCCATTCTCATTTTCCCTTTCTTCCCCTCTCTCTTCCTTTCCCCCACCCCTACCCCCACTGTGAGGACACAGAGAGAAGTCGGAAAGAGGGCCTCACCCAGAACCAAAACAGCTGGCACCTTGATCTTGGCCTTCCTAGTCTCCAGAACTGTGAGATATAAATGCCTGCTATTTAAGCTACCCAGTCTATGGGCATTTTGTGATGGAAACTCCAGCTGACTCATAGAAATAGCATGAAGCTATTTAAAAATGTAAGAATCAGGGCACCTGGGTGGCTCAGCCGGTTAAGCATTTGACTTCAGCTCAGGTCATGATTTTGCAGTCCGTGAGTTCAAGCCCCGCGTCGGGCTCTGTGCTGACAGCTCAGAGCCTGGAGCCTGCTTCGGATTCTGTGTCTCCCTCTCTCTCTGCCATCCTCCCCACCGCCCCCACTCATGCTCGTGCTCTCTCTCGCTCTCTCTCTCTCAAAAATAAATAAACATTTAAAAATTGTTTTTAAATATAAGAAACATATATGTACCGACTCGGAAAGAACTCTTAGACACCTTCGGGTGGAAAAAGCAAGTTGTGTTTATGATGTTATAGGATCATACGTTTATGTGAAACACACATTCGTATAATAATATATGTAATACAATACACAAATTCACAGAAAATTATCTGGAGACGTAAACGTCTAACAAATGACGGGATACTTCAGGACCACAGAGGAGTCACAGTCAAAGGGGATATTAGCTTTGTCAATTCTTATTTTTTATAAAAAGCTATTTCCGTATTACTTGCGTAATTAAAAACTATTTCGGAACATACCCCTTCCAAGTGTTCAGAGAGGACGGCCTAACCGCAGGCCACACAGTCGGTCAACTCCAGGGCTAATTCTAGAATCCAAGTTGTAAAATCTGCCTGGCAACCTGAGAGTTTTCGCTCCACTGTTAAGCTCTCCGTCTTAATTTTGAAACCAGCAAAAATTACATTCTGCTCAAGAGAGAATAGGGCAGGACTCGCATCCCACCAGACACCAATGAGGAGATAATGTTTTTATGCACTCAACGTAACATGGTTAGATCTCAACAAGGTTAGCTAAGACAATTAATTTCAAAGCTTTACCACTGACAGCAATACACAAATTAGCTTCCGCATCAGCTTTGGGAAACTAATTTCATCACAATGAAGAATTCAGAAGGGAGTTCTGATGCCTTTTTAAAAAGTGAGATGAAACTTCAAAGTGAGAGGAAACTATTTTCTAGAGCAACTTTATAATTATGCCACAAAGACAATATTTACCTCGAAACCCAACACCCAGTAGGGATAAGACAGAAGGAGGAAAGAAGCCTCAAAGAAATGTCAGCTTGAAATCTGCAAGAGACATTTACGAAAGAAAAAAAAAAGATTAAAAATCCCAGCAAGTTTAGTATAAATTATAGCAAGGGCTAGCAATTATTTATTCAGTCAAAAAATAACTGAGTACTGACTGGACCAAGCTCTGTTCTAGGCACTGGGGAGACAGCAGTAAACTAGATGCACAAAAATCCTGCCTTCGTGGAACGGATATCCTAGCAATAAAGCTAAGTGTTACAATAATCTGGGCAGGTGAATAGGGAGTATCAGGGCAGGAGGTTTTGATGTGAAATACACTGAGTGGTTAGTTGAGGCGGGGGGGGGGGGGTCTCACTGAAAAGGTGACATTGGAGTAAACACCTGAAAGAGGCAAAAGAACGAGCCCAGCAGATATCCGAGGGTAGTTTGTTCCAGGCAGAGGGAGCGGCAAATGCAAAGGTCCTGAGGTAGGGACATAGCTGGTATATGCTTAAGGAGCAGCAGAAGGCTAATATGGCTGAAGCAGAGAGAGCAAGGGGCAAATCTCAGGAGGCAAGATGAGAGAGGAAGCCAGGGGTCAGCTGGTGTGGGGCACCGTAGGCCGTTGTAATGACCTGGGCTTGTACCAAGAGAGATGGGAGCCACAGAAGAGTTTAGAGAGCAAACATGACATGCGCTCACACAGTACTGGGTAGTTGGATGGGGAGCGAGGGAAGAGGTGGAAAGACCAGTTAGGAGGCCACTGTAGTAATGCAGGGAGAAATGGTTCGAGGAGTATTTTCTGTGAGCTGGGGACTTCACAGACCGTATCTTCCGGTTTGATATGTCTTCGTTGAGCTATAATGCACATGCCACAAAATTCATCATTTCCAAGTGTACAATTCAGTTGTTTTTTTTTTTTTTTTTAACACATTCACAGACATATTCAGTTGTGCAACCATCAACACTCTCTAATTCCCGAGCATTTTCATCAACCCAGAAACAACCCTGTGCCCATTAGGAGTCACCCCCCATTCCTCCTCCCCCACCCCTACCTCTGGCAACCACTGATCTACTTTCTGTCCCTACGGATTTGCTGATTTTGGACCTTTCATGGAAACGGGATCACACAACATGTGGTGTGTCATCTCTGGCTTTTTCCACCGAGCAACACGTTTTCAAGGCTCCTCTGTGCATTCCTTTCTAGGGCTGAAGAATACTACAGGATGTTATTAAATCGCCCACAAAAGCCCTACGAGGACGGTACCATCATCATCACGCCCACTCTTCAGACAGGGAAGGTGCAGCCCAGAGAGGTCCAGTAAGTTGTACGAGGGCAGCCAGCAGAGGGGACGATCCATCGCTGACCTGAGAAGTCTGGCTCTGAGACTCGCCCACCTGACCACTTTGTTAACCGCCTTTCCGAACGAATGGCAGACCTCAGTCAGGCTCCTCATTAGACGGGGGACACAGAGGCCCTGATGTCATAGAGTCTGAGCAAAGCTGTGACTGAAGCTCAGATGCCATGACTTCCTGTTCAGCCGGGGCCCACTTCGGCATGTCCTTGTGGCACCGGTGGGACCCTCTCATTCTGGGTGGAGTCAGGTAAGATAGGGAGAGTGGACCTGGCAGAGGGGAGACCCTGGAGGTGGGGATGGGGGGCGGGAGGGGAATACTAACAGGGCTGCCTTCCCCCACGGCCCAAGTCACAAACATCGGTGCCGCTCAACAAGCATTTATTAAGCTCCTACTGTGCGCGAGAATCTGTGTGAACAGAGGTGACAACATGACGTGGTCCCCGCCCTTAAGAAGTTCACACGGCAGTTGGGGAAACCGTTATGCCAGTGCTACCTCAAAGAAGAGGTTGTGCGTTCCTGTCTGGGCCCCCTTTGCATTACTAGGAACCTGGCACGGCGCTGGGCACACAGCTTTCCTCCAACAGACATTTGCTGGCAAGCATCTACGTACTCAGAATGCCACTCCTCCCCCTTGGCTCTCCTTATTAACCTTGCTCTCCGCCTTTGGCCTTCCCTGTCACCCCATCCTCTTCCCAGTCTCCCTGAGAACACTTCCCGATGAAGCCTTTCACGTGAATCCTGGTGTCAGGTCTGCTTTTGGGAGCCACCCAGGCCAGGAGGTGAGCTGGAAAGTTACGCGATAATCACCGTCACCGATGTTAACCGAACACTTACTAGGCACCAAGAAGTCAGTTATTACAAGCACTTCACCTGTATGAACTCGTTTACAGCACGGCTAAGAGGCAGGTGCTATTACGACACCCCCTTTGCAGATGAGGAAAACGAGTCCCAGGGAGTGGTGGCTGCACAGTCAGTGATGGCCGAGCGACGATTTGAACCCCATCTGTTCCAAGCCTGGGCTCTTGACCGCTCTACGATCCGCTGCCCTTTGGGTGGGCTTGGGGAACAAAGCTGCCACTTGGGAGGCCAGGCGCCACAGGCAAGGTGGCATCTAGGTATAGAGAGAAAAACAAAACTGGGAAGAGCTCTGGGGGAAGAAGGGCAAGAGGAACGTGCCAGAAGACATCGTGAGTCTTTGGCGGCAATGAAGCCCAGCCACGGTTCTTGCCCGAGTTCTAAAAGACTTGCCCGATTCCCTACAACCCCCTCCGTTTTTATCTGAGCTGCCTTGGATGAATTTCTGTTCCTTGGAACTGAGTTAATTCCTATATTCCTATATTAATTCCTGAATTAAGTCCTATATCCAGGCACCATGGGTACTAAGACATGGTGTGGTTCCCACCCTTGCAAAGGCCTACGGTCGGCTTCAGTGCGAGGATCTCGGATTGGGTTTGTTTGGTTTTTTTAATCAATCTTTTTTTTATGTTTATTTTGACAGAGAGAGAGAGAGAGAGAGAGAGAGAGAGAGAGAGAGCACAAGCAGGGGAGGGGCAGAGAGAGAGGGAGAGACAGAATCCCAAGCAGGCTCTGCACCGTCAGCACAGAGCCTGATGTGGGGCTTGATCTCATGAACCATGAGATCAAGACCTGAGCAGAAAACAATAGTCAGATGCTTAACCGACTGAGCCACCCAGGCATCCCTGGGTGGTTTTTGTTTTCGTTTCTTGAGATCATATTTATAGGTTTATATGGTAGGTTACATCACGCATTCCACTGAGCTCTTTACATGCGTTCTTCTTTTTTAATTTAATATTTTTTGCATATAATTTATTGTCAAGTTAGCTAACAGACAGTGTATACAGTGTGCTCTTGGCTTTGGAGTAGATTCCAATGATTCACTGCTTACATACAACACCCAGTGCTCATCCCAACAAGTGCCCTCCTCAATGCCCATCTCCCCTCTCCCCTGCCCCCCCCCATCAACCCTGTTTGTTCTCTGTATTTAAGAGTTTCTTATGGTTTGCCTCCCTGTCTGTTTGAAACTATTTTTCCCCTTCCCTTCCCCCATGGTCTTCTGCTTAGTTTCTCAAATTCTCAAAACATGCCTTCTAGGGGGCAGACGCTATTAACGAGCTCCATTCTACAGACGAGGAAATGAAGACCTCCGATGTTAAGTCCTTTACCCAAGATGATGGTGTTAAGGGGCAAAACTAGCCCTTCAGCTTAGGTGTGACAGGCTCTGTGCACCACAGTCTGAAGTGCTAAGCTTCCCCACGTTGTGCGTTCATGCTCTGCTCGGTGAGGCAAAGTAGGGCTGGCTGTGGGGCCTTCACTCGTGCAATTCTACCCTTGTGCTGAGCGGAAATAGTCTCACAAGCCACGCCTAACTTCTCAGAGCCAAAATTGGGGGAAGCTGGCCTTTCTTCTGAAAAACTGGAATTGGGGCACAGCACACAAGAGTAATAACACATACAGTTAAAACATTACACCCGCCTCCTTACCACTTCCATGTTGAATTACCCTTTGACTTCCCACAGATAAGCCTCTCCCTGACTGGCTGGGACCATGCAGACAAGCAGCAGGGATGTTTGATGAATGGAGAACTTTCAGTGAATACAGAGCCTTCAGAGAGAGCTGACTTGTCTCTCTCACACCAGCAGCCGAAAAATTCCTCTCAGAGCAAACCAAAGTCCCTTTGTGCATCAGACAATTCCACAGAGCGAGCATGCTCCCAATGGCTTGACAGTTCGAAATAAAACCCTCTAACAGGTTGGTATCAGTCAGACAACAACCAGGAAAACAGACACCACTCTATTTCAGATGACATTTAATGCAGGAAATTGGTTCTATGGGGGATGGAAAAGGTCAGAAGCTGACAGGGGATGGCAAGACCACCCAGAGATTGGCCATAGCAAAGAGCCACAATTGTCCCTAGGTCTAGATAGACGGAGGGAGGAGGAGGTTATTACTAGAGCCGAGGAACCAGGGTCACAAGGCAAAAGCTGGAACTGTAGGAGATACAGACATTGCAAAAGACAAACAAACAAAAGACTCTCAAAGTAGAGAGAGGTAGGGAAGGAATACCCCAGATTCTCTCTTCCTCCTACCCTCCAATAGCCAAAGTCTCCCACTGGCTGCCCCCAGGCAAACATAGGGACCCTAAGAAATGCAGCCCAAAGCACCCCCTGCCCATGTTAACAGAACAGGGAAAGAACAGCAATGAATCTGAGGACACACAGGCCCAGAACCACCACAGTGTGGCTTTACAAACGCATTCATTCACTCAGTGAACATTTCTTAAACGCCCACCCTGTCCGAGGCACTAAGTCAGGTGTCCAGAACCTACAACACTAATGATACTCAGCCCCTACCTTGACAGAGAGTTATTTATAATTGTATTAACGGTGAGCTCATAGCGGAGATGCCATACGACTCAACCTGGGAGGAGCCTTGGATCTGGAGTCCCTTTGCCGAGATGACATTTAAGCTTCATCTCGAAGGATGAGAAGGATCTGCCATGTGTGGAGGGCACCTGTTGTTTTCGTCTGCTCAGTAGCCAACATTCTTCGGGGGATGACCTTTAATCTACCCTCGGTGCCCGTGGTTTCCCATGGGATGAGCACATGACCCAAATCTGGCCAATCAGCACATTCCATTTTCCTGGCCACAACAGTTGGATGGGGCATGGACACCTGACCGAACTGACCCAATGAGCGGCAATCCTGGCCTCTCCCAAGATCCTTACATGACACGGAGCCCTGTGTCTCCTGGTGTTGTTGCAATGCATGGAGGTGAGCCTGGAATGTGGGTGGAAATCTTGTCACTAGCAAGAATCAACATAACGAAGGACGAAGGATGAAGCCAACACGAAGGAAAGTGATCTGAAAGAGCAAGTCCTGATGGTATCTTTTGAGTCCTGGGATCCAGCCGTTCCTGAAGCCAATAATTATGCAGTTATTTGAAGAAAAGAAAGTGGCTTTCTGCTTCAGCCCTTTTATATTGGGTTTCTGTCACTTGTAATTAAAAAGGCCTTGACTGGCAAGATGAGAAAAGGCAGAGGAAGTAGGGCTTGTGAGGAGAAGCAGGAGGGGGTGGTGTATTCAAGGAACCACAGATAGTTGGGTGTGCCCGGAGGCTAGAAATTTCTAAAAACAGGGGCGCCTGGGTGGCTCAGGCGGTTAAGCGTCATGATCTCTGTGTGGGTCACGATCTCGGGGTTGGTGAGTTCAAGCCCCGCATTGGGCTCCGTGCTGGCAGCTCAGACCCTTGAACATGCTTTGGACTCTGTGTCTCCCTCGCTCTCTGCCCCTCCCCCACTCACACTTTGTCCCCAGCTTGTGCTCTCTTTCTCTCTTTCAAAATAAATAAACATTTAAAAAAATGAAAAGAAAAAAAAAAAAGAATGGGGGCAGAAGGTGTGTCTGAGAAGGTGAATGTGGACCTAAAGAGCCTTGAGGCCTCAGTGGAGGATCCTGAACTTCCTCCCCAGAGCCCAGAGCTTCTACAACTTTCTACTTCTATCTCAAATAATCAGCAGGAGTTCTACGTACCTCAGGTTATGTCCAGTCTCGTGGTGAGTAAAACACAGAAGGTACCTCCCTTCCCTACCTTCCCCCAGGGGCTTACCGTCCAGCTGGGGGCCGATGAGGCAAAAGGGAGAAACTATCACTGATGATGTAACTACATGGATATTTATTGGGTATTTACGATGTGCCAGATACGCACTGTGTCTACGTGGACTTTTTCATGGAACCCACACACCCCTCCATGAAGTCGGTGCCATGCCATATTTTATTGATGATGAAACTAAGGCTCTGAGAGGTTGAGTCACTGGACTGAGGTCACACAGTTTGGGAGTAGAGCTAGGGTTCAATCTGAACCCAAAGCAGTGTGACTACAGTGCCCACGTTCTAGAACCATTTTGCCGAGCAGTCAACTGACTTGCAGATGGAATGAGAAAAACTGGAAAGGAGGTCAAGATCGAGAGTCTATAACCGAGCTGTAAATGGCTCTGCCCCAGGTCTCATCTTGGAAGACAGCCCCAGCGAGGGCACGGCTGTGGGTCATGGGTCTGTGTGGCAAACAGCCTTTGTACCCACCAGTGGGCATCCTCGTGGGCTCGGGGGCCACACGGCCCTGCTGAGGACACAAGTGGAACCCTTGTCGAAGGACACGGAGCTTGAAATGCAAGGAGAAGCAGCAGCAGGCTGCCATTGACCCCACCTGTCACATAATCCCATCTCCCCTGGATGGTACCCCTTTTTCCATGGCCGTGACTGCCTCCTGGCAGGTACTGCAACTTGACCTCCCACTGCAGACCTCCCACCCCAGAGTAGGCTGCCCAGGGTGTGTTTGCTTTTTATTTTGGAGAAAGTAGACGGGAGTAGATTCTGAAGGCCACTCATTGCTTACCTGCCACAGTCCCTCACACTCAGAATGTGCATGCGTGTGCTGGCTCACGTGCGCACACACACACACACACACACACACACACACACACACACTGCCCCCTGTTGATGCGAATTATGCCCATCCTTCAAAGCCCCCTGAAATCCCGCCTCCTGTGGTAAGCCTTCCTCGAGCACCCAAACCGGAACCCCCTCTCGTCTCAGAACTCCAAGAACCAGACTCACTTGGAGGAAACCAGGTTCAAAGAGACCACATGGCACAGAAGTGTCAAAAGCCACAACCAGATTCCCAAGTGCCTCATGCTTCCCCCCAGACAGGCTCTCTTCCATGAGATCCAGAGCTCTGATCTTCTGTATCCCGTGGCTGGATACTTTTTGGTGCCTTGAAACACCTTTTACCTGGTGGATGGCAGGTGGCATTTATCATGTCGGTGTTGACTGACTGGGAACAGCCGTCCAGAGTGTCGTGTTGAGAAGGATACAGAGGACCATCACTTCGTGACTGGGGCCAAGGCTGATGACTGACGTCTACCATGGACACAAGAACGGACAGTGACATCATACACGCCAGGCATTTGCCACCTTCTTCTCCTGTCAGAAGCCTCTCCCACGTGTTCCAGGCAGAATCAGCTGCTCCATGACACGGATTCCCATGTATTCGAGTGCCTTTCCCATTGTGATGTAACCGTCTGCACGTCTCTCCCGTTAGATAGTGAATTGCATGAGGTCCCCGTCATTTGTGCGTCCGCAGAGCCTGAGTCGGTGCCTTGCCTGAACCAAGCAGATTTGCAATGACTCTGTGAATGTTGCAAAATTCAGACCTGTTTATGTAATTATAACTTCCCTAGTTTATATCTTTCTAAAATTTTTTTAATGTTTATTTATTTTTGAGAGAGAGAGACAGAGCATCAGTGGGGGAGGGATAAAGAGAGAGGGAGCCACAGAATCCCCGAAGCAGGCTCCAGGCTCTGAGCTGTCAGCACAGAGCCCCACGCAGGGCTCGAACTCGCGAACCATGAGATCATGACCTGAGCTGAAGTCGGACGCTCAACTGACTGAGCCACCCAGGTGCCCCAACTAGTTTGTATCTTTAAACAACTTTCATGATATCCAACATCATATTGCACGTGTTTGGTATTTTCCAACCATGCCTAGCAGGGTGCTGAATTCAAATTTTAATTTAATTTAATTTAATTTAATTTAACTTAATTTAATTTGCTATCACTGGTTGAATGCTTACTACATGCAGGTGCCGTGGTATGGGCTTCCCATATATTGCTGTATTTATCCCCCATCTGTACCCTGCAACACAGCTATTCATCCTATTTCACAGATGATGACACCGAGGTTTAGAGAGGCTCTTCAGCTTGCCCAAGGTCACACAGCTAGTAAGCAGCAGGGGTAAGATTTAAATCTGAGTCTCTGCGACAGCAATTTTGGCTGACCGATCACCATGATGATAGAGTAATGGTCAGTGGGGAAGCAGTGAGAATAGCTACCTTTAAAATCTGGAAACTGGTGAGGTGGATGCGGGAGGTGTCGTGTTTTAGCTCATTAAATGTGGCACGTCAGCTCAGGCTTCACGGGGTGGCTGCCAAAGTCTGAGCCAGGCTGCAGTGGCCGCCGTGACATGAATGTCCACGCTGCCTGGACATGAGCCTGCTGGGCCAGCCCAACGTGACTCAGCACCTGGAAACATGTGCTTCTTTAAATAGATCCTGCTCTCAGCTGGTTCTCGGGGCTGATCAATGCCTTACCTGTCACTGGAGGGCAGCAGCCTGGGGCTTGTTAAGCTGCTGTGCTGGGGTGAAGCAGAGGGACATAAGGGGCAGTGGAGGAAGGTCGTTGGTGGCTGTGACCCCGCCAGAGAGTTAAGAGAATGGCCAGGTGAGACAACATCCAGAAGCGGGGAGGGGGGGGTTGTCTGCACCCATCCCCCCAAACCGGTCTGTAAGGGTTTAGTGCCACGCCCCTCCTTTCCTCCAAAGCCCCTGCAATTTTTTGGAGGAACCATCAACAAGGTGGACCCCGGTCAGGAGACCTAGGCTCAAATCTCAGCTTTGCTGACCTTGGACAAGTCCTTCGCTTTCCTACCTTCTCCTCCGTCAAGCATACTGTCTAATTACAAACGTGAGACAGGAGGCAGAAGAGAACCCAACTGCTCTCAGTGGAGGATGGCCAAACGACTTACAGTCCGTCCACACCATGGACACGTAACTGACAGGCGCCGAGATGAAACCATGTCTGGGCAAGGTGTGGCAGTGAGCTGCCACCTGAGTATTTTACGTGGTGTCCTATATAGACACGTACACCAGAATATTCATAGACTAACTCTAAAAGAACACACACACACACACACACACACACACACCCATTCTGGTGAATGGAGAAGACTTAAGTTTTGTAAAAAAAAAAAAAAAAAAAAAAAAAAAAAAAAATTTAAGGAGACAAAAATAAGTCTTTAACTTATCTTTTACTCTATGCTTTAAAAAAAATTTTTTTTCACTATCGCATGTTTCCGAAATAGCTTCCAAGTCGGCAACAAGAATCGCACATCCATGCTCCACAGAGAGCAAGGTAAGCCCTAGATAAACAGGTGCGCCAAAGACACGGACTGTTTCCGGGGGCCACAAGCTGGGTGTTGTGCACAAGTCCCCAGCCTCTCTGAGCTTTGGCTCCCGCTGCTGATCAACAGCGGCGTTCGCCCGTGGCTGGGGAGGAAGACCAAATGCAGAAGAGCTGGGAGAGCACAAAGGGGTGCCCACGGTCGTTAAGAACTTCTCCGAAAGAGAAGAACGAGTCTATAAAGGGTCAGCTGGATAAATTTCTGGGACTTTCTCTTTGAAGGCATTTTTCTTTTCAAAGGCATCCCAGCGTTTTGCGTGACCTGAATTTCACGGGTACTGGTTTAGGGCAGAGCAGAATGGGGCTGAAGGCCCAGCTCCATCACCCACAAATGTAAACATCCAAAGTCTCCGTTCCATTGCTGGGAAAACGGCAACCATAATACTTCACAGGGATCTTGCGGGAATTAAGTATGTGAAACTTTTGAGCACAGGGCACAGCACCTACTATGTGCTCCACAGGTAGCAGCATTTTTCTTTTAAACTTTCCTTAATTACACCACAAGCCATTTTGCTTTTAGCACCTAGGTGTTCCATATACCCTTTAGAAAACCCGCAACGTCTGCACGGGGAGGAGCGTACTTTCTGTCTTATCCAGGGTTCCC
The DNA here is from genome assembly GCF_022079265.1 of Lynx rufus. Classification (NCBI taxonomy): domain Eukaryota; kingdom Metazoa; phylum Chordata; class Mammalia; order Carnivora; family Felidae; genus Lynx; species Lynx rufus. Next base: position 4,982,655 of record NW_025814839.1, on the reverse strand, counting down.
TGGAAAGCAGAGCGTGGGGCAGAACTGTATGCGTTCTGGGGCACGCGATCCCGGGGAAGCAGGAAGGGACACGAGCGAATGGCATGCGTGATGAAGCTGTGGACAGGTTGGCTGCTCAGGATCACAGAAGGTCTTGAGAGGCTGCACCTCGGAAGGGGCCAGAAATCATTTATCCACCAGCTCTCATGGGGTGTCAACGCCCCCCACCCCCACCCCACCCCCCCGCCACTCTTGGATTTCAGAGGGGGTACCAACTGGACTTCACAATCCTCATGTCTCAGTGGATATAAGGGACCAGAGCAGCTGTCATAGCAAGAATGACAACAGCAAGGATGGCGGCAACAGCCATTGTCTCTCAGACCATGAGAACATCGCCAACTGTCATTAAGCCCACTCTGGCCAGAAAAAACAGGCAGGGGCATAGTCCATGGAAGGCACATAGGCTCGGGCTGCTGCGACTTTCATCCAGGTGAGAGCCCAGATGTGCCCCCCTTATAGTCACACGAGGATGTCAACCTGCCACCTGCTTGTCTAATGTCTAACGTGTATAGATCCTCGCCCGACCACCCATCTCAGAGAATGAATAAGGTCCTGGGGAGCATCCATTCCCACTGAAGGTCCCACTGAGGACTGACACAGCCCTCTGGATATTCTCAGCTCTTTGCTCCAAAAGGCTGCTTACTCAGACCTCCTTACCTCCAGCCTCTTGGAGAGCTGTCCATCGGGAGTGGCATTTAAATGTGAGATCCTGGGCTTCTGCCAAATCTATTCTTGCTTCGGCTGGGTTTTATTCGGGACGCTGAGCCATGGCATTCAGTGCCCCCTATTTAAATGCCCCTTGTTTTATTCATTCATTTATTCAGCAAATAATACTGAGGGAATCAGTACGAAAAAAAAGACAATCTAATTGCAAAAATGATTAAAGGGTAATAAATAGGCAGTTCGTAGAAATAAAACACAAATGACTCTTAAGCATTTGGAAAGATGCTCACTTTCACTCAAAAAAACAAAAGAGAAATGCAAATGGAAGCCACATGCAGATACCATTTTCCCCATCAGATTGGCAAAAACCCAAAAAGTTAATAACACATTGTGTTGGCAAGGTTGTGGGGAAACAGGTATTCTCAAGCACTTCTGGTAGGAGTGCTCCTATGGTGCATAATTTGACGACAGCTATCAGAATTATGAAAGCAGATATTCTTTGACACAGCAATTTCCCTTCTGGGAATGTATCCTACAGAGATGTTAGGACTTATGCAAAATGATGTATATACAAGATTGTTCACTGCAGACTTGTAAGAGCAAAAGACTGGGAACAATCCAGATGCCTTTGAACAGAAGACTATAATAAATCTATTATTAAATTATATTAGATATATATTAAGACTATAATAAATATATGTAATATAATATATATGTAATACAAGAATGTAGCCAAGCAATGACACGCTATGTAGATTTTGTTTTAAAAGAATGAGATATGTCTCATGGGGCACCTGGGTGGCTCAGTCGGTTAAGCATCCGACTTCAGCTCAGGTCATGAGTTCATGGTTCTTGGGTTCAAGCCCCGCCCGGGCTCTGTGCTGACAGCTCGGAGCCTGGAGCCTGCTTCGGATTCTGTGTCTGCCTCTCTCTGCCCCTTCCCCACTCTTGCTCCGTCTCTCTCTGTCTCAAAAACAAATAAAACATTTTAAAAAGTGAGATCTCTCTCTATTCACTGATATAGAAAGACCTCCATGATACAGTGGCAGATAATAAGGCACATGGCATGCCCACGCTAACACTGCTTAATAAGCCACCCTAAAACTTAAGAGAGTAATCCATCACTCTCACGCTCTCAGATCGGGGGTTCTGTTGATCTCGACTGGGCTCAGCAGGGCAGCTCTGCTTCAGGCTTCAAGCTCCAGGTTCTGCTGAGCCTGTTCAATGTTCCTCATTCAAGGGCCAGGCTCAAGGGGACAACAGTTAACCTCCGTGGTGGATCACGGAGCACAAGAGAGGAAAAGTAACGACACAAAAACTTTCCGAGACGCTCATGCCTTATCAGCTAGCATCCCATTGGCCAGAATAAGTCACATGGCCAAGTCCAAAGTCAAGGGGTGAAGAAGAACACTCTCCCCACAATGAGGTCATGGCAGGGGAGTGGGCATATGTCACCACCAGAGGAGAGTGGAGAACGGAACCAACAATTCAACTAACGGTCCATAAATACACACACACACACAAATGATATTCAATTTTACTTCCTTTTTAAAATATTTTTTAAGTTTATGTATTTATTTTGAGAGAGAGCAAGTGAGCAGGGGAGGGGCAGAGAGAGGGAGAGAGAGAATCCCAAGCAGGCTCCACGCTGTCAGCGCAGAGCCTGATGTGGGGCTCGATCTCATGACCATGAGATCATGACCTGAGCTGAAGTCAGACGCTTAACCGACTGAGCCACCCAGGCACCCCTAATTTTACTTATTTTTGCCGAAAGACATCCTGGCAAAAAAAAAAAAGCGTTAACAATGATATCCTGGACTAGGGGGCTGGGGAGAACCGGGTGGACAGAGGATGGGCAAGAAAGAAGATATTCCACTGTATATCTTTTGGCTTTTTTTTTTAATCAGGTGAAAGTTTACCTGTACCAAAAAAAAAAAAAAAAAAGAATTAAAAATGCACAGCAAGTGCCAGGCTCTGGGCCAGGTGCTGGGGATAAAGCTGTAAGTACAGGTGACTCAGGGAGGTTCTAAAAAAATACTGAGGTCCAGCCTCACTCCCAGAGAGTCAGACTGTAATTAGTGTGGTGTGGAAGAAGGCATATGTATTTTTTCAAGGTCCAAGGTGATCTTAGTATGAAGCTAGGGTTAAAAATAACTAGTCCAGGGGCGCCTGGGTGGCGCAGTCGGTTAAGCGTCCGACTTCAGCCAGGTCACGATCTCGCGGTCCGTGAGTTCGAGCCCCGCGTCAGGCTCTGGGCTGATGGCTCAGAGCCTGGAGCCTGTTTCCGATTCTGTGTCTCCCTCTCTCTCTGCCCCTCCCCCATTCATGCTCTGTCTCTCTCTGTCCCAAAAATAAATAAACGTTGAAAAAAAATAAATAAAAATAAAAATAACTAGTCCAGTAAAGGGAAACAGATTAAAATAGATAATCAAATAATTAGTTGGCCTCATTGAACACACCACAGGAAAAATATATAGATTTCTTAGAGTACAAAGAAAAGCTTTGCTTTCCTTGAATAACTAAATTTTCTCCTGTTATGTAAAAGTGTAAGATTTGGTACATCTCCCTTTTCTCTTTGGCAGCCAGGAAGCTCAGCACCAAGTCTGAAGTTCAACTGGAGCAGCTCCCTAAAGTCATAATGTCTACACATGTGTAGTCTTTTGTCTGAATAGAATTTCTGCCCTTCCTTATTTATGTCTTTGGGTGGATCTTGTATCTCTATTTCTATTTTGTCATTGGTTCACGGTTTGTGTTCTTACAAGGTGTCTCAAATTTTTTATAATGTGGAGGAACGAAATTATCAACAACAACAACAATAATATAGTGCCTTGTGTTTACTTGCTTGGCACCTATTGTGCTCCAAGTGCTAAGGTAGGCTCTTTAAATGTTTTATCTCCAATCATTCAAAAAAAAAACCCACAGAAGAAGGATCATTAAGTTCATTTTACAGATGGCAAACTGAGACTCAGAGAGACCAACTGCTTGTCTGTGGTCACACACTTACGTGGCAGGGCTGCTCTGTTAGTTTTCTAGTGCTGCTAACAAATGACCACAAACTTAGTAACTTAAGACGACACAGATTTATCTTACAGTTCTGAAGGTCAGGTGTCCAAATGGGTGATCAGGGCTCCATTCATTCTGGAGGCTTGGGGATGATCTTCTGCCTTTTCCACCTTCTAGAGGCGACATGCCTTCCTGGGCTCAGGACTCCACATCACTCCCGCCTCTGCTCCTTTTGTCACGTCGACTACTCAGTCTGACCTTCCTGCCTCCCTTGTGATGACATCCCTCCTTCACCCCAGAAAACCCAGGATTAATATTCCCACCTCAAAATCCTTAACTTAATGGCATCTGCAAACTCCCTTTTGCCATGCAAGGGCATATATTCCCAGGTTCCAGAAATGTTTGGGACCATTACTTAGCTAACCATGGCTTGGATTCAAACCCCAGACTTCTCTAACCTCTAACTATGTGGTCTTCCACAATACTTCGCGGCATCCACAAAATCCAGGCTTTATTTCTGTGAAATCATGAATCCCAGGGCCTTTCTGGGTCCATGAAGAGAGTGAAACACACTTCTCCACAGATTGGACGAGACACAGGAGAAATACTGGCTCTACCAAAGAGACACTTCCCTGTTCCAGCTGGAGCTGGTCAAGCTGTTCATAAGGTAGGACACCTAAGGAACAGTCTCCCAGTATTCTCTGCTGTTAGGCAGGTGAGGCTTCACGATGTGGCTAAAAGTGGCTTTTCTGCATTATTCATCTGTTTCTTTTGTTGCCTCCTCCACTAGAATGTCAGCCCCAGGACAGTGGGGTGACATTCACACTCACCATAGTATCCCAGAGCCTAAAGAACTGAGTAGAAAATTAGCATTCCATTGATGAATGCAAACCCCAAAGTCGCCTTGATTCCGTGGACAGGATTTCACCTGGGTACAAAACTTGAGGGTAAGAGAGGAGGCTGAGTGGGCTGTGCCCCCAGTCCCCCACCTCTGGGAAGGGTTAATGTGAAAGCTGAGGTCCCTGGTCAGGACCGTAATGGGGGGAAACATGAGCCAGATGGTGTTTGCCTAGCTGTGCCCTTCTGAGAACAGAGATTACATCTCTTGAACATTCTACATGAAGCATTCCGAATCGATCGTGCTCAGACATCAATAAAATCCACCTATGAAAAATTCTCCCACAAGGACACAAAGATAGATGTCCAAGGATATTCACTGCATTGTTTGTAACAGCAAAAAAATTGGACACAACCCAAATGTCCATCAATACGGGTTGAGGGAAATGAATGATCGTATAGTCTCAATGATAGAATGCTAGGCAGCTATTATAAGAATGACATAGATGGGGGGAAATGTCCAAGATGCAGTGCTCAGTGAAAAAAGCAAGTTGCAGAAAAGTATATAAAGTATGATTCTATGTCCTCTCTCTCTCTCTCTCTCTCTCTCTCTCTCTCTCAAAAATAAACATTAAAAAAAGATCTGTACATTTTACTGTATGTAAATTATAACTCAATAAAGAAAAACCAATATATACATGCATTCTACTTCTTTGATGTTTAAGAAGCAAACTTTTTCAAGTTATTTTTGAAATTAAGACTTGCCTTCTTATATAATGTAGCATTTTATGTTTTGCTAAAAGGCTATTAAGTCAAAGGGTAGCTTACCATTGGAGGTGGTTCACAAAAGAAGAAATGCAAGAGATATATTTGCATATCCATAGAAAGTAAACATAAGATTAGCATATGCATAGAAAAGCTAAAAATATACCCATTTTGAATTTAGGAGTGAAATAATGGAGAACGGAAGGTGTAAGAACTTTGTACTAGCAACACATATTACTTTAGTCATGAGAAACAAAGGTTGAGGAAAACTCTTTCCGTGACCTTTTGTGGGAAATAGTGCAAACCCACTGTGAATTCGGGGGGAAAATGCAGGGCATCAAAGGGGCACCTGACAATGTAACAGATCAAGAGAATTGAACCTCATTTGTGTTTTTTTTTTTAATTTTTTTTAACGTTTATTTATTTTTGAGACAGAGGGAGACAGAGCATGAACGGGGGAGGGGCAGAGAGACAGGGAGACACAGAATCTGAAACAGGCTCCAGGCTCTGAGCTGTCAGCACAGAGCCTGACGCGGGGCTCGAACTCACGGACTGTGAGATCATGACCTGAGCCGAAGTCGGATGCTTAACGGACTGAGCCACCCGGGCGCCCCTCTAGGTCTTTTTAATACAGCTGAAATAGTTCAATGAAATTTTAAGCACAGTAGAGAGAGTTTCAAGATGCTCCTTCCAAGCTCATCTCAGAAGACACCATTGCAGGAGGGGAAAACACACGACCTAGTCTCTCCTTGACTCTTCCACAGATGTTCTCTGGCTCGCCGGCCCAGCAGGCGTAAACCAGCTCTCCTCTTACAGGGAAGCAGTAATGAAATGGCATCCCTTCTCGCTGGCCTTCACCGTGCCCTGTGGGAGTCAACGTGGCACTTCCTTCTAAGTGCTCTGCAGAAACTTCTCGTGGATTCGGAATGCACTCAGTCTCGGTGCAGAGCGAGGCGTTAGAGATACAATTGAAATCATGGTACAAAGAAGATTCTCATACATATATCTTTAGGCCCTTATCTGATTATCCACTGAGGATACATTCCCAGAAGTCCTTTATTGCTGAGTCAAGGAGTTTGTACATTCTGAAGGCGTCTGATCCTTGTGACCACATATTTTATCATAACGAGAATAATCATTAGCATTAGCAACTGCTGAACGTGAAGTTCATGCCAGGCCTTGTCTTCCTTTACCTTTTGAGCAAACCCATGAGGCTGGTGTTGTTATTATACCTCATTCTACAGATGGGGAGACGGAGGCTCCGAGGGGTTTAGAACTTCTCACTGTCGCACAGCTAAAAACTGGCAAAGCCAGGAATAAAACCCTGGTCTGTCTGCCTTCAAAGGGCAACGTCACACTCATAGCACTGTGCTGCCTGCTAATAACACGGCTTCCAGAACAGTCCTATTATTTCGTTCATCCAACCTACAGCGCACGGGGATGCCGACGCACCCAAACCGAGTTTCTCATCTGAACCACGTAAGGCATGTGCAGTTGCAAACACCAGAAAAACTCAGTTCAAACTGACTTAACTAATAAAGTGATTCATCGGCTCAAATACCCAGAGGTCTAAGGGAGGCTAAGTGTCAAGGATGCCTTGACTGAGCAGCACAGTCGTGGCACCGGCGTGGAGGTCTCGCTTTTTTTCCTCCTTGTCTTCTGCGGGGCCGGCTTCAACCTCCATCTGACTCTCCTCCACGGTCTGAAGATGGTTCCCGACAGCTCCCAAGGCCGCGTGCCTTCTTCCCCGAGGCCAGACAGGAGAGAAGGCTGGCGTTGTAAGCCCTCTCAGGAGCGTGGGCGACTTTCCCAGCATCCCTCAGCTCCTCAGTGGCCTGAACTGCCCCACGTGTTCATCCTGAACCAGTGCTGTGGCCAGGAGGCAGGGTTATGGTGCTGAGTTTAAGCCTGAGCTGCCTATGCCCATTCCCCATCCCAGAGGGAAGGGAAATTTAGCTTCCTCCGAGGGCTATAATAGAAAAGGTGAGGAATGAAATTCAGGACGCTTGTCAAGAGAAGAAAGGAGACTGGACATTGGCTATTGGAGCATACACGCTCGGGCCCCACCCTTCTCCTCTTGGGCCTTACCCTTGTAGGGGGACCCTCCGTGCCACTCGACCCTTGCTCCTGGCAGGGAATTAACATCCCCAGGGAGCAACTTTCGACCCATGATGAGAGAGTAGGCGTGTCATCTGTGGCCATACCACCCTGAATGTGCCCGAGCTCATCTCATCTCAGAAGCTGAGCAGGGTCAGGCCTGGTTAGTACTTGGATGGGAGAGACTAGGTACATAAATCCCCAGCTCCCTCAACCCTTAGGTGGGTCACAATAGCTCCCAGAGTTCTCCGGGGGGACTGAGCTCCTGTCGCCCACAGTAATAACTCGTTCACCCTGTTTGGGCTTCCTCCTCTTCTCGCGTGTCAAGTTCCACGCGCCCCCCCCCCCACCCCCGCCCCCACCAGTGTCTCCTAGGACCACCTCCCGGTAAACCACTTACACTCGACTCCCTGACCTGGGGTGTACATCTAGGGGACACGAACTAAACAGTAACACAGTGCAAAGTCCATCACGTGTTGGTTTTGGCCCCTGTCTAGTTTAGGCACATTCTTTTTTTTTTTTTTTTTTAATTTTTTTTTTTCCAACGTTTTTATTTATTTTTGGGACAGAGAGAGACAGAGCATGAACGGGGGAGGGGCAGAGAGAGAGGGAGACACAGAATCGGAAACAGGCTCCAGGCTCCGAGCCATCAGCCCAGAGCCTGACGCGGGGCTCGAACTCCCGGACCGCGAGATCGTGACCTGGCTGAAGTCGGACGCTTAACCGACTGCGCCACCCAGGCGCCCCTAGGCACATTCTAAAAAGACAAAGTCGCAGCGTCCTGAGGCTGATGATACACGTCCATGCGGCGGCTCTCCAGTCTGCCGAAAGGACAACGTCTACCACTAAGCGACGTCCTTCACCTTCAGTGTGAAGGAGAAAGGAGGCTGCCTTCCTTCAGAAGCCACTTTGCATGCACAAGTGCCTCAACAGTGACCAGACGAGAATGCTTTACTAAGCGCCCCATCGTGAGACTGTCCCGCGTATACAGACATCTGGACTCCGTGCTGAGATTCCTTTAGGAAAAAGAGAGAGAACTCTAAACACCTGACTCAGCCCTTGGTAAATCGGGGTTTTTAATATTTCTCTTCCTGGGAGCATTTGCTACAAATGCACTATTGGTCTGGTTGAGAGATTAAAAAAAAAAAAAAAAGAAAAGAAAAGAAAAAGAAAGAAGACGCCCTTCCTCAAAATACCCCACACATTAATTTTTAAGCTCGCTCCTCAAAGATGCCATCTCCCCTTTGGTGCAAGTTAATGGAATTTGTAGGACAATAATTTATTTACTGACTTAATTAATTGCCACACAGCTTTGCATGGCTGGATGCAGCACTGGCCAGGGGCTGATTTCTATCAGGAAAGGGAGCCTGAGCTGCTTTGTCTCAGGGACAAGCCCTAAACTAAGCAGATTTCTAGCTCGGAAATGGTCCTTTTCAGAGGGAAAATCCTCTAAATTCTTTAAAATGGGGCCTGATTCCCTGAGTCCGAGACGAGGAGGGGAACCGAAAGCTCACTGAGTTCGACTGCTCCCTTTTATAAACGAGCAAGCTGGAGCCAGGAAAGAGAAATGGCCTGTCTCTAAGATTACCGAGTGAATTAGTGCAAAGTGCCCAGGCGGACTGCCTCCCAGCTCACTGCTTGTCCCACTAAGCCCTCTGCCCACACCCCAGGGTGCTGATGAAACAGACAAAATGTGTTCCCAGGAGGAGAGAATGTGAGCTGTTGGCTCAAATGAGTTGAAGGCAGAGCCGGGAAAAATGCCTGGCCCAGAATGCTCTTGAGAGCACATCTCTCTCTCTCTCTCTCTCTCTCTCTCTCTCTCTCTCTCTCTCTAAGGAGACTGAGTCTGGGATAAACAGGAATTCTTGAGCTAAGTTGTGGAAGGTTACTTAGACCAAGAGAATCCAATACAAATGCCTTTAAGCTCTATGCATGCAGCAAACGGGTGAAGGAGGTGGTAGGCAAACTTAAGGGAGTGGTGGGGACTGGGGCAGACATGGCAATACGTGCCCACCTCAAGGATCTCCCTGCTAACAAATCGCTTCCATTTTTTAAGAGAGGTCAAATGTTATGCGAAATGTTATGTGAGAAAAATATTACAGGAGATCTTCCAGCTTTTAAATCTTGGAAAATCGGGGGGGGGGGGGGGGGTTGCGCCCGGGTGGCTCAGTTCGTTGAGTATCTGCCTCTTGATTTCCACTCAGGTCATGATCTCACAGTTGGTGGGTTCAAGCCCTGTGTGGGGCTCTGCGCTGGTAGCATGCAGCCTGCTTGAGATTCTTTCCCTCTCCCTCTCTCTCTGTCCCTCCCCAGCACACGTGCTCTCTCTCTCTCTCTCCCAAAATAAATAAACTTAAAAAAATAAAAATAAAAATTTAAAAATAAAAATAAATAAATGAATCTTGGCAATTGGCATAATTTTAAAAAGAGCAAGGTTTAAGCCGCCGATAAGCCAAACACAATGTGCCATCTCCGAAGATGTGAGTTTATAACTGCTGGTACAGAGTATCGACGACGGACGGCAAATCTGGTCATTCATTTATTCAAACATTCATTCATTCGAGGTTGAGCGCAGTGGTCCTGACATCTTTCTACACATTAGAATCACCTAGGAAGCTTAAAAATCTCAATGCCCAGGTCACACGTCATAGCAATTACACCAGAATGGTCGAGGGTGGGAGCCAGCGATCAGGATGTTTTAAATACCCCTGGATGATTCCAACGTGCAGCCAAGTTTGGGAAACTGCTATTCTACAATGAGCCAGGCTGTGGGTTAGTTGGCCCCCAGGGACACAAGAATGACGAGGACAGACATACTCCCCACCCTCCCAGGGCTTAAACCCAAGTGAGGGACTCAGACAGGTAAGTATATGTGGCCAAGGCTGCTGGCTGTCACCAGACCTGATCTCCGCATCTTCCAGGGCACACGGGGGGTCTAAGTTTCCCAGCATCTTTTGCAGTTAGATGTAGCCACAGGTCTGAATTTTGGCCAACACGATGTGAGCAGAAAGAAGCCACGTCACTTCCAGGGCTGGCCCATGAAACCCCCCCCCCCCCCCGGGTCTGCACCTCTCTGTCTTTCGTTCCTGCCGCCATAGGTTGAGGTATGGCAGAGTCACTGTCAGCCCAGGTCGATGGGTCCACGGATGACTGAGAACCACTTACTGACCTAGCCGTCACCCCTGAATTATTGTTGAGAACTTAGCTAAGCAATACACTAAGCCATTCTAATAGAAAGACTACAACAGCCACAGTACCAGATGCTGTGGGGACACAGACACAGGTTGGGAACATCACAGAAAGCCTCCTACATATACACGTACTCATTCATTCAACAAATATTTACTGAGCACCTGCTATGCACCAGGCACTGTTCTAGATGCAATGAGTGAAATCGGCAAATCATTTATTTGTCACACAGATCCCATTACACGTTCTGACAGCCACAGCAGTGAAGGAAAGACTCAAAACCCTCTGTCCTCGTGGAGTTAAGGCTCCTCAAAGTCCAAGTCAACACTGAAATGCAGACCTGAAGGCTGAATAAAGCAGGCAGGAATCTGGGGAGGGGGCACAGATACAGTGCTCCTGGAAAGGGGCTCTAGCTGTGGGGGTGAAAGAAGGGGGCACTTTGGGGAGCGTCCAGTAATTGGGCCCCGCTAGGAGAGGAAGGGTGAGGCAGAAACAGAGAAAGACCGAGGATGAGAGACGTCCAGGAGACAGAAAAAGACAGAAACTGGCAGAAACGGAGACAGAGAGGGAGCAAGGCAGAGCAACTGTCAGAGACTGAAACGGACAAAGAACCAGAGGGACAGCAGAGTGGAAAGATCTGACAGGGACAATGAGACGGGGACAATGAGACGGCCACCACAGAGCCACCTCCTCCCGATCCCCAACCTCGTGGCCTTATTGTTACACAGAAGACAGATGTCTGCATTTTACCTAAGTTTACTTCGCTTTGTTGAGAAGGTAAATATTTGATCTCTCACAATGCCCAGCGGTTTCTCCTACACAAGGAGGGCATATTTAATTAGCCTGAGAGCAAGCCCCATGCTTGGCTGGGGCAGAGCCGGCCTTCAGGTCCGTCATCGCCCCACCTGGGGCTTGGGTTGAGCGACGGAGGGCAGGGAGTGGGCATCGGGAGACGCCAGTTCTAGACCCTCCCTGACTCTGGGTGGTGGTTGGGGTCTGTGCCTCAGTTTCTTCACTGGGCAAAATGAGTGGGTACTTTCCCACCCTGACTTTCTGTGGCAGCACTATCAAGGTCTGTGATCAGATATTTAATTCTGAAATTGTTTCATGGACGTCTCCCGTAGGAGAGCTTGAGAACAGGTTGCGTGTGTCTTGTTCACAGACAGGCACCGAGTAGGTGTTTGAGAGCACTGGTTTGTTAGAGGGAGGGAGGGGAGACGGGGGAGGGGGGGAGGGAGAGAGAAAGGAAAGGAGGGAGGGAGAGAGAAAGGGAGGGAGGAAGGGAAGGAAAGGAGAGGCGGGGGAGGGATGTTAAACATGTCATGAGTTGTACGGCCAGGAAGAAAGGAAGAATGGGAAGAATAAGGGAATGGCCCTCCCTGGACTTAAGGAAGAGAAAGCCAGCAGGATGGGTCTGAAATGGCCTCTCTGTGTTTCCCCAGGAAGCTCATAAACATTTGTGCCTCTAGTACGGGCATTCACAGCTCGGCAAACGTGAGCGGATGGAGACTGGCGTAGAGAGGTGGCCACCCCCAGGAAACCACAGTGCTGCGTGTCCGCTGCCGTGCCCCGCAGTGCGTGCTGAGGGATAACTGCTAACAGGGTAGCATGAGGATCCTGGCTCTCCGAGACTTTGGAGCCCAAGCTTCCTTGGGGCTTGGCGACGATTCCCGAAAAATCCCTAAGCGTCCATTCCTCTCCCTCCTCCTCCTTAGGGCAGGAGTCTAGAATTGGCTCCTTTCTAGCTAAAACTGAGTATTTTCCAGACAGTGGAGGCCTCCGAGTTCCAAAGGGTAGAAGAGGTGCTGAATTCACATGAGGAAGTGACAGCTCGTGTAGCAAAAGACTGGGTGGGGATCCAAATGCACAAAGATGCTGATGACCCATGGGCCCAAGTCAGTCTAAGTAAACATGAGAAAATGAGTAAATGGGAGAAAGAGAAGGTCCTCCTTACAGGAGGACCAACAAAGAAACGTTCTTTAGAAAAAAGAGTTAGGGGGCGCCTGAGTGGCTCGGTCGGTTAGGCATCCGACTTTGGCTCAGGTCATGATCTCGCGGTCTGTGAGTTCGAGCCCCGCGTTGGGCTCTGTGCTGACCGCTCGGAGCCTGGAGCCTGCTTCGGATTCTGTGGCTGCCTCTCTTTCTGTCCCTCCCCTGCTCATGCTCTGTCTCTGTCTGTCTCAAAAATAAATAAAACATTAAAATTAAATAAATAAATAAATAAATAAATAAATAAATAAATAAATAAATAAAAATAAAAAAAAATAAAAAAAAGAGTTAGAAAATCCTGGGTGGCTCAGTCAGTTAAGCGTCTGACTTCAGCTCAGGTCATGATCTCGCGGTCTGTGAGTTCGAGCCCCACGTCGGGCTCTGTGCTGACGGCTCAGAACTTGAAGTCTGCTTCAGAATCGGTGTCTCCTTGTCTCTCTGCCCCTCCCTGCTCGTGCTCCCTCTGCCTCTCAAAAATAAATTTTAAAAGTGGAAAAAAAATCTTCAATAGCTGCTAAAACTAATGGGTGAAATTTTGATGACCAGCAAGATATTTACATAGTCTCAAAGCCTCTCCTCCAGAGCTTACTTACTATAAAAGGGGAAACAGTAACCTTACAGAGGAGAAACCTGTTGACCATGCTCACCGAGCCATCTAAGTGAGCCTCACGACAAACAGGACAAACCAACAGCTGATAGGAGGCACTGAGGAAGAATTTCAGCATCATCTCTGCACTGTTACTGGCAAAAGTATACAGCCTGAATCTCTAATCATGGTCATCGGGGAGGTTGAATTGAGGGGTGTTCGACAAAATAACAACAAAATAACAGGCCTGGACACTTTGAAGATGTATAGGTCGCGGAACAGCGAAGGGCTGAGAAGCCGTTCTAGAATAAAGGAAGCTAACAGAGAGACGGCAACCGAATGTGATGCAGAATCCTGGATTGGATTCTGGAAAGAGAATAAAAGGATATTACTGGGACAGTCGACGAAATTTTAAAACAGACTGTGGATGAGACAATAATGTTATAGAGAGATGTTACATTTCCTGATATTGAAACTGAATTACGGTTATGTAAGAGAATGTGCTTTTTTCCCCCGGAATACAGACACTGAGGTATTTAGGGGTTAAGAAAACTAGAAGGATCTGAACATCAAAGCATCAGGGATGGTTTCTGGAGTTCAGGGACCTGAGTTCCAATCTCAGATCTACCATATCCTGGCTATGTGACCTTGGGCAAGCCACCTGACATTCTGAGCCTCAGTTTCCTCGTCTGTAAAGTGGGGCTACTCATGGGGCCTTTCTTCATGGGATTATTGAGAAGATTTGATGAGGCCCAAGAACAGCCTCTGGCGTGTACAGATGCTCGATGAACGTTAGCAGCTGTGAAGCTACAAGTACAGAGATGGGTGAGACCCTCAAAGTCTTCTGGTCCAATTTCCCTTTCAAATATGGGTCTCACCAGGAAATGCCCTCCAAGCAAAGAAGCAGGGTTCTAAATACCACTGAGACAGTCAGGGCGGTAAATGCCTCAGTCTAACCGCTGGTTTCACAAAAGGCGAATCTGAAGCCTAGAACCTTCAAGGTCAGGTAGCTTACCAGGTTCAGTGTGACTCACCAAAATTTTAATTAACACCTACTATGTTCCAGCCCAGTGCTAGATACCGTGGGAGTTTCAAAGATAATCAGGCTCAAAGACTAAAAGTGTAAAAGTGTAGGTGTACAATTATTATAAAGTGCTGACGAAGACAAACTGGAAGGAAATCTTGCCCGCATCTCCCCGTGAAACCTCACCAGTCCCCAAATATGCATCTTTAAAATGCCCATCTCTTGGTCTTTACTCAAAGCCTTGTCATACTGGAATGTCAAACCCTTCCCCATTTCTCTCTCCAGATTTTGTCATGCTCTTACTTTAACACCTTCAGTGGCTCCCTACTGCCATCAGAATAAACCCCAAACTCCTTTTCAGGGCGTACTTCAGCCCAACTACTCAGAACAGCCCTGTGAGTAGGTTGACAGTCAAGCCAGGAAATTTATTGAGCACGTACTGTGTGTGCACGAGTCCCTGTGAGGGTACCAGGAGGATACAAAGTTTGCCTCGTTGCCTTTACTGTTGGCAACTTGCACCTCAAAGGAGAGGCAGACCTGCTTTAAAATACAGTCGGCAACACTGCGGAAACAATCTGCAGCTTTCCGCAGGTGTGATCCACGGAGAAAGCCCTGCGTCTCACTCATGACACTAATGTCACACGAGGACGCCTGACTCATGGTAGCACATATGTTGTCAATACTCACATCAAACATGCTGTGGTGTGGGCTGCCTGGAGGGAGCCAGCATAAACGGCGGGGGAGGGGGGAGGCTGGTGTTTCATGCTGTGCTGGGCAGAATACCACCCCCCCCCCCCCCGCCGCCATATGTCCACAGCTTAATCCCCAGAACCCTCCATGGTCAAAGGGACTTTGTGAGATGTGGTCTGCAAGATCTCAAGATGGGGGAGTTCTCTTGGATTACCCGGGGGGGGGGGGGGTGGGGAGCCCTGGATATAACCCAGGGGTGCTTATAAGAGGATGACAGAGGGAGCTTTGACTTCAGAAGAGGAACCAGGAATGAGAAGACAGGAACAGGAGGCCAGAGCGATATGGTGGCTGTGGACTATGAGGCAAGGAATATGGCGAGAAGGTGGAAAAGACAAGGAAATGAAGTCTTGTGGAACTATTGCCAACGCCTTGATTTTACCCCATTTTTGGACCTCTGACCTCCATGACTGCGAAATAATAAATCCGTGGGGCTCAGTCAATTAAGCGTCCAACTTTCGGTTCAGGTCATGATCTCACCGTTTGTGAGTTCAAGCCCCACGTCAGGCTGTGTGCTGACAACTCAGAGCCTAGAGCCTGCTTTGGATTCTTTGTCTCCCTCTCTCTCTCTCCGCCCCTCCCCCGCTCAAACTCTCTCCCTCTCTCTCTCTCTCTCTCAAAAATAAATAAACATTAAAAAACTTTTTAAAAAATGAATAACAAATCTGTGTTGTGTTAAGCCACTAAATTTGCGGCGCTCTGTTACAACAGCTGTAGAAACTAACAGGCGGGCTTCATTCCACAGCTCCTTGGTCCCCATGGGACTGTGAGGTCAGGAGTAGCATTTACCCGGCAAAGAACTTGTCTTTCTTCTTCAGACCTGGAGGGACAATGATCGCACCAATAGGAGCCCAGGATAAAGCGCCATTTCCTGTTGGTTCCCCCAAACCTGCTCACGGTTTTGGAAATAGCGCCACATTAAAACAGTCCCTCAACTAACCCAGGCTGAGAATGCCAGCTGTTTCCTGCCAAGACCCTCCCTGACAGACTCTCATTAATCCCACTGCCTGGGGAAATCCAAAGGTTCATCCCTAGACTTCTGCATATTCCGGCACCTTCCAGAACATTCCTGTCCCTTGATTTCTGCACATCCCAGAGGTTGGTTTCCTCATGGCCCTCTCAGCATCCTCGAGCCGGGTGCCACAGATGCTTCCTCAGATACACGAGCTTTATATACAGGACTGGCAGCCTGGTCACCCCTTCAAAGCCCCGGAAGAATCTACCGATAGCAAGAATTTCTTCACTATGTGATCTCTAACTGAATATTCTACAGGGGGCACAAAGAAGAGGTGGGTATCACAGCAACATAAACACTGATTAGTGGTCACTGTGGACATCATCAATCCTAAAAGATTTATTAGGCTTTCACTTGGGTCTTCAACTGCCCCGTGCTTCCCTCCAGCGTGCTCAGGCATCTCTTCTCTGTCTCCCGTCTCTTCTTCCCTGCACCGTCCTCAAAGCTTTGGAGAGAGTCCTAGGATGTGCAGGCAGAAAGCTCATCCCCTCCCACAAACACTCATCAAAGCAATCTCTATGCCTATGAGGAATTCCGTGCGGGGAGAAAATGCATCTTACCCCTCAATGCCAATGTAGCATGAGTTTGGAGCTTGGAGATTGAGAAGCAGACCAAACTGAGAGAAGGTGGGAAGAGAGAGATCAAGGAGCAAGGAACCCTAGCAATATGGCAGCAGGCGGGAGCCCAAGAAGGAAGACAACTGATGAGAACGTCCCTGTCCTGGGGATGGCTAAGGAAACTTACAATGTTGAACATCAAATGTTAACCTGTTTCTTTGTCTGGCTTGAGCTGTGATCCAGCTCGGCCATCCCAAAACTTCCATGAAGGTCTGCTGCACATAACTCACACAAATTGTCTATTTTGATAATTCTTTGAGGCGTCCAGGAGAGGCACTGTGTTCAAAGCAAGGCAGAGAAAAGACAACAGCTTCAGGAAGCAAGATGGCACATGAAGCCGCCTGGAATTCCAAACAAGAAATGACCGAGAGTACAGGAGCCTTCCAAGAATTCTCAGATATATTCAGGAAGGTCGGAATTCCCACAATACATAGGATGGGAGCTTGGACCATTCTGATTTTGATTTTGTTTTTTTTTTTTTTAATTTTTCTAATGTTTATTTATTTTTGAGAGAGAGAGAGAGAGAGAGAGAGAGAGAGAGAGAGAGAGAGAGACAGAGCATGAGCGGGGAAGGGGCAGAGAGAGAGGGAGACACAGAATCCGAAGCAGGCTCCAGGCTCTGAGCTGTCAGCACAGAGCCCGACGTGGGGCTCGAACTCATGGACCATGAGATCATGACCTGAGCTGAAGTTGGATGCTTAAACGACTGAGCCACTCAGGCGCCCCCTGATTTTGATTTTAAAGTGAAAGTTGTCCCCATGGACGAACGGGATACATCGAAATAGCCCATGCGAGTAGCACTTTCAGACTTTGAACATGAGTCTAATGGTCAAGGTCTCCCAACCAGAATGCAAAGCAGAGCTGTCCTTGGATCCCTGCTGAATTGGGGTATTAATTACATGCCTGCAAGACAGTCAGAGAGAAGGCTAAAATTAGCCAACAATCTGATACGTTGACACCTGGCATCAGTAACTGAAGCTTCTATGAAAGACAGATTTATAAGATGAGCTTATGTTTCGTGGGGCTCTCAGGAGCCCCAGGAGATTCTGAAGGTTCAGCATTTTCTCTGCATCCACCAGCTGTGAGTGGGGAGGAGAGATGTTGGCTTGCCCACTCCTTGAGGTCGAAGAGGGGAAGAAAAGAGATGGGCTGAAGCAGTTGCATTGAGCCCCTGGTCTTAGTCACTGGAATGTGTTTTTCCGGTGATATTCATTCATATGCATGCCCAGAACCAATGCTTTTCAGAAAAGTAAAACAAAATACAGCTCTCTGGCTAACTATGGAATTAATGATATTGCTTAAATTGCTGAAAAGTCATGCCTTGGGTCTCTGATAGGGAAAACCAGTCTTATTATGTGCCAGAAACTGAGCCAGGGGTTTAACTAAAATGATCTCATTTAATCCTCACAAATAGGTGGTAGGTACCACCATTGGATAATGTACAGATAGGGACACCATTGTACAGATAGGGACACCAAGGCTCCAGGAGGTGAAGTTGCTTAGCTGGCTGTCTCGGGCAGGATTCTAATCAAAGGGTTAGGAATCATTTCAAGGATTTAGAACAGAGAGAATTTAATGCAGGGGATTGCTTACATGGGAGCAGAGATGCAAAGACCATCCAGCAGAGATTAGCTATAGCAGAAAGATGCTCTACCCCTGGCTGCTGGGATGGAGGGAGGAGGTGTTGTCCCAGAACCCCGGGGCCAGGGTCACCTGTTGGAGGCTGGAAACTTGAAGGAGTTTAGCAAAGCCGCCAGAAGCAGAGAGGGAGGGGGACAAATACCCCGGATGGAAATCTGAGAAATGCATCCTGTTGGGATGAGCCCCCAGGACCAGGACAGCTAACAAGTGGCTTAGCCAGAATTTGAACCCAGGTCTGATCCAGCCCGGTAAACCACAGCTCCCTTCATGGAAGAACACAGCAGCCAGCTTCAAATTTCTCCAGGATGGCACCTGTAATCCCTTGTTTCCACAGGGGATGCTCAGATGCTTCCAGGCAACACTCCCTGTAAACACAAGGGGGCGGGGGTCACACAGAGGCATGAGTCTGAACCCTGGCTCATGTGATAGCTCTTTTTGTATGACGTTGAACCAACAACTTCACTTCTCTGAGCCTCAAGTTAACTCCTCTGGAAAATGGGCGATAGAAACACACACCTCACAAAGTGGATTTACAATTTACAGAGCACCTGGTTCACAGCAGGTGCTCAAAACAATAGAGCTAATTACTACCACCATCATCAACAACATTATGTAACCTGCTCACAGAATTATCATTTTACTTACAGGTTGGATGCTCTCATGAGAGGAGACAGGGCTGGCAGAGAAGAAAAGTGAATTTCTCAGTCACGTCTACAGAGCTGTCCCAGGCATTCTCTTCAGAGACCCCAGTGCTGTCAACCAAACTTATTCAAGTTCACGAACAGCTCCCAGGAAAGAATACCTAGGGATGCCCCAAATTCTGTTTAATTCTTCTTGTCTTTAATGAGTGTACTTGCCTCAAGCTGTGACCCTACTTTGCTTTCCTTAGAAAATTATTCGTTAGGAAAGGAAGAGAAAGCCAAACACCTAAGCAAACAAACCCAACTTGCAGAACCGGCAGACCTGTTAGAGCCTTGGGTTTAGAAGGCCCCCGGGGGGAAAACACAAGGATGATGAGATGCTGAAATGCGTGAGGCCGGCACAAATTGAGCGCGAGGCTGGCTGAACTGCTTTGCTGGGGTGGGAAGGGTTTTATTAGTTGAGCATGAGACCAGCCATGAGTCACGTACTCTTTCTGATTGGGCTGGAGGTACTGTGGCTCGCCAAATGATGCCCCCACTCGCCTTGTAGGGGGACCCTCGTCGACCCCTCTACACCCATGCAGGTGAGGTGGAGGAATGATGGAATCATCTAAGACATCCAAGAGCTACTCAAAGTGTGGTCTAAAAAATGCTCTACTCTCAGGGCGCCTGGGTGGCTCTGGCAGTTAAGCATCCGACTCTTGATTTTGGCTCAGGTCGTGATCTCACAGTTCGTGAGTTCAAGTCCCACGTCGGGCTCTGCGCTGACGGGGCAGAGCCTGCTTGGGATTCTCTCTCTCCTTCTCTCTCTCTACCCTTCCTCTGTGTGAGCGCATGCTCGATCTTTCTCTCTCAAAATAAATCACTAAACTTTAAAGAAAAACAAAAGTATCAAAAAATAAAAGCAGAAAATGCTTATTCTCTGTACCGGGTTGAACAGTGTCCCTGTCTGCCTAAATGCAGGTCCACCTGGAACTTCAGAATGTGACCTTATTTGAAAATAGAATCTTCACAGGTGTAATTGGTTAAGATGAGGTCACATGGATTAGACCAGGAAGTTTATGGACCAGCATAGGTGCATGGACCACACTTTGAGTAGCGCTGGTCAAAGGCACAGTGAATGTGGATTTGGCCCCATCTTTCTCCAGTGGTTGAACTCCCCAAGGGAGTTTGTCATGTTGGCTTCCCTAGGGCCTGGCACTGACATTTGGGAGTTTTGGGGTGACAATACACACTAGGTACAATAGCAGGAGGAGGGGCGGGAGCAAGTTCAACCCTGAGGTCTAAGGAAACTATTCTTCGTATCATTAACGCCATGGTCTAATGTACCTTCTCCCTTCCCCCCACAACTTAGTACTTAATCAAGATTCCTAGGGATACTTAAGGCATAGTGATTCTGTTTTTTAAATTTTTTAACACTTATTTATTTTTGAAGGAGAGAGAGACAGAGTGAGAGCAGGGAAGGGGCAGAGAGAGAGGGAGACCCAGAATCTGAAGCAGGCTCCAGGTTCTGAGCTGTCAGCACAGAGCCCAATGTGGGGCTCGAACTCGCTAACTGTGAGATCGTGACCTGGGCTGAAGTTGGACGCTTAACTGACTGAGCCCCCCAGGCGACCCTAGAGCTTTAAATCTTTTAAGTTATTCAATCTGCACAAGTTCATGAGGTGGTCATGTTTACGACCCCACAGGTAACCACCTGTGGTTTTTATAGGGAAACACATTTCCAGACAGCTGCTGTCCCCCAAATCCGTATCACAGCTCTTCATGTGCTCAACAAATATTCACGGAGCACCTACTGTGTGCCAAGCTCAGTACAAGTTGCTGAGGCCACCAAGGTGAATGAGACAGTCAGTCTGGTGAGGGGATAGACAGATCAGCAAATAATTAAGCAGAGTGATACAAGATACCCAGACAAGATGCCAGATAAACAAAGAAGCAGCTAAGCAATATTCTCAACCAGGGGTGATTTCGCCCCCAGAGGACACTGGGAAAAGTATGGAGGTATTTTTAATTGTCCCACCAGCAGTGGTGGGTGCTACTGGCATCGGGTGAGTAAAGGGGGCTGCTGTTCAAAGTCCTGCACTGCCCAGGACAGCTCCCACGACAAAGAAACATCCAGTCCAAAAATGTGCCGAGGCTGGAGTGCCTGGCTGGTTCAGTCGGTGGAACATGTGACTCTTGACATTGGGGTTGTGAGTCTGAGCCCAGTGTTGGGTGCAGAGATCATTTAAGTTTTTTTTTTTTTTTAATTAAAAAAGCAACAAAATGCACCAAGGTTGAGAAACCCTAGGCTAAAGGAGTCAAAGTCAAGGTGAATTTGAGAGTCAAAGTCAAGGTGAATTTGAGAATTTGAGATGGGCTTTGATGGAAGTGTAGGAGTTTCTCAGGTAGAGAAGATTGGGAAAAGCAGCCCAAGCAGAGGGAATCGCTTATGCAAAGGCAAGGAAGAAAGTAAAGGATGAGGCATGTTTAAAGAATAGGAACAGTTAAGTATGAGCCATCAAGTAGGGTAGGGCTGGATCCCAGGGTGCTCACTACATAGTTTGAATTTCATCCTGTAAGCAAGGGGGAGCTATTTTTTTAATGTTTATTTATTTTTGAGAGAGAGAGAGGGAGAGAGACATAGAGTGTGAGCAGGGGAGGGGCAGAGAGAGGGAGACACAGAATCCAAAGCAGCCTCCAGGCTCTGAGCTGTCAGCACAGAACCCGACGCGGGGCTCGACCTCACGAGCCGTGAGATCATGACCTGAGCCTTAACCGACTGAGCCACCCAGGCGCCCCTATGGGGAGCCATTCCAAGTATTTGAGCCAGGTGGACAACAGGCAGGTCAGAAGTGAGAGATAATCTTGCAGGAAGAATTAAGGGAGGAAAGGCAAGACCGGGGACGGGAGGCCATGAAGTCAGGCTAGTTCCCCATACCATCTCTGCCCCCAGCCTCTAATTAATCCCAAATTCTGAGCGCCGAATCTCTGGCAGGCCCAACTGCAAAGTGTCTTTCTCCACCCCAGACTCTGCCAGGCACGGATTCAAAAAGCAATTAGCCTCTGCTGACACGGCAGTGACAAAGACCTGCCGTCCCTGTGAAATCCTGATTTTGACAGGAAAGAGAAGAAGATTTCCAAACCCCTGCCTGGGGGCATTTCCAGCCATTTTCATCTAAAACAGACTTTTTCCTGCTCAGTTTAACTAAGGAGGTAAGACAGAGTCTAATTTGAGCTCTCATTAGAGGCTCACACACACACACACACACACACACACACACACACGCGTTTCTAAGGGTATGTCCCCAACACCTCTGCCTGCCTTTTCCCCTTCATTACTATTGACTTTGCCTGTAGGTGGTTTGAGGGTCCTAGTGGAACTCACTAACCTTACAGCCTCCCAGATATCACCGAGACCCTCCCTCTGGTAAATCAGGCCACTGGCCATTTCTGCCATCAGCCCGGATAATCGATACTGCACTCTCAGATCTAGTCTCCTCCTGGGGAGTTTTCCTGAGCCCTCTATGTCTGCTCTGTGACAGACAGGGCTGCAAGTGGCAGAGCCGACTTTCTAATTCGGGAGCCTGGAGTCATTCGCTGTATGACTTGGGCAAATGAACTCCCACTGTGGGCCTCATTTCCCCCGTCTGTATAATGGGAACTATAAGGCCTCTAATTTAAAGACTATTGGCAGGATTCGTGGAGATCGTGCACGCAGGTTGCTTAGTGTGGTGGTCGGCATGCAATAAACACTCAATAAATCAATATCGTTGTTAACAAAGTCACCTAATGCTGCACGGCTTTTCACATTCTTCTCTTCCTTGCTAAAAATTCTCAATGCACAATAGAAAAAGGTGGAAAGGGAGGAAAAATTGCCAAAGTCCTATGCATCTGCTGTAGCTGCTCTGTGTATACGTGTCTTCCTTCCATCCCCTCGTGGCAGCTGTAGAGAC
Organism: Lynx rufus; assembly: GCF_022079265.1. Lineage (NCBI taxonomy): Eukaryota > Metazoa > Chordata > Mammalia > Carnivora > Felidae > Lynx > Lynx rufus. Next base: position 4,959,867 of record NW_025814839.1, on the reverse strand, counting down.
CGCTGAGACCTTCAGGAAGGAATTTCCTTCAACTCAGAATCTTCCAGATCTGTGACAGCGTTCAAGCCAAAGCCGCTGTCTTCCCAGGCAGCCCACAGCCAATGACTGAGCACGGCAGGGGTGCCAGGGCCGGGCCATTCCTGTCCTACCCAGGGTTCCTCCAATGGGCAATCCTTCCTCCAGAGCCCCCACTGGGTTGACCAGGGCTTGGTCCTGTCTGCGTTATGGCCTGTAGGCTCTCCTTGGCCGGTCCTGCTTCCTCCGCCCCCCCTTGATTTTTCACAGGTGTTAATTCCCAATAAACCCCTTGCACCCACAATTCTATCAGTGTCTTCTTGGAGGACACAACTGATGCACCTCACAACCCTTGATGGTGTGTGTGTGTGTGTGTGTGTGTGTGTGTGTGTCCCAAGCTTGTTTCTTTCTGGTAGCATAGAATTATCCTGGGCTACCCATCGTATGAATTAAACTTGTGGATCACAAGATCCTCATGTAAAGTGGGAGATCCAAGAGAAAAAAGGGAAGTGTGCCAGTACCCAAAATGATGCCCCGTGCATTGCAGGAGCAGCTCGATACGTATTTGTTACATGAACGTCTAAACTGATGGCTTTAATGCAAGGGTGGTGCTCTGCATCTTACAGAAATGAAAAGCATTCAGAGAGTCAATTTTCCTTTTTAGCCTAGATCCAGTAACAGCAGCCAGCGTCTGTTGAGGGTTGTGCTGGACGCAGAGATGTGCCACCCAGATCCGCCTTCAAGGAAAGACGTGCCTCCCCAGCTGTAGAGCCATTCGTCCAAGGTCATCAGCATTGATTGATGTGGAGCCCAGGGACCCAGCCATCTTGGCCATCCCCGCTCCAGAGCTCCCTGGGGGCTCGGCTGAAGCAACCATTGGGCCTCACGGAAGCTTCAACTCCTCCCTCTGCTCTCTCCCCCTCGGGTTCTCTCCCTTCCACTGGTGTTGATCTCAGGAGCCCTCCCTAATAAACATCCTGCCGGCAATCTCCAGCTCAGAGTCTGTTTCCTGGGGACCCTGGACGAGGGTTAACTATGCTAAGAGCATTCGTGCTCATAAACTCATTGCACTCTCTCCAGCACCCCAGAGCTAGGAGTCACTGATCCCACGTTGCAGATGAGAAATCCGAGGCTCAGAACGGTCACACGGCTAGCAAGCAGAGGGCAAGTGTGCTCGAGCCTCCCAAGTCGGAGATTTTAAATCTTCGGAAATGAATGTTGCTACCCTTCACCCGCACACCCCGGCTTTCACAAATAGCCCAGCCCAGCCCTTGAACATCACCCTGGGAGCCCCAGTGGAACCTGCCACAAACCAGAAATGCCAACCAGGTAATGCTAAAGGTCATTTTGAAAGGTGTCATTGCTGAGTTGATAATGAGTTCGAAAAGATGTTTAATCAAATCTATTTATCTGATTGAAGCCTGAACGTGAGAAATGAGCTTGAGACTTTCCACAGCCTGCTGGAAGCCTGTCAAAATAATCAAGCAAACACACAAGATATGTAGCTTCTTCATGGGTTTTTTTTTTTTTTTTCCACTGTCTCACTGGGCAAGAAAATGGGAGAGAGAAAAAAAAGGACAAGGATTGCACCAATTTGATTGAAATATTTGTTGTCTCTGGGACCAAAAGAAAGCCTCTCTCCATAATTAAATGCCACTTTTCTAGAAGACTTAATTAGAAAGCCTTCAAGGGAGAAATCCCCCCCCCCCCCCCACAGCTATGCCACGATAGGACCATCTGAGATTGCTAAATTAGAAGCTAGGGGTAGAAAGCAGGAGGCTGAGGAGAGTCCCCAACAGAGCAGAGGCGGGGAGCAAGGAAGGGGGGCCATCTTTTCCCGACTCACCATTTGTTCCGAGGTCTCTAAAATGCATCCACAGGTGATCAGGCATTTCCTTTACGCTTAGTAGAGATACAGAGCTGGACACTTATTGAAGCTCAGAGGCTGCATAATAGGTCATTTATTTCATGCCTGATGGGCATTTTTTAGCATGCGGTGGGGGGAGGGGGTCAAATGACTGTTACTATCTGACTCTCTGACTGCCTAGGGCAGGCATTGACTCTGCAAAAAGACAGTGATGGAAACCTACTGCGTGTATTTACCGGCATATTTCTCTCTCCTCGAAATTTCTCCCTCTGTCTCCCTCCCTCTCTCTTGTTTTCTCTCCCTCCTTTGAAATCTCTCTCTCTCTCTCATATACACACACGTACCACAGAATGAAATGAACTACAGAGATTAGAACTTCCCTTCCCCCCTCAAATGAAAACCACTCCATTACTGCCCCATCTTCCATATTTAGCACCTCAAACTACAGCCGCTCCAACACGGAACTCGTACAGGGGATTACGGACAGGCCAGGATCGCTCTGGAACCCTGCTCGACTCCTCCCTTGTAGGAAATTGCAGAGGCTTCCATAGTGATGCAGAACCGGCCCTGCCTGTTCATCTCTGTCACCGCTCCCCCCTGCCCCCGCCACCGCCACCGGAGGCCCCATACACCAGCCCTTAAACGAATGGCCACTGCATGCCCCGTCATGTTCTTCCCTCACGTGGGAAGCCCTTTCGTGGTTCTCACCTCCTTCTTCGGTGGCTCGGGGAAAGGAATGGTCAGAAACTCAACTTCTACAAACACTGACTAACCCTGAGCTCCACGTGCCAAGGGCCATGCCAGGCGTTTCCAGGGTCGCGGATGAGAAAACTGAAACCCATGTCACAAATTGGGGTCTCCAAGAGCAGGCACCAAAATGGAGTTTGGGGGTGTAAGATGTTCACCAGGGATCAACGCTTGTCAAAGGAAGAGGGAGGACGCAGGAAAGGGCAGAGAGCGACAGACGGCAGCCTGCGATGCTGGCCCAACAAAGCGTCAGCCACCTACCCAGGAGCTCTGGAGCCAATACCGTCCACGGGGGTCGTCCCACGTGAGGCTGAAATGGCCAGGCTCTGAGCTTCCAGGAAAGGCAAGACCTCAGACAAGGTGGCTCTCTGCAGCTGAGGCTGGCCCTTGACGGGTTGAAGGCCAGAAGCCCGCTCCCCGCAGCCGGGTGGGAAGCCCAGCCATGCACCCCGTGTCTGCCTCGCCCATCCAGCGCATTAGCCTCCTGGGGCTGCCGTACCCAGCACCACAGAAGAGGGGCTTACCCCACAACAATGCACTATCCCATAGTTCAGGAGGCTGGGCACCCAAGATCAAGGTGTCAGCTAGGGCCGTGAGAGTCTGTTCCAGGCCTCTCTCCTAGCTTCTGCTGGTTTGCTGGGATCTTTGACGTTCCTTGGCTTCTGCTGCCTTCTCCTCATCTCTGTGTGTGTCTGTGTCCAAACTTCTGCCTTCGTTTCTACAAGGACACCAGACCTACTGGGTAAGGGGCCTACCTACTCCACTAGGACCTCATCTCAACTAATTATGTCTGCAATGACCCTATTTCCAAAGAAGGTCACATTCTGAGGTACCGAGGGCTAAGGTTTCAATCTATGGGGGGGGGGCGGTAAATACACACAAAAAGGGTAAATAGCATGCCTGCACTCACACAGATGTGAGCAGCAGAACCGCCATTCAAAGATCGTTCGACTTCTGATGGTGCCATGGTCAAGATCATATTAGATGACACAGCCCGCTGGATTCCACGCTGTATCAGGAGCTGAGCAGCTTGATATCCTTCACTCTAGTAATGCAACCAGTCAGCACCCAGGAGTCAGTGGGTTCCTCGGCGCCACCCAAGGTGGGTGGTGAATTCTTTCAAGGTTAAATACTGGGAACAGTCTAACAATTAACAACCACCTAGAAGACACTGGGTCTTGAGTTTTATGGCTTTCAGGACATTTTGGTTCCCTAGTAAAAGCTATGACTGCTGGGAAAATACATATATAAATTTATATGAATTTTATGTGCAATATATGAATATGCACAAAAATTTTTTTGCATAGAAGTTCAGGGCATTCAGAATGTCCATCTAGATCACCAGCTTGAGGGAAAAAAATAGAAGCTGAAAAGAGTGTGCAAGAAGCTATGAAAATATGAAAGAGAAGTTAAAAGCTGGGATCTTCCCACTTTGTCCCACAGATCTGGGGACAGTGTCTTTCATGAGTCTAGTGACCTGGGAACAGGTGAAAGTCCTACTTTCATGATTTGCCACTTCGAGCCTGATGTCACCAGCAGGGAAGGAAAACTCTACTTCTATAAGAGAAGGAAATCCACACACAGGATCCCAACCTTGAGGGGCTCTTAACTTGCATTTGAAAATAAAGCCACGTCAAGGTTTCCCTCTTAGAGGATGAGCTGGCAGGAGAAAAATGAATACTTTGGTTTTCCTCTTCCTCAATTTTTATTTATTGAACTGTTGGGCTAAGGTCTGGCTTCAAGATAAACTAGGTAAGAGAAGAAATCATCATCCCAAGGGTTAGTATCCAAAATAAGTAAAGGACTTATAAAAGTCAACACCTGCAAAACAAATCATCCAATTAGAAATGGGCAGAAGACAAGAACAGACATTTCTCCAAAGAAGACATCCAGGTGGCTAACAGACACATGAAAAGACGTTCATCATCACTCTCATCAGGGAAATCCAAATCAAAACTACAATGAAATATCATCTCGCACCTGTCAGGATGGCTAATATCAACAACACGAGGAACAACAGGTGTCAGCAAGGATGTGGAGAAAAAGGAACCCTCGTGCACCATTGGTGGGAACGCAAACTGGTGCGGCCACTGTGGAAAACCGTGTGGAGGTTCCTCCAAAAGTTAAAAATAGAGGACTACCCTGTGATCCAGTAATCACACTACTGGATATTTACCCAAAGAATACACAAACACTAAATCGAAGGGATACATGCACTCCTATGTTTATAGCCACATTATTTACAATAGCCAAGATATGGGAGCAGCCTAAGTGTCTGTCGATTGAGCTGAAAAAGAAGAGGTAGTATATGTATACAATGGAATATTATTCAGCCATAAAAAGAATAAAATCTGGCCATTTGCAATGACATGGATAGAGCTAACGAGTATAATGCTAAGAGAAATAAGCCAGTCAGAGAAAAGACAAGGACCATATGATTTCATTCCTATGTGGAATTTAGGAAACAAAAAAAAATGAGCAAAGAGAGAGAGAAATCAAGAAACAGACTCTTAATTATAGAGAACAAACTGATGGTTACCAGAAGTGGGGGGGATGGGTGAACTTGGTGATGAGGATTAACAGGTGCACTTGTTGGGATGAGCACAGGGTGATGTATGGAATTGCTGAATCACTATGTTGTACACCCGAAACTAATATAACAGTGTATGTTAACTAACTGGATTTAAAATTAAAACTTTTAAAAAGATTTAAAAAAATTATGCAGCATATATGAAACCAGAAAAAAAGAGTATTAAATACTTTATGATTCCAATCATATAAAGTTCTAGAAAATGTAGTGTACTATAAAGGAAAGTAAATCCAAGTTTGCCCAGAAATCCAGAGAGGGTAGGAAGAGAGATAATAAAAGTATGAGGTAAAAGAAGGAGAAGGAGAAGATGAGGAAGAAGAAGAGGGAGAAAAGAAATCATCATCTCAGGAGAAAAGTTAGTGAAGACTTTTTGTTGTTGCAAAAACCCCTACTCTAACTGGCTCAAGAAAAACAGAATTTGCTGTTTCATTTACTATACTGATGTGGTCTTCAGGTAAGGTTTGATCTACGAACTAAAATCACATCATCAGTACTGTCTTCTTTCTAACCTGTAGACTCCAACTTTGCTACTTGATTTTATTCTTCGACTCCACGCAATGCTTCCAAAGTTTTTAGGGTCCCAACCCTCCAAGTTCAAGTCCATGGGAAAAGAACCCCGATATAAGTTTTCTCATTTGGTTCAAAAAAAGTCTCATTGCAATAGTCATGTAAGAAAATGCTTTTATATTTTAGAGAAGCAAACAAAAATACTTAGGGGTAAAATGACAAACATTTGGAATTACCCTTAAGAAACCACAGCAAAAATACAAAAGTAAGGGAAAGATAAAGCAATGGTGGCCAAACTTGTATAATTCCTGACTCTGGGTGATGAGTATGAACGGGTTCCCTATACTATTACTTCTACTTTGTGCTCACTTCCAAGTTTTTATAATAAAGATGTATTCCAAGAGTCCTGCACCTCAGAAGCTCTGATACTATCACATGCCCCTCCTGTAGCCAATCGGGGTGGCCCGTGGAACGCATGCCTTTGATTGGTCACACCTGAGCTGGTTTCCTGCCCCTGAGCCAAGGACGGAGCCAGTATCACCCGAAGCATCTTCAGGAAGTAAATCCAGGGCTTTTTACTAGAGAAAGGGATGCAAAACCACAGGTGTCTTACCTCCTCCCACCACCTCCACCAGCATGGGCTGTGGCCCTGAGAAAGTGATGGAGGTCCCTTTTTACCACCCAGCATCACAGAGCTCCTTTCTTTTCTCCCATCTCCCCATCACCTTCCTAAGAAGTCGGGAAAGCGGTACAATGAGGTCATGGAGAGCAGCCCTTGAAAGCTGAAGATGCAGTGCGTCGCCAAAACATATTTATTGCTTCTCTACTGTGAGGCAGGCACTGTGCCGGGCAGGGGGGGCACAGCAGTAAACAATAACACAGTTGGTACTTTAAACAAGTACTTAATATCTCCAAGCCTTGGTTTCCTCATCTGTAAAATGGGAATAGCAACATAATAATAGATTTAGATTTGATATGTATATCTATTGATAGATGAAATAGATACAGATATAGATATAGATATAGATATAGATATAGATATAGATATAGATATAGACATTAGGGTTACAAGAGACAGTAGATATGAAAGATTTCAATAAATACTAAAGTTATCATTATTTCTCCTTCTCTGTCTTCCCTTCCTCCTCATTGATTCTTAGAGTCCCTCTCTTAGTATCTAATAAGTGCTGCCCCTTGACACTTCTTTATTATTTAAATAACTTCTATTTTGTTATTTGATTGTTATATATTTTTATTTTAGATTTACTTACTATTACTTAACTGATAAGTTTACATCAGTTAAGTTTAGATTTAGCTGAATGTTAATAGAAACCAAATAATAGTAATAATAATGAAGGCTCAAACAAGATGGAGGTTATTCATCTTCTGTGTAAAATGATTCCAGAGACCGAGAGTCCAGGGCTATTGTGACAGCCCTTACAAAGTCACTAACAACGCAGGCTCCTTCCATCTTTCTTCTCTGCCACCTTTAGCATGTGGCTTTCACCTTTAAGGTTGCTTCATGGTCACAAAATGTCTGCTGGAGCCCCAGCCATAACATCCACATTCTAGGCAGGAAGAAGTGAAGAAAAGGAAATGGCCAAAGGGCTCCTATCTCTCAAAATGGCTCAGACTCAAAAAAAGAAAAGAAAAGAAAAGAAAAGAGAAGAAAAGCAAAGCAAAGCAAAGCAAAGCAAAGCAAAGCAAAGCAAAGAAAAGAGAAACAAAAAGTCTCAGCCTCCTTTAAAGAATTTTCCCAGAAGTGCCACCCAACACTTCCACTTATATTTCACTGGCCGTTGCTGTCCACAAGTGAAGGCAGGGAATGTAATTTTTCAAATTATGCTGATGTATAATAATACTGATGTCCAAACACTGTCAGGGTCTATTGCTGATTACGAAGTGGAAAATGGGTATGGAATTTAGATAATTTACAGTAGAGTATTCCTTAGCATTCCTTAGAAAGTACAAATGCCAGAAACCATATTTCCACTTTATTAAACCACTTCCTTGCAAAGCTTTTTCATAGCCTGCATTATTTATTCCTAAGTGAGAATTTCTTTTGGGTCTGGGCACATTTAGTCCCAGATCTGCCTACAGAACCCGATGAGGATGCTGTCTCTGACGAGCCACTCATTCCTTTCCAAAGGAGATGATTTCAATGACCGATTTCACATCTCTCAGACCCAAGGAGAGCTTGCCAGCAAGATCCAGGCCTAAGGAGCAAAAGTTCTCCCAACCAGCCTCAACTCCACATCCAGGGCGAGGAGTCTTCTCATCTGCAAGTGAGGGACAGGGCAATGGCAGATTCCTCTGGCCCCTTCCAGCTCGGTCATTCTACAGCACTTTTATATAGTCAGTCATCAGATCACCACAGGTGCAGCCAGATTTGATCTCAAAACCGCTTGGAGAAAAAAAGATTCTCTATTTTTAAAAAATCCCTTTCAACTCGACTTAGTAAGAGCTTTTTTTTTTTTCTTTTGTTAATGGAACTTGGAAATGCATGAAAATTGGAGACCTAAACTCTTGGATTAAAACACACACACACACACACACACACACACACACACACACACACACGTTAAAAGTTCCATTTCCCAGCTGCCTTATCATCATTTCACTGGGTCATATGTAGCTTGGGATTACAATATCTAATGTGGCCATATCTTGAATGCAATTACCGTTGCTATGGTGGGTTCCATAAGTATGCATTACTGAGACTCACAGTTCTTGCCAGTGAGTTTGAATATCTAAATAGAGTAGACGACCACTAGAAAAAAAAATCATTATCTAATCTTATTATTCATTTATACTGGAAAGAGCCATTTAAGTACAGCAGCCTACCTTCATTTTTCTAATAAAAGGATCTTATTTTGCTTACAATTGTTAGCCCAACAAATCTAAAATATTTGACTTGAACAAATACATTAATGTTTTCTAATATATTCCTTGGAGTCACAATCTTGCCCCTCCATCTGTTGGCTTCCCTGAAATATTGCTACCCTGAGCTGTTGTTTGTTTTCTTGCTGATCAATTTAAAGCTTAACACGCTTCCTATTCCAAGGGTCAGATCTGTTAAGAGCATCCGTTGTGACCCAGGTGAGGCACATCTGGAGATTCATAGACCCCTTCGGGCCACTGAAGTGCCAGGAAAAGCAACAAAGGAGTAATTTTCATGGTGGCTAACGTCGGGAGTAGATGTCTAGTGCCTATCCACACCCCTGGAGGAATTTATTCTACTATTTAGAGCTTTTGTTTTCACCTACAATTTATTGGGCACTTGCCAATAAGCCAGACCTCTGATAAGTGGCTTATGTGTATCAGTTCACTTAATCCTCATAGCACCAAGGTATGGATACCTTATACTCATTTGTCAGATGGATGAGAAACCAGAGTTCAAAGGGGGCTAAGTTATTATTCAAGTCTTAGTGGTCAGTGGTGGAGCTGAGGTTTAAATCCATGTGTGCCTGACTCTGTAACTCCAGCCCTACATACTGTGATAGAGGGGACTGTTGTCATAACTCCTCACCCTTTCCTAGATGTGTGCCCTTGGACAGGTAACTCTGCAGTTCCTCCCACAGAAAAGAGTTTCCCTTGACTTTGAGCTTGGCCATGTTGCTTGATCTGGCCAATGTGATATGTGCAGATATTACACAAGCATAGACTTGAAATGTGTTGCACGGCTGGGCTTGCCCTCTTGAGATTCTGCCAATACTGAGAAAAGAATATGTCTTGGCTGGCCCAGTGGTCCCAAAAGCAGAATAAGAGACACATAGAAGAGCCAACCTTCAAACTTGTGAGCCAAAATTAAATGTTTGCTGTATGCCACTAAGATTTTGGGCTTGTTTGTTATACAGCAATAGCTAACTGATACAAAACCATAGTTTACTGTGTCTTGAGTATCATAGATCTTCATCACAACAGGGAGGAAAATTCTATTCCCTTAATTCAGTGATGGTCACTGATATTATAGGACAAAGAAATTATATAGCCACCAACATATGGAAGATAGCACCTGCCCACCACAATCTGATAGCCTAAGATGTGTTGGGCCCATGTCATTCACCATTATGTTCAGATGCCTGGGCATGATTAGCTCACATGAAACCTTCGAGTCTGACATTGAACTTTGCAGGATTTAATCAAGTCTTCCAGAAATCTCCAAAGACACACACACACACACACACACACACACACACACACACACACACGGGTCTCCCTATCAATCAGGGAGACAGTTGCCAGTCTTAAACCTCAGTCTGCTTCTCTGTCACTGCAAAGAGATTCAAGAAACTACTTGAGGGCACAATAAGCCTGAAATATACTGTGAAGACAGTAATTCTGACATCTCTTTTCTTCAGAAAGTCTTTTGGTGCAGTGAGAAGGAAGAAAGGGGAAACGCTGCAGGCTCAAAGAGAAAGGGGCAGGAAGCAGGCGATACATGAGGAAGAAACTAACAAATAAAAACAAAAGAGTGGTCACATTCAGCCAACAGCATGCTAAAACGTCCCCTATTCCACTGGCTCGATTCAAGTTCCACAGAAGTCAAGGCTGCAGTTTCCATGGAGTGCTGGAGTAGCATCTACTGTGGTTCCTATCAGCATGAAAAGACGGGCAATCCCTCCATCAAACACAAGAACTCAGACCGGTCAGCTACTCTCATCTTCTCTGTTTTAACATCCTATCCAGTAGTCATAAAGTATTGGTCAAATGCCCTAATTTATTGCACACCACTCTTGCATGCAGACCAGCTGATCCCAAGGCGGCTGCTAGCCATCCATTCGTTCCACAAATCTTTATTGCATGCCGGCTCCTTGCTGGAGCTGCAATGGTAAACAAGGCAGATGTGAACAAGACAGAGATGGCCCTGCCCTTGCAGAGTTTTCAATCTAGTGGAAGAGAAATTAGACAGGCTATTACATAACATGTGATGTGTGCTCTTATCGGGGAACAAATGGAACTCAAGAGGCAGGAGGTGTCTTAGGCTGGGTTCGTCCAGAAGCAGACCCTGAGATATTTCTTTAAGAGGCAATCCCAGGAAACCCTGGTGGAGAAATGGGGAACTGAGACACGAAAAGGAGGACACTCCATAAAGGGCCCATTGCCAAGTCATCCACCAGAGCTTATTTCTGCCAGGAAGACCTAGGAGTCGGTGTAGAACACATGCCCCGATTATCTTCTCTGTGGGGTGAGGGAGCTGGGGTATGTATACACCAACTCCCACACAATCATTGCTTGAAGGCTGCTTCCAGGTGGCATTAATTCCCTCTCACCAGCTGCTGTGGGAAACTGAGCACAGGTGGCCTTGAACGGGCAGTTGGAAGCAGGGCCAGTGTGCACTGAACTGAGAAGGGGTAGGGGGTTCTAGGCAAGGCACAAGCACCTCCAGTTTATATATGAAAAAAAAAAAGTGAGGTACAGAGAGGTTAGGTATGTTGCCCAAACTACACAGCAGAAGAGTGGCAGAGCTGGGACTCAAGTCTGGACTCCTAACCACTTCCCTACCACCTCTCATAGTATCAAAAATTTGAGCTTTATTCTAAAGGCAACGGGAAGCCACGTAAAGGTTTCAAGTGGGGCTGGACGGTGGAGAAGGTCATGTGCTCATGTGGCGGCCACGTGCAGAATAGACCAGAGAAGGGCAGAGTGGAGGCAGGTTTGAGGAAATCAAGGTAGTTAGATGAGTGGTGGTGGAAAAGGTGCTGGGAAAACCACCCCTAGGTTATTTGCTTCGCAGCCAAGTACAACCAGAGATTTGAACCTGAGGACTGTTAAATCGCAATGTCTTCTCTGGAAGTGCTCAGTGTATCCAGAGCCCTGTTTTTGTCCTTCTCTTTACTCCGTGCCTACAGAGAAGAACGGATTTTAAGCGGTTGGGGATGCCAAGGATAGCATATCCCCTCACCTTCGTCTGACCACTCTTATCTTAGAAAAGTCCTTTATCCCACACAGTCATTCCATGGCCCCCATATAATGTTACTGAACCCGTGTCATGAGTCTAAGAGAATGGCTTACTTTAGTCCAAAGTCCCCCACCAGGCTGCTCCCAGCCCTCTAAGCAGGAAATCCCCCACCCTAGAAACAAGGACTGGATACAAGAAGGAACATGAAGCAAGGTTTCTTAATTTTGACACTCTTGACATTTGGGGATAATAATTCTTTGTTGTGGGGGGAAGCCTCGTGCATCGTAGGATATTGAGTAACATCCCTTCACCCACCAGCTGCCAGTAGCACCTTCCCAGCTATGACAACCAAAAATGACATTGCTAAATGACCCCTGGGGGACAAGACTGCCTCCAGGCGAGAACCACTAGGACAGAGAGTTATAAATGCGTCTCTATCCTGGGAAACCATCACCAAGATGAAACCCTACCAACATCAAGCACAGCCATAAATTCTGTAAAAATGAAATCAAACACCTCTGGAAGGTTATTTCAAGGAGAGAAAATCCATGGTGCAGACCTGAAAATCACCTGGCTTATGCCCACAGCAGACATCACCAATCAACCACTGCTCTCCTTCCTTCTAAGCCTGAAGAGACCTCTAGCTTTCCCTGGGCAGCTCTGAAGGCAGCCAGTGCCAATTGATTGAAGTCAGTGTAGGAGAATCACATGTACTTTTGTCCTATTGCTTCCCTTGCCACCCCTGCATTGAATTACACTCTTAGAGAGGGGTCTCCACCTTCTATCTCCCCCAACACAGCCAATAGATGCAACTCCCTCCTCAGCAATGCAATGGCAATAATTCTCGTCTGTAGGAGGAAATGCACACTCCCTATGGAAAAGTCCACGTTCTGGGAAAGGATGGGGTGTGTGCATGTAATGAACCCCACCCCCACTCTCATCCCGATGGCCTTGGCACCCTATCTCCCAGTCGGGAGTCACTGCTATAGACTGTAGACGTGATTCCTCGGGGAGAAAAAATTTCTTGCCTTCTCTACGTTTGTCCTCTACGAGACCACAAGAATGTTACATATCCACGGAGCCCTTGATATAGTCAATTTTCTTTAATAATCCAAATATGGATTCAAACATGTTTTTAACTTAATGCAATGTGAGTTATGACTTTTTAGTTTGAATAGGTCAACGTATACGGTTGGCTAATTGAAAGCAGATCTTTCTCAAGCTCTGGGCTAGAATAAATTTCTCTCTCGTGGCACTCCTTCCTGGGAAAAACTAAGAGCTATATTTGCCAAGTACAGTTAAAAGGGAAAAAAAAAATCGCCCTCCCCTGTGACCTGTGTAGATGACACGGGAGGACAGGCTCAACTGTTAATGAGAACCTAAGCTGTTGCAAAATTACAGAGAATTACTTTTGTCTGAAGGAGAGAATTCTAGTTTCCAAGCGGAGCCAAAATGCCTTCTAAGTATGTTGCACGTCTACACACTATTAGAGTGTGTAAAACGGCAACAAAATGACAATCCCAAGGGCTAGCGAGACTCCAGAGCAAACCGGAACTCCCACACGTGGCTGGGGAGAAATACGAGAAACACAAGAAATACCGCCACCCTGGAAAACCGTTTCCCAATTTCTTACAAAGTTAAGCATAGAGTCCCGTTCAAACCAGAGAGCCCACTCCTAGGTACGTATCCAAATGAGATGAAAACCAGACGCTCACACAAAAACCCACATACAAACGTTTATGAGGGCTTTAAAAACTGGAAATAGGGGCACCTGGGTGGCTCAGTCGGTTAAGCGGCCGACTTCGGCTCAGGTCATGATCTCGCGGTCCGTGAGTTTGAGTCCCGCGTCGGGCTCTGTGCTGACAGCTCAGAGCCTGGAGCCTGTTTCAGATTCTGTGTCTCCCTCTCTCTGCCCCTCCCCGTTCATGCTCTGTCTCTCTCTGTCTCAAAAATAAATAAACGTTAAAAAAAATTTAAAAAAAAAAACAACTGTAAACAGCCAGAACATCCCTCAGCTGGAGAATGGACAAAGAACCTGCGGGCCATCCATCCACAGCATGGAATACTACCGGGCAACAGAAAGGAATGAACCACGGATTCGCACAGCAACACGGATGAATCTCAAATGCGTTATGCTAAGGAAAGGTGTCAGATTAAAAAAGACAGACACATAGTGCATTATGCCACTTATATGACATTCAGGAAAAGCAGAAGTGCAGGAATAAAGTGCAGATCACTGGTTTTAAGAAGTGGAGGGTGGGAGGGAGGCTTTTAACCACAAAGCAGCAATACGAAGGAGTTTGGGGAAGGGTAGTGGCTCCTGTATCTTGACTAAGGTAGTGGTCACATGACCGTGTATTTGGCAAAACTCATAGAACTGTGTACCTTAAAAGGGAATTTCACTGGACATAAATTTAAAAATGAATGAAATCACTCTGCACCATCTACAAATCCAGAATGTTTTAGGACGTTTCTCTGAGCCTCATCTGGAAAACAGGGTTACTTCGTAGGCTCTTAAGAGGAATAAGTGGGACCAAGAATTCAATATGCATCAATAATTGGTGTTTATTAGGGGCGCCTGGGTGGCTCAGTCGGTTGAGTGACCGACTTCAGCTCAGGTCATGATCTCACGGTTTGTGGGTTCGAGCCCTGTATCGGGCTCTGTGCTGACAGCTCAGAGCCCGGAGCCTGCTTCGGATTCTGTGTCTCCCTCTCTCTCTGTCCCTCCCCCGCTCACATTCTCTCTCTCCCTCTCTCTCGAAAATAAATATTAATTTTTTTTAAGTTGGTGTTTATTATTATTCATTTAACCAACCCTTAACCAGGGCAAGGCTCCAGTTTCTAAGTTTACTTGTCTGTGTCGTTCACTGGGTTATATAGACTTCTACTGGTCAGGGAATGTGCCAGACATATACCTGTGCACACCACGGTGCCCATTCTCATACTTCACACAGGCAAAATGATCCATAAGTTTTTGCCAAATGGAAAGATGGTGGGAAGAGACTGATAGTTGTCCCCCAGCATCCATTCTCCTCAATTTCATCATAGAGTTTTAGCTGGAAACATGGCTGCTTAGCTAAAGACTACATTTCCCAGACTCACTGCAGCTAGGTATGGGCATGTGACATGGTGTAGCCAATGGGGTGTGAATGAAAGTGAGATGCACCCTTCCCATTTGTGCCCTTAAAGGGACGAGGGTGATGCTGGCTGGAGAGGCAGGACCAGAGCCATTGCCTTGGTCCCAGAGACAGAAGTGACAAATGAGGATGGCAGAAGTGTCCATCCCCTATATCAACAGACTATGGCAAGAGTGAGAAATGTATTGTTCTTTTCCTAAAGCCACTGTTAAGGCAGGCAAATGAGTACCCTAACTCACACAAATGGATGTCCACTGTGCATACTGTTCCTTCATCCAGTTGTTCAAGGATGTTTCATTGTTGGCAGCTGCTCTCGGGGGGGGGGGTGGTGAAAAGAGGTCTACGCCTGGTCTTTGACCATTGTGACCTCATAGTATAGTTGGGAAGGGGAAAACCCTCCAGCCAAAAAAAGTGTTTTTTTTTGTTTTAATTTTTTAACATTTATTTATTTTTGAGAGACAGAGAGTGAGCAGGGGAGGGGCAGAGAGAGAGAGAGACAGAATCTGAAGCAGGCTCCAGGCTCTGAGCTGTCAGCACAGAGCCTGATGCGGGGCTCGAACCCATGAACCGTGAGATCATGACCTGAGCCGAAGTCGGACACTCAACTGACTGAGCCACCCAGGCGCCCCCCAAAAAGGTTTTAAAACAATACACAAATTAAGTCTTGAAATAATACAAGTGACCTTCATTCGCTATTATCTGAATGCCTTCTAAGTGCTGGGCACTGTTTTAGATACTAAGAACATCATAAGGGAAATAAAGTCAGAGTCTTTGCTGTTTTAGTGCTGACATTCAAGTGAGGAGAGAGGAGGAGACAAGATAATAAGCAAGTACATCAACGAGAAAATGTTCGAGTAGCAGTAAGTGCCTGGATACGAATAAACAATATATGCCGACAGAGAGGGACTTGAGGGTTAATATACACAGAGTGGTCAGGGAAGGTCGCCCCAGGAGGTGGCATTTAAGTTGAGACCCTAATGATGAGAAGGAGCTAGCCATGTGGAAATCTGGGAATGGGTGTTATAGGTAGAGGG
The DNA here is from genome assembly GCF_022079265.1 of Lynx rufus. Classification (NCBI taxonomy): domain Eukaryota; kingdom Metazoa; phylum Chordata; class Mammalia; order Carnivora; family Felidae; genus Lynx; species Lynx rufus. Next base: position 4,944,068 of record NW_025814839.1, on the reverse strand, counting down.
CACAGCCGATTCAAGGGTCCTGGGGCAGAAACAAACCTGATATGCTTGAGATCTATAAAGAAAGTATGCCCTCCTCAATTGGCCATTTCCTTGTCAGCACTTACAGAACCCTCACCCATCACTCCATACGTTCCAATCAATCCAAGTGGCATATGAGGCAAGAATTGAGTCAGCCTCGAATGGATTTAAAGCCTCCCTTCACTGAGCAAGAAAGGCAGAAGGAGAAAGTCCCACCCTTGAAAATAACATAATTGGACTTTCACACTTTCTTGCAAACAGCTCCGTCCAGAGCCTCTCATTCAGCAACACGCAAATGGAGCGTTCCCCTGAGTCCCAGACCTGAAACTAAAATAAATAAGGCTTTGTCCCTCCTGCTCTCCCGCTGGCAGATTGATGATGATCATGCAGGCTGAATGTGTCTGCCTGGAGTGAAGCTGGGGTCCTTCCCCGTAGCCCTCGCGGCGGCTCCTCACCTCTTATAGGAGTCTGCTCTTTGCCTCATGGATCATGTTCTAAATGATACCCTCTAACACGTGAGGTCCTGCCTCGAGATGCATCATCGTGACTACATGATCCAATCCCAGGCACAGGCGCCCTTCCGGGGTCTGAAGCCCCTAGGAGACTGCTTGTGCGCCATCCATCATGCGGGGTTCAACCCTCGGGGATGGGCACGCTGGGCCAGATCCTTCATGCTAATGACCTTGGTCGGGCATTTTCTAGAGGCCAGAATCTATGCCAAACACTTCCCATGCCAGCCTCCCCTAATCCTCATATTAACCCCATGAGATGCTCTTATCATCCCCATTTTACAGATAGGGAAACTGTAAATAAGATAAGGCACACAGGGTCCCCAGGGTGGCTCAGTCGGTTAAGCGTCCGACTCTTGACTTCAGCTGAGGTCATTATCTCACGGTCCATGGGTTCGAGCCCTGCATCAGGCTCTGCGCTCACAGTACAGAGCCTGCTTGGGATTCTCTCTCTCCCTCTCTCTCTCTGCCCCTCCCCCTCCCTCTCTCTCTCAAAATAAATAGAAACAAACAAAAAAAGATAAGGCACACAGGGAGGTTAGGCAGCTTGCCCACTGTCACCTGAGAAAATGCCAGGAATTGAACCCAGAACTCAGCACCTGAATACAGCTGCCCCCCCTTCACTAATTCAATTCTCTTATTTCAATTCCCCAATGTATTCAGTTTCTCTTAGTTCTCCTCCACACTTCCTACCCCGATCCTGTAACACAACTTCACTCAAAACAAAGAGAAAAACTAATTTCAACTCAGAGCTACCTTCTGCCATTACTTGAGTCCTTTCAAATCGGGTGCCTCTCCCCTTCAATTTATTCATGCAACAAATATTTATTAAACATCGACCATATGCTAGGCACGGCCAGCTGGTGGGATTCTTGTGACTTTGTAGCAGATAATTCTTTCACTCTTGCAAAAGCATGATTGTCAAAAATGGCAACATGGCTCCAATATTTATCATTAGGCTACACTGTTCTCTGCACCTCTTACGGAATCCTCCTCAACACAAATATTTTCCAAAAACTTGGGCTGAAACAAGCTTGGGTTGATGTCTGGGGAAAAGACACTAAAAACAAAATATGCTTCCTTTTCCATGCATTGTTGGTTTTACTGCAAATCCTCTCAGCTACTTGATTTTTGAAAACAACATTAAACTAGCGCCACACAGACCAACACAAATGGAGCTCAGCCATGACGTTGAGTAAGAAAAGCTGGTTATAGGGGCGCCTGGGTGGCGCAGTCGGTTAAGCGGCTGACTTCAGCCAGGTCACGATCTCGCGGTCCGTGAGTTCGAGCCCCGTGTCGGGCTCTGGGCTGATGGCTCGGAGCCTGGAGCCTGTTTCTGATTCTGTGTCTCCCTCTCTCTCTGCCCCTCCCCTGTTCATGCTCTGTCTCTCTCTGTCCCAAAAATAAATAAAAACGTTGAAAAAAATATTAAAAAAAAAAAAGAAAAGCTGGTTATATAGAAGGATCTGTGTACTTTGTTGTCATTTCAAACAGGCAATGTGCAAAATAATACAATGTGTTTTGTTGTGGGATGCACACATAAGAACAAAGCATAAACACGTGTATGAGAATTAAAAGCACCAAATTCAAGATGTGGGGTACCTCTGGTGGGGACACGAGGGAAGAAAGACTGGGGTGGGGACTCCAATTGTTTTGGTAGCGTATTATTCCTTAAACTGAATGCTGCATTCAGTAGCCCAAATATATATATCTATATATCTATATATCTATATATCTATATATCTATATATTTTTTTGTAGGCCCGAATATTTTACACATTTAAAATGACAGCTTCAGGGGTGCCGGGGTGGCTCAGTTGGGTAAGTGTCCGACTTCAGCTCAGATCATGAACCCGCGGTTTGTGGGTTCAAGCTCCGCATCGGGCTCTGTGCTGACAGCTGAGAGTCTGGAGCCTGCTTCGGATTCTGTGTGTGTGTGTGTGTGTGTGTGTGTGTGTGTGCGCGCGTGTGTGTCTCTGTCCCTCCCCCACTCATGCTCTGTCTCTCTCAAAAGTAAATAAACATTTAATAAATAAATAAATGAAATGACAACTTCAAAATAGACACCTAGATAAGTTACACGGTTTCTACTGGGTGGACCCATAAGAAAGAGATTGCTGCTGGAAGACCATTTTAACCTACCAACGGGCAATTTCATATGTTCATCACACAACGCAGATCTGCAATGCACCAGTTCATCCAAGCTCAGCCTTTCCAATAAATCTCCGTTAAGAATAATTAAGAATAGAAAATAGCGGTCTGGGTGGTGGTGGTGGTGTGTGTGTGTGTGTGTGTGTGTGTGTGTGTGCGCGCGCGCACGCTCCTGAACTCCAGTTAATGCCAGTTTTCAGGGGACAGAACTGAAATTAATCCCAGAGCTAAAATGTGCAGGGAATAGGAAAGAGATCTTAGCAAAGAGCAGACCAATGGAGCACTTGCACCAGCAATCAGCGTGGATACACCGTCATTCCTCTCGCTTGCACTGGTCAACAGAACCCACCGAGCGAACTGCCCTGAACCACCGTGCTTTGTCATTTCTCAGCATCCTGAAGTCCAGGGAGGCAAACCCTTGGCCATTAAAACCATGAGGAAGGCTTTATTAGAATTCTAAAATAGGCCACTCGTTTCTAAGGTGCTTGAGTGGACTGTCATTATCTTATCCCCCTCCCCAAATCTCTTTATGTCAAGTAATGGAACTTATTCCAAGAACGGAGGAATAATGAGAAATCTGTATTGCATGGCTATCATTTCACCCACTTCTCAGTTCTCTCCAATTGAGAGCTGTCCCCAAAGTGATGTGCTTTTTTTTTTTCCTCAAAGCTGTAAAGAAAAAAAAAAAAAAAGAAGGAGAAGAAAGAAAACAAGTTTTAACAGAGAGCGGGAGGGAGACCCAAGATTGCAGTACAAATGATCAAAGTGAAACAAACCATGCTTATATAGGGCAACTGGGGTTTTAAAACTGGAGTGCACACAAGAAACACTCCGGGAGCTTATTAGAAATGCAAATTTGTGCCCCTGCCCAGGTTCTGATTCAATAGGCCCAGCCAGGAGCCCAAGAACTGTGCAGTGTAGGCAGCATCCAGGGATGTTTATAGAGACCTCGCCAGAAGAGAAACGTGGTAGGAGGGTCTGGCCACCCTAAAACTGACCTGTGTCCCCCCAAACATCCTTCTTGATCAAGGAAAGGGTAGAGCTGCCGTCTGCTTGGAGCTCCCTCTGAGCTTGAGAAAGCATTCTGAACTAACGCATTCCAGCTGCAGAGTTATGTAATCGCTTGTTCATTCACTTATTTCCTTCAATTACCTGCTCCACAAATATTTTTGAGCACCTACTATGTGCCAGGTGCTATGTTACAGCAAGAGACCCATGTTCATGATAAAGGTGGGGGGGTGGCGTGAAGCATAAAAAAAAAAGAAAGAAAAAGAAAAAAGAAACTACAGATCAGTGAAAAAGGGAAGGATTTTTTTTTTTTAACTTTTTTAAATCACCAGGCAGCCTACTGTGGAGACACAGTACATAATTTATAATGACTACTTTACATATCTTTCTGCTGAATGTACCTAGGTCCTTTTTATTTTCTCTTCCGGACGATAAGCTCCAGGCAAAACCATCTCATTTGTTACTGGGGAAATTGTTGCTTCTAGCTTTGGGGGCCTTGAGGCTATGTCACAGCGCGGCAAACATGATTGGTCCCGAAAGGGAATTGCAGAGGCCAGGCACTGAGGTCTTGGAACATGTAATGACCGCCTGGGGACTTCATGGGGCATAGGAAACAGCCTGATTCGCCTTCGCCTGTGAGCTTAGAACTGCCCCCTCGCGGGCCTCTTCGCTTGATCTCAGCTAAACATTCAGTCCTAGGATGACCGACAGTCCCTGTTTATCCAGGAATGGTGGGGCTTGGGGGACATGGAACGTTGAAGGAAGTCCCAGGAAAACCGGCACAAGTCGGCCACCCCACCTAATCCCCGCTCCCAAGGTGCCAATTAAAGGATGAGAAAGACAGCCAGCCATGAGCACAGGGACATTGCAGGTGCTTAATAAATATCCGTGGAATGAATGAGCAATGCATAGCCCAGCATCTGACACAGAGCACAGCTAGCAACCTTCTTATTACCATTACTATTATTATTATTATTGAAACTAATGATTAAGCACCTACCCAGCACTGTTCTTAAATACCTAGTGTGGCAGACATTCTCCGAAGTCTGGTTTTAAAATTTTTATTTTATTTTATTTATCTTTGTTTATGTTTATTTATTTCTGAGAGAGAGACAGAGTGTGAGTGCGGGAGGGTCAGAAAGAGAGGGAGACACAGACTCCGAAGCAGGCTCCAGGCTCCGAGCTGTCAGCACAGAGCCCGATGCAGGGCTCGAACTCATGAACTGAGAGATCACGATCTGAGCTGAAGTCGGACGCTTAACCGACTGAGCCGCCCAGGCGCCCCTGTTTTTAAAATTTTAAATGAAACCTCTGATGTCATGTTGGCCACACACGCCCATCCAAGTGGGCTGTAGCTTAAGAGATTAAGGGTTCAGTTGCCTTTTGTTGTTTGGGTTTGTCTGGGGGTAGTGGGGTGCCATAAAATTAAAGGAAGCTGTTTGACAAAAACCTCACCTAATTGCTGTTTACTTGAATTCTCTGCATTATGTATAACTCGACTCCAGTAAATGACAGTGAACATCACAGCTGTAACAGAGCTTTTGTTTATCTTCGTGTCTATATAGTTCTTTATAGGACTAGGTCTGGGAGGGAAAGAAAACAAGAAAAAAAGGGGAACAAACGTGTCTGTGAGGTTTCCTGACTGTCCCTTCCACCGGGCGGGTTTAGGTAATTCTGTTTCCACATGAGGGTCTTGCCCCCCTGGACTGTTTGATAATTCCTTGAGGTCATGAAGATTAGATACTTAGAAGCTCGCCTACCAATAAAGTCTATTTTTTAAAATGTTTACTTATTTTTGAGCGAGAGAGACAGAGCACAAGCAGGGGAGGGGCAGAGAGAGAGGGAGACACAGAATCTGAAGCAGGCTCCAGGCTCTGACCTGTCAGCAGAGATCATGACCTGAGCCAAAGTCCAAGGCTTAAACAGCTAAGCCACCCAGGCGCCCCCCCCCCCCAACAACAAAGGGTTTTAGGCACAAGGCAGCCCCCTAGAGCCGAGGGGTCCCACCCTGCCGGTCACTACAGAAGGCCGTCACATGACGTCCCTTTGTCAAGCAAATGGACCCACAACTACACTGTTTTGCCTCCCTGTACGTCCTTCCCTCCCACTGGGCCTAACACTGTACTGAGCACCGTGTGGGCTCTCCACAAACGCTTAGTGACTGGACGGATCCCTTTGACGGCCCCTTCTGAATCTCATTCATGACCAACCAGCCACCTTTGAAGCCAGTTCCAGGGCTGGCCCTCCTTTCCTTCTCAAGAGCCCTACAGATGCAGCTGTCCACCGGACAACTCCATGCCGCTTTTTTCCTCCTGGCCCCGGAAGACTGTCCTGTGAACACCATGACTGCTCCTGGGAGAGAAAAGTCAGTGAAATTAAGATTAGCTGTACTTCTTGGGTATATAAAACCTCTCTCTGCTATGTGAATGTCCCCAAAGACCTAGCCGTATCTTGGGGTTGCAAATACCCTGCGACGTGACCAAGGTGAGTATCGTAATTGCTACAATATATATGCCAGGAACAGAGCTAAGCAATATACATATATCCTCATTTATCCTGACAAGCACTCCGTTAGTGGTTACAAACACAAGCTTTGAAGTCAGATCTGGGCCTATTTAGATTCCAGTTCTGCGGCCTATTGGGTGTCCTTGGATACAATCTTCCTAGACTCCAATTTTCTCACCTGTAAAGTGGGGGTTAAAAATACCTAAGAGGCTTGGTGTGAGGAGTCAATGACAAAATGTATCTAAATCCATGATCGCAGTCAATGTTTAGGCAATGGTGTTCATGACGGTGATTAAAAACAAAGAAGCAGAGGAAGATAAATCAATTCAGAGAGGCTACTTAACTTACCTAAGGCCACACGGCTAACCCGTGACAAATATGGGACTCAGAGCCAGGTTTAGTTCATTTCCAAACAACTTTTAGCACCAGAAGATTCCCTTCGAACGTCTCACAACTCTGAGCATTTGCATCCCGCCTCCTATACAGTCCTACTCTGAAGGAAGCCCAAATGAACACTTCGGGTGCCAAGGAACACTGTTTGAAAATGGCCACTGCTTTTAATAATTAATAACCACTCTAATTTCAGATCACTTCCTAGCTATCACAAGAGATATGACGCCATCTATTGCCATAAAAATGCTTGCGACAACCACCACCAACATTGGCTGCTCACGCATCTGGAGTCCGCCGAGGGTTGACCAATCCGAGGTAGGTTCAACACCACCTGTCTCTCATCTTTCTCGAACCAACAACCAACCCAAGAAGGGCGACAGCAGAGGCACAAGAGAACACGAGGAACACACCCAGAGAAACAGACTCCGAACAGGCACATTGTTGCCTCTGCCTTGCTCTATTGGCTGAAGTGGGTCACATGGCCAGGTGCAGAGTCAGAGTACAAGACCGTAAAAGCAGACGGGCAAGGGAGTGGTAGCTTAGGACTCACCAGGTCCTTGGATGTGCCGAGAAGCATGTTCAGATCTCCAGGGGCTGACGTGTGCCACGCTGGATTGTCAGAATGTTTTTTTCAGCCTCCTCGCAGGAAGTTTGGCAAAGGCTCCCGTGAGAAGTGTACGTCCATCTCTGGCTCAGCTATTCTCCCTGCGTTTCAACCCGGCCAGTTACGGTCAGCCCTTTAATAGGGCCAAGGGCAAGGGAAACAGTGTGAAGGCTGGAGAGCTGCTCCCTGCCAGCTGTGTGATCTTGGTCAGGACCTTCCATTTCTCTGAGCTTCAACGTCTCCGTTATAAAACGGACAATTACCCCTGCCATCATCTCTCTGGCTGTGGCCACATTAGACCATCTAAACATGTTTGTGAGGCCATAATAATTCCTGACCTCCTGGGCAAATCTTTCGAGGTGCTCCTCTTAGCCCAGCTCCTAATACCACACTCTGCCTAGAGTTAACTCAAAGAGAACTTGTGCAAGTCTGACAGTCTGGCCATTTTCTTTGACCTTGACAAAGGGTGGGAAGGGGACGCTGTTTCCCTCGTCGTTTGCCCGAAGACGTGGGGAGTGGGGACACGGGGGACGGTCCCTGGAATATCCTGAAACCTAAGACAGTCTTGGCGTGGCTGCTGTCTGTAAAATGGAAAGGGAAGCAAACACAAGAAACGCTGAAACTAAGCCAGCTCGTCTGCATCCAACGGCAACTTTTGTCCTCCAAACTTTTCCAGACGCACAGGCAGCTTAGTTGGTATTCAGGTGGTGGCGGTGCTTGCTGAAGCCATCCAGCCTTTATCCCAAGTGGAGTTCCCTAACGCCCCCCCTGCTTTGTTCTTAATCCCCCCAAAACTAGGGGAGTGGAGGGAGGGGAGCTTGTTTCTGGTGAACAGCATATAGTACTCTCTGCAGCTAATGTACTCAGAGCCCAGATTAGGTGACATTGTAATTACAGCAACGTGGGCCCCGATGTGGGTGTCTGGGTGGACGCTGAAGGTAGAGGAAATGTAAGGATGGACCATTGCATCCAGGTTCCCTCTGCTCCTAACACCACATCGCCTCTTTGCTGTGTTTCATTATCGTGTCCTTGTCCTGCGCCCTGCAGCCCCTGGTCAGTCAGTCCTGGGGATTGGAACGGGCATTAGGACTCATTCAGCTAAACGGGGACATTGTGCCCACTCTATCACTCCCCAGCCCAAAGCTGACATAAACCCACCACACTCCGGGCAAGTATCCTCCCACGCTCTGCTGAAATACCTCTGGTGACAGGGAACTCACTAAATCTCGAGGCAGAATGGTCTGTTGTAGGGGATCTTTAGACCACACCTTCCTTGGCTTCGACCAAAGATCCCTATACCCTGATTCTGGTCACAGAAGCCCCTCAAACTTCATTCCGTCTCTCCCCTATGACTCTCCTGGGGACATATAAAGGCAACTATCACCTCCTTGCTGAGAAGTTATAGGCCATCAATTCGGCTTCTCACCCTCTACCCGGTCCCCATCGCCATCCACCATTACGCCCATGCCCTTTCCTTACGTCTAAGCAGTACGACTGCCTCTCGTTCTGTTCAAAGCAACCTTTCCACCTGTTCTCACCTTCTCCTCCTGCCCTCTCTGTCACCTTAGTGATTGAACTGGACTAGGGAATCAATTTAAAAAGAGGAAAGGTTCACACCCATAGTTTATAGCTTGGGGGACTGATTCAACGGTGAAGCCATCAGTGACAACAGAGAAGAGAGGAGCAGGCTGGGAGGGAGACGATAAGGTCGGGGTGAGGCCAGACTAAGTTTGAGGCACCTGGGGGCATCCAAGTGGAGACGTGTAGCAGGTGGCTGGACATTAAGATGCGGAAGCCTTGAGAGAGAGGTCTGGGCATGGGGATTAGGGAATCATCAGTGCAGAGAGGTTCTTGGAACATGAGGTGGGATAAGAGTGCCCAAAGTAGATGTAAAGAGTGAGAACATCAGAGACCCAAGGATGGCATTTGGGGGAACCTCAACGTCTAAGAAATAAGCACAGGATGATACAGAGATGGGAAAGGTACAAAGACAACCAAAAGGATTTAGTAAAATGAAAGCCAGAGGCGGAGAGAGTAGGGGAGGAGTGTGACCAACCTCGTGTCAGATGTGATGTGCACATCCAAAGAGCACATGCAAAATGTCCAACCTACTTGACTGTTGGAAGATTGGGATGAGTTTGGAGAATGTGACTACAACAGAGGGATGGGACAGGAACCAAACTGCAGGGGGTGAGAACAGGAGGAAGGGCAAAATAGGTTCCCCTTTTGAGCATATATGAGCATAGGAAGAGTTCCGAACAGGAGTTTCTGATCCAGGGGTTGCATCTGTTTCCTTGGGTTGCCATACAAATAACCACAAACTCAGTGGCTTAAAACAAGAGAAATGCACCAAGGCGTTGACAAGGTTGGTTCCTTCCACAGGCTCTGAGGGAGAATCCATCCCACGCTTTTCTCCTAGCTTTTTCTGGCTGTTGGCAATTCTTGGCATCCCTTGGCTTGTAGACCTATCAGTCCAATCTCTGCTTCTGTCTTCACATGGCCATCCCCTTGTGTCTCTGTGTGTATGATTTGAATCTCCCAGTCTTCTGAGAGAACACCAGTCATTGGGTTTAGGGCCCACCTCAAATCCAGAATGATCTCATCTCAATATTCTTCTTTTTTTTTTTTTAAATAATTCAATATTCTTGGGGCGCCTGGGTGGCGCAGTCGGTTAAGCGTCCGACTTCAGCCAGGTCACGATCTCGTGGTCCGTGAGTTCCAGCCCCGCGTCAGGCTCTGGGCTGATGGCTCGGAGCCTGGAGCCTGTTTCCGATTCTGTGTCTCCCTCTCTCTCTGCCCCTCCCCCGTTCATGCTCTGTCTCTCTCTGTCCCAAAAATAAATAAAAGTTGAAAAAAAAAATTAAAATAAATAAATAAATAAATAATTCAATATTCTTAATTACATGTGCAAAGATCCTATTTCCAAATAAGTTCACATTCACACGTATGAGGGGTAAATTCTTCAACATGTCTGTTGGGACCCCTATTCAACCCAGTACAAGGGTCCAAGTGTGGCTGTGCAGATAGAAAAGAAGCTTTGATAACAAGCCCCTCCTCCCTCACCAATCTATAACGCCTAGAACACAAATCATCATATTAATAACTCAGTAAAGATTTATTTGTTTGTGGGGGGCACCTGAGGGCCTCAACTGATTGAGCATCCAACTCTTGATTTCGGCTTAGGTCATGATCTCATGGTTCGTGAGATTGAGCCCCTCATCGGGCTCTGAGCCTGCTTGGGATCCTCTCTCTCTCTGCCTGCCCCCCACTCATGTGCGTGCTCTCTCTCTCTCTCTCTCTCTCTCTCAAAATAAATAAATAAACTTTTTTTTTTAAAAAAAGATGTATTCCAGAGACGCCTGGGTGGCTCAGTTGGTTAAGCGTCTGACTTCAGCTCAGGTCATGATCTCATGGTTTGTGGGTTCAAACCCTGTGTCGGGCTCTGTGCTGACAGCTCAGAGCCTGGAGCCTGCTTCAGATTCTGTGTCTCCCTTTCTCTCTGCTCCTACCCTGCTTGTGCTCTGTCTCTGTCTCTGTCTCTCAAAAAGAAATAAACATTAAAAAAAATTTTTTTAAGATGTATTCCTTTGACTAAACGGTAATGTGAAAAGCCTCAATGGGGGTAATATTCGTTCCACACTTATCGAACTCTTCCTACGTGCCACGCATGTTCCTTAAATCCTCTGACCCAGTCCCAGCATTCTTCTCCCCAGAGGTAGGCGCTGTAATTATTTGGATACTGAATGAGATAAAGACAGAGATGGAGATAGGCATCTGGCCAGATAGGCAATAGCCTCAATTTTTTTAATTTTATTTTTTTAGCCCCAATTTTTTAAGTAAGGATGAATTTATTTACTCTGTAATAAATAAACTCTGTTTTTTCCCTTCCAAAACGGTCACCCTCTTCTAAAGAAAATGAATCCCCAAATGAGGTTCCAAATGGAGTCCCAAAACAGCAGAGTGTTGGGTAAGCCACACGGCCTCATAGATTTGGTTTAGGACCTATACCAGAAGGAACACCACTTACCCAGGAAGGTAAGGTTTGTGGGTTAGGGTTGTCTGTGGGTTAGGGTTGCTAAAGTTAGTAAATACAAACAAAGGATGCCCGGCTACATTTGAATTTCAGATAAACAATGAATAGGTTTTCTTGTCTAACCATAACCCATGCGATATTCGGGACATACTTACATTGGACTAAAAAATTACTCATTGGGTGTCTGAAATTCAAATGCGACACGGGAATTCTGTATTTTATGTAACAACTCCACTATGGATTTCATTCCCAGATTGCATCTAAAACTTCCAACAAATTGCTAGGATGTGAGACTTCAGAGAGAAGGGAACAACGTGGATGAAGTGACTTCTGAATTTCCTGGATGGTCCTAGGTACTTTGGATACTTTTCCTCATGGCATCTTCACACACCTTTAACAAAAGCCATATGGGTCAGCATTATCTCCTGTTTTACAAATGAGGTGATGGGAGGGTGAGATAGATACAGTAGTTTGTCTAAAAAATCTAAATTATCTGGGGTGCCTGGGTGGCTCGGTCAGTTAAGCGTCCAACTCGGATTTTCACAGTTTGTGAGATCGAGCCCCACATCCTGCTTGGGGTTCTCTCTCTCCCCCTCTCTCTGTCCTTCCCCCATTCACACACGTGCTCTCTCTCTCTCAAAATAAATAAACTTTTTTTTTAATTAAGAAATAAGTCTGAAGTAATTATCTAGGAGAGTTTCATGGAAGGTGAGGCTATTTCGAGCAAAAAAGAATGAGAAAAAAGGGACAGGATCCAGGAGTGAGAAGGCCTTGTCCTGGGGATATTGAGTGTAGGGAAGAGGACATTTCTCCCGGCCCCTCGTGGGAGAAGCTACTGACCTGAGGACTTGTCAGAGCCTAGGATGCCGCCTCGGCCACTTTCACCAGTGAATTGTAACACCGTGTTTCCTAGGTCTCTCTCACTCTCTCTCCCCTCTCTCTTCCTTTCCCTTTTGCTGCTGCTGCCGCATGATTGTGTCGGCTTGGTGGGCAGCTGGTGCTAAAACTGTCACCTGGAGGAAAGAAGAGGTCCTCCTTGGGCCTTGAAACTAAGTCGTTTGCCTCAAAGACCCACATCATGGGGACAGGGCACTTGTTGGCTAATAACCAAATGAAACTTTGATCTCTTTGTCACTGGCCCTTGTGTGTGTAAAACCACAGTTAGGGGATGGAGTGGCTAGGCCGAGCAGGATCTGGGCACTCCCTGGGTCCTCCCACCAAATTCCACCAGACCAGCACGAGTCTGGTCTAGTCGGGGAGTATGGGGAGGAAGGAGCCAGGTGAAAAAGAGGCATGTTCGGTATCTGGACAAGGCAGCAGCCTTCCTAAGAGGGGCTGATGTGCTAACAAGCTTGTTGACTTAATGATGAAATGCCTTCAGCTTTAAAAGGAGTTCTGTAAGGGTGTGCAGGTTGGATGGGATACCAGTTACGAGGCCCCTGAAGGATTCCTGGCCTTCAAACAGCAAATATTAACTGGGCGTCTTCTAACTGTTGAGTGCAAGGTACTATTCTAGATGCTGGGGATACAGCAGAGAATGAGAAAGACCTGGTCCCTGCTGTCCTGGGGGACACAGACGATTAGCCGATAAACAAAAAAATAAGCACAATTTTTTTTTCAGTTGGCAGTAAGTGCTTTGAAAAAATAAAAGTGAATGATGGGACGATGCGGGGGAGGGGAGCGAGGGAGCATCTCTGGCTTTAACAGACACCTGAAAGGTCAGAAGGGGCCGGCCATGCAAAGATCTGGGGATAGAACATTCCAGGCAGAGGAAAGAGTTAAAAAAAAAAAACGGCGGGCCGGGGGGGGGGGGGGGGGGACCTGAAGAGAGAACAGACAGACCATGTGGCTGAAAGTGAAGAGGACAGAGGAAGGGGTCAAGGTCAGATAGGTCAGATTGGTGGGAAAAGGCCTACTCATGCCGGGCCTTGCGGGCCAAGGTGAGAAATGCAAACTTACCCCAAGTATAAGGGTGAGTCTTTGGCTGAACAGCAGTGGGGAGCACAGGTTCTAAAAGTCACTGAGAAAGTGGAGCAGAAGGGCCTTAAGACACGAGGAAGGGAAGAACCCAAGAAGAAAGCTGTTCCAGTTGGGTTTGCTTCCAGGATGCTGATTATGCCATGTTTACCAGCGGGTAGGGGAGCTATGTCAGAAGAGGTGTGTTCCTGTGTCTTCCTCTTCCACCGGTCCCATGTGGTCAGAGAGGTGTGGGATTCCAGGACGCATACCGAGTTTGGGAAAAGACGGAAAAGCCCTGGTAAGAAGCCAGGGATCCAGCCAAGCTTCCCAAAGAGCCCATCCAATCAGCCAAACCCAAGCCGATAATAAAATGGCATCTCACCCTGGGTCCCCTACGGTTTCACATTTACTTACCTCCATCAGGGACCTTGGGTGAAAAGGGCTGACTGGTCCAAGGCTGAATTCAGGTATCGAATTCAGATACCATCTAAAGCTTCCCAAAGCTCACAATGGCCCCTAACGCGCATAGAAGAAATTCTGAAGGATACACTTCAAACTGGTTTAAAAAAAAAAAAACCAAAAAAACAATTGTCTCCTTGGAGGTGAGATTACAGATGGTTTATACTTTCTAGGCTTAGGTTTAGCCTCTCTAGGCTTAACCATATTTTGCAACTCTGCTAATATCTGTTACCTGAATGGCAAAAATAAATATATCAGAAAGACGACAGCTTACACGATTAGATGGGACAATCCCCCTGTGTTGTAAGTGCTCTCCATAGTTTGCGAAGAAAACTAAAATATTCTTAAGGAAAATGTTCCCTCTCTATGTTTCAAAAAGGTACGAGCTCCTCTTTTATGAAATGCATGGTACCCAACAAGTTAAGATCTGCGTTTCTCCAGGATGTAATATTCACAGAACATAACCTTACCCCCCAAAAACCTGACCTTTGAGCTTTGTGTTTTATTACCTTATTTGCTTTTACAGCTCTGTTGTAAAGATGTTTATTTTCAGCAACACAAGTGATTGATTCTCCCTCATCTTTCCCTGTCCGCCTTCTCCCAGTCCCGAAGTGCCTTTGAAAGGCCCAGGACAGGGGCGCCTGGGTGGCTCAGTCGGTTGGGCGTCTGACTTCGGCTCAGGTCATGATCTCACCGTCCGTGAGTTCGAGCCCCGCGTCGGGCTCTGTGCTGACAGCTCAGAGCCTGGAGCCTGTTTCGGATTCTGTGTCTCCCTCTCTCTCTGCCCCTCCCCTGTTCATGCTCTGTCTCTCTCTGTCTCAAAAATAAATAAACGTTAAAAAAAAATTAAAAAAAAAAAAGAAAGGCCCAGGACAAAAACCAGCTGTCAGTAATGGTAGATGTGCTTCCCTGTTACGGCAGTGTCTGTGCTTGTGTTCAAAGGACTATTTCCTAAATTTTCTTTAATGTTTGTTTTTGAGAGAGAGCGTGAGTGAAGGAGGGGCAGAGAGAAAGGAGGCACAGAATCTGAGGCAGGCTCCAGGCTCTGAGAGGTCAGCACAGAGCCCGATGCAGGGCCCGAACTCACAAACTGTGAGATCCTGACCTGAGCCGAAGCCAGATGCTTAACTGACTGAGCCTCCCAGGTGCCCCCAAAGAACTATTTTCTTTTCTCATCTTTCTCCTGACCAATTTCAAATGGTGGTTAAAAAAAAAAAAATGAACTTGACTATTGTCTGACTGAAATTAATGCAGGTTTCCATCTTGTAATTGGAAATCATCATATATCAAATTTCTCACTGAGAAGCCAAAACTCAGAGCTTACAAACCAGCAGCCTCAGTGGTTAAATTGGGCTGCCACGTGTGTTTTATTTAGCGCCTAATATATATAGCCTGAATAGTGCTTTCAGTTGGAATTTGTTATCAATATTTACAAATTGGGAGATTTTACTCCCCAGTCTGGATTCCCAGTTTCTCTTGAAAAATCTGAGGATGTAACAACCCTGTGGGTTCATACAGCCACTTGGCAAGCCCAGCTTAGAGCTAAATAACAAGGCATGGGCTCTCCTGTTTACCAAAATCCCCACCACTCCCTACTGTCTGCCAATTCCAGGACCAAGTTTCAATTGTCATTTATCTTCTTAAAGTTGGATCATTTACTTTACTTGTTCAGGTTACCTGCCAGGCCTCTGTAGATATCTGAGTTTGCAATCTGTCATCTGAGTCAAATAGAACCAAATCAGAGATGTTGTTTCATTGTTTCCTTCGTATTTCAAAATTGTATCTGTGCTTTAAATTGCATAAGAACAAAAACATTGTGTAGAGGGGATGATAGAGAATGAGAAAAATATAAAAAGACTAGCGGGAAGCCCCTGGATAGACACATCGTCTCTCTATGACTCAGCTTCTCTGCTTGTAAATTTTCATTTAACAAATGCTTAGTGAGCATTCCCTATTTTCAAGGCGCTGTGCTGAGGAGGGAGGGGAGGACGGCTTATGCATTAGATCAACTTTAAAGCATGCCTGCAATTCTTTGATATGCCTCCCAGTGCTGGCGGTGGTGAGGATTAGAGATAATGTATATAAAGGGTATACATATGCAGAGTAGCTACTCATTACATGGCCAGGACTATTATTACCTCCCAGGACTCTGGACATGATCAAGTTGATGCTACGTGGGAACAGGTTTTGGAAAATTTTAAATCCGTTGTAAATTCAAGGCTTTATTATTAATAACCTCAAAGGAAATGAAAACTACGTTGCCACTACTCTGTCTACTTACTACGTGGGATCCTGTTGTTTTGTTGAAAGCCGTGGTTGGAGGCTCTGAGTTGTATGAGATGAAGAGTAGGCAGAACCCC
This sequence comes from Lynx rufus, assembly GCF_022079265.1. Lineage (NCBI taxonomy): Eukaryota > Metazoa > Chordata > Mammalia > Carnivora > Felidae > Lynx > Lynx rufus. The sequence goes on along the minus strand of NW_025814839.1, from coordinate 4,928,069 downwards.
AGTGGGCAAGGCAGGTCTAAAGAATGTAAAGCCTGTGTGGCTCTAACACGGTCTTGAGTCCCTGCGTTAGGGCACAAGACAGAAGGGAGCATGGTTTCCCTAGTTTTATCAGAACTCTGCTCCCTGGCAGGTAGGGGCAAAAAGAAGTAACCAGGACTTGGATGCAAAATCCAGGAGCCAGGGAAGAACATAAACACCCAGTGGCACACAGGACTGCCACATAGGCTTGCACAGGTTGCCCACTGCACAAGAGCACTCAGCTAACACAGCAGGTAGGGGGGTGAGATCCAGGGCATACTACCCTTGCAAAGGCTACATCCACCCAGGGAAGGGGCACCTTTTTCCAATTCCCGTGATCAAGCCATATGAGCTGGTGATGTCCTTGGTGGCACTAACCAGAAAGCTGTACAGTAAGGGATTGGCACTGACCATAAATCCATCTCGGCTTTGGCCAGAGTGGGGGAGGGATCATATGCAAATGCCCTACTATCGGGTAGAACCGGGCTAATATGAGCATAATGACCTAGACGATTACCATTAACAAGCTCACATATTGGCTAAGAGCGAAGACTTTGGTCTCAGACTAGCAACTGCATTCCACCTGGTCACTTACCAGTGACTGTGACCAACTTGCTGGGCCTCATATTTCTCCATTGATCAAATGGGAATAAGAAAACCTACCTCGCTGCAGCACTGATCCAATGAGTAGATGCAAACAAAACCCACTGTACAGGGCTGAGCTAGTAGGTGCTGAGTAAAAGTTTGTTGCTGCTGGTTTTTATCAGTATTCGTACTTTCAAATAGAGGATGAAACCTAAGCGCTTTAACAGGCTTCTGTGTTCAGCGGCCTCATTATCCAGAGATAGACACTAAAGAACAAGAACATGGTGGACTATCCTTTGAAAAATGGGCAACCACTGAAAACCGTAGTCCCTAAGGTCCCCATCAATGACAGATTCCAACCACTTCTGATTATCCCAGCCTCCAGGAGTTCCTCTAAGTCAGTGATTCTGACCTCTTTTGGATCACAGCATCTCAAAGCTTGGAACTTCTCCCCAAAATAATACACACCTGCCCCCCCCCCACCATTTTGACTTAATTCTGGGGGTACTGGGTGATCTTCTACTTCTGAAACCCCGCGGACTGACAGTTCATGTATCTCAAGTCAGGACCCCCCAATGCAAGGGTCTGTCCTTCAATTCTAGATGTCTTGTCCTTTCTTTTTTTTTAGGTTTATTTATTTATTTTTAAGAGAGAGAGAGAGAGAGAGAGAGAGAGAGAGAAAGAGCATGGGAGGGGAGGGGCAGAGAGAGAGGGAGAGAGAGAATCCCCAGCAGGCTCCACATTGTCAGTGCAGAGCCCGACGCGGAGCTCAGTCTCATGAACCATGAGATCACAGTCTGAGCCAAAACCCAGAGCAGACGTTCAACCAACTGAGCCACCCAGGTGCCCCAGATGCTGTGTCCTTTCAGCGATACCCGAGGTTCCCAACATTTTCCATGCAAATGATTTGAGGGTATAACTATGCATTTATATCTCACTACATGATTTTGTATCAAAGTGTTCTTAAATAACACTGAATGAGACTCTGAGAAATATTAAACTATTCTGCGACTCTCCCCTTGCACCCTGGGGCTAGACCACAGTGTGATTGTTTAGGCTGGAATGTTCAGGAGTTGAATTCCCACTAGCAATTATCTCGGCAAAAAGTTTTGGATAAGCAAGGAAATGAGGTGGGCCTTGGGACTAGGGAAGGAAAGAATCTCTTTCTACATCTGGTCTAAAGGACACTGGCCCAGATGCCAATACATGAAGGAAGAGCCAGGCATCACCTAGTGTCCATCAGAGGTGAGCAGGTGGGGCTGGGGCAAATAGCAACCCCACACGTTTGCTTCTGAAGCAGTAGCAGCCCATCAGGGCAGCAAGAGCGGTGAAAGGAAGCAGGCCATCGGTCTGGGGTCGGGGATGGAAAATTAATTATGCACATGCATTCCCTTCTCTCCTTCGACGATAGCGTGAGAGGCAGATAATATTCACTGGTGGCCCAGTAGCCATTCCAAATCTTCTTCTCCCTCACCACCTGTGCCAGGACCTCCCTCTCCCAGCCTCTGCAGCCCAAATGCCCATGTGATTCTGTCCTGGCCAATGAGGGCCTTTGGGAAAATCTCTGACTTCCCGATAAAAGGGACTCACATGGCCACGACAGCCCTTTTCTTCCTTCCTGCTTTGAATGTGAACATGGGGCCCAGAGGTGAGGAGTTCATCTTGGGAACACGAAGTGACTAGCATAAAGATGAAAAACAGACATGCTAAGGAGGCCAGAAAAGAGAGATAGAAAGTGCCTGGGTCCTTGATATTCCCACTGAAAAGCCAAACCAACACCAGCAACTGCCCGTCTCCTGACGTCATTTTGTGTGAGAAAAACTAAACCCTATTTATCGCAGCCTCTGTCAGGTTTTCTGTTACTTGCAGCCAAATGCATTCTTTTAGGATTCGATGAAGGGGTTGAAACGGAAGAGATATTCACGGCCTGCCAGTTATCTATTGCCGCAGAGGAAATCACTCCCAAAACTTAGTGGCTTAAAGCAACAACCATTAGTTTAGCTCACAATTCTGCAGGATCAGGCTTCAATTATTTCAGCCAGGCTCTCTCATACATCTGAAGGCTGGAAGGTTGGCTGGGGGCTGGTTGGTCCTGGATGGCCTCACTCACATGTCAGGAAGGTAAGTGAATGTCAGCTGGGGGGATGCCTAGGCCATGTTCCTCTCATCACCCCCCAGGCTAGCCCAGGCTTACTCACATGGCGGCAACATTCCAAGAGCAGAGAGAGAGGTCAAGCCCCAATGCATACCCACTTTTTTTTTTTAACGTTCATTTATTATTGAAAGACAGAGAGACACAGAGCATGAGCAGGGGAGGGGTAGAGAGAGGGGGAGACATAGAATTTGAAGTAGGCTCCAGGCTCTGAGCTGTCAGCCCAGAGCCCGACGTGGGGCTCGAACCCACAAACTGCGAGATCATGACCTGAGCCGAAGTCGGTCGCTCAACCAACTGAGCCACCCAGGCACCCCGCATACGCACTTTTCAAGCCTCTGCTTAGATCACGGTTGCTAAGTCCCCATCAGCCAAAGCGAATCACATGGACCACTCTCATTCAAAGGGTGAATAAACAGACTTCAGATCTTAGGGGGCCGTGTAAGGTTCTGCAAGGGCATGGATACCGAGAGGGGGTAATTTGGGCTGTGGTTTATGATCTACCACATATGTGATACAGAGAAGGAAGGGACCATCGTCTGAACAAATTTCAACCAAATTCTGGAAGATGGAAAGTAGAAGAAACTGATATCACAGTCAGAAGAAGCCAATCTGTAGTAGTCATAGAGGGAGTGAACTAAGGAATTAAGAGCAGGTTGGCGACCCACAAAACCCCAGAAGGGCTTGGAACTATGAAAAGCAAGACATCATTGGATGTCTGATTCCCCTGCCCACAGTCAATCCCCCCACCTAGACTCACAGAGCTCGGACAGGAGATTCTAGGTTTCTCCTCTGGAGAAAAGAGTGGCCTCTGGGAAAATCTTCTATGCTCTGAATTTGGGGACAGCAGACTCCCCATCCAAACACCCCAAACAAAATCTGCCATTTGGCCACAACTCACAACTCAGATATCTCTCTCTCTCCCTCCCTCCCTCCCTCCCTCCCTCCCTCTCTCTCTCAAGTGTGGGGAGGTAGCCACAAATCACCAGCCATCTGAGAAACCCCTCCAATGTAAAAGAGATCAGTTCAAGATAAGCCACAGCAATTTCTATCATGAACAACCGTGTCCCAGAGAAGGGCCATTCCATGAGGGTCAGCAGCAAGCTCAAAGCCTAGGAAGATCTGGGTAGAGATGTTCTAGACCTGCTCTGGGTAACACCAGACGAGGCTAGAGGACCCTTCTAAAGACACTGATTCCTGGCAATTAATCAGATAGTAATTCATTCAATAATAATGTGTACAGAAAAGGTGTGATCTCATTGTCATCACAGATCTGTGAGGCTGGGGGTGGCAGGTCAGACTTCATAACATACTTTTAAAAGTAACAAAACAGGGGCGCCTGGGTGGCTCAGTTGGTTAAGCGTCCAACTTCGGCTCAGGTCATGATCTCACGGTTTGTGGGTTCGAGCCCCGCATCGGGCTCTGTAATGATAGCTCAGAGCCTGGAGCCTGTTTCAGATTCTGTGTCTCCCTTTCTCTGTCCCTCCCCTGCTTGCTCTCTATCTCTCTCAAAAATAAATAAACATTAAAAAAGTTTAAGTAACAAAATAATGATAATTTGTTTCCGGGAGGAAACAACAAGAATGTCCATAAGCAGAGGTAGAATCTTTGTCCGTAACATTCTAATTGTCTATTCATAGTGTTATCATCTATCACAATGGAGTATCAACAAACCATTTGTGTTGTGTTTCCAGACTTGGAAGCCACCCTGTACAGCCAAGCAGATCCTCAACAAACAGAAGTGTCAGTCTGGAGAAGCAAAACGAAGAAAACCAAGTCTAAGATCACAGGACAGAAAGGAGGGACAACAGGATTCAGAATAGAGGGGAGGACGCTGCTCACTGGATTGGGCGATAATAGACAGATGCTTGTTATAGGCTACGTGCCCCTCAGCCGAGGACATACAAGAATTTCTAAAGGGATTCCCTGTCTAATACCCTTTTTCCTTAGTTACAGAATTCTGATTTCCTTCCAGAAGTCAGTGTGCCTGACTAAAATGTTTCCCAGCCTCCCTTGCAGCTAGGAATGGGAAAGACTTCCCGAAAAATCTCCTAAAGAGGGGAAGTAGAACCTTTTCCCACTCCACTCCTTTCCTGCTTCTCCCTCCCTGATATACTAACCAGATGCTGGAGCTCGAACTGCCATCTTGGATGAGGAGGCAAATTTGAGCCCCCCCCACCGTCACCACTCAAAGCCACCTGTTGTGAGTGTTAGAGAAGAAAACCAGGAGGAGTCTGGGGTACCAAATTTGTGCTGCCGACTTAGCTCTTCTGCTGTTTTTGCTGCTGTCTGGGAGAAGCAGAATAAGCTTCTTGTATCAGACAGAAGCAGCTGGTTTACGATGAAACAAAGAGCCCCCCAAATCTCAGTGGCTTAAAATAAGTGGCCACTGCCAGTCACCACGTGGGAGGGAAGGAGAGAACGTGGCAGATCACGCACTGGTTCTTAGAGCATTTGCATACAGCCCTTCTACTAACGTTCCATTGGCCTAGGAAAGTCACATGGCCATACTCAACTGCCAAGTGGGTAGGGAGGACTGATTCCACCATGGGTGTTGAAGGCAGAGAGCCAAGGTGAACAGTGCAAGTAACTGGCACCCCTCTTTCCAGTGTAAGCTACCAGTTTGGGTTTTCTAGTACATGCAGGTCAACGTGATGCTAACTGGTACCGGGGACCAAGCTGTCCTCAAAAGTTCCATCCCCATGTGGACCAATGAGCTGCACACCATCCCCCTGAGACAAGCGGGAAGTAGGAACCCTGTCACCTCCCTTTCTTCCCAGCAGTGGGAAAACGGGACAAGAGCAACAGTGACCGGGACTTACTAAGCCCAATAGCCACCCCCACTGGTGCTCCCGGAGGTCTACAGGCACAAGGGCACACAGCTAGTCAGAGGCTGAGTGAAAATGGAACCCACGCTGACTGACTTTGGGACCAACCAGACCCCAAGGCCTGACCTTGACTGCCCAGCTGCTTATACTCACTAACCTCTGTCTTACATTTGGCCTTAAGCTCTTCTTTCCAGCTCACCTTTTAACTCAGGCAAATGAAACCCAGAACTGCCTCTCAGGTGATGGCGACTGCCCTTACAAGACCTCCCGCCAGCCCAAAACACCCAGATTCTGTGAGCTCACCTTGTTTGCTGCAAATAAAGTTTACTTTCTGCGACAGCTCTCCTTAGTGCATCTGTGACTCCCCAAGGAGCAAACTCACATTGGTTCAGTTACAACTTGACTTAACCTCAGTGCCTCAGAGCTAGCTACCGGCTAGATTCCCCAGATGCCCAGATCCCAGCCCAGACGGAGCCTGCTGTCCTTCCCCTACCAGCCAGAGCGTCCTTCCTGTCCTAGTGCAGACAGGTCGCCCTGATGGCCCTTTCCCGCTTCGCCTTCTGACCCAAGATGCTGCACCAGAAAGTCTAAAGGGTCCTCTTTGTAAGTTTTGCCCTTACAAATAAATCTTCTCTTCACTTTCATTTCCAGCCAGAGGTCACCTCCTGGCTTCCTCCCCCTATTTCTCTCATTTGCCCCGGCAATATGGCATTTGTTAGTGATAGTAGCTAAGTGGGGTTCAAATGAGGGCTCTTCTGAGTACTTTTCCAGCGAAAACAGTGCTGGAACAGCGCTGGCTTTAAGCCAGGAGTCATAAAGAAAAATATTTCTAGATTTGAACACAAGTTTCTTTCTGTACGAGTTGGACATCAAAAAACAAAGTAAAAGACAAACACGAAATCAGAAGAAGATAGGTGTGATGTATAGGATAGAAAATGGTTTGGGGTGCCTGAGTGGCTCCATTGGTTGAGCATCCGACTTCGGCTCAGGTCACAGTACCATGGTTTGTGGGTTCAAGCCCCACATCGGGCTCTGCGTTGACAGCTCAAAGCCCGGAGCCGGCTTGACACTGTGTGTCTCCCTCTCTCTCTCTGCCCCTCCACCTCTTGTTCTGTCTTGTTCTCTCTCTCTCTCTCTCTCCTCTCTCTCTAAAATAAACATTAAAAAAGAAAGTGGATTAACATCCATAATACATAAAGAACTGAAAATCAACAACAAAAACAACAAGAAAATGGAAAAAGGAGCACCAACCTAGGGATAGATACTCAGCTTCCCTAAAAACCAAATAAATACAAATTTTTTCATCAGATTAGCAAGAGAATGATCTTCTGCAGAATTGGTGACGGTCATTAGAAATGGACACGCTCCTGTATTGTTGGTGGAAGTCTAATTAGAACAATGTTTTGGGAAAACAATGTGGAATGTCTACCAAAATCTTAACATCAAGTTGTATAGATTGAGTATCTACAGCTTTTTGCATGCGAATCACTTGTCAATAAAGGGGTTACATTTTAAAACAAATAAATAATGTGCCTACTTCCTAGGGTGCCTGGGACACAGTAAGTGCTCAAGGAATATCCAGGAAGCAGATCATGGGGCTGCCGCCGGGGCTCTGTTAATAGCGGAGGAACATTTTTTCCCCCAATGGCCTACACTCTGCAGGAGGAATTTTTCCACCCACAGTGATCTTTCTGAAACTAAGGCCCCCCCCCCTCCAGCCTCACTTCCCACTGCTCTCCCCCTCATTCACATCACTGCAGCCCAGAAGCACCTTTTCCCTATTCTTTGACGTCCTGCCTCAGGTCTCTGCCCCTTCCGTGCCCTCCACCTGGAACACCCTTCCCCTGTCCTTCCGGCATCTGGTTTCCCCTGTGCCGCACATCTCGGCTGAACCGTCCCATCCCAGGCTTCCCTACGACCCACTCCAAAGCTGGCTGCCCCCTGTCGTCTGTATCAGACACTTTGCTTCCTTCTCCACACTTGGTATACTTGGCATTCCACACGTGTTCGTGACACGGCTTCTGTCCATCTCCCCACCCTCACTGGACTGTGGGCCTCAGGGGCGCACAAACGTGTCTGATTGGCCTCCACCCTTGAATGCCAGGCATCTGGCACAGCAGGACCTCACTGAGCGTTTGAGACGGGAAGGAGTGTCTGACTCACTCCAGGATCTCGCCGACTTAGAGTGGCTTCCCACCAAGAGAGAGAGTGGGACCCGTCACACCCGGACGAGTGTGCTCCAGCCCGCAGGAGAGGCAGCCTTCTCCGTGGAAATTAAGTGGGCACTCCGACGTTTGCAAGAAAGAGAAAAAAGGAAGCAGGGTGGCTCGCAGCCCCAGAGCGGAGTCGCAGAGCCCCAGGATGCGGACCCTTTACCACGGGCTGCGGGGCCCTGACGTGTCTGGCACGCGGAACCGCGGCCCTCTGGTTTCTGGTCTGCTTCCCCGACCAGACTGTCAGCGATGAAGGCGGAGACGTGAAGACGCTGTGACAATGCTGGTTCCCTCCATTTCCTCAGTCCGAACACGAACACACGCCTGATGTGGAGTCGGCACCCAATCATCACTTGTTGAAAGGCTGTGAAATCCTGCCTCTTGCTCCCTCCCTGCTTCCAGCCCGTTCTGCAAAACAGGTGAAAAACGACTGGCGATGTCCAGACCCTTAAAGATTTTAACAGGAGATCAGTCCAAACGGGGAAGGAATAAAGGTGTTTTTCCTGATAGAAAACCCTCTGTAGCATTGATTTTGTTGTCGCAGACCGCATTTATTTTTGTTATCTCTGCATTAAAGGCAGAGTGAGATCTTAAATAACCAAGGCAGATCAAGCTCCAAATATCCTTTTTCCCCTTGCCCTCGCGGCCACACTTGCATTTTGAATTTCTGGTTCTGGGTTCTGAATTGTAGGAAAAACCAAAGAATAGGCTTGATCGCCTGGACAGAAAAATTTATTCTTGGGTTTCTTTAATTAATGACTATAATAATGGTTGCCTGGATGGCTAAGTGGTGGTGTGCCAGGCCCTGTGCTGTGTGCCTTGCAAGCCCCACATCCCACTGAAGCCAGGGCTCCATGAACCAGGGGTTGTTTTATTCCCATTTTACAGAAGAGGAAACTGAGGCTTAGAGGGATGAACAGGCTGAGCAAGGTCCCTCAGGGAGAAAATGGCAGACTCATGCCTATATGATGCCAACTCCCAAGTTCAACACCAGGCCCCATGACGCTTGCTTTGTTTTTGTTTTGTTACCCTTGACAAGAGCTGGGTCAGATCCCTCTTTCACCTGCAAACAAGACCTGACCTCACAAAAGGGCTCTCACAGGTCAGCCTCTGGAAACCACAGGGTTACTTTCTAGACGGAGTTCTTTTTCCAGTTGCCTGATTTTGCGGGGTCTTCACCAGACTGGAACCTTCTTTTTCTGAGGCCATAAAGAAGTTCCATCACAGAAAACCAAACCCCACCGCAACCAGCAGTAATTGCTGAACTAGAGAACCCCATGTGAGAAGAATCCAAAAATCCCAGGCTGGCTGGGACGCGTTCTGCTTTTAACAGGGCAGAGAAGTTATTGCTACCTTCTCCTCTTGTTCCCCCTCTCCCTCCCTCCCTCCCTAATACTGTCATTTCGTCTTTTCCATCTGCCCCCTTTCTGTCCACCCCAGTCTCTTAGAACAGCTCGCCACAACATCAGGATGTCTCTCCCAACATTTGCACAGAGCAGTTCATTTTTCCGAGCTGTTATTAACACTCCAGCGGAATGCTCTAAGAAAGAGACAGGCCTGGTCTTCTCCAAGCCATTAGAGCACCTGAATAATTTACTACTCCCAGAAAAAGGGCCCTTCCCCAGCACAATTTCCTCCCACACCTTCAGATTTCCTCTAAAGAGCTCCTGTCGCAGACAGGAAGGAATGGAGCGGCCTTTGAAAGGAAGGCTCAGGCTGGTTCTTATTGGCATCTAAAGTTATTATCTGGGGGCCAGAATCCAATTTGGAGATCAAATAAATTCACAGCAAAGTTACGGTTCAATTTGTGAATTTAAGCCTGCTGGAGAGAGAAGCAAGAGAGCAAGTTGGCGAGAAAGCCCAGGGCGGCTCTAACGAACGGACGCAGCTGAACACTCTTGCACCAAGTGTTGATGGCTCTTTGGGAAAAGCCAGAAATGAACACGCAGCCTGGATGATGTTGTGAGACCAGTCGGTGGGAAAGCGAGTTCGATTTATAAACATTCAGCTGGCATCTGTGCCAGCCTTGGACCCATTTGCCCTCAGAGCTATCCTTCCCCCACGCTGCGCTGTGTCACATGGACTACATTTCCCAGACTCCCTTGCTGTCTCCAGGTTGGGTTAGCCAATGAGAGCCCCTGGAGGAGATCAGAGGACGGGAGGAAAGGAAAAGTCAGGGCATTTCTCCCTTCCTCTCTGCTTCAAGCGGCTTCTCTGGAAGGAGTTGCATCTCCTCCACGGGCTAGGTAGGCCTGCCCTGGCTCCAGCTCCCACCACAGGCTCTCGGCTCCTGGACTCTATTGACACCCACTCTGTCCCTCTAGTTGTAGCGATGGCAGCAGCTTCCTGTAGGGTTAATCTGATTCCCTCACCACCACCTGTTTAACCAATACCTGAACTTAATTCTCTTTTAAATACTCAGAATAATTTCTATTTTTCTTTTTTTTTTTATTTTTTTTAACGTTTTATTTATTTATTTATTTTTTTAAATTTTTTTTTCAACGTTTATTTATTTTTGGGACAGAGAGAGACAGAGCATGAACGGGGGAGGGGCAGAGAGAGAGGGAGACACAGAATCGGAAACAGCCTCCAGGCTCCGAGCCATCAGCCCAGAGCCCGACGCGGGGCTCGAACTCACGGACCGCGAGATCGTGACCTGGCTGAAGTCGGACGCTTAACCGACTGCGCCACCCAGGCGCCCCAACGTTTTATTTATTTTTGAGAGAGAGACAGAGTGTGAGCGGGGGAGGGGCAGAGAGAGAGGGAGACACAGAATCCGAAGCAGGCTTCAGGATCTGAGCTGTCAGCACAGAGTCCGATGCAGGGCTCGAACTCACGAATCGTGAGATCATGACCTGAGCTGAACTCGGACGCCCAACCGACGGAGACACCCAGGCGCCCCTAATTTCTATTTTTCTATTAGGACCATAACTCATAAAACCACTGATACTAATACAATAATATAAGATTTAGGAATGCAATTTTGCACAGAAAACAAAGAATACCTGTGCCAATAATTTAACTCTACAGGTATACACAGAGCTGAAAAACAAGACCTCCCAAGGCCAAGTATTCTCTTTCTCTCTCTCTCTTGCTCTATCTCTCCCTTACACACACACACACACACACACACACACACACACACACACACACACACTTTCCAACCAAACTTTTCCCTTCTTTGGTGTAATACGGTGAAAATAAAAAGAATGGATTTTTGAATCAAGCCAACTTGGGTTTGAACCCTCAGCTCTGCATTTACTAGCTGAAGGACCTTAAACAGGTCATTTAAGCCTCCTGAGCCTGTTTTCTCACCTGTAAGAGGGGGAAAATAATATCTGTGTTTTATAAAGTTGTTTTAAAAATTTAGAGAGCACAGTTCCTGACGTGGAGTTAATTGTTAGGCAAATGTTGGTTCTTTTGACCTGAGAAAAGTTTACAGTCATAACAAACACATTCTGGGGGTAGCAAGCTACCTCTGACACTCTTTCTAACATTTCTGGTCCTCTGAGGACCTTCAAGAAACATGAACGGGTGCCCTCAGCCCCTTGGAAAAGCCACGGTGCCTCCTGAAAAAATTCTGGAGATAAGCCTAGAGATAGGCTTATCTCTAACTCTAAATAACTCTAAATAACTCTAAAAGTTATTTCTTTTAACAGGTAAGTAGCAAGTTCTGCCAAATCATAAAACTTTCGACACGTAAAACCTGCCCAGTGTGGTTTTAACTTTGACAGAGATGAAAGAAAGAGACTCAGCTAAGATGCTTCTGCAAAATGCCGTCCCCTTAGAGCTGGGGAGAGATCGCCACTGTTTTACAGGTTTGGAAGCTGCCCCGTGGGACCTCACTGCTCAGAATTCTTTAGTCTCTGGTTGTTGTGACAGAACTGAAAAGCCGGCCCTGACTTTCTCTTATGATGTTTAAAATAAACCAAGGAAGGAAAGCCCCCGAGTGAGAATGTTGATTGGGTCTTGATTTTTTTCCAAATAAACCCCGCTTAAAACTTTCTACTGCCCATCAGATAAGGGATTATACCGCTGCTTCTGTAACTCTTTTACAGGAGCTTCCTACATAAACACTCTGATAGCTGGATCCTCAGGATGAAACTCTGATTCTGATATCTTGATGGATTCCTGGACAGGGTCAGAGATAACAATTCTACACATTCTCTACCTCCAGATGGTCATAGGAAGGTAGCCTGGGAGGGCTGGTATAACTCCGGAGACTTGAAACAGAGAGAGAGAAAGAGAGAGAGAGACTGATTCTTACTGGTTCTATTTTTCTGGAGAACTCTAATACAAAGCCCCCATCTGTTGGCCTCCAAAGACTGGGCTCTTGTATTCTGCCACTCTTTGAAGTGCCTCTAATTCCCACACTACAGATACGGTCTTTAGTTTATCAACTGATACTTCTTCATAAACCTCCAGCTTGCCTGGGGAAAATGCACAAGGGAACACAGATCTTGTTCTTCAATATCCATCCTTCCCTTCTTCCTTTAGTAAGAGAGTCCCTCAATTTTAACTAGGCACATAGCCACCAACACTAAAGACTACCCTTCCCTTACAGCTAGCTGTGGCCATGAGAAGTCGGAGCTAATGAGATGTGAGCAGAAGCGGTATGTGCGACTTTAGAGCAGTTCCTTTAAAGGGAAGCGGCATGCCCCCACCTCCTCTTTCCTCCTTACCACTGGAATGTGGATGTAATGGCAGGAACTGGAGCAGACATTTTAAGCCATGTAATGATAACCGTGAATTTGAGGACAGCAGAGCAAACAAAATTTTTAAATGCCTGCTTAGGACTCTACTACTGGGAAACAATCACATCAATCCTGACTGTATTCCCGGACTTTCCCTGAATAAAGAAATAAACACTTATCCCATTTTTACATCTCTTTTTCACAGCAGCCGAAGCTGCATCTTAACTAATATAAAGAGTCCAAGTAGGAATTGGCCTCTGCCAATTGCTTCTATGTCCACTTTTCAAAGTCAAACACAACCGCCCACTACCTTTTTAATCTGTTAATCATAAAAATAAATGACTCATGGTTGGTGGCTCAGAAGTCAGAACAATGTCTTAATGCCAAGATTTTTTTTAAGTTTATTTATTTATCTTGTGGCGAGGAGAGGCAGAGAGAAAGGGAGGGAGAGAGAATCCCAAGCAGGCTCCGCACTGCCAGCGCAGAGCCTGACACAAAGCTCGAATTCACAAACTGCACGAGCATGACCTGACCCGAAACCAAGAGTCGGACGCTCAACCAACTGAGCCACCAAGGCGCCCCAATGCCGGGATTTTTTTCACAACCAAACTCATACATCTCCCCTAACGGTTGATTAATTGCATTCATGGTCTCAGTTAATGACTTCCCAGTATCCCTCAAGAGGGGGTCTGCTTTCCCAGCCCTTAAATCTAGGCTGGCTTTGTCTTGGCCATTAGCACGTAGCAGAAGTGATAGCATGCCAATTCCAAGCCAATGTTTCAGAAGACTTTGGGTTCTTCTGTGCTGTCAGCCTGAGAACAAGGCTGAAATAGAGGGTCAGACATTAGGTAAAGCAGATATTCATTCCACCCAAGACATTCCTCTTCATCTCCCCTCCAGCCAATCACAAGTATTTTAAAAATCTGGAAGCAGACCAAGCAAGCATTTAATACTGACTGGCTTTGTGCAGTTTAAGGGGATTGAGGGTGGGGTGTCACTTTTTATTCTATTTCTTTGTGATTTGGATCTATTTATTTTAAAAATGGGTATTATCTTTGTAATTGAAAAAAATAATCACTGGTAAAACTTTTAAGCATCAATGGTCACAATGAGCTGGTGGCAATGGACTTCTAAGGCTTCTTCACCATCATTTTTTTTTTTTTTTACCACAAGCCAGCTTTGTTTTTAATTATTATTTTCAGAGTCACTGCTAGTTCATCTAGCCTGTCCAAATTAAGAAAAGGAGCCCCTTTTCTGACTCCATCCAGGTGGTAAGCAGAGTATGGGCTGGACTTCAACCCCCATTCACAACCTCTCATTTTGAATAGTAAGCATCCTGCAAAACCGTACCCACTAACTCTGGTTAGCAGTGGTGCATTGCTGCCTTTGGGGATTTGGATGAAGTAGGGAATTTGAAATAGAGAGTGGAAGAAAAATTCTTACTCATTTTTCATTGCTCATGAGCCTACTGAGAAGACAAATGTCTGCATACGAATCCATGTTGGTATTTTGCTCCAAACCCAAGAGAATAAAAGGCATATGGATTTCTGAGAGGGCGAAGCAAGGTGATTCCTTCCTCCACCAAGCTCCCCGACAGGCATCTCTTTGCCATGCTAGCCACTGCTTTCTCACTCCGTTCACTTAGACCAGAAAGAATCTTGAATTTGGTGGAGGAGGGGGCGTGGAGCCCTTCTGCCTCTGATTCTCCCAAATCTCAACTATGAAGAGGGAAACTATCACAGCCTGATTTTGACACCCTCAACTGCCTGGCTAGACTGTAGCAGTGAAACATGAGAGGTTTGGGGGTAAGGCCCGTACCAACTATAGGTGTCAGACCTGGGAGGCATGAGCTGGTTCCAAAGTCAGGTAAAGTTGATGGCAATGAGGGCCAAAGACTGTCCAGGGAAGGAAATTCAGAATATGGTCACCAATCTAGTGGAATGAACAGACCCCTAAGAGGCAAGGCTTTCAGACATACCCTCCACTGTCCCTGAATCATTAAAATGCCCTGGCACCACACAGCAGAGAAAAAAAGACATAAGCTATTAGGTTCCGTTTCTTTCTGAAACAGCAGCAAGATAATTTCCTGTCAGTGACCTACATTGTGACTGCAGCCATGGCTGAATCTGCAGAACCTGACTCCCAGCTCAGGTAAATGCAAGCCATCAGAATCCTCTGATGTACCAGTGCTTGTTCCAAGTGAGTTGAAAGGGGGCTGCTCTGCTAGCCTTGAACCTGATGCTTTGGACTCTAGATTCACTTAGAGTCACCTGACCAGAACATGCTTTGTGCCTTTACTGTGACCACACAAAGGTCACATATAGCCCAAGAAGGCTTTACAATAGCATAGTAGCTTTCCGGGAATCTCCATTTTTTTTTAAATCTGTGTTTACAAAAACAGTTAAGGGTGATCGTTTGCATTACAAGATGATGATGCTTCTTTCTCAAATGAATTCACAACTGGGTTCCGATAAATAAGTGTAATCTCCTTACACAATTAAGCTTTTGTTTATAGACCATAAACTCAGAGGATAAAAGAAATCTGAAAAAAGACTGCTAATAGCCCAAATCAAGCAAACATTTAAATGCAGGCAAACAGTAATACTACTACTACTAATAAAATCTTGTAGAATATCTAACCTTATCCAGGCACTGTTCCAAGCCCTTTATTTGTATTTATTCATTTAGTCTTTACAACATTTGACCTCTGAGATAGGGACATATTATCCCCATTCTACAGATGAGGAAGGTGAGGCACAGGCTGTTAAGTGATATGTCCACTTCTTTTTTTTTTTTTTTAACGTTTATTTATCTTTGAGACAGAGACAGAGCATGAACGAGGGAGGGTCAGAGAGAGAGGGAGACACAGAATCGGAAGCAGGCTCCAGGCTCTGAGCCATCGGCCCAGAGCCTGACGCAGGGCTCGAACTCACGGACCGTGAGATCGTGACCTGAGCCGAAGTCGGACACTTAACCGACTGAGCCACCCAGGCGCCCCTCCACTTCTAATAAATACAGCAGATAGGATTTAAACCTGGATGTATTGAATCCTGTAAGTCAGTGGGAAAAGATGGCCCCCCCCGACACAGAAGATTCAAGAGTTCAGACAGGATCAAATAGTTTCTGACACCACTTTCCTTGCTGATATTCCCTGTGGGAACAAGTCATAAGGAGCCATATCCCTGTTTCACACAAGCATTTGTTCTTGGATTTTCTTTTTTTTTATTTTTGTAATGTTTATTTACTTTGAAAGAGAGAAACAGAGACAGAGCATGAGCGGGGAAGGGGCAGAGAGAGAGGGAGACGCAGAATCTGAAGCAGGCTCCAGGCTCTGAGCTGTCAACACAGAGCCCAACGTGGGGCTCGAACTCACCAACCATGAGATCATGATCTGAGCCAAAGACGGATGCTCAACTAACTGAGCCCCCGAGACACCCCTGTTCCTGGATCTTAAGGACGGCCATCCTACTTTTCAGACTCCTTCAAAAGCAAAACCTGAGATGGGGACTTGGATGCAGGGTTTATTTGGGTGGTGACCACAGGAAGAAGGATGAGGGAGTAAGACAGTGATATGATGAAGAAAGAAAAGCCATTAAAGGTGTGCTAGGGAACTGGTTATCTCTGTGTGTAAGTAGAGTTCAATTTTGCTGGGGAGCCTCCAAGGAACTACGTAGAATGCAGAATTGATCCATTGGCTCTTGTCTCCCACTGACTGAAGACTACTCCTGGGAATATTAATGCCCCAGCCCCACCAGCCCGTGCATGGGTTTAGTGGCCTTCTACACTATGGAAAAGAGCTTTGAAGCACAAAAGCGTAGAGATCATGCAGTTATGTGCTTGGGGTGTGGAGCTGTCCGTCACTGAGGTGCTGAAATCAGGTACACAGAGTGGGTGTAGCGTTGAGCACAAAACTCCTCTCCTACAGTGACTGGTGGGCTACATGTCTTGCTGCCATTGATCCAGAACTGAAAGTTGTCCTCCTCTCTAGGTTCCCTTCTGAACAAAACGAGTTTTTAGGTATGGACATGTGACCCAAGCTTAGTAATCAGAGGCCTTCCTTGGGCTTTTCTTCCATGTGATGAAGACAAGAACAATTCACTAGAACTCAAACCCTCAGTGAGTCAATCCAGCCGCAATACCTGTGTGGCTCCTCCAGACCTCTAATAAGTTATACAAAGAAGTGGTGTTTTTTCCAACTATCACACCTGGGATCCACTTCCACATACCTGGGTAACTATAAATAAGCCTTACTGGCTTCCCTGTATCTAGTCTGTCCCATTTTTCAACCTACCACTAAAGGCTGTTTTCTGGAGAGATAATCTGATCAGCCATGTTGTTTGGAAATCCCCCAAATAGATCCCCACTGCCTTAGGTGACATAGTCTGACTTACATTGTCCTTCCTTCTTCCTTCCTGATCTGACCTCTGTCCTCTCTTATCTCCAACTTCATTTCCTCACATCTCTCCATATGTACTTTATCCTTTTACCTGTAAACCACTTGAAATCCCAGCATTTCCCTTACACTTCTGTCTTTACACTTGCTGTTCCTTATGCCTGAAATATTTTGTCCTTTCCATGTATGTCCTTCAAGATCCAACCCAAGAATTATCCCATTTGGAAACTGCTGGCTTTGGCTTCTCAGAACACGCCCACAAACTTCTTTCCCCATCCCTAGCCTATCAGTCAACCAGAGTCTTCCGTCCTTCTGAACAAAATGGAATCTAGGAATGGACAAGTTACCCAACATTCACAATCCGAGGTCTTCCTTGGAATTTTCTGTTAAAACTAGTGAGGAAGACAACCTCTTTTTCTGAGTTACGATGTTAGAGAGATGTGACTCTACAGCTGTCTGAAGCGATGCTTCTAACCACATGGGAACACTGAGCCTGTATTCTGAAACTAGGCCAATACACTGGGGCTATTAGTCTGGACACTTGGTTTCAAGTGACAGAAACCCAATTCAAACATATTTAAGCAAGTAAAAAGGAAGTTTATGGGCTCACATTATTGGGGAATCTAGGAGTATATATTCAACTCAGCTCAGGCGTGGCGGAATTCAGGAGCTTAACCAATAATCTCTCTCTCTCTCTCTCTCTCTCTCTCTCTCTCTCTCTCTCTCTCTCTCTCACACACACACACACACACACACACACACACACACACACACCCCTCCTACCAACTGCTTGGCCATTTCTTGCCTCTGCTTGACTTCACTCTACATGATATGGCCACCTCCACCCCACACACTCATTCTACTAGCTTACTAACAATGAAAAGCATACTTCCTCTCTCTTTTGTCATCATTTTAGCAATCCTAGAGAAGACTCTGATTGGCCCATCATGGTCATGTGCCCACCTCTATAGCTTGGGGTTCAGGAAGAATGGGTCACCATGATTCATAACCCTCGGGACCATAGAGCAGGAGTTGGAAGACTATGGCCCAGGGGTCAAATCTGGTCTGCCTCCTGCTTTTTTAAACAAAGGTTTATTGGAATACACTCATTCATTCGCATATTGTCTACAGTTGCTTTCATGCTATGATAACAGAGGTCAGTAGTTATGAAAAGAACTGTGTGGCCTTCAAAACCTAAAATAACTACTCTCTGGTCCTTCGCAGAAAATGTTTGCTGACCCCTGTCATAGATGATGGGAGGTTTGAGTTCCCCTTCTTGCTTAAAGCAAACTCCAGCCTTTCTTATTGGCTGTGTAACCTTAGGCATATCACAGCCTCTGAGCTGAGGGTCCCTTACCAATATGTTGGAAACAGCAATACCTTCTCCACAGGATGGAGAGGTAGATGGATGGCTGGATGTGTGCATGCATGCAAGCAAAGGACCTCCTACAAAAACTTATTTGTCCAACATTGCATTCCTTTGGAGTTAGGTTTAATTGGGGAAATGGTTAATCTGGAACGAGTGGAATGGGAGACATGCCAGGAAAATGCTCCTCTACAAAAAATAAAGAGCTTAATACAGGGTCACGACACAGTAAGCACTCAATACATGATAGACAAGAAAAGAAAAAAGTTAATGGAAATCCAAAGAAGGCAAAGCTGCCCCACTGAATGAAAACAAAATAAATAACTTTGTAAAGGTACAGACTGACTTTCAGCATTTTGTCCTGCCTCCTCCCTGCTGAGATCCTGAAGCAATTATGTCTCAATCAGAAGAATGCAATTTTTCCCCATTGTGAAGACAGGAAAGGAAGGTCCTGCTTTGATGTTCAAACACCTCATGATTTTTGGGTACAGCTGCAGGTAGCTACTAACCCAGAATGCAGTGGGTTGCTTATTTTGATGAGGGAGGGGGGTTTGTTCAAAGCTACTGGGGAAACAGAGCGTTTTCATTTTAATCAGAAGTGCTTCCAGAATAACTCTTCCTTAATTGCTCACAGAAGGTAGCACATCCACTTTTAATGGAACATTCTGAAGACTGAACAAGAGACAAAACTTTAAATGCCACATCTGCTTCCTATCAAGAGCCTCTTACTCTTTCTGGGACTCAGTTGCCTCGCTTGTAAAATGGGAAGACAACTCTTCACTTCTGTGACGATCCCTCTCACAGGCAGAGGCCAAATTGTGTCTCTAATTAATACTCCCCCCACTTGAAAGAAACACAATGTTTTCTGAGACCTAAACAATCCCAGAAGCACATTTACCCCTGACTTACCATGGACTAGGTTCTCTGCTAGGTGCTCTACATACATTGCCCAGCAAAATCCACATGTCCACCTGAGAAAGCAGGTGCTGTAACCATTCCCTTTTTCAGATGCAGAAACTAAGGCTTAGAGACCTGCTCTGCCTTGCCCAAGGCCATCCACCAAATCAGTGGTAGATCCAAGATTGGAACTTGGGTCTATCTGACTTGAAGTCTCTCATTCCTAACCATTTTATACTAGAGGAAACTGAGGCACCAAAAGGCTCGGTGAAGCAACTTGCAGTCAGATGATTCCATGGGAAAAACATTTTTTGGTACCATACTCCCAATTTCTCTGTAAGTGTGTGATTATTTCAAAAAAAAATTTTTCTATTTATGTAACAAAGAACATTTATCTACTGTATAAGATGTGAGTGCTAAGAACAGTGCCTGACATACAGTAAATTCTAAGACTAGCTGTTCTCCTTATCAGTATCTTCTTCCTCCTCTGAACCTGAGTAGAGAGACCATGAGGCACCCGCAGGTAAAAGTCAATTAATCTGGCCATCCAGGCACCAGCCCAGCAGCAACATTATCTATTAACAAATTGATCTTGCCCCAATATACCAAATACTTAGCAGCGACTCCTACAGAAGCAGCAAAACATTTGTTTCCTTTAGAGCATTTTACTGGCAAACAAGTCACACAATCCATCAGCAAATTCTGTCGGCTCAGCCGCCAGCACATATCCAGAACCCAAACGCTTCTCATCCCTCCGTGGCTAACACCCTGGATCCCGTCCCCGCCACCTAACTGATCCCCCTGACTTTACCCTGATATGCCTCGCAGTCTACTCTCAACACAGCAGGTGGTATAAATCCTGCTTTTAAAAGGAAAAAGAAAATCAGATCCCATTATTCCTCGGGTCAAAATTTTCCGGAGATGCCCTACTTCGGCTCAGACAGGAAGTCACTGACTTTGCTGTGGTCCGCAAGGCCCTACGCAGTCCGCCCCCAGGACCTCACCAGCTTCACCTCCTCCCATCCTTCCTCCTGTTCACTTTACCCCAGCCACGCTATTCCCAGAGCATGCCAGGGAGGCTCCTACCTCAGGGCCTCTGTACTGGCTGTTCCCTCTGTCTGAAATGCCATTCCCCTTAATCCACACAGCCAACTCCCTCCCCTTCTTCAGGTCTTTGCTCAAAAGTCACCTTCTAGGCATCTGACCCCCCCCACCCCCAGTTTAATACCACACCTTTGTCCCTTTCGCCCATGTCATTTTTCCCTGACCATCTTCACCTTCTAAAATCTCTGTATGATTTACACATTTTATTGGTTGCACTGTTTACAATTATCATAACATTAGCTCTTTGAGGGCAGAAGTATTGGCTGCTTATTTTCACCAAATATCCCAGCACCAAACACAATGCCTGAAATATGGCAAAAGTAATCAATATACATGTGTGAAGAATGAATGAATGAATGAATGAATGCCTTTGGATGAGGCAGAGGAAAGAAAGAACAAATGTGCATGGAAGCCACCGCAGGTCAGGGGTGCCCTCCAAGGCCAGAGCTTCATGTTCTCTCTCGGGTCCCTCATCAGCCCGCCAACCCGCCCACCCACTGGGACCTTGTGGTTATGGACACAAACACAGGGAGTGACTGGTGTTTCAAATGAAGGTTCCAGTCTGGTTGTTCCTCAAAAAGAATTGCCATACGATCCAATGACCCACTAATTCCACTTCTCACTATATACCCAAAAAAATTGGAAGCAGGAACTCAAATATTTGCATGCCCATGTTAATGGCAGAGCTATGCACAACAGCCAAATGGTGGAAACAACCCGAGTCCATTGACGGCTGGATGGATGGACAATGCGTGCTTCACACATACAATGGAATGTTATCTCAGCCTTTCAAGAGGAATAAAATTCTTTTTTAAATTGTTTTTATTTTTTATATTTCACAGAGAGAGAGAGAACAAGTGGGGAAGAGGGGCAGAGAAGAAGAAAGAGAGAGAGAGAAAGAGAATCTTAAGCAGGCTCCATGCTGAGCACAGAGCCCAACAGAGGTCCCAAGCCCATGACCCTGGGATCGTGACTTGAGCCAAAATCAAGAGTCTAATGCTTAATTGACTGAGCCTCGCAGGCGCCCCTGAAGAGGAATTAAATTCTAATATATGCTACCACATGGGTGAACCTCAAAAACATCATGCTAAGTAAAATAAGCCAGACACAAAAGGACAAACATTGTATGATTTCACTTAATTGAAGTACCTAGAATAGGCACGTTCATAGAAGCAGAGAGTGGAACAGTGGTTCCCAGAAGCTGGGGGAAGAGGAGAATGAGGAGTTATGGTTTGTTTGGGAGAGAGTTTCTGTTTGGGATGACGAGAAAGTTCTGGAATTGCATAGTGGTGATGGTTGCACAACATTGTGAAGATACTTAATGCCACTCAATTGTACACTTAAAAGTATTTAGAATGGGGGGCTCCTGGGGGGGGCTCAGCGAGTTGAGTGTCCCACTTCAGGTCAGGTCATGATCTCGCGGTCTGTGAGTTTAAGCCCCATGACAGACTTTGCTGTCGGCACAGAGCCCACTTTGGATCATCTGTCTCCCTCTCTCTCTGCCCCTCCCTTGCTCGCTCTTGTTCTCGCTCACTCACTCTCAAAAATAAATACACATTAAAATTTTTTTAAATTTAAAAAATGTTTAAAATCGTAAATTTTGGGGGTGCCTGGGAGGCTCAGTTGGTTAAGCATCCAACTTCAGCTCAGGTCATGATCTCACAGTTCGTGGGTTCGAGCCCTGCGTCAGGCTCTGTGCTGACAGCTCGGAGCCTGGAGCCTGCTTCGGATTCTCTCTCTCTCTCTCTCTCTCTCTCTCTCTCTCTCTCTTTCTGCCCCTCCCCTGCTCACTCTCTGTCTCTCAAAATAAATAAACATTTAAGAAAATTTTTTTTAATTTTAATGGTAAATTTTTATGTTACAAATATTTTACTACAACGAAGAAATGAAGGTTCATGTGCCCGATTGCCTGTAGTCAGTATCTCTGGTATTAAGGGACAGGTGGTTCTACAGCACTAACATGCAGAAACACCAAGATATGATGAAGTTTTTTTTAAAAATTCAAGCGGTATTTATACTATGAACCCATTTGTATTTGTTTTTAATTTTAATGTTTATTTTTGAGAGAGAGAGAGAGAGACATAGCATGAGAGGGGGAGAGGCAGAGAGAGAGGGAAACACAGAATCTGAAGCAGGATCCAAGCTCTGAGCTATCAGCACAGAGCCCGTCGCGGGGCTCGAACTCACAAACCTCGAGATCATGACCTGAGCTGAGGTCAGACGCTTAACCCACTGAGCCACCCAGGTGCCTTGAACTCATTTGTATTTTTAAAAATTAAAGATGAACATATATTCTTTAAGTCATTCAGTATATTTATGGAATGCTTTTAATATTTATTCGAGAGAGAGAGAGAGTGCCTTCAGATGTTTAAGCCTTCTGTGTGCCAGGCACGGTAGTAGGCACTAACATACAGCACTAGAAACCATCAAAACTCCCAGCTCCCATGTAGTTGGCATTCTTGTCAACAGTGTTACCTCGGGGGTGAGAAGAGATAGGTCTTTTTCCCCCCTTTTTGCCTTTCTGTACATTTGAATTCTTGTACCATGAACATATGTTACCGCTCTAATTTAAAGGCTATTTTTTGTAAAAAGACATACAAAAGGGGTGGGAATCTACCCCCAAAACCAAGAGCACACTGTATACACTCTATGTCAGCCAACTTGACAATAAATTATGCTTTAAATAAATAAATAAATAAATAAATAAATAAATAAATAAATAAAATGTAAAAAAAAAAAAAAAGGATGTATAAAGGGGGATGAGAAGACTCCACTTTTGGACCCCCCAAATCATTCCTCACTGTGCAAGTATTTCTCCTTGGCTTCCTCTTACCCACTCTGATAAGAAAATCTTAGTTCCACAAAGAAGAGATTTCTAGAAAATTCTAAACCTTCGTGAACTTTCATTCATGGAATGCAGACGAGATATCTGACCTTATGGAGCTTATAATCCAATGCAATATCCATCAAACAGCAGGTGTGTGGTTGTTAGAAGAACCTGTGTCCGTGAATGCAAATAAAGCACATGCTCTGAACACGGCCGTTCTGCACTCTTTATGACACATGGGGAAACTGAGGCCCCCAGAGAGGGTGGGGCCACCTCAGGTCACAGTGATTTTACCCCATCACTCCTGCAACCTGCTTCACCTTCTAGCCAGTATTACCAAGAGTCAGAAAGCCCTACCAAGGCAGTGGATGGAGACAGTTTCTTTAATAATTTAAAATGAAAAGTGCCATGGGGCGCCTGGGTGGCTCAGTCGGTTAAGTGGCTGACTTTAGCTTAGATCATGATCTCGTGGTCCATGAGTTCGAGCCCCACGTCAAGCTCTGGGCAGACAGCTCAGAGCCTTGAGCCTGCTTAGAGTTCTGTGTCCCCCTCTTTCTCTGAACCTCCCCTACTTGCTCTCTCTCTCTCCCCCAAAAATCAATAAACATTAAAGAAAAAATTTTTTAATTGTTTTTAATGAAAAGTGCCAGGAGCACCAAATAGGAAATCTCATTACTCTCAGAGATGAGTGGACATGAACTTTCCCGACTCTAAAATGGAATAAAATGGAAGGTAGCCCTACCTGAGGGCCACCAAGAGAGCTGATATACTCCACATCAAAGAGCCACCCAAATAAACATTGCTGGTTTTAAATTTCTATGAGTGAATGGGGCATCTGGGTGGCGCAGTCGGTTAAGCGTCCGACTTCAGCCAGGTCACGATCTCGCGGTCCGGGAGTTCGAGCCCCGCGTCAGGCTCTGGGCTGACGGCTCAGAGCCTGGAACTTGTTTCCGATTCTGTGTCTCCCTCTCTCTCTGCCCCTCCCCCATTCATGCTCTGTCTCTCTCTGTCCCAAAAATAAATAAACGTTGAAAAAAAAAATTTTTAAATAAAAATAAGAATAAATTTCTATGAGTGAACAACCAACCACCTTGAATTTTGAATCAGTAATTTCGTATTTGAGAATGTCAACTAAGAAAGCAACACTAAGTACAAGGAGGGGGAAAAACACTGGGCACATGATACGTACAGAGAAAAATGAAAACCTAAATGTCTGTGAATGGAGGAATGGGTTCGCGTGTCGCACTCAGCAGAGCATTCTTCAGCCATAACAAGTCGTGTTTGCGATACATTTATATTATGGGGAATAGTTATGTCATCGGGTGAAGTAAAAAAAAAAATAGCAAATAGAATTGCACCCATACACTGTAGTGAGTGCAGTTGCAATGGATTAAAAACTAAGCGCATAAAAATACCAGCAGGAAACACACTAAACATTAACGGTGGTTGTCTCCATCTGTCTCCATCTGGATGTTCCAAATTGCCTACAACGATCATAGACCTATTCCTTTCAACATAAGAGAAAAGTGAATTTCGTTTTTAATATGTTGAATAATATCGTGAAGATGCATAGTCCAGGTTTCCCTCCCCTCACCAAATGAGTCTTGTATCCTGAAGACTGATAGCAATATCATCGCGATGATCAGGCACATTTATGAAGCACTGGCCATTGAGTCAGGCTACTCCTCTAAGCACCTGACTTTTATTAACCCACTGAAACCTTTGCTCACTCACTCTGTTCCACCTGCACTACCCTCCTTGCTGTTCTTCAAACTTCTTTGCTGCCTCAGGGCCTTTGCACTTACAGTTCCTTTTGCCTGGAATGCTCTGACCCAAGACGTACATGCACATGGCTCACTTTCTCCAGGTCTGCTCAAATGTCGCCTACCAGCTGGCACAGTATACACTCTTCCTCTCTAGCCCCATTACTCTGGTTTTTCTACGTGGTACTTATTCCGCCTGTCATATAATGTAGTTTGCTTACTGCCCGTCTGTCATCCTCTGCCCATTAGCACATCTGTCTGTTTTACTCACTGCTATCTCCAGCACTGAGAATAACACACCTATCACATAGATGTACAGTAAAAAGTGAATAAAAACAGCAATCCTATGAGGTAGGAACCTTTATTATTCCCATTTTACAGATTACAAAACTGAGACACAAGTTCTAAGCTACTTATTCAAGGTCATAGGGCCAGTAAGTGGCAGAGCTGTGGTCCAGATGCAGACAGTCTGGTGCCAGAACCTACATTCTTTTGTTTTTTAATTTGGGAGAGAGAGAAAGAGACAGCAGGGGAGTGGGGCAGAGGGGGGGGGAGAGAGAGAGAGAGAGAGAGAGAGAGAGAGAATCCCAAGCAGCCTCCATGCTTTGTGCAGAACCCCACACGAGGCTCAATCCCAAGACCCTGGGATCACAACCTGAGCCAAAATCAAGAGTTGGACCCTCCACCGACGGAGCCGCCCAGGCGCCCGGCCCCCCAGAACCTACATTCTTAACCATGAAATGGCTTGGAGTGGGGTGGAGTTACAACACTTAAAGTATAGATGAAATGGAACAGATTTTATAGAGATATCATCAGGAAAGACAGGCCAAGGGAAGCATAACTTCCATTCATTAAGCATAAAATTTGGGCCTTTGAGACAGAAAAAAACAAAACTGGTTTGTGCGAGGACATTGCACACGGACTCCTTGATTCTTGGCATATTCTGGGCTCAGGAAGAATCAAGGCTCATCTCTGGCTAAACCCGCACTTCACAGCACGCCGGGGCCTGAAACAATTAGCAGTTCCCCAAATTAGGGGATGTGTACCCTGCAGTGTCAGCAAAGCGCCCATTCACAAAGTGACGTCTGCATTTACCTTCAGGACCCACCTGCAAGCTGGGGACTGTGGCCGGCCGCCAGCAACAGGAGGACAGTGTGCCTTGTTCGCTGCTGAGTCCCAGGCCCCTCAAGGGGCATCTGGCAGGCAATCAGCCAACAACGAATATCAAAAGTGGAATGAATACTAGAGATGAGACAACGGGGGGCTCGGAAAGGACACCACTTTTCCAAAGTCACTCATCACTCACAGGCAGCCAGTTCCTTTGATTCCGGCTCCCCGGGGAGTGTTGTTACTCCTGCAGGACAAGGGCAATTCAAACTGCCAGACAGACCTCACGGCACACTTGATGATTTTAAGGTGGAGAGGAAGGAAATTCCGCAAACCTTTGGGGGCACCGCCCTGAGGGCCATGACGGGCACAGTTCAGATCTCCCGGCTGCCAGGACTGGGACTGGCTGACAGCCTCCAGCTACTACACCTTCCAGAGACCTCCCAACACCCACTTTCCTGGGGCTGCTCCCACCCAATGACTGAGCACGGCATGAGTGACACCACTGGCCACTCATAGTGGACACAGGATTCCTTGAAGGGCAGTCCTCACTCTGGGGCTCTCGATCAGCCTGACCGAGACCTTCCCACTCAGCCCTCCTTCCTGCCCCTTCCTTTCCACAGCTCTCAACCCCCCCATCACACTCTGTTCCTGTTCCCCCTCCTCCTCATCCTTCACAGACACTCACCCCCATAATTCTCTCCTGACATCTGAACTGGCACAGACGGATTCTCAGATACAAACCCGATTCATCCAATAGGATTTCAAAGGATTCTGGGTGATCGCAGAAGGGTGAACAGCATCTCCCTACAAAGACGACTATGCCCTAATCCATGGAACCTAGGGATATGTCACCTTATATGGTGAAAGGACTTTGGAGATGTGACTAAGTCAGGGATCTTGAGCAAGGGAAGAAAATCTACCTGGATTTTCTAGGTGAACCCAGTGAAATTACAAAGGCCCTTGTAAGAGGGAGGTGGGTCAGAGAGAGAGAGAGAGAGAGAAGTTACACTGCTGGCTTCAGAGATGGAGGAAGGGGCCGTGAGCGCCCTCTAGCGCCTGGCAGAGGCAAATGATGGATTCTTCCACGGAGCCTGTAGAAGAAAACTGCAGGCGTTTTTAATTTTCTTAATGTTTATTTATTTTTGAGAGAGAGAGAGAGAGCCAGGGAGGGGCAGAGAGAAAGTGAGACACGGCTCCAGGCTCTGAGCTGTCACCACAGAGCCCGATGCAGGGCTCGAACTCACGAACCGCGAGATCATGACCTGAGCTGAAGTCAGACGCTTAATGGACTGAGCCACCCAGGCACCCCTGCTGGAGCTGCCTTTGTAAACGAATACAGTAATGAAGTAAAAGGGGGGGGGGAGTAGCTGGATCATCACACGGAGAAAATTTTACACTCAAGACACTCCAGCTTTATCCTAAAGACATCATATTTCAGGGACGCTGCTGCGGGAACAGCAAACAGAAATCCATCTCGGACATTCACACATGCCCTTGGCTGGGTGGAGGACACTGCTCAAACTGACTTGTTCTTGGGTGCTTTGAGGCAGGTGGGCCCCCAGAGAGACACATGTGCTCACACTGCCACTGTCAAGGTCGGAGGCCAGTCTGGATTTCAAACCCCAGCTCTGCCACTGTGTTTATCAGCTGTGGGACCTTGAGTGAGTCACCCAGCAGCCTGAGCCACCATTCCCTTCCCAGACTCCAGAATCACGGGGCTGGTCAGGCCTGCTTCTAGGGGTTCTCTAGATGTGTGAGGTCATGGAGGGGCTAACAGAGCGACCGGCCCGAGAAGGGCTCAGGAAATGGTGACGATTCATGACAGGACTAAGCAGCACTCCTCCAAGAAGAAAACAGGCTTCTGGAACCTGCATTTTTTTTTTTTAATTTTAATTCACCCATTGCACAAATATTTATGTGGACAGTCACCGAGGTGTTGTCCTAGAGCAGGGGACAGCAAACTTTTGGAAAGGGCCAGATGGTAACTATTTTAGGCTTTGCAGCACGTATGGTCTCTGTCACCACTCAAATCTGCCATCATAGAGAGAAAACAGCTACGCACATAAATGAATGAGCGTGGCTGTGTTCTAATAAAACTTTATTTACAGGGGCGCCTGGGTGGCTCAGTTGGTTGAGCGTCTGATTCTTGATTTCGGCTCAGGTCATGATCCCAGGGTCGTGGGATTGAGCTCGAGTCAGCCCCTCTCTCCCCCTCCCATGCTCACTTGCTCTCTCTCAAAAAAAAAAAAACTTTATTTACAAAATCAAGCCACTGGTCCACAGGTCATAGTCTGTTGACCTCTGTCCTAGATACTAAATATACATCAGAGAATAAGATAGACATGGTTCTTGCACTCATGAAATTTCCCATCTGCCTTCAATATTTTTCTTAAAAAAAAAAAAAAGCAGCTGGCTTCTTTTCCTTCTCTGTAAAACTTCGGTGGTGCAGCATAGAGCCCAAGCTTTGGAACGAGGCCTCCAAGGCTACGGCCCTGCTCCATCACTGGGCTAGCTGTGTGACTTTCAGCTAGTTACTTCACCTCTCTGTGCGCTGGAGTTTCTTCATGGGTCAGAGGAGATGAGAATAGCACCTGCTCCCAGGATGCCGTGGGAACTCAGTGAGGCAGTTGTCGGCACCCACAGAGACAACCATGGCTTTATTATT
This sequence comes from Lynx rufus, assembly GCF_022079265.1. Taxonomy (NCBI): domain Eukaryota; kingdom Metazoa; phylum Chordata; class Mammalia; order Carnivora; family Felidae; genus Lynx; species Lynx rufus. The sequence continues at coordinate 4,899,454 of NW_025814839.1, read as the reverse complement.
AAAAGTTGCTAATGATGATAGAGCACTGAGTACCCACCGGTGCCATGAGAACCACCATCACACCTCCTCTCTAAGGTCGGATAATTGCGCCCATTTTGAAGATGAGGAAACAAAGGCTCAGGGAGGTGACATGACTGACGGAGCCACACTGCCAGTACGCCACCCGATTTTACCCCACTTGTGTCCGGCTCCGGAGGTGGGTGCCCTCGGTCACTATACTCAGGAGCCCCACGTGCTTAACTCACGTCCTCTTCTCTGATTTTTCAGGGAAGATAGTAACTACTCGTGTTTTGGATCCTTCCAACTCCAAAGCACCAAGTAGAAAATAAATTTAATTTTGAAACCCTGCTGAGGTCCCCGGGCACCTGTTGAAAAATTTCATGAGTCTGCGTGGGGAGGAGGAGGGAAGATTCATATCCCCCTCAGACCCTCCCTCCTCGCTCCCCCCAAGGCGTTTTGACCAGGCACAGAGCACGTGAGATCCAGCCCCTGAGTCTTGACTGTCCCCAGCTTCACACCCTCCCCACCAATTCGGCGACAGCGGGCTCTTTTTACTCCTCTCAGCTAGACTTCTCAGCTAGGCTTCTGAGAGAGCTGTCCAAGCTCCCAGCCCTCCCTCTCCTGCTCAAGCGTTCGTTCAACCCTTCAGCAGGCATTTGCTGAGCGCCTACTGTGTGCCTGACTTCATGCTGAGTGACGGGGACACGTAGTGCCCAAGACAGAGCCCGTCCGCCTCCAGAGGGGAAGCCTGGCGTGAATGACGACATCAGTGGGGAAGCCTCAACAGGAAATGCCAGGTATGGGAGCAGAGCTTCAGTCCCGCTGGGAATGTACTTGACCCGACTGAACCGCACACTGAAAAATGGTTCAAGGGGTACATTTCATGTGCATTTTATCACAATTTTTTTTAAATGCCCTTCAGGGGTGCCTGGGTGGGTGGCTCAGTCGGTTGAGCGTCTGACTTTGGCTCAGGTCATGGTCTCGCTTCCGTGGGCTCGAGCCCCGCATCGGGCTCTGTGCTGACAGCTCAGAGCCTGGACCGCGCTTTGGATTCTGTGTCTCCCTCTCTCTCCCCCACTCATGCTCTCTCTCCTTCAAAAACAGATACAATAAAAACATTTAAAAATGCCCTTCGGCAATTGGTGAGCCTTTCTCCTTTCCATCTCCTTTCAAGGTGCGTCCCTGGACAGTGAACTATACGACTTTACCCACTCTCATTCAGGAATTAAGTGTTCCAAATCTGTGAATTTGCCAGATACTTGAAGCTTATTCCCACAGTGGAAAGGAATCTAGCACGTGCTGGGAGCCTGCTGGGAGCCCCTGAGGAGAAGCTCTCACATTTAACACTCATGACCGCTCGGCCACGTAGGTATTTTTTCTTCCCATTTTATGGATGACACAACTGAGGCTCAAGAAGCCTGAGGACATCACTTGACAATTCCTAGCTAAGAAATGGTAAAGCAGGACTTGGACCCACATGTGTCCGGTCACGGTGCCTGTGATTATTTCTCTATTCACACTGTCTTTACAACACCGAACTTTCAAAATAAAATTGTTTCTTTCTTAAACAGAACACATATTCCCCAGTGAATGTAAATTAGCCTCAGGACGCCAGCATTTCCCAAAGCGCGTGTCATGCTTTAATTTCCAGAATGTTAATAGATGCATGAGAGAAAAAAAAAAATGCCGCATGCACGAATGTTTGGGAAACACTGGGTAATTGTACTTTCTTCCTGGCAGGACTTCTCAGAACCTTTATTAGGCAAGTTTGCGTTGTGAATCCATAAGAGGAATCCTAAACAATGCAGTTTCCAAGACCTGACCTCAGAACCCCTTTCGACACAGCACCTTGAAGTACATGTTGAGAAACTGGTCAGTCGTTCTCAAACTTCCGTGGGCATGAGAACCACAGGGATGCTTGTGAAAGGGCAGATTGCTAAGCCTCACGGCTGAGGGCTGTTCTGGAAAGTCAGACAATCTGGGGAGCATCTGGAGTCTGAGCCGCATCTAACGCTGCTGGTCTGCAGACAGTCCTGTGAGGGTCACTCACTAGAGGCTGGTGTTGAGCTTAGTTCTGGAGCTGCTCTAGCAGTGGACTCGCTCAGAGCAAGTGAAGACACAGGATTAAGAAGAAATCAGAAGGCCAGCTGAGGCAAGCCTCAAACATGAGTGAATGAGTGAATGAACGAAATGGGTTAGTTCTCAAAAAAGGCGGGGGGCACCTGGGTGGCTCAGTCAGTTGAGCGTCCGACTCTTGACTTTGGCCCAGGTCACGATCTGGCAGTGCAAAGCCCACTCAGGATGCTCTCTCCCCCTTTCTCTCTGCCCCTCCCCCTGCTTGCTCTTGCTCTCTCTCTCTCAAAAATAAATAAATAAGCATTTTTTTAAAACGAGTTAGCTGTCAATTGAACAAAGATCCAGGATGGTCCAGAAATTCCATGTTTTAACAAGCAAGAATTGATCAAAAGGAAAACATATCCATCAGCCAGAACTCTCAGCAACCGAGAGAAATCGAAACCATTTTCACGTTTCAGTGCTCTTGGTACACTGATAAATAATGCAGAAAGGCCAAAAGAGAGGAACAGAAACTGTGGGATACTTTGCATGTGGACACTTAATAAAGTGGTGATTTCCAGCCATACATGTGACTGCATGTATAACCTAATGTGGAGAGAGCATCAGAAGTCTCCATTTGAATCCTTTCCTAAAAGCTAGGCCAGACCTGCCTCCCTTTGTTGCAAGCCCTGGGCTGTTGGACACACAGACGAGAACCTATCTACCCACCAGTGCTAGAAGTGCAACTTACTAAGCTCCAGTCCGTTGTTACAATGAGCATCGTTCTCTTTAACTGTGTAGCAAATGCAAGTGGTTGTCCTTCCCAATATTGTCTTCCTTCCTCCTCTCTGCGAAAACTGCACTTTTGCCCAGGGGTCTGCTCACCTTAGTTATGGTTATCTTCTGCTGTATAAGAAACCACTCCACAACTTTGTGGGGTTTCTTTTCTCAAAGTTTATTTATTTTGAGAGAGAGAGAACAAGCAGGGCCGGAGAAAGGGAGAGAGAGAGAGAGAGAGAGAGAGAGAGAGAGAGAGAGAGAGAATCCTAAGCAGGCTCTGTGCTGTGAGCACAGAGCTCGACGCGGGGCTCAAACTCACAAACCATGAGATCATGACCTGAGCCAAAATCAAGAGTTGGATGCCTAACCGACTAAGCCACCCAGGCACCCCAAACTTAGTGGTTTAAAATGACAACAACTGGGGCAACTGGGTGGCTCAGTCGGTTAAGGTCTGACTCTTGATTTCAGCTCAGGTCCTGATCTCATGGTTTATGGGATCATGCCCCGCATCGGGCTCCATGATGACAGCGTGGGGCCTGCTTGGGATTCTCTCTCTCCCTCTCCCTCTCTCTCTCTCTCTCTGCCCTTTTCCTTGCTTGCTCTCTTTCAAAATAAATACACTTTAAAAAATAAAACGATAACCACCATTTATTTTGCTCAGAAATCTGCAGCTTGGACAGATCTCAGTGAGGATAGCTCATCCTTGCTCCATACAATGTGGGGGGCCTGACCAGAAGTGGGGGGCTCACTTTCAAGATGGCTCACTCACACGGCTGGCCAGAGGGTACTGGCTGTTGGGTAGAGCTCGGCCATGACTGTGGGCTGGGAGCCTTGGCTGCTCCAAAATGGAACTCTCCATAAGCCGTTTGGGCTTCTCACAGCATGGCAGCTGGGTTCCAAGAAAACAAGATGGAAGCTATGCTGGGTTTATATAATCTCGTCTCAGAAGCCACATGGTTTCACATCACCATGGTCACAAGCTTGCTCAGACTCAAGGGGAGAGGGCACAGACACTGCCACTTAATGGAAAGAGTACCAAGATCACATTAGAAGGGAGCGTGCAATCCACCACAAGGTTCCGGGGTGGCCCATTCCCGTGGCCCATCCCGCGTGGTCATCCCCGTGGCCCACCCCCCATGGTCATCCCCGTGGCCCATCCCCCGTGGTCATCCCCGTGCCCATCCCCCATGGTCATCTCCGTGGCCCATTCCTGTGGTCATCCCCGTGGCCCATCCCCCGTGGTCATCCCCGTGGCCCATTCCTGTGGTCATCATTCTGGCTCCATCCCCTGTGACTGGCTGAGGCTTGTGATGTGGTTTTAGCCAGTGAATTGTGAGTCGCTGAGGTCTTCAGAAGAGGGTATGTTTGCTCTTAAAAAGAGACACACAGAAGGAAATGGAATTTCCTTCATGACTGGACATTAAACTGCACCTGAAAATGACATCCAGAATGAGGAGAGCATCTTGTGACCATTAGGGTTGCGGACGTTAAGGCGGGAGAGGAGAAGTAAGAGATGTACGTTGGTCCTTGGTGATGTTATCAAGGCACTGAATTAATCCTGGAGTCACTGCGACCTGAGATAATAAATTTCCCTTGGTGCTTAAGCCAGTTGCATGAGATTTTTGTCACAATAAAAGCATCCTTGTTGATACAAACAGCTACCATTTACTGAGCTATTACTACGTGCCCACAGCACATAGTACCACAACTCTGCCACTGAGCCCAGCGCGGTACGTTTATCAGATTTAATCCTCACAGCAAACCCTCAAGGCAGGTACAGCTATTAGCCTCATCGTATAGAGAGAAAACTGAAAATCAGAGACCACACGAACACTGCTCAGGTTTCCGCCGCAAGGGGGAGAGCTGGGATTTGAACCTCGGGTGGAAGCCCGTGTAATTCATCACTCTCCTCTAAAGCTGCCTCAGGGACTGTTGTCCACTGGCTCTCTGCCCCCCTCCCCCCGCCCCCTCCATTCAGAACCCCACTCCTATTTGCAAGTTGATTCAGACAGCAGCTGTTGCAGCCATGAATCAGATCTACTAGAAGCAATTGCAATCTTCAAACAATTCTATGAAGATACTTAAGGGCCACACTATAAAATCCAAACCAGATGTGATTTACCACCGAGGACAGCGGTTCCAGCTGGAAAGATGGGGGTTGCCGAGGAGAGCTCTCTCCGCTTTGAAACACCCTACACCTGCCTCCTCAAAAGTGAGATTCCAATGTAGATTGAGTACTGCTTACAGAATTTTTTTTGGTTGTGATAACAATCTTAAAAACACAGATCGAGTGCTTTGCTCAAGTGTTTAAAGCACACCTTTCAGAAAAACAACAAATCTTCCTGGCAGTAAACGGAGCAGATCCATAAAGTGCTTGGATGATCTATACCCAGAGAATCTAGAAAAAGCCACAGAGATAAGAATATCATCCGACAAAAGCAAAGAAACCAGCAGACGTTTAATGAAACCATGTGCATTGGGGCGCCTGGGTGGCTCAGTCGGTTCAGCATCCGACTTCAGCTCAGGTCATGATCTCACGGCTTGTGAGTTGGGCTCTGTGCTGGGCTCAGAGCCTGGAGCCTGCTTCGGATTCTGTGTCCCTCACTCGCTCTACTCCTCCCCCACTCATTCTCTCTCTCTCTCTCTCTCTCAAGAATAAATAAAACATATGGAAAAAAATGAGGGATGCCTGGGTGGTTCAGTCGGGTAAGTGTCCGACTTCAGCTCAGGTCATGATCTCACGGCTTGTGAGTTGGGCTCTGTGCTGGGCTCAGAGCCTGGAGCCTGCTTCGGATTCTGTGTCTCCCTCTCTCTCTCTCTCTCTCTGCCCCTCCCCCACTTACACTCTGTCTCTCTCTGTCACAAATAAAATTAAAACATCAAAAAAAAATTTTTTTAATGAAACTACGTGTACTAACTTCAAACAAGGCAGAAACACACATACTGACATCAGACAATATGACCATTCATTGTGGGGTCAAAAGAATCAAGGGTGACATTAAAATGGATAATGCCTGGTGGTTTGATGTAATAACTATCAGTTCAAATTCCAGAACTTGTCAGCTTCATTTCTGCAACTCTCTCAGTTATCTGCTTATTTAACTTACCAGTCAGAACGCTTTATGTTATATCTGAACAAAACCCCACTTTATAAGTCTCTTTATTTAAAAATTTTTTTTTAACGTTTATTTATTTTTGAGACAGAGAGAGACAGAGCATGAACGGGGGAGGGTCAGAGAGAGAGAGGGAGACACAGAATCTGAAATAGGCTCCAGGCTCTGAGCTGTCAGCACAGAGCCCGACGCGGGGCTTGAACTCATGAACCATGAGATCATGACCTGAGCCGAAGTCGGACGCTTAACTGACTGAGCCACCCAGGCGCCCCTATAAGTTCCTTTAAAATGAGAGTCTATTGTTTCAGGTAAATAAAATGATCAAGGGCTTCAGGTACAGCTGAATCCAGGCACTCAAATGATATGATGAAGGCTCAGTCTCTTCCCAGGTCACGATTCTGTTTTTCTCTGTGTGGAACGAACGAAGGCAGCTGTATCTTTACCACATCTCAAGCCACACAGGAGTCCACTTATCTTTCTTCTAACAATACAGCCACAGATCTCCACAATTCCCAGCACTTGTCTGAGATGAAGAGCCTGGCCTCCACATTCAACCGCATTTACTATCCCTCTCTGATCCCACAGGGTTACAGCATCCTATTCCAAGCCTCAGCTAGAGTCCTGGGATACACTCACCAGACTAAAGTAAGCAAGGAGTGATTTTACTGCGCAGCTTTGAATTTAACAGAGCCGAGAGATGCGGGCTGGCTGCAAGAGGCAAAAATTAAATGGTGACCTTTTCAAAATTTGCTTTCTCCGATGCAAATGTTAGCCCGTGGCTGCAACCAGACATTTATCATGTCTGATTAGTAGATTTATAGTAAGACAATTCTAAACACACAGAAAACAGAAACATGCCCTCATGTAACTGTACCCAGCCCCCTTTCTTAACCAAGCTGCTTATATTTCATGGCTCAATGTGACCAGTCACTTGCCATGCCCCAGATACACAAATGTCCCATTAAGAATGACTGCATCTACACGGCTGCTACTTGTTTCCACATCAGTGCTGGGGAGCTGGGGGGAGGGAAGGTACGTCAGCGGAGAGAGCAAGAAACTGGCACAGAAAAGGGAAGGAAAAATCTAGAGTGTTAAGAGGGAGACATCAGAGACTGAAGGATTCCCGCTTGTCACGTTCATCGTTCTTCAGGCTCCTCTGAGAATTTCCAAAAGTGACGGAGATTTGCCAAGGGTATTAAATTTCGTGGCCACCATCCCCTGTCTCCGCAGAGCCTGCACAGCCTCAGATTTGTTGGACAGTTGATTCAATCGAAATTTGGTGAACTAAGCATCTACCGCTCCAAACTGGGATGCTATTCAATTCAAACAATATTTATTGGGCATCGAGTGTCCCACGATTACTGTCCTGAGAGGAAATGAGAGAAGGGAGAAAAGGAAGAGACGGGGGTTGGGGGGGAGAAAGGGGGAAGGGGGCAGGGAAGGGAAGGGAAGAGGAGGGACAGTTAATGAGCATCTGTGTGATGTGTCACGAGGCTGTGTCGTGCAGTGGTTAAGGTCACAGCCTTCAGCCAGAGCCCGATCTTGATCTTGAACCCCGGCCCCACTGTTCCCCAGCTGTGTGACTCCTGATGGGTCACCAGACCTCTGTGAGCTTCCGCTGCCTTCTTTGTAAAATGGAGATAAACCTAAGCTCACGGTACAGGTGTCAGTGCAATGTGTGTGGATAGGTCGTGGATCCGGAGCTTACCCTGGGGCCTCAGCCCTTCGGTGTCCTCCAGTTGCCAGCATCTGCATCTTTGCGGGGCTCTTTGCAGCAGCACAGAAATCTCTCTGGCCGTGTAAGCAGAGCGAGCAGCGCCAGGCGTTAGCTGCACCCCCACCCAGGAGGGAACCTTTACTTTACCCCTTGGCCCACTCTGGAGGTGGGCCTAAAGCGTCCCCTGTTTTTCCACCCTCCCTCCCTTTACCACTCACACTCTTGTAGCACCTCCCAAATAAACCACTTGCACAGGAATCCTTGCCTCGGGATCAGCGTCTTAACAGAGAGGCTCAGAGAGGCTGAGGCAATTGCCCAGGGACACATAGCTATTAAATAAGGGCAGCTCTGAACTAGACCCGTCTCATTCCCTAAAGGCTGTAATCACTTGCCATCTCTCCCTAAAACTAATGACATGTCCGCGTTGAGGGAGGGTAGCACCGATCAGAGGTTCTCCTAAGTACCCACGTTAAACGGAACACACTGCCGACCTCGGCCATCTCCTCCTCCTCGTTCCACGGAGGACACGTTGCATTTCCTCTAACATCTCGAGTCTCCTCATCCCAACACAGGGCAAGGTGGTAATCCTCTGCAATCCCCATCTTAAGGTACTTGAATAGATGATAAGGGAGCACTTCCAGAGACCCATTCCCAAAAACAACGATCCCATGAGATGTTGGTATTAAAAAAAAAAATAGTAACAGTTCCGGGAGTAAAACCAGTTGGGACAGTTCTGGACTTGCTAACCCCCTCTTGGGGCCTTACAACACCATGAAGACATTAAAGCATAAAAGGGTCTAAGAAATCCTGTGGAAACAACTCTGTTTAACCCAGTGCTTTCCAGGCTTTTTTTTTTTTCCCCGACTATAAAACCCTTTTCAAGTTATCATTTATCAAGTTCCCTGTAAAACCAGGTTCTGTAGAACATTTTGACAAATACTAGATAAGGGGTCGATCAGAGGTAGAGGCCATCACCTTGCTTGTTATGTAGGATTTAATTAACCTGGGGGGTTATCTAATTAGCGTGTGTGGATCTGGCCATGGGGATACGATGTTCATGGGTTTTTTTTTTTTTTTAAGTTTTTTTTTTTCAACGTTTATTTATTTTTGGGACAGAGAGAGACAGAGCATGAACGGGGGAGGGGCAGAGAGAGAGGGAGACACAGAACCGGAAACAGGCTCCAGGCTCTGAGCCATCAGCCCAGAGCCCGACGCGGGGCTCGAACTCACGGACCGCGAGATCGTGACCTGGCTGAAGTCGGACGCTTAACCGACTGAGCCACCCAGGCGCCCCTGTTCATGGGTTTATGTAGCACACTTAAGGCCAACAGATGCATCCAGGAATATTATGATGTCACTGGCAGGTACTTACTATGTATATCTCGACATGCCGATAAGCCAAAGGATGTGGGAGAACCCGGTGGACCATCAAAAACTCTGTCCCCAGGGGGCGACTGGGTGGCTCAGTTGGTTGAGCGTCTGACTTCAGTTCAGGTCACGATCTCGCGGTCCGTGAGTTCAAGCCCCGAGTCGGGCTCTGTGCTGACGGCTCGGAGCCTGGAACCTGCTTCGGATTCTGCGTCTCCCTCTCTCTCTGCCCCTCCCCCGTTCATGCTCTGTCTCTCTCTGTCTCAAAAATAAATAAACGTTAAAAATTTAAAAAGCACAAGGCATGTACTGGTCGGAGCAGAGCACTGGAGAACTGGAGCGAGCTTTAGAGACCCGCGAACACCCAGCAAAGACCCTCTCCGTGGCCTCGCCTGGAGGACCGAATGCGATTTGAAAAGAGAACACAGTGTTCTCTACGCGATGCCTGGGGCTCTGCAATGCCGGCCATCTCACGTACCACGTGCGGGGGGCACACATCCCACATCGGGGGAGACACTGCACAAATTCATCGTATGAGTCGCCAAGGAAACAGCGACAGACACGGATGTCACCCACTCAAACCGGTGACCCGTTTATTTTTTAAATTGGCACTGAACACGACCATCACCGCCAGCCCTGAGAATCCTGACCTTTGGGCAGACGGCACTTCCTTCCTGCTGGACTCGGAACGTGGAGACCGTCTTTCAGACGGAAAATCAGGGAGCAGAGAAGTTCAAGCAGGGTGAGTCGGGGGGGGGGGAGGGAAGTCAAGAGAGATCCAGAAAACTTGCTGAGGGTCACCTGGCTGAACGGAGATGTGGATGGACCCCACCCCAGGTTTTGAGACATTCATAAATTCTCAGCTTCGAGAAATATGTAGTCTCTAAGCTCAAAATCATCAGCAAAGATTTGTTGTCTCTCAACGAAAAACATGAGTCCTCGTGAAAACAAAGATAACATGACTCACAATTGCTATTTTAGGTGTTTGGGTTTTTTTTTTTTTTTAAGTTTTATCTATTCATTTTGAGAGAGAGAGAACGAGTGGAGGAAAGAGCAGAGAGAAAGGGGGACAGAGGATCTGAAGCGGGCCCTCTGCTGACAGCCCAGAGACTGATGTGGGGCTCGAACTCACGAACCGTGAGATCATGACCTGAGCCGAAGACGGACGCTTAACCACTGAGCCACCCAGGCGTCCCAACAATCACTGTTTTGAAAGATGATTCATGAAGATCAAGTTTTTAAATATAAGCTCCTTCAAATGGCCTAAAGGCCCCGCGATTCAGCCCTGTCCCTCTCGCAGACTTCGCCTCTCCCCTCCCCTAGTCCCCATGCTCCGGCCGCACTGGCCAACAGTTATAGGGGGCTGTCCTGTGGCTCCAGGGGTCTTAGCGGCGCCCCTGGCCTCTACCTGCTAGATGCCACCAGCACCAGCTCCCTCAATTACGACCATCAAAACTGTCTCCAGGCATGGCCCAATGTGACCTGGAGGGGAAGGAGCACCAGTGACACCCTCTGTTGTATCTTGTGTGTGTGTGTATATAAAAGCTGATCTCGAATGCCTCTAAGAGAGGCATTCTAAACATGTTCAGCCCTCCAAGGAGGGGGGGTTCTATCACTTGGAGGACCCCTTGGGCTTTATTCACTGTGACAGATTTGGGGCACACAGGCTCGCGCCCAGGCTGGGGCGGGCTGGCTTTGCTTGTGTGAGAAAGGGGGAGGGACTGGATGGGGCGTTTCAAGAAAGAGTTGCAGGAGTCAGAGGCTGGACCCCTCACCCCAGTGGGAAGGGAAACTCAATGGCAGGTCGTTGCAAAGAGAAGAACGGAAATGTCCGACGAGGACTTTTTCTTTGAGGTGTCAATGCAGGTTTGTGTTTTGCAAGGCGGCCTCTGTGTCACAACGAAATCTCCAGCAAAGTCCACACTGCTCAGTAATGCTTTCGTGTGACGGGTTTCCCCCGGGGACCCTGAAGAGACACCAAGTTTTGTGTCTAAGCTGCCACGAAGTTAAAACAGAAACAACACGAGCACAGGCAGAGGCCAGAGGACAAGGGGGCGGTGGTTATCGGAGTTGCCCTCTGAGCAGCGGTAGAAATTCTACAGACAGAGGCAGGTTGGGGGCAAGGCAGCTCCCACATCGCCCTGTTTCCTCCCCGGAATATCCCCCCACCCGCCACACCTGTCCACCCTGCCAGTCTGTCAGGCCAGCCGGGTGTCTGCTTAGCCATCACTCCCCACCCCAGGAACTGGGTGCACCATGTCGTAATAACCTGTCGCATGTCTGTCTCCCCTCCCCCGCTGCCAACTGAGAGAGAATGGTGACAAGGACTGTGTCTGTCTGTTCACCCCTGTAGCTCCCCTGCCTACCTGGCCCCGAGGGAGCCGTCCAAACTGTTCAGCACTGCACGCCCCACTGGCCAGAAGAGCAGGAGATACGGAGAGGGAGCAGATGCTGTTGGTGTCCTAAAACCTCCTAGAACCCCAGAAGCTCTTTGCCAGGTGGGTACGCCATCCCCCGGCTGCCAAGGGCTTACAGCCGCACCCTTCTCCAAACAATTGTGCTCCAAATGGGAGCTCGCCCAAGAGGCCACACCCTAAGCCACCCTGGCACCCTGCAGCCAACAGCTGGCTGACGTGGCGGTCCAGAAGGCTGGCCCCCTGTCTCAAGACGCACCAACTCTGGAGGGCAATTTATGCTCCAGAGCTCTCCTCCTGGGCTTTTTTCTTCCTGCTTTTTCCCTAGCTTTTCACACTCCCTGTCTTCTGAGAACTCTTCCCTCAAAAAAAAAAAAAAAAAAATCACTTGAACAAGAATCCCCACCTTAGAGAATCCCAAAATGGGAATAAATCATTGTGGCATTAGAAAAGGAGAGGAAGTCTGGACAAAGCATCACGGTATCGCTCCCATTCTGCCTAGCACATACGGGCTCCTTAAAGATTTGTGAGATGACTGGATGGATGGACAGACAGGAGGATCCATTACCCTATGAGGGCAAAAAACCAGCATACTGACTTCATACCTAAGGAAGTGGTAAACGATCATCAGAGAAACCGGGTCTGAATCTTTGTCTACCTCCTTCTAGCTGTGTGAACCTGGGCAAATTACAATACATCTCTGAGCCTCAGTTTGCCCATCTGTAACATGATACCCATTTCATAGGGTTGTTGTAATAAGCCAGTGATTTAATGTATCTGTAAAGCTCTCAGCACAGTGCCTGGCACATAATAAGCCCTTGATAGACAGCATCTGGTATTATTACCATCAACTTTTTTCACCTTTTTAACGTCTATTTATTTCTGAGAGAGAGTCAGAGCATGAGTAAAGGAGGGGCAGAGGGAGAGGGAGACAGAATCTGAAGCAGGCTCCCAGCTCCGAGCTGTCAGCACAGAGCCCGACACGGGGCTCAAACCCATGAACCGTATAGATCGTGACCTAGCCGGAGTTGGACACTTAACTGATTGAGCCACCCAGGCGCCCTGAATCCTTTTTTTTTTTTTTCCTAATATTTATTTATATTTTGAGTGAGTGAGAGAGAGAGAGAGAACAAGCAGGGGAGGGGCGGAGAGAGAGAGAGAGAGAGAGAGACAGAATCCGAAGCAGGCTCCAGGCTCTGAGCTGAGCTGTCAACATAGAGCCTGATGTGGGGCTCGAACTCACGAACTGAACTGCAAGATCATGACCTGAGCCAAAGTCAGACACTTAACTGACTGAGCCACCCAGACGCCCCCCCTATCATTTTTATTATTACTATGGACCCAACTGAGAGTCAAATACAAAGTGCCTTCCCCTATTGCATCACAAAATAGTCAAACAAGCTAACTCCGGTTTAGAAAAAAAAAAAAAGCAATCATCAGTAGCTAATTGTTCAAAAGGGAGAGATTAAGCTCAAGGAAGCGAGCTTTTCCTTGTTGTGGTAAAATGAAACCCAACACAGAAAACCAGGTTGATTTCTTGGGGAAAGAAAGTAATAATCTCATCACCGGGAGATACCCTCTATGAGCTCGATGAGCCTGAGACCTCCAGGGAAGCGTTTATTAAGGAGAATTTTAACACCCTGGCCTTTTCATCTAGAGCCGATCGGTAAGCATCTCCAGGTCCCTCTTAGGTTGTGATTAGTCGTTTTCATTATTTATGATTTGCTTCATACTGATGGGGTAAAGTTTTCACAAAATCCCTAAGTGTCAGGAATTAACAGCATAGAAAATTCTGAAAGTACGATGCATTGCACCAAGCCTTGACGGCAAGCAAAAATAAATGACACACTGTTTCTCTCTTCGACCTACATCAGGGTCCAGGCCACCATCAGGAGCCTCCTCCCTCGTCTCTCTGCTTCCTCCCTCACCCCACTGCTGTAGATACCCGTCACAGAAGCCTCAGGAACCCTAAACGTTAAGGTGTAAAGTCTGATTCTGTCACTCCTCTGCTCTAAAGCCCCCTGTGGCTCCCCATCTTAATCAGAGTTAACGGCCCAAGTCCTACAGTGGCCCCAAGGTCCTACCCAATCTGTCCCCCACCACCTCCCTGACTTTGCCTCTTATCACTCTCCCCCTTGCTTGCTCTACCTCCAACCAGATTGGTTTCTTTGCTTTTGCCTAAATATTCCAGGTATACTTCAAACCTCAGGGCCTTTGCACTTGCTGTTCCCTGGGATGCCTGGGATGCTCTTCCCCAGTTACTAACATGCCTCATCTTCCCACTTCTTTTTTTTTTATTTTTTTTTTAATGTTTATTTCTTTTTGAGAAAGCGGGAGACAGACAGAGCACGAGCAGGGGAGGGGCAGAGAGAGAGGGAGACACAGAATCTGAAGCAGGCTCCAGGCTCTGAGCTGTCAGCACAGAGCCCGACGCGAGGCTCCGACTCACGAACTGTGAGATCGTGACCTGAGCCCAAGTGAGATGCTTAACTGACTGAGCCACCCAGGTACCCCTCATCTTCCCACTTCTTCAAATCTCTGCTCAAACGACAGACACCTTGTCAGTAAAGACTCCCCTGACTTCCCTAAATGGAAGACACACCCACTGCTCCTCCACACTCCCTATTTCTCTTTTCTCAGTTCAACTTCCCCCACCCCAGCACCTTCTCAATCCCCGCCCATTCAATATGAGTATCTGCCCCACCAAAAGGTCAGCACCATGTGAACAGGAATCTCTGTATTTTATTCCCTGTTATAACCCCAGCACCTAGAAGAGTGTCTGGCACAATAAATAAATAGTAGACTAAACATAATACGTACTCTAAATACAAATAGTATCAGTATAATATTTAACATATATAAATGCATATATATTTAAGTTATAATGTATGCATTTATAATTATGCATCACAATTATTATATATATGTGATACACAATATGTTCATATCAGAACATGTCACATATATGGGTCTTAGTTTGGCCGGCTATAACAAAAATATCACAGACTGGGGAGCTTAATAAAAATTTATTTTTCTCAGTTCTGGCGGCTGGGAAGTTCAGGATCATGGCAGATTCTATGTCTGGTAAGGACTCCCCTCCTGGCTCAGAGATGCCCATCTTCTCCCTGTGTCCTCAAATGGCAGAAGGGACACAGGAGCTCTCTGGGACCTGTTTTATAAGGACACTAATCGCATTCATGAGGGGTCCACTCTTATGGCCTAGTCACCTCCCAAAGGCCCCACCTCTTAATAGCATCACCTGAGCGTTAGAATTTCAACATACGAATTCAGGGGGCACACAAACATCAGCCCATAACAATACATAATACATAGTAATGCACGCAATACATAATAATATATAAAATATATTATCTAAAATCCAAATAAGTTAAAAATAAAATATATTACCTACAGTAGCAATATACAATTTCAAGATAATATAAATATATAGTATATAAGTAGTACTATTGAAAAGTAGCTGCTTAGTAAATATTCACGGAAGGAATCCATTAATTGTGGAAATTCATGCCCAGAACAACTCTTGAGAGCACTGAACCTCCTTTCCCTCCCGCACCAGCCCCACCAACTCCCCGCCAGCACCCCACGCCCCTCCTCCCCGCCCCCCCAGGTCTGTGTTAGTGCCAGTCTCCTTGCCCTGAAAGCTTTCTCTGCCCACATGTCCAAATCCTAGTCTGGCTGTCCCTCTAGCCCCAGTTCAAGTACACAAGTCGTCTGAGAGACTTTTCTCATTATCCCAGCCTCCGCGACAATTCCCTTGGCTAACGGAGGCCGCACTCGCCCTGTCTGCCAGGCAAGCTGGCACGCGATCGTGTCCAATTTAACACTTCATCACTTCTCTGATCACTCTGTGTGTATTAATCATGCCTGCCTCTACCCAGTAGAACTCGATAAAGGCGGGCGGTTTTGTTCTGAGATCAGAGACCAAGCTACGTGATTTGTCCCTCACATTTTCTTATGGCGCCTAGACCCAGAGTAAGATTTCGGCGAACATATCCTGAAACCTCAAATGCCCTAGGGTAGAATAACTTCAGCAAATATTCACTCCCTCCCGGCCCCTACCCCCATCGAAGGGGTGTGTTTCCCTCCCCCTTGGATGTTGGGAGCGACCATGAACCTGCTCGGGCCTGTGGAATATAAACAGAAATGACAAGCTGACATGGGCTCGCACAGCATCCCCACGGCTGCTGTGTGGAGAGCGGGCTGGCGGAGGGTGAGTGGGTTGGCCCCGGGAGATAGCGCGTGTGGCAAAAGTGATCAGATCCTAGAAACGGCTTCCGTGTGGAGCAGACAGGACCGTCGGGTGGACTGGATGGGGGATGTGGGGAGGAGGAGGGGAATCAAGGTGACTCCACGTTTGGAGCCAGAGAAGCTGGAAGCAGGGAGTTGCCATCTGATGTGGGGAAGACTGTGGATGGAGCAGGGGTTGGTTTGGAGACTGTCTGATTCTGAACAAAATTAGGTTTGTGGTTCCTACCGGACACCCCGGAGGAAGGGGCAGAGGAGGCAAAGGGGCAGAGGCCGTGTACGTCTAGAGTTGAGGAGACTCCACTCCGGAGACATACATTTCGAAGTCACGCAGTCACGCACTGAACGGTACTTTAAGTCAGATTTAGGTGGAGAAGAACAAGGGTCGGAGGAAGGACCGAATCCTGGGATGGCACACTGCTTAGAGGCAGAGGAACCAGCTAAGGAGCCTGAGAAGGAAAGCCAGGAGGATGTGCTGTCCTCACGCCAACTGAAAACTTGGCATCAGCATCCATCCCCCTTCTTCCAGAAATTGCCTCTCTCGCTAGGAGACCTACTCCTTCCTTACTCTGACCACCTGACCTAGGTGGGGCTCTACTCCCAGCTCTGAGCACAGAGGATCATGACCCACAGCTGGCCGATAAAAATGCTGCATTTCACTGGCCGGCAACTGGCTTAGCGACGAGCATGTGACTTCAGCCAAATTAATCAGACTGCATCTCGGGACTTCTGCAGAAGCAATTGGGACATGATTTTCAGCAGGATTTGAGCTTTGTAGGGAAGCAACCACCTTACCACCATGAGGGCAGCTTATCTGTGAATGAAGCCCACACAGAGAAAATAGAGTCTGGAGGTGGAGAAAGTGGATCCTGGTAACTTCACTGGAACCTGGATCAAGCCGCACCTGAAGCCTACACTTTTGAGTTGTATGACCTTTTTGGTTTATGCCAGTTTGGTTGGATTGTTTTTGTAACTTGAATGAAATAATTATTTTTTTTAATGTTGCTTTATTTTTGAGAGAGAGAAAGAGAGAGAGCACCCACAAGCTGGGAAGGGGCAGAGAGAGAGACGGAGGCAGAGGGTCTGAGGTAGGCTCCTTGCTGTCAGTGCAGAGCCCAGTGCAGGGCTCAAACTCAAGAACCATGAGATCATGACCTGAACCAATGTCAGACGCTTAACTGACTGAGCTATCCAGGCGCCCCAGAAAAAGTAATTCTGACTCATTCAGCAAGGGAATGGACAAGATCATTAGGATGTACCCATCCTATAGAATATTATTAGGTAAATCTATACTTACTGGCCTGGAAATATGTCCATCATCATTAGTAAGAAAAAAAAGCAAATTATACTTCACTCCCACTATGCTTGCTATAATCAAAAAGATAAACAGTAATAATTGTTAGGGAGGATGTGGAGAAACTGGAACTCTTATACGGTGCTGATACAGCCTTCGAAAAACAATTTAGCAGTTCCCCAGTTTCTATCTTCTATCAAAGATAGAAATTACCATAAGACCCAGCAATTCTACACCTAGGCATATGTCCAAGGGGATTGAAAACATACGCCCACGGGATGCCTGGGTGGCTCCGTCGGTTAAGCATCCGACTCTTGATTTCAGTTCAGGTCATAATTTCACGGTTAGTGGGTTCGAGCCCCGCGTCGGACTCTGCACAGACAATGCCGAGGCTGCTGTGGGTTCTCTCACTCTCCCTCTCTCTCTGCCCCTCCCCCCGCTCATTCATGTGCTCCCTCTGTCTCTCTCTCAAAATAAATAAACAAACCTAAAAAAAAGAAAACACGTGCCCACACAACGACCTGTACACAAATGTTCAGTAACAGTGTTAGCAGCATTAGGGGCGCCTGGGTGGCTCAGTGGGTTAAGCTCAGGTCATGACTTTAGCTCAGGTCATGATCTCACGGTTCGTGGGTTCGAGTCCCACATCGGGCTCTGCGCTGACAGTTCCGAGCCTGGAGCCTGCTTCAGATTCTGTGTGTGTGTCTCTCTCTCCCCCTCCCCTACTTGCACTCTGTGTGTGTGTGTGTGTGTGTCTGTCTGTCTGTCTGTCTCTCTTTCACAAATAAACAAACATTAAAAAACAGGTAAAAATTTAAAAAATAGTGTTAGCATTATTCATAATCGCCAAAAGTGAAAACAACCCAAATGTTCATCGCCTGATAAACAGATAAATCGAACGTGGTCTATCCGCACAATGGAATGTTATTCTGCCACAGAAAAGAAGGAAGTGTGGACATCTGCTACAACATGATGAACCTCGAAGACAAGACTCTCAGTGAAATAAGCCAGGCGCAAGAGATCATATATTGTATGATTCCATTTATACGAAATGTCTAAATGAGGCGAATCGATGGAAACAGAAGATAAATCAGGGGTTTACCAGGGGCTGGGGAAGGGTGAGGGGAAATGGGGAGTGACTGCCCATGAGCACCGGTTTCTTTCAGAGAGGATGAAAATGTTGTAAGTTTAGATTGTGTTGGTTTAGATGAGGGTTACATAACCCTGTGAATGTACTAAAAACATTGTACACTTTAAATGGGTGAATTGTAGGGTTACGTGGCTTATGTCTCAATGAAGCTGCTCTTTAAAAAAGCAAACTGTGGGGGCGCCTGGGTGGCTCAGTCGGTTAAGCGTCCGACTTTGGCTCAGGTCACGATCTCGCGGTCAGTGGGTTCGAGCCCCGCGTCGGGCTCTGGGCTGATGGCTCAGAGCCTGGAGCCTGCTTCCGATTCTGTGTCTCCCTCTCTCTCTTCCCCTCCCCCGTTAATGCTCGGTCTCTGTCTCAAAAATAAAAAATTAAAAAAAAAAAAAAAGCAAATTGTGGAACAATGTGTGTTGCAGAATCTCACCTTGCTAATAAATAAATCTGATAAACAGCAAACCAACTGCAAGTCTGAGTCTCTGTGTTACAAGAGACTGTGCCATTTAGTTGCACAGAATTCCTCTTGAGATGAGCAGCGGATTTGCGAGGAAGAAACATGTCAGCAAGTGACTTGCGGAGGGTAGGAGCCCAAGGCGTGCCCAAATAGCAAGATGTGGTCCCTAAGCTGCCACCTAAGGGGGTGGGTCCTGTTAACTGGAGGGTCCCTTGCGAGGGGCAGCCTGGAATGAACACGGTGTGCCATCGGGGTGGGGTCTGGTGCTCTGTGGGGATGCTCTGCGCAGTAGAAGGAAGGGGACTTGGGGATTCAGGGGGGATGTGGAGGAGGAGGTGAGCCTGGGCATTGCTGGAGGGAACAGAGAAGCAGCAGCCCCAGCAGTGACAGGGCCAAGGGCAGGGCTTGATGCTGGCTGGGGTATGCCTTTGAGGGATACTAGAATGTGCCACCCTCAAAATATGCCTCTTTCAATGATTTTGAGCCACAGGCCATTAAGAACAAGCAGACACAGGAAAAGCTCTAAACCCAGGGCACATGTTTTCTCTTTGCAAAGGAAATTTCCATTCATAGAGATGGCTCCCTCTCCTTAACTCTGGCCAGTGATGAAGGCACCCTTAAATCCGCAAAATGACCCTTACTCAACAACCCTTGTTGGCCATACTTCTCCTGCTCACCTACCTTCCCCAACTGGCCTCCCCCTCAAAAAAGCCCCAAACTAGCCCCTTTTCCTTGAGCCAAAGATGGTCTATCAGCCCAGCTCTAACTGGGCGTGGCCACATGTTACATGCATGGTGCCCGTGTTAATAACTGTGTTTGTTTTTCTCATGTTAATCTGTCTCTCGTTCCAGAGCCCCAGCTGCGAACCGAGAAGGGTAGAAGGAAAAGATTTCGTGTCCTCCCCAATCCTTTGCAATGTAATCCCTTCCTGTGCCTCCTCTAAGAGGGTCCCAGTTAAGTCACTAGAGCTTTTGTGCACGTGGAGAGATTCTTCTGTAAGAACTCAAAGATGTGCTAGGTTGCACACTTGGCCTGGGGACAACCACAGATCACCCCAAGATCTGGGAGCTGACATCAGGGATACACATAGAGGCAAGTATTGAAAAAACTCAGGGAGGAGAAAGTCCCACACTGGTCATAGTGGTTTCCTCTGGAGGTAGGACTGACAGCAAGGAGCACGAGGACTTTGATTTGTTTCTGTTACATACTTCCGTCTTGTTTGAACTTGTCACAACGAACATGAACTATTCTGTCCTTCTGCAAAGGTAAAAAAAAAAAAAAAAAAAAAAAGGCAACTCAAATGCCACCTCCTCCAGGAAGCCTCAGAGGCAGATAATTGCAATAAAGCTGCTTCTTCTGCTGTTTCGGTGCCACTTGAGGGGAACTGACTATTCTGCTTGCCCCGGAGAGCAGAGGTTGCTCGTTTTGTCTCCCTGATACTGAGCCTATCAAAGGCACCCAGTAATGCTATCTGGGGAATGAATGAATGGGTGCTGAGTGAGTGAATGATTGAGCGCAGCTATGCCCACCAGCAACACTGGGTCCCACCAGCCTTTGCCCAAGCTCGTCCCACGGAGCCGGCTAAATGACAAGAGTGGCCATTTGGGGACGCTGGGCACACCCCCTGCAGGTGCCTGAGATTAATTACGCTGGCTGCCTCAACACCTCCCGGGCTCGGACTTGCGAGGCTTAATTACATGCGGGGGGGGGGGGGAGGGGGGGGAGGGCACACGCTCCCAAACCCAGACACCAGAGTCTCCCGTGTTATTCTCTGCCCCCTCTGTCTTCTCCTTCCGACACCTCCAGCTCCCTAAGGAAAGCAAGGGACAAAGGTGGGGCAGAAATGTGTTTCAAACAGGGAGGGAGACAGGACTCGGCTGCAGGGGGCACCTCCACTTGGCCTCAGACGTCAGGGCTCCGGAGGGGGAGAATGTCTTCTTGTATTTTTAGGAAATGGCTCAGCCAGCGGTGATGGTGGGGAGCTGGGTCCTTGCCCGGAGTCAGATCTGCATTACAAACGCCTCTCTAAGCACCCGTCCTCCGCACCACACGCCCCCTCCTGCAAGGAAGATGGGATGTTTTTGATAAGGTCTATTCTCCCGGCTGAGCTGAGAGGGACGGAAGCCATATCTGTCTCCACCAACCTCCTGGATTTTACCTACTGGATCAGCGTCTGACTGACGATGCCCTCCGTGCACCACTCTGGGTGAATAATTAAGAGATCAAGTGGGAGGGGAGAAGAGAACGTTGTAGGAGATCAACAGAAAAGCAGAACCAGGTTCAAATCCCAGCTTTACCACTGTGCGAAGTGGCTGTGTAGCCTCGAACAAACTGATTAACTTCTCTGAGCTTCGGTGCCACATCTTTTTTTTGTTTAAAACTCCCAAGGCCTGGTGCCCAGAAACTTTTACCCTCCCAAACTTTTGTCTTGGAATTAAGGCATCATCATCGAGAATCCTCTTCTTTTTTTTTTTAAATTTTTTTTTTCAACGTTTATTTATTTTTGGGACAGAGAGAGACAGAGCACGAATGGGGGAGGGGCAGAGAGAGAGGGAGACACAGAATCCGAAGCAGGCTCCAGGCTCCGAGCTATCAGCCCAGAGCCTGACGCGGGGCTCGAACTCACGGACCGCGAGATCGTGACCTGGCTGAAGTCGGACGCTTAACCGACTGCGCCACCCAGGCGCCCCGAGAATCCTCTTCTAAGATGCCTTTAAAATGTCTCCAACTCAGCCTTCAACACGTGAGAATGGATTCATGTACCAGAGAAAAACAACCAGTTTAGTAGGGTCCTGATGGCCAGAGACAACAGACAGGTAAGTTTTGATTGGGGGAGAAAAAAAAAGAGGAAGAAGCCCAAAGAAGTTGATCCCAGAGGAAAGGAGAATAAGGTTGATGCCCGAGAGGGTCCTGGGGACAGCATCCAGCCCTGGGTTTCCCCATCTCAAACAACAGACAACGTAGAGTCAAGAGTCAACTCGGTTAAGTGCTTACTATCTTCCAGGCATCACGCTAAGGATATCACGGGTTGTCTTTCACGTTCACAGAAACCCCATCTACAGATGATAAAAACGAGGCCCAAAAAGATTAAGTAACTTACTCAAGGTCACAACACCAGTAGGTACACGGGGGGGGGGGGGGGGAGTCAGCTTGAAATTCCGGGGTCTTCAGTTGGCAACAGCGGATTAGGGACGGTTCTCCAGAGGCCCCTGGGGTCCTCGGACGGAGTGAGGGAACGTGGGACACGACAAAAAGCAGGGAGCAAATATGCAAAGAAGTCACAAAACCACAAGGCCCAGCCACTCTGTTTGCTCCACCACCTGCAGCTGGGGGTCTCAACGGAGACACAGCATCCTGGCAGGAGCGGGGCCCCGAGAAGGGCTGGCTGGCACGGACACCCCTCCCTCCTCTGCTCCCTCTGGCTCCAGGTGGCCCAATGCTCCCAAAAGTGTTACCATGGAGACCAGTCTCCAGTGACCAGAGCAGGGAGCTGGGGCTGGTGGCAGGACGCTGAGGGAAAGGGCTGGCACCGGGTCTGGGGAGCGAGCGCTGGGGGCCCCGGGGAGGTGGTGCCAGGGTTTGCCAGATGGCTGGGGGCAGGGGGCCAGCCCATCTCCATAAGGCAGGTCCCCAGCGATGCCAGGGTCTGCCAGACTCTCCACAAAGCTACCGAGAAAAACAACCAAAAGCGCAGAAACACATTTTCCTGTCCTTAGTCACGCCTTAGCCATTTGTGCAGCACCTACTGTGTGCCAGATCCCATGCGAGATGGAACAGAAGGAATGCACAGGTCCTCTGAAACTCATCCATGATTCCCCATTATAGAATGAGTCCCCCCAAATCAAACAGTATAAGAACCCCCAATAGAGAAGATATGGACTGGCCCAATGAGAAGTTGTTCCCAGGGTTGGCTGTTATTTGGGGGTTCTTTACCCGTCATGCTTATTTTCATATTAGCACTAATACTAATAAATATCAGTGTCAGTGGTAGTAATAGCTGACATTTAATCAGCACATACTATGTGCCAACTATGAAGGACCCTATGATGGACTCCTTCCATCTTCACTACGGGGCGAGGATGTGGGCATTATTATTATCCCCCTTCTGTAGATAATGAATTGAAGCTCAGAGAGGTTCAGTCTTCAGCCCAAAGACACACATCTGGTGTATTCTGTTCGTATTGCCACTGTAACAAATGACCATGAACGCAGGGGCTTGCAACAATGCAGGTGTTACTCTCTCACAGTTCTGGAGGTCTGAAGTCCAAGATTAGTCTCCCAGGGCCAAAGTCATGGTGTCAGAAAGGCTGGTTCCTTCTAGAGGCTCTGAGGGGAGAATGCTTTCCCTTGCCTTTTCTGGCTTCTTGTGGTTGCCTACCTTTCTGGGCTTAGGGCACCTCCCTCTTCCTGTCCATTCTCTGCTCCCATTGTCACCACAGACTGCAATTTTGTGTCATCCCCCCGCACACACACACACCGCAAAGTTCATGTGTGAAAACATGATCCCCAGTGTGAGGGTATTTGGAGGCGGGGCCTTCGCAAGGTAGTCTCATGAGTGGGATTAACGTCCTTATAAAAGAGACCCCAGGGGCGGCCTGGGTGGCTCAGTCGGTTGAGCGTCCGACTTCAGCTCAGGTCATGATCTCATGGTCCGTGAGTTCGAGCCCCGCGTCGGGCTCTGTGCTGACCAGCTCGGAGCCTGGAGCCTGCTTCGGATTCTGTGTCTCCCTCTTCCTCTCTGCCCTCCCTCCCTTGCTCGAGCTCTGTCTCTCTCTTTCTCTCTCTCTCTCAAAAATAGATAAACATTGGGGCGCCTGGGTGGCTCAGTCGGTTGAGCGTCCGACTTCGGCTCAGGTCATGATCTCACAGTCCATGAGTTCGAGCCCCGCGTCGGGCTCTGTGCTGACAGCTCAGAGCCTGGAGCCTGCTTCGGATTCTGTGTCTCCCTCTCTCTCTGACCCTCCCCCGTTCATGCTCTGTCTCTCTCTGTCTCAAAAATAAATAAACATTAAAAAAAATTAAAAAAAAAAAAAAAGAGACCCCAGAGAGTCCCTCTCCCCTTCCACCATGGGAGGACACGGCAAGAAGATGAGGGTCTATGAACCAGGACGTCGCCAGCAGGAAAGGATGGACACAGCCGTCACTCTCCTGTTCACTCTGACCCTCCCTCGTGTCTCCCTCTTCCAAGGATCTGTGCGATGGCAGTGGGCCCACCAGATAATCCAAGAGAGTCTCCCTGTTCAGATCCTTAACTGAATCATATCTGCCGAGTCCCTTACTGGGTGCCATATCGGGTAACACTCACGAGTTCCAGGGATCAAGACGTGGGCACATTTGGGGGCCATTATTCAGCACCACAGCTGGTGCTGCACAGCCAGGAGCCAAGCCTCCCAGGGCTGACCACCGTGTCCATTCCGTGAACGACCAGGCGAGCGAGAGCATCCCTCACTCCTCGTTCCCCGGCTGGGGAATGCCTGTGCGCTCTGACAAGCACGCTTTGGGGATTCTCATACGGCCAGGCCCTAAAGGTTTAAAACTCAGCCTGGAGGTCGAATTCCCAGATTAGCACCCTCCTGCATCAGTCTGGGGCATGCGTTTAGCAGGATGAGGAAGACCGTGGGCTTTGGAGTCAGGCGGTGCGGGGGGGTGCTGGGCTTCAGTCTCCACATTGACCTCTACCGGCTCTGTGACCTTGAGCACGCTCTCTGCCTTCTCTGAGTCTCAGTTTCTCCGTCTGCAACGTGGGCATAATTAGACCCACCTCCCCGGGCTGCTGTGCAGGTTTGAATTTCACCCTAAAGATCTTAGAAATTAAAAAGCAGGGGTTCCTGGGTGGCTCAGGTGGTTGAGCATCCAACTCTTGTTTTCGGCTCAGGTCACGATCTCATGGATTCACGGGATGGAGTCCCGCATCGGGCTCTGTGCCGACAGCACAGAGCCTGCTTGGGATTCTCTCTCCCCCTCTCTCTCTCTCTGCCCCTCCCCTGCCTGTGCTTTCTCTCTGTCTCTCAAATATAAACAAATATTTTTTAAAAAGAAAGAAATTCAAAAGTCAAACTCTCTCCCGGGGCCAGATTCTCCCCCAGGATACACCCTAGGCCCAGACCCTCCTCGGGGAACCCCAAGGACAGGCAAGAGGGCCCCGGTCCCGGGTGAAAAGTTTAACACAACAAATGTGAAGTGCTAACAACTTCCTGAGAGGAAACCAACGACAAGGCTTCCACCCTGATTCCCAGCCCCATTAAGGGGGTGTGCATTCTGAGAACCAGGGTACCAGCACATGTAACCTTGACCACACCAACAGCCCTTCCAAAGCCAGATAGGTGATGTGGAAAATAAAACAGGAAGCACACGGACTCGTTTCCGCCCTGGAAAGGCACTAAAGGCTGTGATTCAGAGGCCCCTGGGGTATTTCCAGATGAATAGCCCACCCCCACCAAAAAAAAATATTTTGACAGGCGGGGCTGAATTATTCAAGTGACACTGCTCCTTATAAAGCAGAGCGTGGGTGGGCAAGAAGTTGTTTTGTTTCCACTTTATTTCTTCACTGGAGTCTTTATAGTCTGGATTTCATTACAGTTCCAAGAATGCCACACTGCAGAGCCGGGGAAATGTGGTTGCAGCAGCTAAGATTCTGGCGGATGCACCTATATTTGACAAACGCTTCAGCCACTAGCCATATGCACATCCATTTAAATGAAGGAGTAGGAGGGACGGTTACCCTACTGCAGGCTGCTAATTTCATTGAGGGGACTCTAATTATTTTTCCTTTTTGTCTCCTTCCTGGGCAGAACAATGCCAGTTATATAAGAGTATTTCTATTTGCTGGAATTAAACAGTAAGTAAGAAATAATGACGGTGATTTCTCTCCAAGATGCTCTGGACGGGATGAGAAAGGATCTCGTCGGGGCTAAAACAGTCCCAGAAGGGTGGCAGAAATGACTTTCCTAGAGCAGAATTCTTCTAGTAATAAAAAGAATGTTCAGCTGACTGTATCTGATTGTAGTGGTTACATGACTGCATTTATTCGTCTAAACTGCTAAAACTGTGGGACCGTGAACCAGCTCTACCGTATTAAAATGAAAGCACATAATTACAACTGATAAATAAAACTGATTAACAAACTAGAACATAAGAAAGAAAGAATGCTTGGGATGTGCCTAAACTGGTCCCGGGGAGTATTTCTGCTCCTTGAAAAGCTTATTTCTCTAAGTGTGCGTCGAACCAGTATTTATTGATCACCTACTATGTTCCCACTAGGCAGAGGGAAAACGGCAATGAATGAGATGACAAAATCCTTGTCCTCAAGTAACTGACTTTCAATTGGGGAGAGACAAAGTGTAAATAAGGAAGTATACACATACATCATAAGACAGTCTCAGACAAGTCTACGTGTTACAAAGGCAATAAAATAAGATAATGCAACGTGGAGGAACTGGATGAGGAGCTCCTTTCAATAGACCAGGGGAAGCTTCTCAAAGGAAGAGCTGTTTGAACTGAAACCAGAAGGACGGGAGAGGCCAGCCAGAAGGAACAGCAAGTGCAAAGGTCCTGGGGTAGAAACAGAGAAGATTGGTATAGTGTGGCTGGAGCCAAATGAGCCAAGGGAAGGTAATGGATGAAGAAGGGGAGAGGGGGGAAATGAGATGGGAGAGGTGGGCAGGGTCAGATCACTTCTAGCTCTCAGGCTATAGAGACAGCCTGAGTTTTATTCTAAATGCAATGGGAAGCCACTGGTAAGTTTCAAACAAGCACACGAAAGTGTGACAATTACTCCAGTGGCTCGAGGGACACTTTGGGAGGTATGCTAGCCATTCTGTCAACACAGACACCAGGGCCATTGGCCCACTATGTCTCAGACTTGCCCTGGGGATTAATTTTCCAGAAAGGTTGAATCTGCTTCCCGTCACTGGGATACTTCCGAACAACAGGATGCAAAGGGCAGGTTGGTTCGGGGGGCGTGGTCTATAATTTACTCAAGATATATCATCAGGCACCCATTCTTGCACTGGGGGTACAACAGTGCAGAAAGCAATGCAGTGTGTCCCCACATGGAGCTCTGTCGTCAATGCCAGAAAGGTGGCAGGGGAGGGGAAGTACCCAAGATGTGAAAGCATCAATGAGGACGACCTAATGCCGACCTGAGGAAATCTGGAGAGGCTTCTCAGAGGAGGTAAATCAAAGGATAGGCAGAGGGCAGAAGGAGAGAAGAAACGGCATTCTAGACAGAATACCACGTGCAAGGGCCCAGAGGTCACAGGGGAAACCGAGGAGACAGCATTACAACTTGACTGGACCAGAGAATGTGAGGGTACGGTGGTCAGCAGGGCCTCGTAAATCTCATCGAGGGACTTGGAATTTATCCCAGGGATCGTAGGGAGCCATGGAAAAGAAGCTGCAGGAGAAGGAAGGAGTGGACAATCAGATGTGCATGTTAGAAAGATCGAGCTGTCTGCAGGTAGAGAAGAGACTGGCAGTGGGTGGGGTGAAGAAGACAGGAGGCGGGGACTCCAGTGACGAGGCTGGCGTGGTCATCAGGTGAGAGACAGGTGAGGAGCCCCGTCCAAAGAAGTGACCCTGCGCATGGGAGAGAATAATGGATTAGTGAGCCACAGACGAGGCCGATCCAACAGAACTCCCGACCAGTGGGATGCTAGGATGGGGAGAGGTGGGGTCAAGGATACCCCTTGAATTTCACAGATTAATTGTGGCGCCATTGGAGAAGAAACCATCTTTGAAGGGCTGGGGAAGATGAATCACCCAGACCTGTAATGTCCAATATGATACCTACAAGCCGCACTTGAAATGTGGCTAAACACTGGGGGCGCCCGGGTGGCTCAGTCGGTTAAGCGTCCAACTTCGGCCCAGGTCATGATCTCACGGATGGTGAGTTCACGCCCCGCGTCCGGCTCTGTGCTGACAGCCTGGAGCCTGGAGCCTGCTTCGGATTCTGTGTCTCCTTCTCTCTCTCTCCCCTCCCCCACTCATGCCCTGTCTCTATCAAAAAATGAAAAAACGTTAAAAAAAATTTTTTTAATAAAAAAAGGAAAAGAAATGTGGCTAAAGATTAAATGACTAAAGACATGAATTTCTCATTTTCTTTCATTTTAATTGCAAAATTCGATTTGGCCACTGGAAAATTTTTAAGTGTGTTCCAGGCTGAGTTAGGTGAATCTGCTGTGTCAGTTGTAGTAGCTCAGATGCCAGTTTCCCAAATATCCGAATGAACGGAATATCTCACTCGAAAGCAGAAGTCCTTAATTAATGAAACGAATCATTAAACCCGAGAACAAAAGTGTTTCCCAAAGCCCAATACGTGAATTTGCTAATTTAACACAATCAATGTCGACTAAGAAACTACCACGGGCAGGACACCAGTTAACACTGTGTATTCATTAACCGTTGCTAGGTAACGAACCATCCCGGGTCTCAGCCAGCAACCAGGCACAAACTCGTCTGCTGATGAGGGTTAGGCTCAGCAGGGGCAGCTCGCACCAAAGTGCTCTCATCCCCTTTGGACCAGTGGTCATGACTTCCCCCTCACTCTTTGTGCCAAAGCAAGACGTGTGGCTGAACCCAACGCCCAGGGGTGAGGAAATACAGGGTGTTCCAAAGGTTTTAGCGCAGCTTTAAGTTTCAACCACTGTGAAAGTATAAATGCTACAAACTTACAAAACACATCACTTGAAATTTTCTTTTACGGTCTTTTACGCTTGTTTAGTATTGTAACTTTGAGGACAAAACTTCTAATTTTTGGTTTAAATCCCTGTGATTGAAGATGCCAAACGTTGACCGACACAAGTCACTGCGAGGTCACACGACCAAGGGCGTGGCTATAAGGAAGGAGAAAATTCAAGTCAGTGATACAGCGTAGCACACAGTGATGTAAAGAGTGCGCAAGGAGCTTCCGTTCTGGTTGGATGGAAAAGACGGGCACTGATCGTGGTACGTGCAACAAAGAAACACTAATAAACACATGTACAAAATATTACATTGGACTTCCACTGCGGAAAACAAACATGAGCCAGACAGCACGCGGTTTCATATGCATCATTTCATTTACTTCCCACAAGAAAATGAAACAGATAGATGTTAAATCTGAAGATCAGAGAGAGTCAGTGGCTTTGTTAAGATCACACAGTAAACATTCAATCCCAGATCTAACTACAAAGCTTGCGCTCTTGACCTCTTAACTAGATGCTGAGTTCCCAAAATTAAATGCAACAGTAATTCACTGAGTTCCCAAAATTAAATGTAACAGGAGAGAGAAGGAATTGAAAGTCTTCCTGGAAAAGAGGGGCGCCTGGGTGGCTCAGTTGGTTAAGCGTCTGACTTCAGTTCAGGTCACGATCTTGGAAAAGAGGGGCGCCTGGGTGGCTCAATTGGTTAAGCGGCAGACTTCAGCTCACGTCATGATCTCAGGGTTTGTGAGTTCAAGCCCCACTGTGCTGACAGCTGGGAGCCTGGGTCCTGCTTCCGATTCTATGTCTCCCCCCTCTCTCTACCCCTCCCTGGCTCATGCTCTGTCTCTGTCTCTCTCTCTCCCTCTCAAAAATAAACATTAAAAAAAAAAAAGTCTTCTTAGAAATGAAACTCTTTTTCTTTGGGTCCCAGAAGTCTGAGTTTGTTAAAAAGAAAACCACAGGTCCAAAATGGTGTCACTTAGGCCAACTCACCAAACTGGAACTTAAATACCTAACCTAACTGCACTTTCAACCTCCCCCAGAAATTTCAGGAATCTTCTGGTCGGCACCAGTAAGGTAATCTGTCACACAGGCCCTCTCCATCCCCCAAAGGAAGATGAAGTAATCCACCTACTAAGACCTTTATGTCCCCAAACGAAGGTGACCTCCCCTGAAATAATCCTTTTTTTTTGTTTATGACTTCCTTGTCCTGCCTTTAACATCCCTTCCCTCTCTGCAGCCCTTTGGAGCTCCCCTCTACTTGCTGGGTAGGATGCTGTCCATTTAATAATTAAACAATTATTAATCACTTAATATGAATTTAATAAGGGCAATTAGATCTTCAAATATACCGGGTTGAATTTTTTTTAACAAGTTTGATGCTGATAGGTAGAAAGAAAGAAAGAAAGAAAGAAAGAAAGAAAGAAAGAAAGAAAGCGAGAGAAAGGGAAGGGGAAGGGAAGGAGAGGCACAGAAAACGGAGGGAAAAGATTGAATCTCAGCATGCACAGGTAAAGTTTAAGGTCCCAGGGCACATGCAGGTGAATGGAGCCACCCAGTTTGGCTTCCCAAGCAAGTTGAGACCAGATTCGGGGCTGAAGAGTCCGTGTTCAATGCACAGGGAGGCCCTAAAGGTTTTAGGGCAGGAAAGTGAGCTAACAGCAAACTTTCTGCTTAGCCATAAAATGAACAGTGTGCTGAGTGAAGAACAATGCATTTAACAGACAAGAGACCAGACCAGGATCACAGCTAGGCATTTGGGGAGGCAGGTGAAAACGGAGAGAGAACCCATGAACAGCACCATTCACCAAGAGCCCCTCTCAGGGAACCCTCTGTTCCTCAACTACCGTGAAGACGGGAAAAGCATTTCCACAGGGGGTGCCAGACTTGCCTTCAAGCCCCTCAGACACTCAACTTCAGGTAGATGATTCAAAAGCACTTTTCTAAAAATGTTTTATTTATTTATTTTTATTATTTTTTTTTATTTTTTTTCAACGTTTTTTATTTATTTTTGGGACAGAGAGAGACAGAGCATGAACGGGGGAGGGGCAGAGAGAGAGGGAGACACAGAATCGGAAACAGGCTCCAGGCTCTGAGCTGTCGGCACAGAGCCCGACGTGGGGCTCGAACTCATGAGCTGTGAGATCATGACCTGAGCCGAAGTTTTACGCTTAACCGACTGAGCCACGCAGGCGCCCCTAAAAAGCACTTTTTGCAACAGAGTGCTTCTCTTTCTCTTTATGCCCTTTGGTTTGTCTTCAACGTCAAACTGCATTAGCCAGTTCCTGGAGCCAATGGGAGAGGAGAGAAATCACAGGTTGCTTTTCACTAAGCCTTGTTAGACTGCAAAGGGAAAAGGGGGGGGGGTGATTATGTACATCAGTATACTGCTCCACACGCCTGCATTAAAAAAAAAAAAATTCTGACCAATTCCTCTGGCTTCTGTTAATTCTGCGCAACTATTATCTAAAATTATTACAGCAAGCAAAGGCAAGCATGAAATAATGAATACTTTTTTTTAATAAATAGAATGCTATAAAGGCAGTCTGAGGGTGGTGGATTGTTAGAGCTGAAAAGAACCTCAGAAATTATGCAAGTGGGGTGCCTGGGTGGCTCAGTGGGTTGAGCATCCGACTTCGGCTCAGGTCATGATCTCACCATTTGTGAGTTCGAGCCCCGCGTCGGGCTCTGTGCTGACAGCCCGGAGCCTGGAGCCTGTTTCGGATTCTGTGTCTCCCTCTCTCTGTGCCCCTCCCTCACTCATGCTCTCTCTCTCTCTCTCTCTCCAAAATAAATAAACGTTAAAAAGATTTTTTTTAATTATAAAAGGGGTGCCTGGGTAGCTCAGTCGGTTAAGCGTCCAGCTTTGACTCAGGTCATGATCTCATGGTTCATGGGTTCAAGCTCCACGCTGGGCTCTGTGCTGACAGATCAGAGCCTGGAGCCTGCTTCAGATTCTGTGTCCCTCTCTCTCTGCCCCTCCCCCACTCACGCTCTGTCTCTCTCTCTCTCTCTCTCTCTCTCTCTCTCTCAAAAATAAATAAAACATTAAAAAAATTTTTTTAAAGAAAAGGTGCCTCCGAACGTTGACTGCCACTCACTAAGCTGAGCACTTCTTACGGTACGGTCTTATCTAATCTGTGTACCATTCCAATGAGGTGGATAGTCTTTATCCCCATTATACAGATGAGAAAAACCAAGATGCAAAACAGGAAACTTGCCTGGAGTACATGCTGTGCACGCTGCAGCTAGAACTTGAAGCCAAATCGAATACAAACTTACGCTCCATTCACAAGAGTATACGCAAATTAGGATATTAACTCTGAAGGAGACCAGCATACGGGCACCTTAAATATCCCACTCTGGCCTAAGGGTTATTTTGAACTGAAGGCAACTGAGAAAACAACAGACACAGGAAGAGCTCTCTGCCCTCCCCCTTTCTGCCTAGAAGCAGGTCATAAACTGCCCTTTGTAAGGGTGACTTACGTTTCCATTTGTAAAGTGCGCCCTCCCCCAGGCCAAGGAAAGGAGATCACCGGAGATAACTTGAGTCTACCCTTCTCCGTTACAGGCTGCCTCATCACCTTTCCACAATGTACCACCCCTTGGAGCCCAAACCCCCATTTCCTTTGTCCAGTCACTTCTCTGCAATTTACCACCCTTTATTAAAATGAGTCCCCAATCTAATCTCTTCTTTGGGTTTTCACTTTTTTTTTAATGTTTATTTACTTTTGGGATAGAGAGAGAGAGAGAGAGCAGGAGTGGTGGAGGGGGCAGAGAGAGAGAGGGCGACACAGAATCCGAAGCGGGCTCCAGACTCTGAGCTATCAGCACAGAGCCTGATGCGGGGCTCGAACTCACAAACTGTGAGACCATGACCTGAGCTGAAGTTGGACATTCAACCTACTGAGCCACCCAGGTGCCCCTGGGTTTTCACTCCTTTCTATGAAGCCCTGTGCACATAAAAATATTAATATAAATAAAATGTGTATGTCTTTTCTCCTGTGAATCTGTCTTTTGTCAGTTTAATTCACAGGCCTCAGGGATAGAATATAAGAGGGTGGAGGAAAAGATTTTTCTCCCCTGTAGCTCCAAGAACACGAGCTCTCATGGCTCTATCCACTGTAGGACTGAGTAGGAAGACAGAGAAGTGGCCAGTGGGGGAGATGGAGCCCGTGCTAAACGAATGCTAAAAGAAGGAAGATACATAAATAAGTGATGACTCAACACCCAGCTCGTCCAGAAGATTCTATCACTTGCCCCACATTATTAACAGGGTTTTGGGGAGAAGTAAGTGATACGCTGTATATAAATTAGCTTTGAAAACTGAAGAATTCTACAAAGAATCAATAAACAGACCTTTATCATCATTATGATTTCATCCAAAAGTTACCCAACAATCTCAAAAATCTGAGAGATCACGAAGAATCAGGAAGAGAATAAGAAAGCTCTTTGAGCACTCCAAAATGTTATAAAAGCTACCTGTTAAAGGGAGAAAACCCAAATGCACTCAGAGCCTACTAACCCTTGGTTTATACAAAATTCACACTAAAAGTTATGAGGAGAAATCACAGTACAGTGAAAAGAGAAGTGTGTGGGGCCACGTAGGCTTGTGGTTGAATCTTACCTCCACCATTTACAAGCTGTATGCACTTTGGTAGGTCACCATGCCTCTCTGAGGGTGCTGGTTTTAAAAATATGTCTATAGATTCACTGACATTCCCCTTTTGAAGAGGTAGGAGCTTTTTTTCCTCCCCATCTAACAAACAGAATAAAGCAGAATCAACAGTGTGCAGCTTCAGAGACCAGGTCAAAAAAGGCCCTGAGACTTCCATCTTTGTCTCCCCTGATTATTCACTCTAGGGGAGACCAGCTGCTACCACGTGAGGTCACATAGGCAGCTCGATGGAAAGGTTCATGAAGCACAGAACTGAGGCCTCTAGCCAACAACCATCTGAGTGTGCCATCTTGAAAGGGAAATTTCCGGCCACGGTCAAGCCTTCGGATGATGACAGCCCCTGCCACATTCTGACTGCAACCTCATGAGAGATCCTCAGCCAGAACCACCCAGCTAAGCGGCTCCTGAAAGACTGACCCTCAGAAACTATGAATGATCGTTAAAGTTTGTGGTTTCACGGCGCTACATTTTGGGTTAATCTGTTACACAGCAGTAGGTAACTAACACACCAAGCCACAGTTTCTCCATCTGTAAAATGGGAATAATAACATAGAAAAGGGAGCATAAATAAGAATACATAAGATGTCTTGGAGATGTCTGGCACTTGGTGGTCAAATAAGTCAGTTTCCTTTCCCACCTTCCCCTCAATTACACGTGACAGCGTATGTGCAGAATGGGTGCAGAGCTGACTTTCACCACACGGAGAAATGTTCAATGGTTTCTGTTTCCTCTTTTAGAAAGCAAAACAATTTTTAAAGGGGGTGATTCTTAGAATGATTGCCAATGAAATCACCCTCAGTAAAATAGAAGTTTTATTAACATGCTAACAAATACTGAAGCACACAATCCTTGACTTCAGACAGATCTAGGTTCCAGGTTATCAGCTCTGCCACTTTATCAGCTGTGCACGCTTGGGAAAATTACTTAACCTCTCTGAGCCTCGGGTTCTGCATATAAATATAGATGCCCTCAGGGGAGTATGTTTCAGTCACCTGGAAAACACACTTATTTAGAACTCCTCCTATCTTGGGGTTCCAGATAAAAGGGTCAGCTGTTGCAAGAAGGCCAGAGCTGACTTTCTGGAAAATGTGGTTCATCCTATCTCCCAAAAACCACACACACACACACACACACACACACACACACACACACATACACACACACACTACTAGGCAGCATGCTGGGGATTGGTGGGAGGGCTATGTAATTTCCCCTTTCCCTTCAAAAAATGCTTTTCTACTCATTTTAATCAATTGGAATTGGAGTAGGGGAGCCCCATCATATACTGTGACTTGTCCAAGCCCTGCCCCTACTAAGGTTGGTCCTGTTTCTGTGGTAATGAGATTGCCTCTCTCCTCCCATCCTCCCCTCTCCCCCTCCAGTGGAATAAAAGAGCTATTTGGGTGTCTGGAAGTGTTGGGTGGAGGTGGGCAGGAGGAAGCCAGGTAAAGGGTAAATTAAAACACTGGTGGAGAGGGGTGCCTGGGAGGCTCAGTCGGTTAAGCCTCGACTTCAGCTCAGGTCATGATCTAACGGGTTCGTGAGTTCGAGCCGTGTGTCGAGCCCTGTGCTGACAGCTCTGAGCCTGGAGCCCGCTTCAGATTCTGTGTCTCCCTCTCTCTCTCTCTCTGCCCCTCCCTCATTCACACTCTGTCTCTCTCTCTCTCTCAAAAATAAATAATAAACATTATAAAAAATTAAAAAAAAAAAACACTGCTGGAGAAAGTTGAGCTCCTCTAACATGCAAACTGAGACCCTGGCTGCCTGGAAACCCTGTTTGGAGCCAGGTGGACTGGGGCTTTGTTAGCGAGGCACCCCGAAGAAATGGAGGTGGTTACAGAGAAAGTGCGGGTTCAGGAAGGTTAAAGAACCTGGTTTAGGACAGGAGGTCTCAAGAATACAGAGGGAGCCCCCCGAACCCTCTCCCCATGGCTGGGGTGCAATTTTTTAAATTATTATCACCTACTTGAGGCATATTTTGAAAGGCATAAAGAATAATAAATGCCCTTAGCAGCAGATTAAGAAATAAACATCCCCAGTATATCAGAAGACTCTCAGGTGCCCCTCAGCAACCATACCCGCCACTGCCTCCAGAGAGAAACCCTGCTCTGAACTTGGTGTTTGCCATCCCAGGCACATCTGTGTATTTCTGCTACCTATCTGTGTAATGTGTATCCCTAACCTCATAGAATTGCTTTGCATATTTTTAAACTTTATGCAAATAATATTCCATGTGCATTTTGTGCTTTTGTTTTTTAATTAAAAAAATTTTAATGTTTATTATTTATTATTGAAAGAGAGAGAGAGAGACAGAGACAGAGACAGAGACAGAGAGACAGAGCACAAGCAGCAGAGAGTTACACAGAGAGGGAGAGAAAGAACCCGAAGCAGGCTCCAGGCTCTGAGCTGTCAGCACAGAGCCCGATGCAGGGCTTGAGCTCACGGACCACGAGATCATGACCTGAGTCAAAGTTGGATGCTTAATCGACTGAGCCACCCAGGTGCCCGTGTGCAACTTTCTTCTGTTGCTCTTGACATCATGTTTTTTGGAGGACTCACCCCTGTTGATTCACAGAGTCCTACCCAGCTCATTCTTTTTCAGTGGCATGAATCTAGTGTATATATCCACATTCCTGTTGATAAGGGGCTAGTTTATATCCCCACCCCAAATACACTGTGAAACATATTATAAAGGGAAATGGAATGAAATATTGAAGGTGCCTGTTTTTAGAGCTTTGCCATATGATAT
This sequence comes from Lynx rufus, assembly GCF_022079265.1. Lineage (NCBI taxonomy): Eukaryota > Metazoa > Chordata > Mammalia > Carnivora > Felidae > Lynx > Lynx rufus. Next base: position 4,863,739 of record NW_025814839.1, on the reverse strand, counting down.
GAGCCATATATTTTTCATATCTACCTCAAAGGGTCGCCATAAGGATTAAGGAATATGATGATAATAAACCTAATGTTTATCAAGTGCTTATGGCCTGCCCGGCTTCAGGCTTAGACTTCACATTTATTGTGCACTGAATCTTCAACACAAACCTGTTGAGCAAGCAACTAATCTTGTCCCGCTCCCAGAGAAAAGGGAAGGGACTTGCCTGAAGACACATTGCTTGAAGGAGGCAAGAGTGAGAGACTCAGAGTCCCTGAGAACACCTAACTCTAGATCCTAAGCTAGAAAAGGACTCGGGGCAGAGTCAGGCACAGAAGGCGCACTCAGTAAACGGTAGTCGTTGCCATCAGTCGTTCGCTATCGAGAACCATTCTGAAGCCAGGCAGCATTGTCCAGAGCTGGCATTAAGTGTTCCGCTCGCCTGGGGAGTGAGTCGCACTAGAGTCCGTATTTAAATTAAGAGGAAAAATATAGACGACTGAGCGAATCAACCTTTCCCCAAATCTGACTCTAATTCTAACCCCAGGGAGTGCCTTCAATGCACAAACACTGCAAAATTTGCACTACCGTGATTCAGAATATCCGTTATACAATCTTGTTTCACCAGACTGAGGGTTCGGGGTTAGGAAATAGTGCACTTATCTGAGTATATGTGCCATACCAGTGTTGGGGAGAAAGAATTTTCTCTGCCCTTCAAGGTCCTTCTAGCTAAAGTAAGAATCAAATTGACGTGAGACAGATTAGCAGAAGAAAACCAAAGTTAACAGTGTGCATGTGAAGAATCCACACAGACATGGAAACTCCAAAGTAGGTGAGGCATCGTGAGGCTTCTATGAGCTCAGGAGAGGGGCAGGAATCTGAGGATTCAAAGGGGAGAAGGATCATTGTAAGGAAGGTGAAAGCAGCTATTTGGAAAACAAAGGCTGCCCTGTGATGCAAGCAAGTTTCTTAGGTAAAGAGGAATCTCGGTCAGTAGCTCTCTTCTCGGTTAATCGAAGGCAGTTGAGCAAAGGTAAAGAGATTTCCCCGAATCTGGTGGGTTTTGATTGCTTTTAACTCAAAATAACGTTCATACCAAAGGAGCTCATCTTGGGGCCTCAGACCCTACACCAGGCATGATATATAGTGCTGAATCCTCTATGCATAGTAACTCACTCAGTCCTCACAGCAAAGAAGCAGGGACACACCAGATGCTGATGCTGAGGGGGTTCAAGCTACTTATCTAAAATCACTGGGCTAGTTGGTGACTGTGACATAATAAGAAATAGTTCCTGACGACGAGCTCCTAAAACTCTCGTGATTTCCTGAGTGATGGGATGCTAGGAGCATCTTTTGTAATATTTGGTCTCAGTCCCCTGTTCCAGGAGCTTCTAAGACCCTTTAAATCCTTACAGTGATGAGTGTCTTTTCGTATGCTAATGAGATTGAGGTGAGGGGGGTGACTACCTAGCTTCAGGATGGAGGCTGCTCACCAGAAAGACCACCAACACATGATCAGAAGTTTGGAACTTCCAGTCCCGACCTCATTCCAACCTCCAGGGAGGAGGAGTGCTAAAAACTGAGCTAACTGCAATGGCCAACGATTCCATCAATCATACCTACGTAATGGAATCTCCATAAAACCCCTAAACAGCAAGGTTCAGAGAGCTTATGGGTTGGTGACATACCCATTTGCCAGGAAGGTAGTACCCCCCAACTCCACACGGACAGAAGCTCTGCACTTAGATATCGCACCACAGGTACCTCTTGATGTGGCTCTTCACCCATATCCTTTATAATATCCTTCATAATAAACCAGTAAACATAAGTAAAGCGTTTCCCTGAGTTCTGTGAACCATTGTAGCAAACTATCAAACCCAAAGAGGTTATTTTTTTAATTTACTTTTTTAACGTTTATTTATTTTTGAGAGACAGAGAGAGAGCACGAGCAGGGTAAGGGCAGAGAAAAGGAGACAGAATCCGAAGTAGGCTCCAGGCTCTTGAGCTGTCAGCACAGAGCCCGACACAGGGCTCAAACCCAGGAACCGCGAGATCATGACCTGAGCCGAAGTCAGACACTTAACCGCCTGAGCCACCCAGGTGCCCCTAACCCAAAGAGGTTATTGTGGGAAACCCCAATTTATAGTCAGTTGATCAGAAGTACCGGTCACGACCTGGAATTTGCAATTGGTATCTGGATCGAAGGAAGGGGCAGTCTTGTGGGACTGAGCCCTTAACCTGTGGGGTCTGTCCTAATTAGTGTCAGAACTGAATTGCTGACACCTAGTTGGTGTCCACAGAGTTGGAGAATTGTCTGATGTAAAGGGAAAATCCACACATTTGGTGTCAGAAGTGTGAGTAGAGGGAACAAGTTTTCCCTTTTAGAGGCAGACACAGTATGTCTGACTGGTGATCACTCGGCAGGGGACAAGAGCAAGGCAAGTAAATGCCAAATCTCCCCAACCCCTAGGAAAGTTTGGAAACACTGCATTTAAATTTTTAAAACGTATCAGGAGGGGGAAGGGTGATGGGACACCACTAATAATTTTTCTTTATGCCTGATTGTATTTGTTACGGTATTCCAACAAAAATAAATTCACTTTTGCAATTAAAACATGAAATTCTAAAGAACATCCAAAATATCAGATGAGCAAGTTGCAAAAGGCCATAATATCCCAAACTCTAAATAACCCATTCATTTGTAAATTGAATTCCTACAAATCAAATTCTGATCAGCAAGCTTGAAACCCTGCACAGCTTGACAACAGACACCCTCATCTCAAATATAAAAATGTTTTTAATGTTTATTTATTTTTGAGAGAGACAGAGTGCGAGCAAGGGAAGGGCAGAGAGAGTGGGAGACACAGAATCCAAAGCAGGATCCAGGCTCCCAGCTGTCAGCACAGAGCCCGACGTGGGGCTCGAACCCACGAACCACAAGATCAGAACCGCAAGATTATGACCTGAGCCGAAGTTGGACACTTAACCGACTGAGCCACCCAGGCACCCCTCAAATATAAAAATATTAAAACATAACTATGTAAAATATGTAGAGAACCATAAGTTGAGTTGCATTGACTAATCGACATACATTATGCATACAGTGCTTCGTGAAATGAGACACGTATCAGTCTCAATTGTATGAAATCAAACTCAGAACCAGAGAGTAGAAAGGTGATTGTCAGGGACTCAGGGATGGGGGAAATGAGGAGATATGGGTCAAAGGATATAAATTGTCAGGAAAATCAATTGCTTCTGAAGATGTAATGAACAGCATGGTGGTTATAGTTAATAATACTGTATTGTCTGCTTGAAATCTGCTAAGAGAGTAGATCTTAACTGTTCTCACCACACACACACACACACACACACGAATGGTAACCATATGAGGTCATAGATGTGCTAATTAACTTGATTGTGGTAATCATGTCAAATGTATACACATGTTAAATCATCACATTGTACACATTAAGAAAAATCATGTTGTACAACCTAAATATATACAATTTTCACTTGTCAATCATACCTCAGTAAATCTGGAAAAAAATAAATAAAATTGCAAAATTTTTTAATTGAGGGCACCCAGGTGGCTCATTAAGTGAAGTATCTGACCTCGGCTCAGGTCATAATCTCGCGGTTCACAGGTTCAAGCCCCACGTTGGGCTCTATACCAACAGCTCAGAGACTGGAACCTCCTTCAGATTCTGTGTCTCCCTCTCTCTCTCTCTCTCTCTCTCTCTCTCTCTCTCTCTCTGACCCTACCCTGATCACACTCTGTCTCTCTTTCTCTCAAAAATAAATTAAAAAAATTTTTTTAAATCTTTTTTTAATAAAAATAATAAAAAATAAATTTTTTTATTGTATGGTTTTCTTTTCATATTTCAGAGGCCACACTTCTTTTTAGGGTACACACATTCCCATAGGCCCTTGTGAGACTCGTATGTGCCCAGCACTGGACCTCATGGTCCACTGGACCACTGGATAAAGCAGCTCTCATCCGGGCCACATAAACAGAAAGTTCTCTACGTCTTGCTGAATGGACCCTATGACTCACTTTTGTATTTCTCCACATCAGCCCTGCTAATGTGTCAAAGCCAATACGGCAGGCGACATGGCAAGAGCTGACAGCGGAAGGCCAAGAAGACAAACAACGAATGGCTGCCCCCTGGAACAAAGAGGTTAATTACTGGCACCTAACTTATCTGAGGGAAGATGTCACACACCCAGATTACCAATTAACCTCACCTCTACGAAACCGCCATGGCCGCAATTAATAGAAAGTGACTGTCATCCTAATTACAAGGTCTATACAAGAGGCCAGTGTTAGGCATGGAGACTTCTTTTATAACCTCCTCCTGATGAGTTTCCTAAATTTTCTGGCATCTTTCCCCTAAGTTACACTCAGTTCCGCTTTCTCCTTAAAACCGTCCCTTGAAATAGTTGCTGCTGACTGCTGTCCTGTACGTTACTTTTATTGAGCATTTACTACATGCGAGGCACCATGTAAGCACTTCCTAAGCATGATCCCCCTCCCCCTGCCCACTTCACGCACTCATGGTCCCTGCCTGCTGCAACTTTTCACTTGTCAGCTTCCGAACTTGGTCTTAAGAAATTCAATGTTGCCACGTACCTGCAAAAAGGAGCCGTCTCTCTTGACTCCTACCGGCGGCCTAGCTCACAAGAGAGCAACGCGTAAATCAGACTGCCAATTGATTGACTATTGTTGAGAAGCAGAAGTGCTCGGGGGACACAAACTCATCTCTGCTACCAAGCACGTTTCTTCTGTTACAAACCTGTACAGGAAGCCATTGTGTCCACCGTTAAGTGTCCCCTTCACCGTCCCTTGCTCACCGAGGTGGTAACTTCTATAAACACCTGTGATTCTTTGCCAAGACTTTCTCCGGTTCCCAAAACAGGTCAATCCATCGTGGAGGCTGAAGTGTCACCGAGACAATGCCCCAGGAGAAGCTTCAACTGATGACTGGTGTGAGTTGAGGAATAAGTGTTTCCTCATGCACACAACTTTGTGCACCATGAGCAGCTTGGAAGCATGTGCGTCAGTCTCCCAGGGCCCTGAGCGAGAGGGAGCCCAGCTGGCCCTCAGCGAAACCCCACAGCTGACCGCCCTTCTCTGGCTCACTTCTCTCCCCAGCTAGCACTTTAGAACCATGTGCCAAACGGAATCCTTGTACTCAAACCCGTGTCTCTGGTCTGCAGCTGGGGGGGACCCAGCTGAACAAAGACGTTATAGGCTGTCGTGCAATCACAGAGTCAGTTGGGCGGTCATAATACTGAGCCCCTCCATCCTAGGAATTGATCTGATGCACAGGCAGGTTCTCTCGCTTGTAGGTCTAGCAACTCTCTTTTCTGAACAGGTCTAGACACACACACTGACCAGTCTGGCCTCCTTGGACCCGCTTCTACAGATGCTCAGTCGACTCCGTCTCTGTGCAGAGGACAACCCAGTTGATCAGACTTGTGTGCTTTTAATCACAATTTCCATCCAGGTGCCTTCCTGACATGGGTGGGAGGGAGTCCCCGGGCTCCTCCAATTCATCAATCACACAGGCTCCCAACCAGGCTTGGGCAAGGGGACCGTTTGTTTTTTCTTTTCTTTCAATAGATTTCTAGTTACGCAAGTAACACATTAAAAAATTCTGTTTTATATAAGAATTGAAACATGACAGATAAGGCTAATGTCCCTGTTGAACACCACCTTTCCCTAAGAATCCAAGTCCCTGTCTCCTCCTCGCCCCACAGAAGTTACCTCTGTGGTACAGTTCCGGGCTTTTTCCTACGAATTTACACACAGACTAAGTCACAGAAAAGGTTTGGGTAGGGGGAGGTTAACATAAATGGCATCCTATTGTACACATGCTACATCAGCAACGAAGAATAGAAAAAGGAAATTTAAAATGCAATATCATCCTCACGGTTTGTGGGTTCCAGCCCCACAGCCGGCTCTGTGCTCACAGCTCAGAGCCTGGAACCTGCTTCGGATTCTGTGTCTCCCTGTCTCTCTGCTCACGTTCTGTCTGTCTCTCTCTCTCTCAAAAATAAATAAACATTTAAAAAAATTTTAATGCAATAACATTGGGGCACCTGGCTGACTCAGGCAGTGGAGCACATGACTCTTGATCTCAGGGTCGTGAGTTCAAGCCCCATGTTGCGTGCAGGGCTTACTTACATAAATAAATAATAAAGTGCAATATCATTTACCATAGAATCAAAAAATATTTTAAACCTGGTAACAAATTTAACAAAAGATGAGGAAGATTTCTACATTGAGAACTAGAGATACTGCAGACAGAAATTAAAGAATATTCACATAAATAGAGAAATGTCCCATGTCAATAGACCCTTAAGATTTTAGTTCTCCCCAAAATGATCTATGGATTCAGCGGAATCCCAATCAAAATCTACTAGGCCTTTTAAATTGAAATTTACTAGCTGATTCTAAAATGTATATGGAAATGCAAAGAACCTAGTAAAAATCAAGCAATATAGAAGAAAGACAAGGAGGAAGGAAAAGCTCACACCACCAGATTTCAAGTCTTATTTAAAGCTTTAATTATTAAGGTTTTGCGGTGTTGGCACATGATGGACAAATAGACCCATGCACAAAATAAAGTTCTGAAGCAGAACCACACGTAAACAGTCATCTGAGTTACAATAAAGGCACTGTTATTGTCCAAAAGGATCATTTGAATAGATGGCCCTAGACCAATTGCATATCCATATGGGGGGAAAAAAAAAAAAAACCTTGATTCCCTACCTCACACCATACACAAAACTTAATCTAAAAAGAACACAGACATACTTAACATATTCTTCATCTTGCTTTTCTCACTCAGCGATACGTTCAGAGAATCTACCATTTTCTGTACATCATCACCCTGCTTAATTTTTTTTAATGGCTACAAGTAGCCCATGCCAGGATGTACCATGGTTTATCGAGCTATTCCTCTCACACAGGTGTATGTACATTCTCCAGTAGTGTCCGAGAAGTGGGATTTCTAGGTCGTTTCCTTCAGATCAGTTAGTATCTCCATTATATGTGGTTTCTCCAAGTTCACCCTCAGTTAACATTAGTGTTTTGTGGTTGCCCCATGAAGGTAGAATCAATACCCTACCCAGAGCTGGTTTGGAGTCAAGATTGATGAGGCCACACATGCACCGAGAGAGTACATAAAGATTTGTTACTCATATCATGAAATTTTTCTGGGGAGACTAAGGCAGGCACTCAAGCTGGTCTGGAACATCTTGACCAAAGAGAGGAATGAGGCTCTCATATTATTGTGGTTAGGGAATAGAGCTGGGTGAAGGTTCCCACATATGTGGCGCCACAGGAGACAGCACGTGGGATTCCTTACTGGCTTGCCCAGGTATGAAGCAAAGGGAAAAGGGAAAGGGAGACAGTTTGAGAGCTGTTGGTAGTCAAACATCAAAATGAAATCACACCTTATTATAATTGGTTTATGTCAGCTTGGGTCAGTCAGTACCTTGCTACATGAACCATATACCCTCTAGATCAATGAATAGTCGCTAATCAATTTATCACAGACTCTGGGTTTAGCTGAGCATGTCAAGTTTGGCTAGGTTATGCTCCTGACTCAGTTTCCCTCCCCATCTGAAAAATTATTAAAGAAAACCACCAAGTGCATATATATCTAAGCTGCTCACTAGTCCTTAATTGAACACTTACTATATGCTATGTACTATTCTAAGAGCTTCTGCATTGATTAGCCCTTTGCCATATAACAATCTATGAAGTGACAATTGTTATCCCTATTTCATAGGTGAGGAAATTGAAGCACAGAGAGGTGAAGTGATTTGACAAGATTGCACAGCCGACAGGTGGCAGAAATGGGACTCAAGGCCAGGCTGTCCAGATCCAGAACCCAAGCTCTTAATCATTATGCTAGGCTGTGGACTCCTTTAAGACAGTGACAAATGCACGGTCCCACTATCCTGTACAACTCCAGGATCAAACAGAACACAATGTGAGTGACGCCTTCTAGAGCTATGGAACAAGATGGGTCTTATGTGTACCTAACGCAGTGCCTGGCATATAGTAAGTGCTCAATAAACATTGGTGAGTTAACTAATGTACTTACATATAATAACAATACAGCATTATATTATCCATGAGGATACAAAAATCAATACAATAAAATCAACTGAAGAGCTCCAGCTCACACACTGGGCATTATTTCAATGTCCCATATTAATAGCAGCACAGGAGAAACCTCTCTATACCCATGAGATTGAGACTCCAGGAGGGTAGGAACTGAGTCAGTTTGCTCCTGTTGGACCCCAGTAGCCCGGCACAGGAACTGGAATAGAGTATTCACTCCAAAAGCACTTGTCAAAAAATATATGGGTATTTGGACAGAAGATTACCTGATGAATAAATGGATACATGCATGTGTGCATGGAGGAAAGGATATTTGGGTGGATGTTTGGATAGATAGTAAGATACATGGATGGATGAGTGACCATATGAGTGGATAGATGAATAATGATCAAACAGAAGGACAGGTGGGGGAATCGATGGGTAGAATAAGTAGTTAAAATCATGCACTTTTTTGGGTTTTTTTTAAGATTTTATTTTTAAGTAATCTCTACACCCAACATGGGACTTGAACTCACAACCCTGAGATCAAGAGTCGCACGCTCTACTGACTGAGCCAGCCAAGTGCCCCCGTCATGGTCTGTTTATAGTTAGACTGCCTGGGTTCAAATCCCAGCTCTCTCATTTATTCCAGGAATAGAAATGGAATTAAAAGGATGACAAAGTAACCTAAAACAAGACCCTGAGGAGGCACAAGAGGGTAATTTGTGAATGAAATATTTATGGAACACCAGAGTCAAACACCTTCCTTGTACAAATGGGAGCACTGGAATTCACAGAGGCAAAATCACTCGTCGAAGGTGACACAATTGATTAGTGGTAGTACCAGGAAAAAAAAGTCCAGGTTTTCTGACCCTCTTTTATTCATTCAACAAACATCTATTTAGCACTTCCAATTTTCCAGGCAGTATACTAGGTGCTAGAAATCCAGCACTGGGCAAGACAGACACAGGACCTACCCTCAGAACACCGAAAATCTAATTAGAAATGATATTGTTATATGGGGAAGCTCCAGGAGTTAGGAGAACATATAACAGTGAAAAGTAATCTAGCCTGGTGATCAGGGAAGGCATTAAAGTTAAAACCTAAAGACAACTGAAAAGATGGATTGGAGACATTTAAGCAAAACGATGTATGAAACAGCTCTATGACCCTCAGCAAACTGCCTAATCGGCCTGGGCCTCTTTTTCCTCTTCTTTAAATGTAGATAATAACTGCCAAAATAGATGGTGCTCAATAAATGTGTGTTCTCCTTTTCTGCCCCAGGAGGGTGTCCTTCTAATCTAACTGCCATCCCAGGAGGGAAAAAGAGTTGGGTGTTATGTATAGTCTAAAAACACCACGTGTGTTCGTTTATCCATTCTATAACATTTATTCAACCCTGGCTATCTGCCAAAAGCTTTTGTAGACATGAATGTATAATCGCTACTCATCAATTCTAAGAGGATGTATCAGTCAGCTTAAGCTAGGGTATGCTGCAGTTACAAGCACTTCAAAATCCCAGTGTCTTAACACAACAAAAGTTTACTCTTCTGTCACAGTCTGCCGCGGGTCCAGGTAATTCAGGAATCCAGGCTGAAATGATACTCTGATCTCACATTTTGATCATGAGGCCCTCACATTCCACACGGCAGTAGAGAGACCCAGTGAGAACTCACAGCCTTTCCTATGCTTAGACCAGGAAGTGACCACACCCCTGTGCTCAGAGCTCATTGGCCAGCACTGATCACATGGCTCCAGTTCTCCACAAGGGGGCTAGGAAGGCGGCAGAGCATATGGAATGTCTGATGAGCATTACTATCTCTGCCACAGCGGAGACACATACGAATAAGCTCACAAATAAGGATATAGTTACAATTGCAGCATGTTCCAGGAAGGGTCTGGTTGCAGATGGCCTGGCCAAGGCTCCTAAATTAAGACTTCAGATGGGGCGCCTGGGTGACTCAGTCGGTTAAGCGTCCGACTTCAGCTCAGGTCATGATCTCGCGGTCGGTGAGTTCGAGCCCCGTGTCGGGCTCTGTGCTGACCGTTCAGAGCCTGAAGCCTGTTTCGGATTCTGTGTCTCCCTCTCTCTCTGACCCTCCCCCATTCATGCTCTGTCTCTCTCTGTCTCAAAAATAAATAAAAGTTAAAAAAAAATTTTTTTTTAAAGACTTCAAAATGCAGCCGGCCACACACATAAAACCACAGGTAAAAAGAAATAAATGATGGTCTATCATAGTCCTGAATTCTCAAGACGAGGTTAGGAGTCTTGCCGAGTTGTCCATCCCTGCATTCTGGCAATGATTTCATTTCTAAGCACAAGCCACCAAAAACAATGCAGAGCACAGAAATTCAGCCCCACAATCCCCACAGCACCTGTAAAAACAGCCTGAGTGGCACAGTGCCCAGAATGTATTTACTGGATCCCGTTCGGAGGCTGAAAAGTTCAGCACATCACAGCCTGTGCCTAACTGGTACCAGGCTTCAGCTCATACACAATAAACTCGCCCAGAGGTCTCTAACTCAAATGCCCACAGGGACCACTAAATGAGAGGAGGTGGTCTCAGGGGACAAACAAGGAGACGGTGCCCAGTGAAAGGGACAATTGCCCCTCGACACCACCTGCGTATGGCTACTGGGGCTTATTTTTACATTTCTAAGAGACATTGGAAATCTGGATTTTTGTGTGTGTGATCTTAGTTTGTTTTTGTTTTTTTTTAATGTGGGAATTAAATAAAATTAATTTTTTGATGTTTTATTTCTGTGTTTTTGAGAGAGAGCATGCAAGTGGGGGAGGGACAGAGAGAGAGAGAGAGAGAGAGAGAGAGAGAGAATCAAAGCAGGCTCCAGGCTCCAAGCTGTCAGCGCAGAGCCCAGGGCGGGGCTCGAACTCACGAACTGTGAAATCATGACCTGAGCTGATGCTTAACCGACAGAACCACCCAGGCACCCCTAAATTTAATTAATTATTAAAAACCCTCTTTAGTTTGAACGAAATGTATCTGCCATCCAGATTCGTGCTGGACCCCAGTTGTCTGTTAAAGCTCCAAACAGTGCAGAGGGGCCTTAGACAAATCTGAGTCTCCCCAGCTGACGTAGCCAGAAAAAGAGAAAAGCCGATGTCAACAGGGAATGGTTATGTACATACAGGTGCTGGATGAAATATTATGTACCCATTAAAAATATTCATAAGACAGAAGGACTGGGAGACATGCCCAAGGAGAAAATTCTAACTGAAAAGAAGAGAACACCCAAGAGTTACGCACAATATAAACAACCCACATATTGAAATTACGTATCAAAAAAAAACCTGAAAGGGAATGCATCAAAATGTTCACAGTGCTCCTTGGGTGATAGGAATATAGATAGTTTCCATTTGTTTGTTTTAATTGTTTAATGAATATGTCCTCTTCATAACAAGGGCAAAACTGCAAATTAAAAAAATTAAATATTGGGGAGCCTGGATGGCTCAGTCAGTTAAGCATCTGACTCGATTTGGGCTCAGGTCATGATCTCACGGTTTGTGGGTTTGAGCTCCACATCGGGCTCTGTGCTGACAGTGTGGAGCCTGCTTGGGATTCTCTCTCTTTCCTTCTCTCTCTGCCCCTCCCCTGCTTGCACTCCCTCTCAAAATAAATAAGCAAACATTAAAAAAAATTTTTTTTCAGTAAACATTTGTTGGGGTGTGCTTCAAGGAATTTTAGACCTGAAAAAAATACTAGTGGTCATCTCCCCCAGAAGCTTCTTGCTCAGCACAAGAGGACACTGAAGCCCAGGGAAGCTGAGTAACTTTCCCAAGGTCACACAGCTGGTAAGCAACAAGGCTAGGGTCGAAGCCAGGTGTCTTGAATGTCAGTTCAGTTTCAAGCACCATAGGCTACCGACCCAGGCATCATATAGATGGGAGGAATACTACACAGAAAGGAAAAGAAAAAGGAAAGAAAGGGAGAAGAAACGGAGGAAGAGAAGGAGGGAGGGAGGAAAAATCTTAAAACTCGTCCCAAGCTTTGTATAGGTGGGTTTTTTCTCCCCCAACCATTTTATCTGTGGATCTGCTCATTTCCATAAAAGCTGATAATCTTAATTTTGTCAAGACTCTGCAGAGCATTTCCTCTTGTTCATGCTCTCCGAGGTAAGAAAACTTGCAGGAAGGAACCGAAGAACAATTTTTACACTTCTAATTTAATTACTACTGTTCTCCTCTATTAGGGTGCTCATCAAGAACTTGGATTTGAATGTTCCTCCTCAAAACCAGTGTGTAATGCGGTGGACACAGAATTAAGAAAAAATTAATTTTAAATGTCAGAATTCCTGTGGGAGAACACGCTTCTATAACTTATCTTCCGAATCCATTAGTGCTTTGGCAGTGTAGGAATTTAATATTTTAGTCACATCTTACATCTGGTGGACCAATCCACACGCATTTGCTAATAAAAAGGTTGTCTTGGCTAAACTATATCAAAATCCACAGCAGCTAACTTCCCCCACTGCCCTCAATACAAAATACAAAAATGATGTTGGCCAAGTCCTTGGTTACAAGTGGTCTTGTTGAGGGGGCTGGACTATTTTCATAAAATCATAGAATGTTAGAGCAGGGCTTGAGGGGGCGCCCGGGGGGGCTCAGTCGGTTGAGCGTCCAATTTTGGCTCAGGTCATGATCTCGCGGTTCGTGGGTTCAAGCCCCGTGTCGGGCTCTGTGATGACAGCTCGGAGCCTGGAGCCTGCTTCGGATTCCGTGTCTCCCCCTCTCTCTGCCCCTCCCCCACTCGCGTTCTGTCTCCCTGTCTCTCTCTCAAATATAAAGAATTTTAAAAAATAAAAAAAATTTTAAAAAAGAAGGGCTTGGGAGATGGAAGAGATGCGTGGGGCGGGCAGGGGAGACAGAAAGAGACCAAGAGATAAAGAGAGAGAACTTAATGTTAAGCCTGGAGAAAAATGGAGAGATGAGCAGAGAGAAACACAGACAAAAGACTGAGACCCGGACGGCAAAGAGACAGATAGAAAGACAAAGAGATAACGATAATAATAATGGTAATAATGACGATGATGATGATGGAGACTGAGAGGAAGACAGAGGCAGAGACAGATAGGAAGACAAACTAGCAGAGATAGAGTAAGGGACAGAGAGGGAGAGAGGGACAGAGAGGGAGAGAGGCACAGAGGTAGGGAGAAAGAGAGAGGGAGTGATGGACAAATGCTAGTCTTTCTGCAGCTTTAATGCCCACATCATCATCGTTGTAACAAACCACAGACAACCCGTGACCTGGGTTCAGGGTGCCCACCTGGGTTCAGGGTGCCCACCCACCAGGGTGCCCAATTATCAAGGTCAGGGGCAAGGTCAAAATAAAGTGGGTTTTTGGAATCCCAGACAAGACAGAAAGAGAATGACCGGCACAACTGTCTGGCCAAAAGGCTGGACTCTCAGATTCTGAGCCTTGGACGTGGCACCAGAGTCTTGTGATGCACTCTAGGCATGTCTGACCCCAAAGCATCCATTTTCTGCCTCCTGCCCAGACAGTCCTAACAGGGAGTGAGAGATTCCACACAGCTCTGAAGCACTTCCTATAATCAGGGCTAATGGCTGCAGACCAGGAAAACACCAAGCTCAGGGTGACTTTCAAAATCCATGCACTCTCTCTCTCTCTCTCTTTCTGCCGCGATCTGAAAACATCAGACGTGGTCACCAGCTCAAACCGAAGCTTTGTTTGCCCTCCAGACTCTGCTAGCCCTCAACCTCAGGATTCAGCCTAGATTTGCCCCATCTGCTGACATTTAGAGAACAAAAATGATGTAGTGATAATATCAATGAGTATTTTTTGACCACTTCTCGTATGACAGGCACTGAGCAGAACTTTCCAAGAATTGTATCATTTCATGCTCATCACAGAACCCTCTCCCTTTTAGAAACAGCATTTTAGGTAAGAAAACTGAGACTCAGAATTTAGGTGTCTTGTCTGAGAGCAAACAGCTAATGCGTTGGGGAGACAAGATTTGAAACTGTGACCCACGTCTTAACCACAATGCCTCTCTTCCAAGTGTCCCCTATGAAGGTTCATTTAGTTAGAGACTGCAGTCCCAGGTGGGCAGGAAAATGGTTTCTGATATCCACCATACCCCTTCTCTCCACGGATTTTGCACGCGCTGTTCCCTCTACCTGAAATGCTTTTCCTTTCCCCTCTTCCCTCTCTCCCAGGGCTTTTACAACTGCTCACTTTTTAGATCTCAATTCAGTCAACTTTCTTCAGGGAAGCCTTCACTGATTCCCTTGACCAGACCAAATTCCCCTTTATGATCTCTCATGGTGCAACATACCTTTCCTGGGTTTATTTACAACACTTGCCATCTTACACATAATCGTGTGATTCTTTGATTAATCACAGATCAGCCTCTGGTTTTGCTCATCCCTCTATCCATCACGGTGTGGGCCCCTAGCCCATTGTAGGTGCTTTCTGTATATATGTTTAATTAATTAACTGACTGATTAATGATTAAGTGAATGAAATAACTAGAAATATATGCCAAACTCAAGAACAGAAATATGAACATGGGTAAATTCCCTAAGAAATAGCTAAGGCAGTTGAAAATAGTTGTGTCTAGGAATGGACCAGGACAGAAACAGGAAACTAATATTTTAATATAAATGTTATAATCTTTTTAAATGCGTACTTTCATTACTTTGATAGACTAATTTTTTAACTGAGACTGTGAAAAACTGAAATTAACTACTTTACCAGATTTTTTTTAATATAAAAAGATGAAAGGGCGGAAGGAGGGGGTTTTCCAAACGGAAAGAGAATGGGGGGATGGAGGTGTGTCAGCGAGGAGGCATCCTGGAGAACAAGTCATGAAGTGCAAAGGATCTGGGTGCCCATGTCTGCGTCTGAGAAAAGTAACCCGTGAGATACTTTGTTCTGAACAGCCAGCCCTGCAGCCACTGGCCACACCTGATTGGACGCAGAATCAGTGCCCAAGCTAATGGCAACCAATCACAACATGAGAAGGAGACCATGAATGAAATTCTATCCAATAGAAGTGCTGCACATCTGGGGCGCGTGCAGTGACTCAGTGGATTGAGCATCAGACTTTTTTTTTTTTTACAAGTTCTTTTTTTTTTTTAGACTGCTTTGTTGGAACTTTTTTTTTTTTACATTTATTTATTTTGAGAGACAGAGAGAGACAGAGCACAAGTGGGGGAGGGGCAGAGAGAGAAGGAGACACAGAATCAGAAGCAGGTTCCAGGCTCTGAGCTGTCAGCACAGAGCCTGATGGGGGGCTCAAGCTCACAAGCCGTGAGATCATGACCTGAGCTGAAGTCGGACATTCAACCTGAACCACCCAGGCACCCCAAGCATCAGACTCTTGATTTTGGCTTGGGGCATGATGCCAGGGTTGTTGGACCTAGCCCCACATGGAGCCTGTTTAGGATTCTCTCTCTCTCCCCTCTTCTCCCCCTATTGTACTCTCCATCTCTCTCTGATAGATAGATAGATAGATAGATAGATAAAAACAAGTACTGCACGGTTCATGATGGCAAATCCACCAATCAGATCCTCTCTTGGAAAGTATAAATGGCAGAGGAGGCGTTGGTTCTGACGTACAGACACATAGTGGAATTGAAGGAGGCCCTCTATGAAATTGTGTACAAAACAAATTTCCCGGGCTCTATAGCTTTGATCAGATTATCAAGGGAAACTGTGATGAGCAAAGGTTAAGGACTAGTAGATAAAGCAGGTAATTTTTTCTCTTAATTTTTGGAAGATTTCATGTAAAAATTATTTAGATTTCCATCTTCTGTTCCAAAAAATATGGTAACACTGAGCCTGTAATTTCTCATGGTAATGATTGCCCAGAGCTGAGTTGCAGCCGCTCCCTGTGGACAGGGCACGTGTTCTCCAACTCATCCTATCCCCACCATTCTTGTATTTTCCTGGTTCACTGGTTGACATGTGATGCCTGGACCATGTAAACCGTTGAGTTTACAACTCTTAGCTATCAACAAGTGAGTAGTTCAGACAGACATGTGAGTGGCTGATACATTTGCCTTTTGTTTTTGTTTTTGTTTTTTTACCTAAGAGTTTAACCCATTAAGATCTCTAATGATGGAGAAAACAAAAGGATCTCTAATGATGGAATTCATAGGACAAATAATTTTGAATCCCTCTCAGGTCATGTTTACACTCCCTACTATCTCTCCCATTCAGGATGGACCAAAAGAACAGAAATCCAATTCCAGGCATTGTACCTCTAAAAGACTTCTAATCTTCTGTAGACCTTCCTAGAGTTCTCTGCATTCTATTTGTTTGATTGGTTGGTTGGTTTGGTTGGTTTTTGTTTGATTTGGGGTTGTATTGTTTTGCTTTTGTTTTTGGATATGGGAAAGTTGTTTCTGGTTGGGTTTTTTTGTTGTTTTGAGGGGGGTTGGTGATTTGAGGGGCTTTTTTGTTATGTTTTGTTTTCTTACAGTTTTGCCTCTTAAAAGAATCTTGGCCCCTAACAAAATAGGGAATCAGCACCTCCCTCTGATTGACACATACTATTGAAAGCTTCTGTTTTCCTTCCTGACTCTGAGGTAACAATCATAGACAGGCACTATCGCTGGGGTCACGCTGAGAAAAACCCTGTTACCTTTGCATAACAAAATGCTGCGCAGTATGAAATGGACTCATGCTGGGCCGATTTTCCTAGACAAACTGACTTTGAATTGAGCGGTGGCGGTGAGAGAAACAAAGGCATCCGATGTCAGAGTCTGTGATGTTCTTTATACCACAAGCTTGAGAACAGTGACTTGCTCTGTAACTCAGAGGGGGAGAGAGATTACTTGCCTGAGGCTGGTGTCTCAGAGACTCAATCTACTTGAGTCAATTACATTTGATTCAGTACTTCCTGAGCATCATTATGTGAAATGCACCACATCTGACATGTGGGGATGCAAAGAGGAGGAAGACAGAGCCACGGCTCTCAAGGAACTTGAAATCTACTCGGGGAGATCAGACAAAACCACAAAGAATGATAACAAATATGGTTTCTGACTAAGTAAGGACATCTGATCCTTCCACGCCAACAATTTATTTCCCACTTTTTTTTTTTTTCTTTTTGGAAGCCACCATGCTCCCAATGTCAACCTTTTTGGTCCAGGTGGGCCAGCCCCCATTGTCCAAGTTCCAAGTATCTGAACCTCTGGATCCAGCCGTACCTGTAATCCTCCCTTAGTCTTTTCCAAGTCTTGAAACTATAAAGTCATTTACTTATTTATTTATTTATTTATTTAGTCTAAGCTGGTTTAGGTTATCTCTTTTCACTGAAAGAGTCCTGACTAATAAAAATATATACAAATGCTCTTACTTATATTACCTCCTTTCATCTTCAAAACAATCCTATAAGATTTATAAGAGAGAAGGAGCTCTGGCAGGGCCCTGAAGAAGGTAAGACGAGTGTGAACACCATGAGTTTTACTATGGAATATAACCAGGCTTTCCTAAACAATATTCTCCCCTCCACCGAACTGTCTGGAGATCTGAGCCTCAGGTTATTAAGAACTCCGACTACAATCAATTAAAAGAAGAAAAAAAAAAAAAAGTGTGACCCTGGAGGCAGGAAGACCGATGAGGGAGGAGGATGATAAAATTTGTCCAGGCAAAAAGGCCTAGCGCAGTGCCTCTCAAACCTTAACATGTATACAGATCAACTGGGGATCTCATCGAAATCCAGAGTCTAATTCAGTAGGTCTGGAGTGGGGGTTGAGATTCAGCGTTTCTAACCGTCTCCCAAGCGGTGCTGACGCTGCTGGGGTCCAGGGCCAGATGGCCATTGAACATGTTTTATTTGACTCATACAGTATTTTAAAAATGAAAATTGTTTTACTATACTAGTTTCCCTGTTTTTCTGTATGTTCCAAACTTTTCATTATAAAAAGTGTTTTTAAGTTTAAGTTTAATTGCCAAAACCTATAGGTGATTTTACATAAATGTCTCGCTTTCTGGCTTCCCGAGAATTTGGCGGTTCTGGCCACACCGCGCGCACAATCCTGCCTACAGCAACCTTGAGTCTCCCCGGTGGGGCTCCAGTCGGCCCCGCGGGCCATCCGCTCGGCTCAGCACCGCACAGCGATCGGCAACCCCTGGGACCGCGGGTTAGGCGCACATCCAACACCCTGGGGCTACCCTGGCGAGGTGTTAACCCGCTGCCAGGCTGGGGAAGAGGGAAAGAGGGACACTGCCGCGGTCGGTGCCAGGCCGCTGCGCCCCGAGGGACCGCTCGCACCCGGCGACCACCTGTTTTCCGCGCGCGGATGCAGCCACTCGCAGGGACCCGCCCCCCAAAACCCAGGGGATCCGCGGGTCCGGTGCCTTCGCCTCGCCGTCCAATTCCGTCGTCGCCCCACCCCCACTTCTAGCGCATCCTCCAGCTCCAGCAGTCCCATTCCCGCGGACGGCGTCCTGCGTCCCCTCCCCGCCCCAGGTGGCTCCCCCACGACCCCCTACCCGGCGCAGGCTGCCGCTCCGAGAGGCCAGACCCGCGGCGGCCGGCCCCCTTCCCTTCCCCGCAGCTCCGGCCCTGCCCACCTTACCCGCCCGCAGCGATGGTGGGCCGGCTGTCCGTCCTCCTCTGCCTCCAGCGGTGTCGCCTCTGCGACCGCCGCCACCGCAGCGGCAAAGCCACCTGCGCGTGACCCTCGATCACCAAGTCCCCCCCACACACACACACACACCACGCACACATACACACACATGCGCGCGCGCGCG
Organism: Lynx rufus; assembly: GCF_022079265.1. NCBI lineage: Eukaryota > Metazoa > Chordata > Mammalia > Carnivora > Felidae > Lynx > Lynx rufus. The sequence continues at coordinate 4,844,899 of NW_025814839.1, read as the reverse complement.
CGCTCTGCCCTTAGATGTGGGAGCAGTGGCCCCGGGGGGAGTCATAAAGGGTTCACGAGCCAAGCCTAAGGCTCAGGAAGACCACCACCCCCTCGGCCTCCTCCGCCCAGAAAAGTTAGTTGTCTCTGCAGGTGGGTGGCTCAGCGGGCAGAACCCATTCGCACGTTCCTCCAACCCCATTCAGACAGTCATTCACTCCCTTTGCTGCTCCCCAACAGACAGGGACGTGTGCTTGCACACAGGAACCCTCTGCCCTCTCCTAAGGGTCCTCAAAGGAAAATCGAAGGGCGTGGGGTCGGGCCCGCGGAGCCCGCCTTCATCTCTAGTCTCTGAAGGAACATCCGTGACTTAAACGGGGCTGAAAATGGACTTTCCACCAGGTTTTTTAACCCCTTTGTGACCCAAATGAAGTAAGAGTCGTAACTGGAAGCATCACAGGAAATGTTTCAGGTAAAGTCCTTAGAGAGAGTCTGGCACGTAGTAGGCACTCAACAGCGTTAGTGGTTATTCCTGTCGGCTGGAGTTGGGCAGGACGGCCTGTCACCAAAGCCGAAAGGGAACAACACATCTTTCCAGCATGGAAACCATCTCATTCTCTTCCTCTTTAAGGCAAGTGATGCAAAAACCAGAGGACTGGGGCCAAGTCTGCCCTGCAGAATCTGTTCTGTGTGGTTTAGCTGGTGTTTTAGAAACATGTGAATCGATTGCCAAAACTTAAAAACCGGAAGATCACATAAACAAGGGGATTTTCAGTCGTTCTTTGAAAAGATAGAAAGTTTCGGCCAAACCGAGCCTACTTTTCCGGAAGCAGGAGCTCACAAGCAGGGGGCTCTTTAAAGAGGGGTTGCCTCTGATTAGTCCGCTAGGCTCCCTCGCTCCTTTAAAAGATCTTCTTGGCCCCTGCAGACCTTTTGAGGTTGGCCTAAGGCCTAATGCTGAATTTTGTCCAGTTTCCCCAAGAAGTAGCTTTCATTATCCCCATTTTACAGAAAAGGAAACGGAGGCTCAGAAAGGTCGAGTAAATTGCCCAAGGTCACACAGTTAATATACAGCAAAAGTGAAGTTGGAACCCAGTCTTTATGCCCTGAGCGCCTTAGCATGGCAAGGGGTTTACACCAAGCCATCCTTTTGAAAGGAGCATTTTTATTAATAGCACACTTTGAATGCCAATTTGTTGGGATTGGTGAGCAAGAACTTAAATTTTTAGCTTCATCTAAATTGGCAGTGCTCTCTCCCACACTGTCTCCACCTCCTTATTTTTCTCATTTAAGCGCTCTGAAAAATTCTAAAGGTTTAACTAAAATCGAAAATGTTTCTTATTTCATCCATCTCCAGTTACTGGCAAACGTAGGTGTTCTTTCCTTTCCATTTCTTTCTTTTTTTTTTTTTTGTAGCTTCCTTATTTATATTTTACTCTTTGTAGTTTGTAAATTCCCTCTTACCAGCTGCTTGCAAAATCAAAATGTCTTTACTGTTAAGTTTCTGATTAGGGTTGTACCGTCTTGTAACCCAATAAACACACATATGAGGAAAAAATGTGTGCACATACACACCTACATCCACACACACCCAGGGCGCCTGGGTGGCTCAGTCGGTGAAGCATCCGACTTCGGCTCAGGTCATGATCTCGTGGTTCGTGAGTTTGAGACCCACATCGGGCTCTGTGCCGACAGCTCGGAGCCTGGAGCCTGCTTCTGTGTCTCCCTCTCCTTCTCACTCTCTGTCTCTCTAAAATAAATAAACATTAAAAAAAAAAAAAAAAAAAACCTGGGGCGCCTGGGTGGCTCAGTCAGTTAAGCGTCCGACTTCGGCTCAGGTCATGATCTCACGGTCCGTGAGTTCGAGCCCTGCGTCGGGCTCTGTGCTGACCGCTCAGAGCCTGGAGCCTGTTTCAGATTCTGTGTCTCCCTCTCTCTCTGACCCTCCCCCGTTCATGCTCGCGCTCTCTCTCTCTGTCTCAAAAATAAATAAACGTTAAAAAAAAATTAAAAAAAAAAAAAACCTTATACACACCCCCACTTGGAATAGATTCTTGGTGTCTCTCCAGGTCTCAGTGTCCCAAAATGTTTCCATAGATCTTCAACCCAAATGCCAGAATCACTGATGGCATCCTTGTTGTGAAGTTTTAGAACACCTTGGTTGCAACCATTAGCCATAAATAGGATCCTACATTACTGTCGATTTATAAATGTTGACAACTCATTCGAAAGAATTTTGAACACGGTGGCAACAACTCCCCACCACCACCACCACAAAAGAGAGAGAGAGAGAGAGAGAGAGAGAGAGAGAGAGAGACAAATCCAGGAGGCCAGGTGCAACAAGTTCATGACTTCTGTTCTCAACTTTCAGGGTGACTGCTGTGTCTACCCCTTTGAAGTCAGTGGGCAAAGAGCTCTGCCTTGGTGCTCTTCCCTCTCCTCCTTGGTCCCTGGGGCCCCTGGATCCCTTTGAGCCTCTCCATGTTGACAGTGTGGGTTCTCAGCCATTCTATCCCGTAGATAACCACTCTGCAAGCAGGGTGGGTGGGCAGAGGAAGGGAGGGGCTTCAGAGAATACACACTGGAGGAGAAGAAGAGGGAGTAAGAGCTCTTCACTGTGGTCTCACTTAGCCTCAGTCATCTCTCAGGTGCTACTCAACGTGTGGTCCCTAAGCCAGCAGCAACGGCGGCAACTGGGAACTTGTTAGAAACGCGGATTCTCGGGCCCCACCCCAGACCTACCTGTCAGACCTTCTGGGGCAGGACTCCAAGGGAAACTATGCTTTAGTCCTCCAAGTGACCTTCATGGGTACTAAAGTTTGGGGTTAACCTCCCCCTCAGTGCCTTTACAATAATCTCTGTCCCTCCACCTTCAGTTCGATTACCAAAGCCCCACACCCCCTCTGTTATCCTGGCCAGACCCGAGAGAGAGAGAGAGAGAGAGAGAGAGAGAGAGAGAGAGAGAAAGGCTAGGAGCCTCTCCTACCACACTGAGAATTTTGAATAACTTCATTCCTTGCCTTTGGAACATCATCTTACAATTCAACAATCAGCAAATAACCCAATAATATGCGGGCCAAATATCGGAACAGACAGTTCACAAAAGAAGGCACAGAAGTGGCCAATAAGCACCGAAAAGGTGTTCAACAGCATTAATCATCGGGAAAGTGCAAATTAAAACCTCGATGAGACACCACTATGCACCTACCAGAATGGCTGATACTAATAAGACCGACAGTATCAAGGGTTTGTGAAGGGGGTGCAGCAGCTGGAACTCTCATTCGTTCCTGGTGGGAATGCAAAACTGTACAACTTTGGACATGCATTTGGCAATTTCTTATAAAGCTAGATATACCCTGATCACCGCAATTCCATTCCTAGGCATTTACCCAAGAGAAATGAAAACCTATGCCCACACAAAGACTTGCACATAGCGGCTTTATTCACTAAAGCCCAAAACTGGAAGTGACCCAAATGTCCATCGATGTGTGCACAGAGAAATGAATTGTGCATATCCATGGAATGGAATACTAGTTAGCATCAGACGCAGGCAATACCATGGATGAATATCAAAAACACGCGGGGCAAAAGAAGCCAGACAGAAAATATTACACATTGTATCGTTCCATTTATATGGAACTGTAGGGATCTACAATGATAGGAAGCCAATCAGTCAGTGACTGTCCGGGGTTGAGGGGATGGTGATTAATGGCAAAGAGATATGAGGAAAGTTTCTGGGGTAATGGAAATATTCTGTATCTTTACTGGAGTGGCGGTTACACGGGTGTATAAATCTGTCAAAACTCATCCAACTGTCCATTTAAAATGGGTGCATGGCTGCACGTAAATCGTACCGCCATTGAGAGGATTGTTCTTAGCCTTACTGCCCGTAAACGACACTTCAAGAGATGTGATTATTTTTAAGTGCCTGTCCTGGCCTAGCTGTGCCCAGGAGGGAACCACGGACACCAGAAGCGACAGGCGTCTCTGGCATTCGGTCTACCTTGGTGCCGAGCCTGGGCTCTCTGATTCCTGCTGCAGCTTACATGCAGGTGAGCAGTGTAGAGGTTTTTCCCACATCAAATAACTTCAAAAGTCCAGTAATTGGCAAGCGAGCGTCTCCAGCTCAGTGCAATTACCAAACACTCCTCACTCTGCCCCTGGAACCAGCAGACAACTCTGGGATGGAGATCCTGCAGGGAACACAGGGGCCCCTCTCGGGGCCGTCTGGGGACTCTCACCAGCCACCTGCAGGCACCTGCGTCCCAACCTCCAACACTGCTTTCCTGATTGGAGTCTGGACCATCAAGGCCACGTTCCCTGGTTCCTGAGCCTTTCTGAAAAGAGAAGAAAGCCACGGACATTCCAGCAAGGCGGATCCGCGCCTGACGGCGAAAGCAGAGCTGCACGTCCCTCGCCTCTAGGGGGCGCCTCTCGTGGAGAATGAACACTACCGGGATGGAGACCTGGGACCTGAGCAGCGCGGCAGCCCCACGCGAGGCCCAGAACGGCGAGGGTCTCTGGCATTAGCTTGACTAATCCCCACTAGGAACCAATTCTGTTTAGAGGCACTTTTCTTATTGTGGTGAAATTCACAGAGCATAAAATTAACCATTTTAGAGTGTTCGACTCGGGGACGTTAAGCGCGTTCGCAACGTTGTGCAACCGTCACCGCTATCTAGTTCCGGCGCACTTCCACCGCCCCAGAAAAGAGACCTTGTACCCATTAAGCGGTCACTCCCCTTCCTCCCTCCCCTGGGCTCCTGGCAACCACCAATCTCCTCTCTGTCTCTACGGATTTGCCTGTTCTGGATGTTTCATATAAGTGGGTTTATACAATATGTGGTCTTTTGTGACCGGCCTGTTTCACTGAGTGTGGTGTTTTCCCATGGGATCCACACTCTCCTGTAGGGATATATGTCACTTTTCTTTCCTTTTCTTTTTTTGGTAATGTTTGTTTATTTTTGAGAGAGAGAGAGAGAGAGAGAGCATGTGAAGGAGGGGCACAGAGGGAGACACAGAATCCGAAGCAGGCTCCAGGCTCTGAGCTGTCAGCACAGACCCCCATGTGGGGCTTGAACCCAGAACTGCCAGATCGGGACCTGAGCCGAAGTCGGGCTCTCAACTGACTGAGCCACCCAGGCGCCCCTGTATGTCACTTTTCTTGATCAACTCGTAAGGTGATGGGCAATTGTGTGTTTACAGTTCCTCCGACAGCCTCTTATCTCAGTCCTAGGAAGGCAGCAGGCCTGGGAGTTCCTTGGAGGACGGGTCCATGGCTTCCGAACTGTCCACAGATCCCTGATGCTCTAACAGAATACCGTAGCCTAAGCAGCCTCAACAACAAACGTTATTGGTCACAGTTCTGGGGGCTGGAAGTCTGAGATGGGGTGCCCGCGTGGTAGGGTTCCTGATGGGGGCCCTCCTGCTGGTTATGTCTTCACAGGGCCTTTCCCTGCTGCGTGCACACAGAGAGGCCCGGTGTCTCTTCCCCTTTTTACAAGGACCAGGAGGGCCCCCCCTCTCATAAGCTAATCACCTCCAAAAGGCTCCACCTCCAAAGACCATCACATTAGGGTCAGGCTTTCATCACTGGAATTTTAGGAGGACACAACATCCAATCCTTAAATAGCACCTCCTCTGGCCCTCTCTGACACCCACTCATGCTTCCAGCCAGTTTCTCGTGGGGATGTAAAATGGTACAGGAGCTTTGGAAAACAGTTTGCAGGCCCTCATAAAGTTAAAGATACACTTACCATATGACTCAGCAATTCCCCTCTGAGACACGTGCTGAAGAGGAAGTGCTGGGTTTGAATGCAGACCTGTTTCACTTTCCAGATGTGGGCTCTTGAGCCAATGATGCGGCCACCCTGAGAGTCGACTTATCTGTGAAATGGAGGTAACAGTAATACTTTATCCATTCAGTCAGTCAATATTTATCGAGCGCCTCTGTAACCGGGCGGTGGGCATGCAGTGGTGAATGAGACAGATACGGCTGTCCTCAAATACGGTCACAGTTTGGGAAGGAACGTAGACATTAAACAAATAAGCAAATACATGTATCATTACAAATGGCGATACATGCTAGGAAGGAAAAGAGCAGGGAGCTACCAGAGGGGACAACATGGGGTGCTGAATTCACTTACTGTCTTTTATTTTATTTTTATTTTTTATTATTTTATTTTTATTTTTAAGTAATCTCTGTACCCAAGGTGGGACCCAAACCCACAACCCTGAGATCAAGAGTCACCCGCTCCACTGACCGGGCCAGCCAGGCGCCCCAGGGGCATTGAATTTAAACTGAGGAGTGAGTGAAGGCTCTTTTGGGGAAATGACCCATAAATGAAACCAGAAGGGCAGACGAGCCCGTGAAAAGGCCCTGGGGCCACAGAGCCTCAGTGCGCCTGCGGAAAAGACGGAAGGAGGCAGTGGCCTGGCACCAGGTCATAACTCCACTGTAGACCAGATGCGACATTTGGATATTACCTTACAAGCTAGGGGGAGTGTCTGAGTTCCGCTTTCCCCAGAAGCAAATGTTGGTTCCTAACCTGCCCCCGCCTCTGCGCACAGGGGGGCAGGCAGAGACCGAAGAGGCAGACCTTCCAGAGCGCGCGGCGCTGTTCATAAGCAGGGGACTTACCAAGCTTGTCTTGGCAGCCACAGGGGCAGGAGGTCTCCGCACTGCGGCCAGAACCTTAAAGGTTCACCCTGAGCTCTTAACGGGGGTTCAGTCACCCTGGTCTCAAGCGCACCTGACTCCCTCGAGGAGAGCTCCTTGAAAATGGCTCCCACTGCGGGAACGGTGGGCGGAGCTCACATTTCCAGGGCAGGGGAGGGGTGAGGAGCCTCAGATCACGTGGTGGCTCAAGGATCAAGCTGGGGTCGCGTCCCCTCTGTGACCTCCAGCCACACTCCACCCCTCATGACCCCGACCGGCTCTGACCGTCTCCCCCGCCACCCCTTCTGCAGTGAGCAGCGTGTCCGGAGCCGTCAGCATGCACGTGGCTCGTTCCGTGGCTCTCTGGTGGCACTGGAGGCGGAAACCACCGCGACCGATATCCACACGTGGAAGACACAGATCATGATCATGCTTTCCAAAATGAGAAACAATATTTTTTCCATCAAGAGCCCCACGATCTGAACCACTTATGTATTTCCCCGCCCCGAGGCTGGGGGTCAGATCACTCCGGGAATCTACAAGTGTCTTCATGTGAGTTAATAAGGATGATGAGGTCTGAACTCAAAACATTCTGTTTGGATAATAACACACATGCCTCTTTGCAAGGCAGAGCCTATTTCGGGACAGCCTTTTCTTTTTTTCTTTTAAGTTTATTTATTTATTTTGAGAGAGAGACAGAGAGCGAGCACGAGGGAGGGGCAGAGAGAGAGGGAGAGAGAGAATCCCAAGCAGGCTCCACACTGTCAGCTCAGAGTCCGATGCGGGCTCGAACTCACAAACCTTGAGATCATGACTTGAGCTGAAATCAAGAGTCGGATGCTTAACCGACTGAGCCACCCAGGTGCCTTTTTTTTTTTTTTAAGACTGTTTGTAAGTTATCTCTATACCCAACATGGGGCTTGAACTTAATACCCTGAGATCAATTGTTGCATGCCCTATCCAAGCCAGCTGGGTGCCCCAAGACAGCTTTTCTCATTAGAGGCATTTTGGCATTCAGGGGGACAGGATTTGTAGGCTGTGATTTAAGTCTCGTAGGGTGATCTTAGGCACGATGTCCTCCAGGCCAATGGAAGGAACAAAGATAGGCTCAGTCACACAGTGTCCAGACGATCTCAACACCACCTCGCTGTCTCAGGGCTGCGTCCATGAAAATGGATCCCACTGTGATAACAGTGAGCAGAAGGCACGTTCCAAGGACAGCGGAGGTTGGGAGAAGCCTCCAGTTGCCCAGATCCAGCCGGAGGGTCAGCCAGCAGTCACGTCTTGATGACCTCCTCCAACAGGGGACCCCGGGACAGAGATGTGAGTGCAAATAATGTACTTGGGGGAACTGGCCTCAGGAAACACTGATAGAGGAGAGGGCAAGGCAGAGGAAGGAGGCAAATACAGAGCAGAACACTAAGCAGATTACCCCTGGGGCAACAGGGCCCAAATCCCCACTCAACGTAATCCCCAGCCGCGGGGTAAAGGATCTGCAATATTTATCCACCGGCTATCACCTGTCATCATTGAGGCAGGTGGAGGAGGAAGGAAGGAGAGGTGCTCACTCCTGGCACCTGTAGCCTGCCCCATAAACAGGTGCTACTGTTGGAGGCCATCCGCTCTGCATGCCCAGAAATGGGGTTTGCCAGGGGGCTGTAAGCAGGGTGCTCACAACATCTGCTACAGGGAGTCAGAGAAGGGTTTGAAGCCGAGAGATTTTCAAACTCACTCTGGTCTTTGGGTGGAGAACAGGCCGTGGGCAACGGGAGTGGTAGCCCCATGTCCGACTTGGAGCCTGCTGGCAGGGGTTCAGGAGGGGACAGTCATAGTTTGGACCTGGATGGTGGCAGTGGGGGCGGACAGAAGTGGGAAGGTTTGAGATAGGTCTGGAAGTAGGAACTGCAGGGCTTGGCCGTGGAGCGGACATGGGATGGGGGCAAGAGGGCCGGCAAGGGTAGCCGCTGGCTCTGTGAGTGAAGCTGCTGTTGCCTGAGAAGGGGGGTCTGGAGAGGAGGGTGCTGGTAGTATTGAGGAATTCAAGGGAATTAAATGAGTTCTTGTAGGCAACTACCCGAATCCAGGCACGCCGTGTAGTTCTGTTTTTCCTTCCATCCCCATGGTTCTGGAAGACAAGATTAAAGCCTCTGACGAAGCACCTGGGTGGCTCAGTCAGTTAAGCATCTGACTTTGGCTCAGGTCATGATCTCACAGTTTGTGAGTTTGGGCCCCACATTGGGGTCCGTGCTGACACCTCAGAGCCTGGAGTCTGTTCAGATTCTGTGTTTCCCTCTCTCTCTGCCTCTCCAACCGCCCCCCCCACCCCCACCTCACTCATGGGCTCTCTGTCTCGAAAATAAACATTAAAAAGAATTTTTTTAAGCCTCTAGGGCACATGATAAATGAGTTTGCAACATTTAATCTCTGGGAAATAACACACAGTAGTAGAAACAAGCCTTGCCTACCCACCCTGACGGGTTACTGCAACTCGGTGTGGCATCCGAACCCAATGCTAGAGGCAAATCCAGAAATTACCTTTGGTCCTGCTACACCAGGGGCAAAATCTTTTCCTGGCTGGTGGCGACTGTGGCATAAACTGAGCATTAGAGTAGTCCTTTTCAGCTGGTGACATGCTTTTAATTCAGGAAGTTTCAATGGCTCCGAGTCGTTCCCTTAACACATGCTCCCTCCCCCCCCCCACAAAAAAAAAAAACGGGACAGCAAATGCTCAGGATTTGTTCCAGAGCATCTGAATTAGTCACTCACGTATTCAACAAACATTAGCATCTAATGTTTCGAGGTAACTGGTGGAAGAGGGGAGCTTTCTCCTTTTTTTTTAAGTTTATTCATTTATTTTGAGAGACAGACGTGCGTGAAAGTGGGGGAGGGGCAGGGAGAGGGAGAATCCCAAGCAGGCCCCCACTGTCAGCGCTGAGCTGGGTGTGGGGCCACTGTGGGGCTCGAACCCACAAACTGCGAAATCGTGACCTGAGCCGAAGTCAGTCACGTAACCGAATGAGACACCCAGACTCCCTAGAAAGGGAACTTCCTTAAGGAGGTAAATCGCACAGGCAGAGGTGAACGGTTCACTAAGAAAGAAACTGCACTGAGGTATGAGAATGGGATGATTATGTCCACAAGTGGCTTTACAGAGAATACAGGGCCTGGAATGACATAGTAGGTTGGAAGACAGAGATGTGCAAAATCATCTGAACAGCAGTACAAATTGATATTACCGCCTTAGAAAACTGTCTAGCAATGTCTTCTAGAACTAATCATGCATAGACACTATAACCCGGCAATTCTGGACATATCCCAAAGAGAAACGCATTCATCTGTTCACTAAAAGACATGCGCCAGAACGTTCCAGGTGGTCTTATTCATAAGAGCCAAAAAGTCAAAACAAAACAAAGAAACCGAAAATAACCCGAATGCCTACCAACAGTAGAATGGATGGATACATTGTGGTATATTCACATTAGCTATAGATACAGTGTGGTAGATTCACAATATGCCCTGTACAGCAAGGTGAATAAATGGTTTATAACATGGATGATTTCCTGCACAAAATCGCAAGTCTGATAATCATACTTTGCCTTTGGACATGCTGTTAACTAATTCTTTCAGGAAATAACGGAGCGGTTACCACTAGAACAAACACTGTTCTAGATGCCGGAGATGCAGACAGTAAGCAAGACCATTAAAACTCCTTGCCCTGGGGCACCTGGGTGGCTCAGTCGGTTAAGTGTCTGCCTTCGGCTCAGGTCATGATCTCACGGTTCGTGAGTTTAAGCCCCGCATCAGTCTCTAAGCTGACAGCTCAGAGCCTGGAGCCTGCTTCGGATTCTGTGTCTCCATTTCTTTCTGCCCCTCCCTCGCTCGTGTGTGTGTGTGTGTGTGTGTGTGTGTGTGTGTGCACGCCCTCTCACTCTCTCTCTGTCAAAAATAAATATTAAAAAAAAATTTTTTAAGCCCCTGCCCTCACAGAGCTCACATTCTAGTAGGGGAAAAAAAACCAGCAAACAAATAGTACATCCAAAATCCCTGAACATGTTTTAGTTTGGGTTTGGCTTTTTTGAATGGAAGTAGACAACTTAATGACAAAGATTGAAGTAAATGCCTTAAACCCAGAGTCAGTGGGCCTCTGTGGGGGGCCTCGTCCTTGAATGGACATCGAGGGACCAACGAATCTTCTAGAATTACGTGAAAAAGCGTGTATGTCTGGGGATTTTTCTGGGGACGTGGTCCAAGGCACTCTTGGATTCTTAAAAACGTCATTGACCAAAAAAGAGTTCACAGTCTCCCGATTCCCTCTAGTCTCGCTTAAGTTACGTGCAAACCTTTTCAGAGCACATACCTATAAGCACTGGGATCAACTGTATTTTGCTTGATTTGCTTCACATTATTTCTCTGAAGTAGCAAATGCACAGCCATGTCCTCCTTGTCGTTTGTAAACGCTACAGAAGACTGCACCGTGTCACATTCTGTTCACTTCACCCAACCACTGTCTTCACGTCAGCCCCACGGTAGTTTCTCGTTCCTCGCCATTCCATAAAGGTTGCTGTGAAGACCTTTGCACAGATTTGTTCGTTGCTTCTAAAGGGTTTTCCCGGAGTGTGTTTGAAAACTGCAAGAAAGTGGGTCAAATGGCACCCACGTTTTAATACTCTGTGATCGGTGCTCACCACATTCTGAATGCAGCAAGAACAACTATTAAAAATCACCTACAGGATGCGACAAAAGGGATCGTTTTTTGCTCTAATTTGTCATTGATCTTCCTCTCTCTCCCCTGTAATAATAGTCATCTATCCTTGATACAATAGGAGAGTGAAACATAGTACTTATTACAATAATGGAAAAATACCTATTTTCTGGCAAGACATTTCATGCTTCTATGCCCTTGGAAGTTCCCCTCAAATCTTTTCCCATCATTCACCATAACCAATGTGTCAGTTTCAGGGTAAACAGGCAAGATGGGGGCCGGGGAGGGGGGGTGCTGAGGTGGGGGGGGTGGCGAAGGGTAGAATGTTGCCATGGGAACAAAGGATTTCAGTGATGAGTATCCATGGTGATTGTTGCTAAATTTTGAGAGGTTTTAAACGCTTTATTTAAAATACATAACAACTGTGCAGCTGCTGAAGATGTTCTGAGGGGAAGAGAGGAATGAGTTGTTTGCACTTTTATGGATACGCTTGGCGTGGTTTGGCAGGAAGGAGATAAGGCAGCTTAAGGACAGACATGGTCTACGTGTGATACTATTTAGCAGTTATCAAGGACCGCTATCCCTCTCATACTGAACCCTTTCACACCTCCAGGTCCCATTTGTACCTGGATTGCCTACTCAACAGGGTAATACCTGAGATACACTCAGGCAGAAACCAGCCCCTACCCTGCTCCCTCCCTGGGCACCCTGCTCCCACCACTGCCTGGGAATAGAAACACACAGAGCTCTGAGCAGAACTGAGAGTTCCCAAGGGGCGAACCTCACTGCAAGCTTAAAATAGGTGCTGGGGAGTGCCAAGCAAGGACTATTTCTTTCTTCACCCTCAGACTCACATGGATGTGAGTATGAATTGGAGAAATGGGACTAGAACTCGGATCTTCTAATTCCTAATCCAGAGTTCGCTTATTCTCCTTTTGTATTAGAACAAAATTTGACTGTGAACAGCAGAGACCCAATGTAATAGAAACTGTAACGAGATGATGTTTATTTCTCTTTCACAAAAAAAAAAAAATCCAGAGGTTCAGGGAACCAGGCTTCTTCTATCTTGTTGCTCCACGGTATGCAGACCCCATTCTTATGGTCACCTCATTATCCAGCATGGCTGCCTGATTCCAGCCATCGCATCCAAATTCCAATCAACAGGAAAAAGGAAAAGATGAAGAAATAAAAGCAAAGGGCCCAAACAGCTGCCTTTTAAAGAATATTTCTGAAAGCTACCATTTGACACCCCCCCTTATATATTATCTAGTATAAGGCCTCCCTTGGCTGCAAAGGAGGGAGGGGAAAAAAAGAAAGAGAGAAGTTCTCACTGTCCAGATTCATCTAAAGTGAGGACCTGAAGTGGTTCTTGAGAAATAATTTTAGATCATGCATAATCGTCTTGGGAGAAAATGATCCCCTTTCCATTCCCTTCCAATCCTGAAAACGACAAGCACACAGTCTCAGGTCGGTCCTACAGGTACTGAGCACCTGCTATTGCCTCCCTTTAATAAAAGGAGAGCAAGTCTCAGCCCTAAGCTCTAAGTCGTCCTAAATCCCTCTCAATATTAAACCCGATGTGCAAAGCAGACGCTAAATTTTGTTTCACATGAGTTGCTGTCTTCACCAATCACTTTGTTGTAGAGGCCTTGCTAGAACCTACTATCATTGTTCTGTTTGCCTTGTATTAATGTTCATTTACTTTCTATTTCGGTGAGTCATAGGATTTTCCATTTATATCTGTGATTTTTTTTTTCCTCTTAAATAAACATCTTCACGCTTTTTAAGTGAATTGATTTCGAGGAGGAAACCTTTAAGTAAACAAAAGTACAGTGGCACCCGGATATGTTAAAAGCGTGACTGAAATTAGGGACACACAGTTTGGGTGGAAAACACGATGGCTGAGTCTGGAGCAGGCTTATGTTCTAATCCCGGTCCTGCCGCTGACTTGCTGTGTGACCTTAGACAAGTCCTTCACCTCTCTGGGCCTCTGTTTTCAGACCTGTAAAATGAAGAAAACTAGACTCAATAGCGGCCAAGATCTCTGCTCCAAAGGAATGCTGGGGTCTGCAAACGTCTCCAAATAGAACTCCCAAGAACCCCAGACATCACTTCTCCAGAGGCACCAGCTTTGCGTCGGTGACCATTTGAGTATTCGGAAACCACAAACACTTGGCTTAGCAATGGAGATTAATCTGTATTCAGAGCATTGAAAATAAATAAAGGTTTTTTAAGCCAGCGGAGAGCCGTCTCCCAAACATGCAAAATTAGACTTAATTATTTTTAAAACAATACGTCTCTTAATTTGCAAATGAGCAGAACAGAATGCTAAGCAGGGCCTTATTTTGGATGCTAACTACTGTTGCTGTTTCAATTGAAGATTTTCATACTCTCTCTTCACACTTCCCCTTAACTGCTTATTAATAACTCTGCCTTTTCCTTGGCTTTGAATTATCCCTAAATATTAAACCCGGTGTGCAGAGCAGATGCTAACTTTGTTTTACATGAGTTGCTCGTCTTATTATAACCCGAAACAAAAGACCCATTTCCCATTTTCTCAAGCAATGCCAAGGGATGGTCTTCTCGGGAGCTCTGGAGAGGGAGACCACCGTTCTTCAGACGTGACCACACCTGGGTGCCCATGCATATCAAGACACATTTGAAAATCACCATGAGGTACTCTCTTATACCCGCATATTGGAGAAATGGAAATGTCTAACTTTAGCAAGTGTTGGCAAGGATGTGGACTTCTTACAGGCAAGAAGCCAATCCAGCAAGATCGTATCTGTGGTGGACAGAACAATAGCTTTGAAGTCATCCACTCGGCAAATATTTATCGAGCACATACTACGTGCCAGGTACTGTTCTTGATGCTCAAGCCATAGAGCATGGTGGACAAAACACCCTGCTTTCGCGGAGCCGACGTTCTAGTGGAGAAGGGTGGCAAACAAAGGAAGGAAGTAATACGAGATGTTATATAATGAGAAGTGCTCGGGAGAAAATTCTCAAAAAGAGGAGGCGATTAGAGGTAGCAGGAAAGAATTGCGATTAAAAAAAAAAAACTGTCAGAGATGGATCAATGAGGGGACATCTGAGCAAAGACTTGAAACAGGTCTATGTGGATATTGAGGAAGAGTACCCCAGGCAGAGGGAAGAGCCAGCGCAAAGGCCCTGAGGTAGAAGCATGCCTGGTACGATTAAGGAGTAGCAAGGAGGCCCGTGTGACTGAAGTGAAGAGGGCAAAGGGACAAATGACAGGAGATGAGGGAACATAAGGGGCTTGTATGCCAGGCTGAGGATTTGGGCGTTTACAGGGGGTATGATGGGAGCCACGGAAGAGCTTTGAGCAGAGGAAGCACTTAGCATCCCTGGGACTGCTGGGCTGAGAACGGACCGTAGGGTGGAGGGTGGTGGCGAGGACATAATCAGGGAGGCCAGGGAAGAGGCTACTGCAATGGTCCAGGTGAGATGTAACAGGGGCTGGACACAGTGACAGCAGTGGGACTGGGGGAAAAGTGCGAAGGTTTAAATGTATTTTGAAAGCAGAAACTCGTTAGATTAAATCCGGGTGGGGCTGAGTTCAATCCCAGCTCATCCACTTTCTTAAGCGTATCACTTACCCTCTCTGAGCCTCGGATTCCTCATCTGTAAAATGGGGATAATCATTCTACTTAGGGCTGTGCATAGCAAATCAAGGCTATTATTATCATCATCTGCACCAGCCAGTGTCCCTCTTCTTGTGGCTCGGCTGACCACCCAGAGAGCCTCACGGAAGCTCCTGGGGTCACAGAGCCATGTCTCCGATATGGAAAAAGGAAATGGGTCTGACCAGAGTGGAGCCTAGATGCTCAGGTCACCAGCAGCACAGAAGCATGATGGGTCACAGGCACAAGAGGGGACTGACCGGCACATGAGCTGTCCTCAGCCAGAGGCCAGAAGAACTCTCTCCTTCCCTCTCTGTCTGCCTCTGCCCATCCCCTCTCCTCCCTCCATTAACTGCAGCCTCTTGTTCTCGACGGAGAAGGTTCGGGCTGCCTCTGATGGCCTTTCTGCACACAGAAGATGTGGGAAAAACAAAATAATTACGCCCTGCCTTTCCTGGTATCTTTCAGCTGGGGACCCAAAGTGCTTTTCCAACATTAATGAGACCGCTGAGGCTTCCAGCAGCTGAACATTGCAGGAGGTCACAAACAGAGCGGGGGACAGGGCTGGCAGGGTCTCTGTTCCTGCACCCTCGGAGGCCCCCAGGAGGAATATGAGCTAATTCAGAAGAATGTCCATCCTGTTCTAAAACGATGGATGAATCTGCCTGTGGGGTCACTTCTTTTAAAAATGGTAAAATTCAACGCGAAGGAAGTCAGAAAACCTTCAAATGTTTGTGGATGAAATCTTATGTAATTCATACTGATTACCGACAATCAGCTTATCCATGCCTGCCACAATCAAGCTGGGAATCAGTGTAACATCATGAAGTCAATCAACAAACATTCCCTGTCATTTCACATGTCACTCAGACCTGCTTTTCCTGACCTCTCTATCCTAGAATAGCATCCCACTAACCCGCTACCCTCCACCTCCATCACCGTTTGGTCCTTTGTCTATTGCTGTAGAAAATTATGATTATTAATCTATTTTCATATTTACTATTTCCTCCCCAACCTGGAAAGAAACCTCATGTCTTCCCTATTTGTTGTTTTGTCCCAGCGCCTCGTTCAGTGTCTGGCACACAGTAGGCCCTCAATAAATATTGAATGAGTGAATGAATGGATGGATGGATGAGGGAACAGCCCTTTGAGGTAGGCAGCACTGGTGTATCTTTGCCATTTGACAGATGAGTAAACTGAGGCTCGCCCACAGCGAAGCAAATAACTCAAAGAAGGGAAAGAAAGGGACTCATAGGGGTGCCTACGGCATGGCACGGACTGGGCCAGATGTATTGCCTACTAAGCTCTCACCTGAACCCTTTAGCAACCGTGAAGAAGGGACAATTATCCCCATTTTACAGACGGACAGCAAAGTTCAGAAACCGCATCGAGGCAGGCAGAAAAATGCCACCACCACTCTCCCCCCCCCATACAATGTCCTTGTCCTAATCCCTGGCGCCTGTGAATAAACTAGCTTACATGACAGGAGGTTTTTAACGTGGCAGGTGGAATTGAGAGGGCTAAGCAGCCGACCTTAAAATGAAGAGATTGTCCTGGGTCATCGGGCTGGGCCCGGTGTAATCACAGGCCCCTTTACACGTGGAAGAAGAAGGCAGGTCAGTGTCACAGATGCAACATGAGGAAGGGCTCAGCCGGTCGTTGCTGGTTTGGAAAACGGAGGAAGGACCCACGAGCCGAGGAGTGCGGTTGTCCTCCAGGAAGCTGGAAAACGCAAGGAAACGGGTTCTCCCCTTGAGAGCTCCAGAAAGGAATGCGTCCCTACTGGAAACTTCGTTTGGGTCCATTTTGGACTGCAGACCCCCAGCACCGTGAGATAATGAATTTGTGTTTTAAGCCACTAAGAATGTGGTCGTTTGTTACAGCCGCGGTGGGAAACTAAGAGGTGCCTCACGACCAGCCCCCAGGAAGTGCTTGCGATAGGGTCACTGCTGCCCCCCAAGGAGACGAGCACAGCTCGCAGACAGGCCATCCTGTCCCTAGCTCAGTGGGCAGCAGGGGCGTGGCCTCAGTCCCAGCCTGACCCGATTGGACCAGGGAGGGACAACCGAACCCAAATAGGTCAAACAGGGGCTCCCCGCCTGGAGTGTGGAGTGGACACAAAAGCCTCAAACCGGTTTCTTGGTTTTTGTTTTTATTTTATTTTATTATTTTATTTTTTTTTTAACATTTATTTATTTTTGAGACAGAGAGAGACAGAGCATGAACGGGGGAGGGTCAGAGAGAGAGGGAGACACAGAATCTGAAACGGGTTCCAGGCTCCGAGCGGTCAGCACAGAGCCCGACGCGGGGCTCGAACTCACGGACCGCGAGATCGTGACCTGAGCCGAAGTCGGACGCTTAACCGACTGAGCCACCCAGGCGCCCCTTGGTTTTTGTTTTTAATGAATTTTTTTAATGTTTATTTCTGAGAGAGAGAAAGAGAGAACGCGGGGGACGGGCAGAGAGAGGGTGACAGAGGATGGGAAGCAGGCTCTGTGGTGACGGCACGGAGCCTGATGAGGGGAGCTTGATCTCGTGAACCGTGAGATCGTGACCTGAGCCGGAGTCAGACGCTTAGCCAGCTGAGCCACCCAGGCGCCCCTAGTTTGAGAGCAGCCTCAGTACCAAATCTACTTTGTGAATGGGGCTTATTAGACCTGCATTGTGCTCAAGAATCGTTTTGTTTTTTTAATTAGCTGCCCATGTGTTTAAATCTTGAAATTTCGTATTTGCAAAATCTGGGTGACCCACTGCCCTTCAAAACCCAGAGCACCTGGCAACAGCAGCCCGCACCCCTGCACAGCAGGAACTGGCCAGAGCAAGGTTCAGCTTCCGTCTTTAGAAGGAATCTCATGCCCCTCTTTGTCCTACGTTATACTTCTCCCCATTCGCCGCCCAACACTACAAACAGGCACCCACCAGCATCTCCCGTCATGCCTGGGTTGTTGTTTGCCTCACAAGTAGGGAGATGTTCCCCCAGGCCCCATGAGTCTGTTTGTCCCTATTCCCCATCCGGGCCAAACCAGAGTGACCCTGTGGACAGCACCAACGGGTTCCAAGGCTCTCTGGATCTCAGTTGGGTTAGGCCACTGGGAGCTGCCCGTGGGAGATCAGAGGGAAGAGAGTGCTGCTGGATTATTTACGTCACTGGCTCCCTCCCTAGGAGGTCGCTAAGAGCTGACCACAGCCCTCCACTAAACGCCACAACTCCTGCCTGTAACTCTGAGGCACCCGAGATTCTAAACTCCAACCTGGGTTTCCTGGTCCTTCTTCAGGTGTTTGTGCCAAAGCAGGAGGGCAGATCATGTTTGGTTGAAGTTTATTTGCATGACTCATAATTTTCAAATATATAAACAAATGGTATATGGGCCTCCCTTTGCAGTCTTGCCTTGGGGGCCGCAAATGTTAGGAGTGGGTCTGCAAGGTAGCCCCACTCCCCCCGCAAGCTAAAAAGTAGGCATGACCCAAGCTGGGCTGATTGGATGCCCCTTCCCCGCAGGCTGAGACTTCTGGGGATGCCTTTGACTTAAGGGAGCCTGAGCTGGTTTCTGTTGCTTACAACCAAAGAATCCTGACAGATACACAGGTCTGCTCAGCCCCCAGTCCATTGTTTCTCCCGTTAGACAAGGAGGAAAGTACACACCAGACCTGCAACCACAAAGAGAGAGGACTTGGAGAGGAAGGAAGGGCAGGGCAGGAGGGCCTCCTCAGGTACATCTCACAGGAGGAATCCAGACCCAGTTGGACCCACTGCTTCTTGATGTCCTCCTTTGTCCCTCCCTTTGGACCTCACTCTTAGCTCACATCCCCCATCCCCCATCCCCCATCCCCCATCCCCCATCCCCTCTTCCTCCCACCCCAACTCACTCAGGGACATTGTGCATTAAAATCCACTGAGTTGCATAAAAAGGTTGTGCCTTCAGCTCCCGCCTCTACCCTCAAATGTATCAAACGAAACCACAACAAAAAAAATTTGTTTTATTTTCACTAGAAAACCTTCAAAGCCTCCACACTTGACTCTCCATCTTTTGTAAATATTTCTATCTCATCCCCTAAAAGTGATCTCGCTGAATGGATGAATACTAATCCGGAGAGAGGACGGAGGAAATTTACATCATTTAAATGAGAGCCTCTATTATGCCAAATTATTATTCAAATTATGCAAACTTCATCCTCTCAACTGGCTGAACTTGCTCCAGGCTCAGCTTGGGGCAGAGCACTCTTTGTGGGAAGGCAGGAGGTGGGCAGAGAGAGAAGCTGGACACTAAGCTGAGTGGCCAGAGGGTCACTCGAACCTGGGGACGGTCCACTGTGGGAAGGGTCCTCATACACTGCTCGTCTGTGCATCCCTCTCTCACTTAGGGTGTGCAAATGGCTGCGTCATGCCCCTTGAAAATCACAGGAAATGAACCCCCCGGATGTTGTGGCTGTATATCAAGATGACTTGAACGGCAGCCGCAAATATTCCCAAAGCCTGGGAAGGCTGGAATCCCTCTCCCAGCAGGGCGTCACGTAAAGATGAGACAACCTGAAAAACAAGTTAGCTTTCAAGGGAAACAGAGAAAGACTAGAACGTTCGCTACAACAGAGACCAACATCCATTATTACTACTGTGGATGCTGATACCACTGAGAACTCCAGTCCTTTGCCAGTTTTGTTTCTGTTTTTGTTTTTTAAGAAAGTCGGATCGCAATAGGGGCGCCTGGGTGGCGCAGTCGGTTAAGCGTCCGACTTCAGCCAGGTCACGATCTCGAGGTCCGTGAGTTCGAGCCCCGCATTGGGCTCTGGGCTGATGGCTCGGAGCCTGGAGCCTGTTTCCGATTCTGTGTCTCCCTCTCTCTCTGCCCCTCCCCCGTTCATGCTCTGTCTCTCTCTGTCCCAAAATAAATAAAAAACGTTGAAAAAAAATTTTTTTAAAAAGAAAGTCGGATCGCAATGTTTACCTGCTTAAAGACTTTGAGTGGCTTTCGCACACACATCATTCTGAGGCCTATATCCCAGTCATGACTGAACTCCTTTCTCTCCCCCAGGGTCTTCCTAGGCTCCTGGTCTCCTCCCTCCCCTCCGGCAGCCACACTTTTAACTCCTCCGATACACACAACCCCTTCCTACCCCAGGACCTTTGTCTGTGCTGCTTCCTCTGCCAGCGATGCTCTTCACCCGGCTCTCTGACTGGCTGCTTCTTTGTCTTGCTCCAGGCTTTGTCCTAAAGGTACCCCCTTAGAGAGGGCCCCTTCCTGACCTCCACCCAAGGCCCCTTAAACATTCTCTAAACGTTCACTGGTGGACACACCCACCTCCTCTTCCCAGCCTCCACCATTTTGTCTTTCACAAAATACACTTTTATACTTATGTGTCTTTGCTTATTTTTTTGTCTGCCCTACCACCAAGTTAAAAACTCCTACAAGGCAGGGACAGGGCCTTTCTTGCTCACAGCCAAATTTCCAGCACTTTGCACAATACCTGGTGCATAGTAAGCAGGTAATAAACAATGCATTGGCTTGTTTATTAATAATCAATTCGTTGGTAGGGTTTTCTGTGGTTTCCAAATAACTTTTGCCGTTCTCCTGACCCCTGAAACAAAGCTATGAGACCAGCCAGGCAGATATTAATTCCTCCCATTTTGCAGATACATATCTGAGGCCCAGACTCGCCCACACGAACATGAGCAGAGGGGAAAACACAGGTCTTCTGATCGATTCAGAGGCCAGGGTCCCTTCTGCAGGCCACACCCCCGGGTCCCTGACTCCCACTTCATGAGTTCAAGTTCCACTGAGAAAGGTAAACCTTTCCTTCAGCCAGAGGGCAGATTCGTATTTGTAAATAAGATTGGAAATGTTTTAGAGAACGAAGTGTTTTCAAAGGCCCTCAGTACTTAAGAAGCATTCATTCATTCATGCATTCTTTAGTCGAGATCTGATAGATTCTCTGTTCCGTGCTGGCATTGTTCCCTAGGTGGTCCTGAAGTGTAGCCAACTGTGGGAACCACTGATCCAATCCCACCCCTTCGTTTGACAGATTGGGAAACTGAGGCCCAAATAGTTCCAAATAGGAACAGTCACTCGCCCAAGGAGGAGAAGGAGGTTCTGTGTCCCAGGCCCTTCACACACATGATCGCACGTGACCCTCATAGCCACGGTGAGAAGTAGGCATTATTGACCCCAGTTCACACACAGGACAAAGAGAAGAGGCCAAGGTCCCAGGGCCAGTTAGGTGGGAGGAGGTGTGACGACCATGCACTGTCCTAAGTTGGAATCCCCGGAAAACCTACTCGGAGACAGAGTTTAGCATGTCGGCTACTTATTAAAGAGAACCCTTGGGATCAAGCCCTGTGGAAGATCGGGGAAAGCAGCAGGAGTGGGCAGAGGGGAAGCAGAGTATGAGACAGCCCCGGCCACACCCTCAAACCTACCCCACAGGGAGTCGTGATACTAATTCGGTGATGCTCCCGGCGGGCCCAGATGGCCGGGCCTTCGTGCTCCTCCTTGAGGAGTCTTGAGCGGCGGGCTGGCCCGGAAGGGGAAACGAGCCAGGTGACTCTGCAGCTGAGGGATCACTGAAGGGGTGAACAGTGAGCCTGACACACCCCCAGCAGCTGGGGCGCCCTCTGGTGAGGGGAGATCAGGCCCTGAGGCTTGAGGCCAGGAAGCTTGTCCCACGTCTCATAGATGGAAAGGAGCAGAGTCCGGATCTGAACCCAGCTCTGTCTGGTGCCAACATACCCCACCCCCTGCACTTTTGCTTTTAACCACTAGTCTACCCTGCTTGGTAAAAAGCCAAATGCAAGGGAGTCCATAACTACTGGACAGAGGGCATAAAAGAGAGGAGATTCAGAGACGCATCAACCCAAGGTTTGACAGCCTGGGAGCCTGAGTATGTGACGTCATCCCTGACAAATGAGAAAGTTGGGACGCGGAGCCACAGGAGGGAGGAGGGATGGCAGGTTCAGATCTGACCAAGCTGCCTGTGGCAGGGGTGGCTGGAAAGAAAATTTGCATGCAGGGGAAGATGACGAAGCCATCATGTTGTGAGTTCTCGGAGATGGCAGAGGGCCAGGAAGATAACCCAGCATTTGTTTGGAGCATTGCATGACGGGAAGTGCCATTAACACTTGGAAAAGATGAGATGCAGCCGGGGAGATTAAAGAACAACACTGCACTTTCTTCCAGGGACTGTGAGGACTCGGCTTGTCCCCAGAGAGAGGGAGCGATTGAAGACAGTTTCACAGATGATGACAAAAGGGAACAAGTGCACACAGTGAGGAAGCAGGAGGCCTGGGTTCCAGCCCCAGCTCTGCATTGACAAACATGCTGTGTGTCCTTGAGCAAACCAGCTGCCCTCTCTGGGCCTCGGTGAGAGTAAGGAGAGTTACAGTAAGTACAGTGAGTTCTGCCTTACTGAAGCCAAACCTAATATACAGCAAAGTCAGTTTGCTGATTTACAGGAAAACGGGTTTGCGTCCGAACGATGTGTTAGATCGTACTCTCTTGTCCCAGCCACACTAAACCTCTAGAAAGACCATTATTTCCACAAAGAAAAATGTTTATTCTTCATCTGCCTCGGAGACAAAGCCCTCTCGGGTTTGGTTCTTCCTCTTCCGAAGGGGCATTAGGGAAAATACACATTTCGCTTTCCTCTTTGCTGTGACGGCAGGTACGTGCTGATGCAGGGCAGCTGGGGCCATTTGATCGCCATGTTTCAGGGGCGCCTGGGTGGCGCAGTCGGTTAAGCGTCCGACTTCAGCTCAGGTCACGATCTCGCGGTCCGTGAGTTCGAGCCCCGCGTCGGGCTCTGGGCGGATGGCTCAGAGCCTGGAGCCTGTTTCCGAGTCTGGGTCTCCCTCTCTCTCTGCCCCTCCCCCGTTCATGCTCTGTCTCTCTCTGTCCCAAAAATAAATAAACGTTGAAAAAAAAATTTTTTTAAAAAATAAAAAAATAAAAAAAATAAACATTAAAAAGAAAATCAAGATAGTGGTTACCTTTATAGGAGTAGGAAGGCTATGTAAGGAGCTTAAGATACATCATTAATTCGGGGCGCCTGGGTGGCGCAGTCGGTTAAGAGTCCGACTTCAGCCAGGTCACGATCTCGCGGTCCGTGAGTTCGAGCCCCGCGTCGGGCTCTGGGCGGATGGCTCGGAGCCTGGAGCCTGTTTCCGAGTCTGGGTCTCCCTCTCTCTCTGCCCCTCCCCCGTTCATGCTCTGTCTCTCTCTGTCCCAAAAATAAATAAACGTTGATCGCCATGTTTCAGAGGCAATAAGGAGCCATCTAGGAAGAGCCGGGAAGGCAGGAGAGGAAGAGGCCCCTCCCTGCTCTGACAACCACCACATACCTCCTGACCTTATCAGGAGCTCCCAACGGTGGCCCCTCTGCCCCAGGGCCACCCCCCCCCGCCACTCCCCACCTCCATTAGCCCCCGTGGTCCAAACTGGTCCCAGTGGTCCCCAACTCCCCTCCCTTCACCCCAGTGGTGGGAACGGCTCCTTGCTGTTCTACCCCCTCCCTGCCTCGACATACCCCTCAGGTCTCTTCACTGCACCCACATCATTAAAAGCAGCCTTCGTGCTAAACTCTCCCAACTGCCCAGTTAAAGTGTGCCTTCTCTTTCCTGCTGGAACCCTCGCTGACATGATAGATGCTCAATAAATACAGGTGAAAACAGGTAATGAATGAGTGGATGGAAAGGGTAACGTGAGGTGACAGGTATGTTAATCACTGGCTGTGGCCATCATTTCACAGTATGTACGTATGTCGAAGGACCACAATGCACACCTTCAATATGGGCAATTTTTATTTGTCAGGTGTGTGTCAATAAAGCGGAGGAGGGGGGATGAGCAGATGGGCGGGGGGGATTGAGGGGAGAAATAGGGGATTGGGCTGAGGATGAGCGTCAGCGTTAGGTTAGGAGTTGCGGGTAAGGTGAGCTTGGGGCGGGGGGTCAGGGTTAAGGTAGGAGTCCGGGGACGGATCCGAGGCAGGGTTCGTTTGCCAAGCAGAGGGAGGTGGGATGACGTGGGAGGGGAGGGGAGCTGCCCACAGCTGTCTCCGCTGCCGCGTGAAGACTCCCCCGTGTCGTCTGCGCCGCCCAAGGGGACGGGAGGTGACCGTACTGTGCAAAAGGCCCATTAATTACTTTGGCCGAAGGTCGGCCGCCCGCCCCACGCTCCCTCCACAGACGGGGGGTCAGAACCACCTTCAGGAGGCAGCCGGCACCCGGACGAGAGGACAGCCGACCTCAGCCTCGATCAAGGTCGGATCCAAGGAGTTCGGCGTGCCAGGCAGCCTGAAGGGGAGTCACCGGCTCCGTGGCCGTGAGAGGAAGACGTTTCTCGTCCCACATGAGCAGCTCTGTAAGCCACCAGCGCTGCCGCTCAGAATATACTCAGGAGCTCCCATCTGGCTTCCTCCTGTGCCTAAGGCAGGCATGTCCCTCACTACAGAATTCCAGATTTCTTTAATTAATTTTTTTTAACGTTATTTATTTTTGAGACAGAGAGAGACAGAGCATGAACGGGGGAGGGTCAGAGAGAGAGAGGGAGACACAGAATCCGAAACAGGCTCCAGGCTCTGAGCGGTCAGCACAGAGCCCAACGCGGGGCTCGAACTCACGGACCGTAAAATCATGACCTAAGCCGAAGTCGGCCGCTTAACCGACCGAGCCACCCAGGCGCCCCCAGAATTCCAGATTTCTACAGAGTGTTTCCCATGGGGCGGTTGCTCAAAACCATGGTCACGATTTCACCATATCCCCGTCATGCGTGCTTTATTGTTTATTTAATGTTTTCCTTCAACTCGACGCTCACCCAGCACCCCCCCCTTTTTCTTGAATCCTTTTTTTTTTTTAAGTTTATTTTTGAGAGAGAGCGAGGGCAAGTGGGGGAGGGGCGCAGAGAGAGAGAATCCCAAGCGGGCTCTGCGCTGTCCGCACAAAGCTGGATGCAGGGCTAGAACCCACAAACCTTGAGATCATGACCTGAGCCAAAATCAAGAGTCAAATGTTTAACCCACTGAGCCACCCGGGAGTGTCTTGAATACATTTTAATTTTTTTTTAATGTTTATTTTTGAGAGAGACAGAGAGACAGATCATGAGCGGGGGAGGGGCAGAGAGAGAGACACAGAATCTGAAGCAGGTTCCCGGCTCTGAGCTGTCAGCACAGAGCCTGACGTGGGGCTCGAACCCGTGAACGATGAGATCATGACCTGAGCCGAAGTCGGCTGCTCAACCAACTGAGCCCCCCAGGCGCCCCCGAATACATTTTAAAAGGAAACATTATTTCATGCCTCAGTAAAGTAGAATGGTTAAGCCACAGACTCTGGAAGCAGACTTTCTGGGTTCAAATCCTGCCTCTGGCACTTGGTAGCTGTGTGACCTTGGGCACGTGCTTTTGCCTCTCCATGATTTGTTTTTTTTTTTTTTTTCATCTAAAAAGTGGAAATAATCTCTTAAGACATTGATGCAGGGGCACCTGGGTGGCTCCAGTCGATTGAACGTCCGACTTGATTTCGGCTCAGGGCATGATCCCAGTGTTGTGGGATCAAGCAGCCTGCTTGGGATTCTCTTTATTCCTCTGCCCTCTCCCCTGCTCTCTCTCTCTCTCTCTCTCTCTCTCTCTCTCTCTGGTTCTCCAAACCTCTCCTCCCTTTGCCCACCCCCTCACCTCACTTTGTGGCCCCTGGCATGCCTTGTGTGCTCAGGGCTTGTAAGCAATAAACTCTTTTTTCCTTTAAAATTTCCTAATGCTTACTGCTGAAGGGCATCTTACGATCGATCGTAGTAAGACTCATCAGGATGGGTCCAGTCACAACCTTGGTTTGGAAAGGGGAAACGTCTGTGGGAAGCTCCCCGGGGCGCAGATGAGTGCCCCTGGACGTTCCTAGCAATGACACCTCTGTGGATAGGCTGAGACCAGCCCAAAACAAATCCAGATGTCATTCTCAGCACCGCTGGAGATGCCAGGACGGAGGGTTTCCTGGAATCTTATCTTCAGCGTGAATCACCGGGAACCTCAGTCCAGCTCTGTTAAATGGGTTCCTATGTTTAGGCGGCTCTCATAAAAAGCCCTGCCGTGTGAAGGAAGGCTTACATAAAGATTCCATGAAAACTTGAGAAGCAGTCAGTGGCCATTACACAAAATTATTTGCAGGAGCCTCGAATATTTTCATCCTCCCCAAACTGCCTTTTTGAAAAAGAGCCATGAAAGGGAAGACGTCAGCAACGTCCCAGGGGCCACGAACACTGGTCCATCGCAATCAGTGTCGCTCTTAGCTTCAGGAAACTCGCTTTTCTTTGCCTCTAAAAATGCCTGCGATATTCTCCTTTGGTTTTCCAAATTAATTCAAATGCGCCTTCCTCCAGACAAAGAAAAAGTAACAAATGACATAAAATAAATTGAAGCCCCAGGCTGGGGCCCGTGAAGCCAGGAGATAGGGGTTGTCACTGCGAGAGGGTGGGCGGATGACTCTCCCTCTTTCAGGGTCCGGGTTCCTCACGGGAAACAACGGGGACCTGGAGCTGACGGTCTCAGCGCACCTGCCACCTGCATCTCCTACACACACGTGCACACACACACACACACACACACACATGCATTCACGTGTGTGCACGCACACACGCCGCGCACATACAGGCACTCACACGCGTGTGCGCGCACGTGCGCACACGCACAGTGCATTTACGCACGTGTGCACGCGCGCGCGCACGCACACACGAGGTCTAGCGAGACAAACTACCTGCTCCTCCCTCCCACTCGGCCCTCCGCCGCCTAATCGTAGCCCAGGGTAGGCCATCCCCGCAACCCAGACTTGAGACCCCCCAGGCTTCTCATCTCCTTCGTCACACACATCCAAGTATCACGCCAAATCTTGCTGACTCGCATTCTGTTATTTCCTCTTGCTTTTTTTTTTTAATTTTTTTTTAAAGTTTATTCATCTTTGAGAGACAGAGAGAGACAGAGCATGAGCAGGGGAGGGGCAGAGAGAGAGGGAGACACAGAATCGGAAACAGGCTCCGAGCAGTCAGCCCAGAGCCCGACGCCGGCCTCGAACTCACCAACTGTGAGATCATGACCTGAGCCGAAGTCGGACGCTTAACCGACTGAGCCATCCAGGCGCCCCTCCTCTTGCTTTTATTTATACAACGTTTATTATTGTCCAGGGGGGAAAATGGGTTAAGAGTCCTGCAAGCATTATCTCCGTAAATCCTTACAACCTCAGTAATTGGATTTTTTTTTTTTTTTTTTTTTTTTTTGCTGCCCAGCACCCACTCCTCTTCTTATGATAACAGCACCCTGTTTCCTTTGGGGAACCACCCCCCACAACTCTCAGACTCCGAGACTTGGGAAAAGCCAAGGCACACCCCCTCCCAAGGAGCAGTCACATGACCCAGGCCTGCCCAATGAGCCTATTCCGGTCTCCTGGCCAATGAGGATGGGCTCGGCAATGGGCTTGTGACCGACGGTGATCTAATGGAAGCCAATCCCGTAATTTTTATAAGTACTCTCTTTTCATGGAAGTTGCCGGGGGCGGGTAGGAGTTCGGCCTGGAGATACTGGCAGCCATCTTGCTACCATGAATAAAGAAAGAGCCTAAATAAAGACCCCACTGACTCCAGAGAAAAATCCCTTTTTTTGGAGCTTCTGGATGTAGCCGTACCTGAAATTAGCACCGTCTTTAGTGAGCATATTACACAAGTAGTTACCTTAGTAGGAGAATGAAGGAAGAACGTTTCAGGTACAAGAATAGTGGAGCGGCACCTGGGTGGCTCTGTCGCTCCCACGTCCAGCTTCAACTCAGATCATGATCTCACGGTTAGTGAGTTCAAGCCCCACACCGGGCTCTCTGTTGTCAGCACAGAGCCTGCTTTGGATCCTCTGTCCCCCCTCTCTCTGCCCCTACCCGCCTTGTGCTCTCTCTCAAAAATAAACATTAAAAATAAAAGCAAGTGGAGTATATGCAAAGGCCCTGGGGCAGAAGCATTTTTGTCAAACAAAAAGAGCGCCATTGTGGCTGGGATTCAGAGACTTATGACCGGCAAGAGTGGAAGAAAATGAGCTCTAAGACAAGGATAAGGGCCAGACCATCCTCGGTACATATTATTCTAAGGATTTTTTTATCCTAAAAACAATAGGTAAAGTTTCAAGAAGGAGAGGGTTAGTAATCTGATTTGACTTTCTAAAGTGCACTGGGGCTGCTTGAAGGAGAATGGACTGGGGTAAGAAAGCGAGCAGGACAGATGTTGCAGGGACCATTAAGGGACTATTGTAATCGTCCGGTGACAGAAATGGCGTCCGCATTGCTGCCCTTTGAAAGACCATGTGGAGGAGGGGAGGCTGGCCACGTCCTGGCTTTGTAGCTACACGATTTGAAAACTAATGCAACCCCCAAGGAAGCTTTGCCGCCCCCAGCCGCCCGCCTGAACCACCGAATCGTGGAGAGTTAACACAATCAATAAATCTACAGTTGCTGAGTGAGAGCACTGCTCTGCATACATATTGCCACAAAGCAAGGAGCCATGAGCCATTTCACCGCTTGAATTCAGTCACCCTGAAGCTCGGAAGAACCCGGAGGCAGGCAAACTGCATCTGTCAGACAGGCCCCGGGTACCTGTCTGTCTTTTCCTGCTTACACCCTCCGATGGTTTCTTCTCCTGAATGGCATTTCCTCTGAGTTAAAAAATGGCAGATGTTAATGGTGAAGGGAAAAGATTCCTTTACAGGGGAGAGATCAGATACAGCACCTTAACCACATGAACCAGGTGAACATCATCACGAATGGGACAAATGAGGGGCGCCTGGGTGGCTCAGTCAGTTAAGCATCCAACTCTTGATCTCAGCTCAGGTCAACATCTCACGATTCGTGAGATCGAGCCCCATGTTGGGGTTCCTGCTCACAGTGCAGAGCCCTCTTGGGATTCTCTCCCTCCCTCTCTCTGCCCTTCCCCTGCCCTCTCTCTCACTCTCTCTCTCTCAAAAAAAGTAATTAAAAAAAATGGGACGGGGGCGCCTGGGTGGCGCAGTCGGTTAAGCATCCGACTTCAGCCAGGTCACGATCTCGCGGTCCGTGAGTTCGAGCCCCGCGTCAGGCTCTGGGCTGATGGCTCAGAGCCTGGAGCCTGTTTCTGATTCTGTGTCTCCCTCTCTCTCTGCCCCTCCCCCGTTCATGCTCTGTCTCTCTCTGTCCCAAAAAAAATAAATAAACGTTGAAAAAAAAAAAAAAATTAAAAAAAAAAAAAATGGGACAAATGGCACATTGCGCTGCCTGTTGGGACCCACAGGGGACACAGCATCACCGACATGGCATTTTTGCCAAAAATGTTTAACCTGAAACTAATCATAAGAAGCAATCAAACAAATCTGAATTGACGGACTTTGTGCAAATCAAATGGCCTGTGGTTTTCAAATACCAACGCCATGAAAGATAAAAAGAGGCGAAGGAAATGTTCTGAATTCCAAGAGACTGAATAAAAAGGACGACTAAATACCAAGCATGATCTTTGATTGGATCCTGGCTCAAAAAAACACTGTAAATTGGGGACAATTGGGGAAATTAAAATATTGACTGTTTGTTAAACAGTAGTGCCGCATCGATGTTCTATTTCCTGAACGTGAACATTGTATTGTGGACATGAAAAGGGAACGCTCATGCCCTTAGGATTTGCACACGGCAGTATCGAAAGTGAAGTGTCGTGCTGTCTGCTCCTGGTTCTTAGAAAAACAACGATAGGTGATAGGTAGATGATGATGATGATTGATAGATAATAGATAAGAAGAGAGATACACAGTATAATCCTGGCTCCATCAGGGTGAGAAGTATATGGTTATTGTACTAATCTATTATTCTTGCAAGGCTTTTGCAGGTTTCGAATTATTTCAAATCCAAAATTGTGGGTAGGGGCGCCTGGGTGGCTCAGTCAGTGAGGCGTCCGACTCTTGATTTCGGCTCAGGTCATGATCTCGTGGTTCATGAGTTCAAGCCCCACATCGGGCTCCGCGCTGACAGTGCAGAGCCTGCTTGGGATTCTCTCTCCCCCTCTCTCTCTGCCCCTCCCAACTCACACACGCACGCTCTCTCTCTCCTCAAAATAAGTAAATAAACTTTAAAAAAAAACTTGTAGGGAAAAGTCAGTAACTGTTTAATATCCACGCACTCATGTGTGCAAATACAGACAGAGGCCAATAATCTGCTGTCACCATGAAGAAGACTCGTGTCTCCAGTGGGGAACGTTGGGATAACCAGGCATCCTGGGCTGCCTGGACAGACATTGTTAATAGTGTCCCCTAAAAAAGTGCTCACCCGACTTCTGTCAAGGGCGGTTGCCAAAGGTGGAGAGAGAAACGTCATCATCCTCTGACTTCTGCTGTTATGGGCTACTCTTCCTTCATTCATCAGACATGCACTGAGTCGCTAATGGCGTGCCAGCAGCTGAGTGTACGAGGCTGAGTTAAGTCAAGAAGGTTCCTGCCCTCGTGGAACTGACCACCTAAAGTCATGCTTTGCCAACTATAATCCACAGGCCAGATCCAGCCTGTTTTTTCATAACCTGTGAACTAAAAAAAATATATATATATTGTTATCATTATTATGATATTTTTAAATGGTTGGGAACAATCAAAAGGAAAATGTAGTCTTGTGACATGGGAAAAGTAAATGAAATTCAAGCCTCAGTGTCCACCAATAAAGTTTTATTGGCACACCGTGCTATTCGTTCATGCCTCGTCTCTGGCTGCCGTCTTGTTCCAACAGCACAATTGAACAGTTATCTGAGACGTCACATGGTCCACAAAGCACAAGATATTTACTCTCGGGCCCTCTCCAGAAAAAGTTTGCCAACCCTTGGTGGAAAGCTGTGTTTTTGGTGTAGCGCCCGGGGTTCCTGGAGGGTGAAGTAAGATAACGCAAGTGTGGGGCCCGGCACTTAGCAAGTGCTCGGTTGATGTGTGTTGGCCGTCCGCCTCAATTCACTCTTCTGTAAAATGAAAATAATAACGGCACCCCCCTGGTTGTGTGGATGTAACAAGAAAATGCGTGTCGGGGCGCCTGGGTGGGTCAGTCGGTTGAGCGTCCAACTCTTGATTTCGGCTCAGGTCGTGATCCCGGGGTCATGGGATCGAGCCCCGTGTCGGGCTCCACGCCGAACATGGAGGCTGCTTAAGACTCGTTTGCCCCTCTCCCCTGCTCACGTGCTCACCCTCTCTCTCTAAAATAAAATTTAGGCGCACCTGGGTGGCTCAGTTAGTTAAGAGTCCAACTTCGGCTCAGGTCATGATCTCACGGCTCGTGGGTCCGAGCCCCGCGTCGGGCTCTGGGCTGACGGCTCGGAGCCCGGAGCCTGCTTCGGATTCTGTGTCTCCCACTCTCTCTGCCCCTCTCCCGCTCATGCTCTGTCTCGCTCTCAAAAATAAAAACATAAAAAATTTACACATTAAAATGAAATTTAAAAAATTAAAAAAAAAAAAGAAAATGTATGTTGAGCACTTAGCACAGTACCTTGCATATAGTAATCACTCAATAAATGGTAAGGACTGGCTGTTATGCAGCTGACTTCAACAGCACACTTTCTGTGGACAGGGTGATTGTCACATTTATGGTCTCAGTTAATCTGCTTAATGTTTCATATTGACGTATTTCAAACATTCAACAGAATACATGGAACATATAATCTTGTAAACATGTTATCTTCTGCGATAAGTTAAAAAAGTTAATAGCACAGAAACATTTAGCGGAAACGGGCATTCCTGATGCCACTGGCACCCCACTTGGCCCCTCTCTGATCCCAGTATCTTCCTCCCTTGCTCGGGCCAAAGCAACAACTACCCAGAAAATGGGGCTGTCATTCCCACACTTCCTTTACAGTTTTACTACAAATGATTTTTCCCTCCACACCTTGCATTACTGCTTTGCGTGTCGCTGCATATGCAAAATAAATGGTCTCATTCTGTTCATTTTCTTCCAGGACGTGCTTGCTTCTTGCTTCGTAGGGGTTCACCCACCCTGAACCCATTCGTCCTCAGAGGGGGGATTTGGGGCATCTTTCACGGCCTTACTCCTACAAACAAATGGCTGCTCGCTCGCTGATTCCGCACAGTTGCACAGGCAGTACACTGTGACGGTCGGCCCCTTTCTCAGTGAGGCTCTGAAAACTGAAGTCTCTTGCCGAAGTCGCACAGGCCAGACTCGTGACTGGGTCTGTAATCTCAGCCTTCCCCCAATCTCTCTTCTTTCAAGTCACCCCCTTCTCAGACTGAAGCAATTTCCCACTTTTCCAAAGCAGAGGAAATGATCAACCCGTTTCTGTTCCCAAGAGTAGAAGCCATTAGGAAAAAACAAGAGCATGTTGGCACCTCCAAGGTGTGTCTGAATCCAGTTTTGCATTCCATGCCAGGGAAGAAGGCTCGTTGAGGATTTGCAAAACTAACTGACTGTGATAAGAGTTCAAGATTTTTGCTCAGCAATTACCTCTTCGACGGGCTGTGGAAACCCTAATGCAAAGCGTGAATTTTGTTCACATCTTCCCTGCTATGTGCCACCAACTGGTAAATTTGTATAACACAGGAGCAGGTTATGTCGAGGGCCTGCCCTACGGGAAGAACATATAGATGCTTATTGGGCACGCGCTATGCCCTGGAGTGTTTACCCTCGTTAAATTTCTCAATAGTCTACAAAAGGTACCATTATTTCTATTTTCCTAAAGAGGAATCCGGATCAAAGCCTCAACTGACTTGTCCAACATTTACGGCTAGAAAGCCCTGTTTTCCAAGGAGATCAACACACCTAGGACAGAATGTTCCACCTCTGCCTGGACCCTAAAATTCAAATGTATTTAATATCTTTTTTTAAATTTTTTTTTTCAACGTTTATTTATTTTTGGGACAGAGAGAGACAGAGCATGAACGGGGGAGGGGCAGAGAGAGAGGG
The DNA here is from genome assembly GCF_022079265.1 of Lynx rufus. NCBI lineage: Eukaryota > Metazoa > Chordata > Mammalia > Carnivora > Felidae > Lynx > Lynx rufus. Next base: position 4,812,006 of record NW_025814839.1, on the reverse strand, counting down.
AGACACAGAATCGGAAACAGGCTCCAGGCTCCGAGCCATCAGCCCAGAGCCCGACGCGGGGCTCGAACTCACGGAACGCGAGATCGTGACCTGGCTGAAGTCGGACACTTAACCGACTGCGCCACCCAGGCGCCCCAAATGTATTTAATATCTTAAACCGAAACATTCATTCTGACTTCCCCTGAGGGTTTATCCTAAAAAATAAAGATAAGAATTATATGGTCCCTGGCAAAGATTCTTGTCTGTTTTCAAAGGCGGAAAAGCTATTAAACACGACAAATCAATTCACAATAGGGCACGGTTAGAGGATCATTTGTGTGGCTGAAGTTCAGGGGTTGCTTCTGTGTCCATAACCGAAACCTTTGTTGGACATTTTCTAAAGACTTCATACAAAGTGACACTTGGAGGAAGCAACCCTTTAGAAAGAAGGAAATTGATTGTAACGTGAGGGGGAAAGATGGTAATATGAAAAGCAACAATCAAACATGTATGAATGAAGACGGGGGAAAAGATTGCTTTTACAAGTCTAGAAATCTATCAGGACCCAGACATCTGTCACCTCCTGAACAGACTTTCATTTTAGAGTTCGCTTCCTTTAAAATGTTTTCCCCTTCTCTCCCCATAGCTAGATGGGTTTCACATATGCTTGGGATTTCACAAACTCAGTCCTGGTAGGTGTGATGTCTAAGAATATCTGAAGCCGTTTTCAAGTCACTGCGGGATGACGCTTGTCTTGTTCTTTGAAATCCAGTCTCTGGATTTTTCTTAGTCTTCGTGGCTACTCTTGTGACGTCAGGGGATTCTCAGATCCATGTCTGCGGACGCGAACTGACCCACGCCGGGGTATCATTTCCGGTGCGGGCTTTATCTCCTTATAGAAATCTTACAGTGCATCACGTTTCAAATCACACATGTGCCTCGACATGCCCTGGTGATCTTGTAAAAAAATGCGGATTCTGACTCAGTAGGGCTGAAGTGGGGCCTGAGGGTCTCCATTGGCCAGCCCCCGGTGATGCTGATGGTTGGTGCTGCCGGCAGACTGCACCTTGGGTGGCAAAGCTCCAGGGGGCTTGTTATTCTCCACTTACCCCCTAACCGCACCCTAGATCCATCCCCTGCCCCGTGGACGACACCCGGACACCTTGGCCCTCCGGCTTGCAGATCGGGGTTGGGCCAATGGGAGGCTGGGTCCACGGTTGGGCCAATGGGGAACAACAGCAGGAGATCAGAGTGCAGGAGGAGAGAATGGTCAGGGGATTTCTTCCTCCCCGGCTGAGCCCTTCTTTGCCTGCAGCAACCTGCCGGGGACTTCTCCACGGCTCCGGTCCCCACCAGGGCCCAGGAACACTGTCCTGCCTCCCTGTGTCCTTGAGACCTAGGGTGTGGTGGACGGCAGAATAAGGGGCCCCCCAGAATGTCTCCCTCCTAATCCCTTCAACCTGTGAATATAGTCCCTCACATGGCAAAGAGGACTTTGTGGGCATGATTAAATCAAGGATCCTGAGATGGGGAGATTATCCTGGATTATCTTGGTGGGCCTGATATAATCAGGGTCCTTATAAGTGAAATTAGAATGCTGTCAGAGGAATGTCACGTCAGACATGACCAGCCGTTCCTGGCTTTGAAGATGGAGGAAGGGGCCAGGAGGCAAACAAAGGGGGAAGCCTCTAGAAGGTAAAAAGGCAAGGGACTGAATTCTCCCCTAAGGTCTCCAGAAGGAATGCGTTCCTCCTAACACCTCGACTATACTCCAGTGAAATCCATTTCGGATTTCTGACCTCCAGAATCATAAGATGTGGGGTTTTTTTTAAGATTTTTTTAATTTTTATTTTTTAATGTTTATTTATTTCTGAGACAGAGACAGCATGAGCGGGGGAGGGGCAGAGAGAGAGGGAGACACAGAATCGGAAACAGGCTCCAGGCTCCGAGCCATCAGCCCAGAGCCCGACGCGGGGCTCGAACTCACGGACCGCGAGATCGTGACCTGGCTGAAGTCAGACGCTCAACCGACTGAGCCACCCAGGCGCCCCTAAGATTTTATTTTTAAATAATCTCTACACCCAACATGGGGCTTGAACTCACAACCCCAAGATCAAGAGTTGCACACTCTACTGACTGAGCCAGCCAGACCCTCCCCCCAACTTTGTGTCGTTTTAAGCCACTATGTTTTTATTAACTTGTAAACGCAACAACAGGGGATTCAGTGAATAACATGACAAAGTCCCTGTTCCCTCGGAGAGGAAAATTCCAGTGGAGAAGACAATCAACCAACAAACAGAGCAGGTATTTTGAAGTATGGCATGTGCTGTGACGAACACAGGATAGGGTGACATAATAGAGAGTGCCTTGGGAGGTCTCCATTTTGCTTAGGGTGGTTCAGAAGGGTATCTTTGGGAAGATGATACTTGAATTGAAATATAAATGACAAGAAGAAGTCAGCCATGTGAGGATCTGGAGGGAGAGCATGTCAGCAAAGAAGATCGGCATGTGCAAACGTCCTGTTGCTGAATCCACTTGGCATATTTGAGGACTGGAAAGGGGTGGGGGAAGGGTGGTGAGGGAGGAAAGCGGTGCCTGGGAAAACGTTTGGCACATGTTGTGAATGAGTGACTGTAGGGGAGGTCCCGGCATGGACAGAGGCCAGAGAATCATGCAGAGCTTCTCAGCCAGGGGAGGTACTAACCCCTTCTAGGGGAATTTGGTAAGGAGTGGGGTGCTTGTGCTTGTCATAGTGACTATGGGCACCATTGACATTTACCAGGTAGGGATCGGAGACACAAAGTACTCTAAAACATGGAGGAGAGGGGCAGCCAGGAGCATCCGACTCTCGATTTCAGCTCAGGTCACAATCTCACGGTTAGTGAGATCGAGCCTGGCATCGGGCTCTGTGCTGACAACACAGAGCCTGCTTGAGATTCTCTCTCTCTCTCTCTCTCTCTCTCTCTCTCTCTCTCTGTCTCTCTGTCTCTCTCCGCCCCTCCCCTCCCCTGCTAGTGCTCATTATTTCTCTCTCTCTCTCTCTCAAAATAAATAAGCATTAAAAAAAATACATTTAAAAAAATAAAATAAGGAGGAGAGTCCCACGCGGCGAGGTTCTGTCCACTCCAGGAGCCCAGTAAGGAATATGGGCTTGACCTTCACAAATAACTGTGGCCAGACTAGGGCGGCGGTAGGAGAGACAGGGAGGAGTGACGGGATATTATATCTTGGAAGGACAGAACTGGCCGACGGGTGGGACAGGCCGAGGGTGGGAGAGAGGCACGGAGAGGAGTGGAGAACGAGCCCCATGTTCCTGGCCTCAGCGGCAGCTGGGTGGGGGTGGTGCCATTTCCTGCAACGGTGAGTGGGGGCCGAGTGCCCGCCCGATGTTGAGGACCCCCGGCACTGGGAGGGACGGCTCACGGCTCACAGCCGCCCAGGGGGTCAGGTTGAAGCTGCCTCCGTCCGACACCATGAACGTCCATCTGTCTGTCCGACCCACGGCACTTAGCTTTCTCCCTGCCCCTTCCTGCTTCTTCCGAGGCCCTTCCTTCTGCGAATCACTTGCACGGGGGTCCCCATCGCAGGCTCCCCTTCCAGAGAACCCGTCCGCCCTGTCATCTTCTGGGCAAAGTCTCTTTATAATCGCAGTATTTAATGAAGCATTTTTACCTAAAAAAATTACAGGTATGTCTATATATATATGTGGTTTCTTTGGGGGCCGATGAGAATGTTCTAAAGTTGACAGTTGAGGATAGTTGTATATGCCTGGGAATATACTGAAAACCACCGCACAATAAATCGGTGAATTGTATGGAACATGAATTACATCTCAATAAAGTTGTTTTTTTTTTAAAAAAGAGTCGTCCAGCTTCCGTCCCAAACGAAAAACGAAAAAGGCCATCCTCCTTGGTCATGGCCCCGCCTCGCTTTTCCAGCCCCGTTTCCTTCCTGCCTTCTGGTTCCCTTTGCACCGGGCACAGCGAACTCCCCCCAGCCCGATCCCCCCAAACCGTCCGCCTTTGTGCCCTCCGGGGACACTCTCCTGGGTCTCCCGCTGGTCCTCACACCCCTGTCCCCAGCCCAGTGTGAGGTCCGCACTGGGGGCTCCTGTCTCTCTCCCAGGGTTCCGCAGGGTTCGGTGCGGTGGAGAGAGGGATGCGGCCCTTGGAGGGAGAGCTACCTGCGCTCACGTCCCAGCTCCTCCATTTGGCAGGTGAGTGGGACCTTCGATAAGTCACTTAGTGTCCCTGAACCTCAGTGTAGTCACCTGTCACATGGAGATCGGCTGCTCATCCTACAAGCCCCGAGCATCAGCCGCGCAGGCAACGTGCACTGGATGCACGGCGGTGAGCAAAAGGCACGGGGCGGGGGCGGGGGGGGGGGTAGCTTCCTTACAGGTAAAAGTCTGCCCAAACCTTCCAGTAGGGTCTGATCTGACGCATCACCGTCACTTGGTGCATGAGGGGTATTGCTGTCATTCCCTTCTACCCCAAGCCTTAGTCTTCCTCCAGGCCTCACCCCCAGCGGTTTCATTTCTCATCTTTTTATTCAGCCTGTGTGTCCCCTTTCCCTACACGGGCCATAGAGCCCTTTAAGGCATGGATTAAGACAGACACCTGTCTTGGGGCGCCTGGGTGGCTCAGTCGGTTAAGCCTCCGACTTCAGCTCAGGTCACGATCTTACGGTCCGTGAGTTCGAGCCCCGCGTCGGGCTCTGGGCTGATGGCCCGGAGCCTGGAGCCTGTTTCCGATTCTGTGTCTCCCTCTCTCTCTGCCCCTCCCCCGTTCATGCTCTGTCTCTCTCTGTCTCAAAAATAAATAAACGTTAAAAAAAAAAAAAAAAAGACAGACACCTGTCTTGTGTTCCCCACAGCGCGTAGCCCGATGCCTGACTCAGCGTATTCATTAATAAGCGACTGGATGGGGGCGCCTGGGTGGCGCAGTCGGTGAAGCGTCCGACTTCAGCCAGGTCACGATCTCGCGGTCCGTGAGTTCGAGCCCCGCGTCGGGCTCTGGGCTGATGGCTCAGAGCCTGGAGCCTGCTTCCGATTCTGTGTCTCCGTCTCTCTCTGCCCCTCCCCTGCTCGTGCTCTGTCTCTTTCAAAAATATTAAAAAAAAAGAGAGAGGGGCGCCTGGGTGGTGCAGTCGGTTAAGCGTCCGACTTCAGCTCAGGTCACGATCTCGCGGTCCGTGAGTTCGAGCCCCGCGTCGGGCTCTGGGCTGATGGCTCAGAGCCTGGAGCCTGTTTCCGATTCTGTGTCTCCCTCTCTCTCTGCCCCTCCCCCGTTCATGCTCTGTCTCTCTCTGTCCCAAAAATAAATAAACGTTGAAAAAAAAAATTTTTTAAAAAAATAAGCGACTGGATGGACGCGTGTGTGCACGCGTACTGTTTGGCACTTTTGAATCCGAAAGAAAATCTGAGGTCATTGTCAACCCAGTTGCCGGGAGCATGAAGACCGGTCTCACGTGGCGGCTGGTGTGGAGCTGCTGGCCCCGAGGACGCATTTCCCAGGCTGCTCTTGCTCCCACCGAGAGTTGTCATCACAGCAAGGCCAGAACCACAACACGGCCCTACATGGTTGTCCATCTTCCGTCCCAACCCTACAGGCACCCACAGACGAATATTTCACAGACACCGATCCTGGGCACTGCGTCATTCCGGTCCCATCAGCCAGTCGCAGGGGATCACATATCTTTCTGCCTAAACCCAAGACGAGACAGATCCAGAGCTCGGCAGAGAAAACAAAACGCGCAACAGTCGAGCGACTTGACGAGTTCACAGAAAGGCACACAAAAGCACTTAAAAACTGCCCAGCCCCACTTTTTAGAGAAAGGCAAACTTAGTCACATCGCATTATCATTTTTCACCTAACGACGGACAAGGGGGCAGGTTTGACTACATGCTGATGTGACGAAAGTGCGGGGAGACAGGCTGCTGGGGACACCGCGGGGTCAGCGGGGTCAGCCTCACCGGGGGGACAGGTCAGCACGACTCATCCTAGGAAGAACTGGAAAACCCTCGGAGCCGGCCCTTGTATGGCGTGACACATGTTCAAAGTTGCTCGTGGTCCTCGGGGTATGATGGGAAACTGTCCGTGGGAGGAAAGGCGTGGAGAGAGTTTTCCCTGGGTGCTCTTCTGAACCTTTTGCATTTTGTTCTGAGTATTTTCAGAAAAAGACACAAAATTCCAAAATTCAGAAGAACTTTAAGCCTAAGGGGGGAGAAGCCTTTCAAAGCAAAGCCACGTTGGTGAATGGGCACCAAGTGTCGGTGGTGATGAAGATGTGGTTCTGGAGATGGACGGTGGTGACGGCCACACAACAACGTCAGCGCACTCAATGCTGCTGTGCCGTCTGCTGGGGGGCTCAGTCGGTGAAGCGTCGACTTCGACTCAGGTCACGATCTCGCAGCTTGTGGGTTCAAGCCCCGCGCCGGGCTCTGTGCTGACAGCTGGGAGCCTGGAGCCTGCTTCGGATTCTGTGTCTCCCTCTCTCTCTGCCCCTCCCCTGCTCATGCTCTGTCTCTCTCTGTCTCAAAAATAAGTGAAAATAAAAAAATAAAAAATAAATTTAAAAAAATAAAATGTGTGGGGCGCCTGGGTGGCTCAGTCGGTTGAGCGTCCGACTTCAGCTCAGGTCATGATCTCGCGGTTCGTGAGTTCGAGCCCCACGTCGGGCTCTGGGCTGACAGCTCAGAGCCTGGAGCCCGCTTCGGATTCTGTGTCTCCCTCTCTCTCTGCCCCTCCCCTGCGCGTGCTGTCTCTCTCAAAAATAAATAAACGTTAAAATAAATTTTTTAAAGTGGTAACAATGGTCGATGTTATGTTTTGTGTGTTTAACTACAATGGAAATAGTTTGAAAACGAAACAAGCACACGAGACTGAATCGCAAGGCCACATTCGAACGCCGTCGTTCAGAAGACTGCCACGCTGCACAAACTCAGGGGCTGAGACCACCTGAATTCTCTCTGGATAGTCCTGATTGTGTATAATGTTATCGTTCTTAATAAATGAACTTTATTCATTGTAAAAGTAAATTGCAATTTAACTTTATGTTGTGAATTTCTACGAAAACACGATGCAGGGAAAAAAAATCCTTTGCCCTGCTACGTGAAATTGATTTTTGCCTTAAAAAAAAAATGTGATCTTGGCGGGGTGCCTCCGTGGCTCAGACCGTAAAGTGTCCAACTCGATTTCCGCTCAGGTCATAAAATCACAGTTTGCAGGACGGAGCCCCGCGTCAGGCTCTGTGCTAACAGCACGGAGCCTGCTTGGGATCCTCTGTCTCCCTCCCTCTCTGTCCCTCCCCTACTCTCTCCTTCTCTCTCTCAATCTCTCTCAAAAACCAACGAACCAACCAACAAACAAACATTTTTAAAAATGTGATCTTGGGGCACCTGGGTGGCTCCGTTGGTTAAGCGTCCGACGCTTGGTTTCAGTTCAGGTCCTGATCTTGTGGCTCAGGAGTTCGAGCCCCACACTGGACTCTGTGCTGACGGTTCAAAGCCTGCTTGGGATTCTCTCTCCCTTTCTCCGCCCCTCCCCCACTCGCTCTGTCTCTCTCGAAACAAATAAACTTTGGGGCGCCTGGGTGGCTCAGTCGGTTAGGCGGCCGACTTCGGCTCAGGTCATGATCTTGCGGTCCGTGAGTTCTAGCCCCGCGTTGGGCTCTGTGCTGACGGCTCAGAGCCTGGAGCCTGCTTCATATTCTGTGCCTCCCTCTCTCTGACCCTCCCCTGTTCATGCTCTGTCTCTCCCTGTCTCAAAAATAAATAAACGTTAAAAAAAATTTTTTTTTAAACAAACAAAAAAAAAACAAATAAACTTTAAAGAATTAAATTAAACATGTGACCTTGGTGAAGATTGCATTCAGAATGAAATGGCTCATCCCAAGGCATAATGTACACTCTAAATTATACTAGGAAGTCCTAAGAAAACTGGCCTAGACTACCCCAAACAGTGAATTTAGTCAATATATTTCAGCAAGAACTCAACAGTCAAAAATGCAATAGATGAATACGCAAAGTGGAAATACTAAAATACACATTCTATTTTGTTGCAAAGGGCATCCAAAAAGTGCTATTAAGGCCATCCAGTATAGATCATGATAAAGAGAATTATTCTCCTATGTTCAGTGATGGAGATGAATTAGTTGAACAGAGAAACAGGTATTTGCCTTACACGTTCATTTTTAGAAACAGATCCAGATACACACACACACACACACACACACACACGTTCCCAACCGGTCAAGAAATAATGAGCTCAAGCGACCCCCACCGCTGAATTCTAACTCCCCTCTGTGTAACTATCACTTTAGACTGAAGACTGTCTACTCCAGTCAGATTGTAACTATCTGCCTCCACGACTACACCACGCTCCTCAAAAGCAAGAACAGTTTTTTGGTTCACCCATTCCTCAGCGCCTAGCCCCTGAAGGAGGATTTCATCTTTGCTGAATGGAAGTGAATTTGAACCCCCAATTCTTTCCAGTCCAGTATAACTACGGTCCCGTCAGCTACCTCACTTCAAATCCGAGTAGAACGAGCAAGCCCTCTGTCCCTGAGCGGCCAACAGGTTCTGCAGGGCAGTGTCACTTTGTTGCAACCCTTATTTTAGTAGCAATATGTTACATCATGATGTCACTTTGGGATTTAGATCGTCTGACCTCAAATGACATGAATATCAGCTCGTTGGTAACGGCTGCTATTGATAAAACGGCGAATCTCTACTTCTGGCTCATTATCATTTGGCCAATTCAGTATTTGGAAGCCTAACTAGTTCCTAAGGAGCAAAAAACAACACCTGCCATAAACCCATTCCCTTGAGCTCACGACCATCCCTTTTGACTGCTTCTCGCGGAGCTAAAGCAAGTGGCTGGATGCAAAGCATACGTGTAATGTGATCCAATAAGTAGGTCCTTTCCTCAGAAGCTTTCCACTGACAAGACGACAGAGTCAAATAAACCCTTAGTTCTCGGTCCACAGTTGATTTGTTGTGGGAACACCTGCTTCACCTTCAATCCACACATTTTCTTGGGGATTCTTCTTGTGAGTAGGAACTGTAGAACTAGAAGGTTCTTTCATGACATGTGAAGGACGAGATCCTGCCACCGCCTCTAATTAAGGTACAAACCAGGATCTCGGGAAGGATGATGGGGAATGGGGAATGTCTGCAGGCCGACAGAGCACTCGGCACCCCCTCCGAGACCCCAGAGGGTAAACACCACCGTAGCACGGAGGTCCTCGGTCCGTGGAAAGCTACCTTCCCGAGGGACAGACACCGGAGCCGCTCTTCAAAATCCTCATCACCCGGAACCGGCTGTCCAGCCTAATCGGGCTTTCCTGCCTCGTCTCGGCAGCCTGCTTGCACCCCAGGTAGAATTACTGCCTCCAGCCCCCTACAAGGCCTGGTTCCCATGAGAACGTCACCACCGGGAGGGTGGCTTCTATGTCCTCGTCTGGCACTGCGGAGGGGCTCCCTATGTTTTGAATGGCTGGCGGACTGGTCTCACTGAGGAAACCGGCCCAGTCGGAAGAGCGTGCGACTCCTGATCTCCCTGGGTCGTGAGTTCGAGCCCCGTGTTGGGTGTAGAGATAAATAAATACACTTAATTTAAAAAAATAAAAAATAAGTCAAGGGAAGAGCTGCTGTCCTGTGGCACATAATTTACTCCCATGAGCCTCCTTTGCCATCTGTACTCCGTAGGTCCACCCAGGATCATTTACATTCAGTTTGTACGTTTCCTAACCATTACCCGTGTATTTTACAGACATACTTTCTATTTGTTACTTGGAAGTTCTTGCAAACAGAATTCCCTGTCTCCCAAAGCCAGAGTGGGCACTCGATAAATGCTTGAGGAACAGACTCATGCACTCTGTTTCCCAAGTTACCCTCTAGGTAAGAGCTGGTAAATGTCGGCATACAGCCAGTGTAAGAGATTGGCCTATAATCTCAGTTTTTCCTGGACATTTCTGATGCAGTAAATGACAAATATACCATAATATAAGAAAATGGTTTTATTCCTAATTTTTAGTTTCCATACAGTTTACAAATACACGTTTACTCTGATAATACAGCTTTGCAACTAGCAACGCAGTTGAACTAACACCCATAAATACAGGTGGGGAGACCATTAACATCCACTAATGTTTCTCTACATAAACTATTCTTTTCATGTCATTTTTTTTTTAAACAATTGCAAATAGACTACATAATACGTGGGCAAAAAGGCAATTAAGTGAATCTCTTGAAACACTAAATGTATAATAAACAGTGCATATTATCAACATTTACATGATTCACATCAAAATGATGACATCCTAAAACGTATTCCTTTTAAAGGATAGATTTATCAATAAAATATTACATATCTTTTAATACTCTGGTACAATACTTCATATACTGCAGGAAAATTAAATGTAGGTCTAGTCATCAGCTTAAAAAAGGATCCTTTTCTATTAGCTTTTATTAATAAAAGAATCACAATTATGTCATAAATAAACAGGCAAATTATTAATTACATGATTTGAGGTTTAGGATGAAAACTTGTAGAAATTAGTTTGATATACAGTAAAGTTATACAACACACTAAAACCAACTGTTTAATATTTCTGCCTTGTGTGAACTGCCCATAGTGAAAAAAAACAAACTTTCTAATGATGGAAGATAGAATAAACTAGGTTTTGGAACTTATTTTTCAAGAGCAGGAGGGAGAAAGATTTCAACAGAATTACGGGCTAATACAGATCCTGATAAAGGCATCTTGAAATCAGGGAGGCCATGTGCTTGCTATATAAACCGTGAATCCCCCAACAACATACAGAAAACAGAAACTGTACCGGGAGCGCACTTAACGTCTACAGTCTAAGTTTCCCTTATGGATTAATAAGCTACAACAAAACACAATTGCATACCTTTCCACCTTCCCCTGAACTAGAAATAACCCAGGATGTTATATTAGTTCTTCAGATCCCCAGTAAAATAACCCCTAAAAAATAATCTTGATAATCTTCTTGGCTGTTGCAAAGCCACTAGGCTCCGTGAAGAACCTACAAACACCAAGAAAGTCATACATTGCTTTTCTCATCCCCATTTAGCCGCATCTGAAGAGGGTAAGAGGGAGAGAGGATCATCATTTTCAGGAGGGCCACACACTGGATATGAGGTGTCTTTTTATTTGCTTAAAAAAAAGCTATTAAGACTCTGAAATTTGGCTTTTTAAAAAAAACCCTAATGCCAAGTGTCAGATAATTTCTTCACCCCAAATATAAAACCCTATCCTATGCTGATAATTTTAAAATCCTCAACCAGCTATGGGATATTGTGCAAATTTAACGTCTACCGGCAACCCAGAAGCAGACTAAACACCTGTATCTATCACACCTACTTTCCGGGTAACCCGGTTCAACCAAGCATGGACTGCTCTGGCCCCGGGCCCTTCAACTTCCTCACACACCACCTCTCTGGAACTTTCACGTCCACTACTTTTTAACAGCTGTACCTCAAGCGCCCCACGTCTTCACAGCTCTCTCTTCCCGATTCCATCTCGTGGAGAGTGATCTCATCTGAGAACCTACCATCACCTCTCACCAAACACGTAACAGACCTCAGCAACCTAGGGACTATCGCAATCTTGTCTTGGCGTAAGTTTACATAACATGATGCTTTGCGGACTTCGTGGAGGGAAATCTAAGTGAAGTCAGTGTCCTGTAACAAACGAAGCCAGCCGAGACCAAGGGTTTCTGTTCCAAGTACAAAACAACTTAATCTTAAGCTACAGGCAGAGACGTTAATGCAGCAGGTATATGTGTACCATCGAACCTTTGTATGCTGGTGAAAGACTTTGCCCCCAAAGTCCAGAGTCTAAGCTACACCACAAAATCAAGGCAAAGGAGAACAATTCAATGTGGCGGTGCAATGGAGAGAACAGGATTCAAGATCCTTGTTGCAAACACTGACCTGGAATCTCTTTCTTTACAGGCTTGACAGGAAGACAGTCGTCACTGACATTCCCCTGATGAGGTAATGACCTCTGAGCCACACCTGTGTTCTAAAGCAATGCTAGGTTCGAGGGACAGGGGACCCCAGGGGGGTGGGGTCGATGCGCGTTCTGTCTGTGAAAGTGGCAGCGGAGGCTCTTCCCAAACTTCCTCAGGGTTTCACGGGAGGTGAAGACCTCAGGGAGGAGGTACTACTGGGGCCAGGCCTAGTCCTTCCTTTCGGGAGCCAGAGCAAGAAAAATCTGAGTTAAGGAGACGGTCACCTAATGGCAAAGCTGCCGTGTCACTTCATCATCTTTACGAGGTCAACCGAAGACACTTTAATTGAAATACACTCACTGGATAATGATTCAACACGAGGCAAAGAGGACGTCTTTGGAGAAGGCACTTCAGGTAGAACGGGAGCAAATCTCACTGCTTGGTTAAAACGAAAATGAGCGACTGCCGATGCGATCTGATCAGCGGCCTCGTTAGGAGGCCCCCGCTTTGCCGCAGCCCGGCCGAAACCACCGGCGTGGAGAGGGCACCACAGTCGCCTCCCTCTGTGGGCGCCACGGTGACAGGGTGGTTCTGACCCCTAAACACACCCATCCTCACGAGACCGGTCTCCCCAAGTGATGGTTCAGAAAATATGCTCAGAGCCAGCAGAAATGGTTCAGGAAGCTTCTAGAAGGCCCTCTGTCCTTCTCTTTGACTTCCAGCTTACACGGGCTATTATACGCAGCTTCCATTTGCCAACGTCACCAGCAGCTTCTACTTTCGCTAACTGCTGCCGTCTTCCCGTGGCAATGACTCTGACATTCGGTTACTCTGGGCCACCCCCCCCCCCCCCCCCCCCGTGAATCACACCTCAGCTTCATGCTCTCGTGCCATCCCCTCCTCCTGACTCTGGGCTGGGCCCGTGACTTGCTCTAATCAACAGGGGGCAGTAGAAGTTCTGGGTTGAAGTCTTAAGAAGGTCTGGCAACTACTGCCTTCTAGCCTGGGGAGCTCTGAGCTGCCACGTAAGCGGTCCAGCTACCCTGCTGGCCAGGCCACTTGGGGCGGCCACATGGAGGAGAGGCCAGAGGACCTGCAGAGAGAGGCCCCGCCACCCCAATGTCTCGGCCAACCTGCTGACCGCACGGGCAACACCAGCGAGAGCACAGGAACAGCTCGACTGAGCCCGGCCCAGGCTAAAGAACAATGAGGAAGGGGGAAAAAAAAGAGAATTGTTTCAAGCCATTTCGTTTCGGGAGGGTTTGTCACCGACAATCCATAAGCACAACACTGCTTGGTTGTCCACAGATGCGGTTTGTTTTTTGTTTTTTTTTTTCCTGAACACAAGACAATCACTCAAATGAAAAGAAAACATGACAAACATTTCCCACCACCTCCTTCTCAGTCAACAGGCTGAATGGTAATTGGTCATCTGCTACGAAGAAAACACACCTTCTATCCTAAGTCTCCATGATTCTTTTTTCCCATGATTTTTTTAATGGCAATGCAAAAGTAGACAGATTGTCGACTTCCGACAGTCTGGGGGCACTGGCTTTAATTATCATTTAGCCAAAAAAAGAGGCCATCAAATGAATTACCCACTGCTGGATAAGCAATGATACCTGAACCTGTTCTCACTCCCACGGGATGCTGTTACCTTTCCCAAAACGTTTTTCCTCTTACAAGCGCTCCGTCATCCCCCACAAAGAGAAAAACGATTGAGTTTTTAAAATTATAAAAAGGGGGAAAAAATGCCAAGAAGTAGAATTTGAATCACCATCATCTGCCAAATACAGAGCACAATTTAACTGCTTCCTCAATTTAAAATAAAATTCTATAAAACAGAACACTGTCTACATTGTAGAGATGATTTCTTCGGATGTGAGGAAATGGGTAACTGGTAATCAGGTTTTGTTGAGTTAGAATACAGTGGTCTTTAAATGGTTTTGAATTTTGTCTGTCCAAAGGTAGTCGGCCACGACACAAGCCTTCCAAGTTCAAATTCATTCTTTACAGAAACTTTCTTGCATCTGTTCTTGATGTTTTTAGGGAGAGGGTGAAAGTCCACATCTGGGGAAGAAATAAGTGAGAATTTTTAAGGAGCATGCATCTAAAAGTCTCTCAAGGCATTAAACCATTTTAAAGTAGATTTAAAGCTTTTAAGTGTACTACCCATTGAAATGGAAATTTCAACATGCAATATGGAAACTGAGCTGCCAACACACATCACACACCTGGGTCGCCATCTACAAAGGTGACCGACAGGGAAGAGACAGACAAGGGAGAGCAGTTCCCAGTGGCAGAGCTGGAAGGGATGTGGAGGTGAGCGGGGCGGGGGCCCGGGGAGGCCAGCGCCCTGTGTCGCACAGCCAATTGGGGGCCAAGGGGGGATGAGAACCCGGGCGTCCTGACTCCAACCATCCGGAGCTGTGTCCCCCCCACTTCCTGGGCCCCCACAGATCATCTCCGGACACAGCTCGGGTAAACCAACTCTAATACAAGTGCAAACAATGGGACACCTGATCACCAACAGCAACCATCCCTGAGTACTGAGTGCCAGCTCTGCTCCTCACAGAATTAACTCTGCATTTGGCTTCAATCCTTAATGAACTCTAAAATAAATCCAGCTGAGAGAAGAGAAGTTTAGGAAGAGAAAAAAGAGGCTGGTTTGTAAAACTCAACGATGGTACATTTTGCTAGAACACTCACAAATTAGCCGCCTGCTTAAAAATGCCACAAGGATAGAAACAACTGGGGAGCACTTCCATTTAAATACCTATTTCTGGGGTGCCTGGGTGGCTCAGTCAGTTAGGTATCCGACTTCAGGTTAGGTCATGATCTTGCAGTTGGTGGGTTCGAGCCCTGCGTCGGATTCTGTGTCTCCCTCTCCCTCTGCCCCTCCCCCACTCATGTCTGTCTCTCTCTCTCTCTCTCAAAAATAAATAAACATTAAAAAAAAGTTAAATACCGATTTCTGTACTGAAGTCTTGGTGGGTCTTCTCATCTGAAACTTTTCTGCTGCTGCATCAGACCTACGTTTTCATAGACTCTGGCATTATCTTCTCTCATTCTGTAAAGAAAAAAAAAGCATCAATAAAAACGCAGACCATGCCCTCCAAGCTTACATGGCATTTACAAAGCACATACCACATTCTTTGGGGACCAGGTATGGTGCAGACACAGCCCCCAGGAGCTAACATTCTAAGACGGGCTGTAAGCCATAAACATACAGCAACATCAAGCTAGAAGTGAAATAAAAGCCTTGAGTCCCTGTGCTCTCTGGGGCTGGAGGAAAACAAGCCGTCTTCCCTGAGGGGAGAGCAAAGGAGGCTTGTATGATGATGAGGCCTTTAAGTAAGACCTTGAAGGACGGAGACATGTGCACATAGAAAGGACAGGTATTAAATTCAAGCAGAGGGATCTCTTGGGCAAGAGACCCAAGAAAGGCAGGAGCAGTGTGGTAGGGACTATCCTTCCATTCAGCCCGGATCCAGCTACGAGATGGGGAACAGTAAGGGTGAGGCTCAGTGGTGGTTTAGGGCCCTGGGATGAAGGGCCAGCACATCAGAGGCCAGACTCCATTCTGCTGAGCAGGGAATGGAAATCAGAGCAGTCCAAGGGGATGGGGGACCAGTCGCTGTGGGTGTCAGCCTGGGCAGGACAAGACGAAATGAGCAGAAGGGGCCCAGGACCCGGGGTATCCTGGGTCTGCGCCCTACAAGGAATACGATGGGAACAGAGAGGCAGAGGACCTGTTGCACAGGAAGGCCAGTGGTAAAGGGATCGTCACAGTTAACGTGTTCTGCCATTACTCAGGGAAAGCTTTCGGGCAAGGACTCAGAGCCCTGATGTGCCAGTGCTGCTGCAAATGACTGCAGGTAGCAATTTAAAATATCAGCCTTCCCCATCAGTCCACTGGGGAAGGAAAAAGCAGGCAGAAGGAAGGGGAGACTTGGTGGAGAGAATGCTTTCGCTGTATAATTTCATTTCGATGTTAACTACAAGCCAAATGTAAATACAAGCCTCATATTTGCTATCTAAAACGTTTATACAGAGTATTAAAGTCAGCAGGGGTTTAAAAATCCACATCAGAAGCAAACAGAGAGAAGACTCTTGGGGGAAAATAAAAAGTAAATGTTATACCAGAGACCGACTTCAGAATATACAGAAGAACAATAACTTACAACTGCCGTTCACATAATCGATTTAACAAACGTTTTCCTAACACGTTTTTAGCTTAAACAAGGGGTGGGCACAGTTTTTCTGTAAAGGATCTGAGGGTAAACAATTTCATTTCTGCAGGCCATACTCAGTCTTGGGCATATGATAGTCTTTGCAATGCTTTTTTGTTGTTGTTGTTTTAAAATAACCTTTTAAAAACCATTCATGAGCTGTGCAAACACAGGCCATGGGCAGAATTTGGCCTGGGGGTTGTAGTTTGCGGACTCCTGGTTTAAAAGCCCAAAGTACATTTCTGTTGTCTGCTGACTGTGGAAAATTAGCAGAACATGGCAGCACTGAAACATTAATAGTCAAGTTTATTCACTTTTACTTAGCAAAGAGTCTCAACGCATCAAAAGGGGCGTTACTTACCTTTGCTGTCGATCATTAACAACAGGTGTTATCTCCACCCCGTCAAAAGAAAGATTCAATGTTCTTAGAGAACACCACCTGCTACACTTACAGCTTCAAATAGTCATAGGCGGTGTACCAATCAGCTTGCAGTTTAGGTAAATTAAAATTTTGTTTAGAAAGCGGATACACTCGCGAATCGGTTGGGCAACAACAATGTGCACCCATGACAAGCGTGTGCTGCAGAGACCTGTTGTTTTTTAAGCTTTTCTGCAGGACTGTATTCAGGCAGAAAGGATTTCCTTCATTCCTACTTACTCTGCGCAGGATGGTGTTGGAGTACAAGGCGGGAGGGGACTCTGATCTCCACTTGTCTGGTCCGTGAGAGAATACTTAATATTTGTATATTCGTGCCCTTTCCTCTTGCTTTTCTGAAAGGTGAAGATTGCATAAATGAGGAACTGGAATGTTTTAAAGGAATAAAGAAGCAAAGGTGGCATTTCACCAGACAGATGGGCAGACAGGTGGAACCCTGCATACTGGTAGGCTGACCAAATGTTAGGGAATTCACCTCCCCGGTGTAAATGCACCATACAAGTGAAAAATACTTTTGAACCTTACAATTCAAAAGCACAGAGTCATGCATTAACACCTCACACTATCAAAACCAACTGTATCTATTTCTGAGCTAAGAGAGAATTCACACTTTCTTTGCCACATTAACATCTAATCATTTCATAGTTCGCTTGCAACATTTTTAATGATTCTCAGAGAAACAGTCGGCAAAAGAGCTCTAGAAATAAATTCACTACAGGTAAAAATGGCACACAGGTACAAAAGGCAGTAGCTCTCTTAATAGAAACAATCACACGCCTTATCGTACCTTTCCTGCCTCCCACCCCCACCCAGGGAAAGACCCTGGCGCTTTAAAACTTTATTTTGGGTTCCAATGATACTCTTGGAAAAAAAAAAAAAAAAAATTGGCAAAGAAAACCAGCAAAATATAATCTCATCTCAGATGCAGAGTGAACTATATTTGGTAGGAGTCCCAGTTAGATGATTTATCACTCTTCGTTCCTAAATTCACCTAGAAACAACCAATTCTGAAAATCTAACTCACCAAGTTGTCATCATTATATAATGTTGCCTTCGTTCGAGGATTATTCAAGAAAAACAGCAAATATCAGAAAGGGTACCCACATCAAATACTGACGTACAGCAGTGACTTTCATTTGCCGCCAGTGAGAGGGTAAACTGGGGCACAATTAGTCGGAACTGGAAGTACTAATCAGTATCTAGTAATAATAAGAATACATCCCTACAGGGCCGCCTGGGTGGCTCAGTCGGTTAAGTGTCCAACTCTTGATTTCAGGCCAAGTCATGATCTCACAGTTTCGTGAGTTCGAGCCCCACGTCAGGCTCTGCGCACTCACAGAGCCTGCTTGGGATTCTCCATCTCCCTCTCTCTCTCTCTGCCCCTCCCCTGTTCACACTCTCTCTGTCAATAAATAAACAAACAAACAAACTATATCCTACAATCTTGAACATCTGAAACCCATACACATAAGCCTAAAAGAGCTATACAAGAATGTCCAGTGACATGTTATTCTTAATAATGTCTACAACAAGAGAACGAATCAACGTGATATACTCATACCATGAAATAATATGCAACAGTGAAGAGGCACAACAGAAAGAAAGACTGTGTGTGTGTGTGTGTGTGTGTGTGTGTGTGTGTGTGTGTGAAAACAGGCTTCATAATCAATGGTAAGTGGAAAAACAAATTACAGAACAATGAAACAGTACGATCCTATGTGATTAAACATTCTAAATATATAAAACAGTGTTATCTATTGTGTATAGACTACTGGTATTTGTATCGTAAAATATAAAAAAAGACTACACGCCCAGCAATTGCCCTGGGGTTCCGAGGCGTGCACTTGGGGCTGACAGCTGTACCTGCCGCATTTGATTGCTGTTATAAAAGAAAAAACAAAACAAAACTTGGAAGAAATAGGATAAAGCAAAACGGATGATTATAGATATACTACTATTGTTTAAATTTTTTGAAGAAAACATAAAACAAGTTTAAATCCACTGGTGAAGTGTCTTCTTGCTCTCCTGACTCAGAACTTACCCCCAAACAACAGCTGATAAAAAGTAGAAAATCTTATTTGACATACAAGAATTGTTACAACTCCAACCTATAGAGTATAAAGCATCTCATCCCGTGTGAACTTGGGACCAACGTACAAAGGAAGCTGGACAGCCTGAAAGATTCACTGACTCTTCACAGAAAAGGCTTGACGTTGGCAGGAAGCTGGCTGCTTGGTGGTCACCACTTCCTCGTGCTGTCTGCAACCGTGTGCAAAAGGAAACGTCCTAAAGGGCGATAGGGTGACAGGATGCAAAGTGCCTGGGCCCTCGGATGACCTCGGATGACCTTGGACGAGCAGAGTTGCCCACTTCCTCCCCAGCTGCCTGCCAACTCGGATTTTCACATTAGAAGAGAAATCAGCTTCTATCTTATTTAAGCCACTATTACTCAGCCTGTTGAAGCAGCCCAACCGATTTATTAACTGATCAAGTAGACATTACACATCTTAGAATCTAGGGAAGACGCTGCAAAAAAGATATCCAAACAGAAAATTTCTCTACATAGTATTTTAATGCTTTGAACAAATGTTTTTAAAAATCTAAAGGCTGGGGCACCTGGGTGCCTCAGCCGGTTGAGAGTCCGACTTTGGCTCAGGTCATGATCTCATGGTTGGTGAGTTCAAGTCCCACATCGGGCTCACAAAAGTCAGCACAGAGCCCTGCATCAGCTCCTCTGTCCTCCTCTCTCTCTGCCCCTCCCCACCTAGCACTCTCTCTCTCTCAAAAATATACCTTTAAAAAAAAATCTAAAGGCCTTGAAAAGCAGTCACAGATTTTTAGCACTGCAATAATGACTTACACAAGAAACAATCTTTTAAAAGATATAATTTAAAATAAAATATTAAGTGGAAGACTTGACAGAGAACGGCTCTTATTTTAAAACTTATTCTGGGGACACCTGGGTGGCTCAGTCGGTTGAGTGTCTGACTCCTGGTTTCGGTTTAGGTCATGACCTCATTCGGCTCAGGTCATGAGTTCAAGTCCCACATTGGGCTCCACACTGACAGTGAGGGGCCTGCTTGGGATTCTCTCTCTCCCTCTCTCTCTGCTCCTCCCCAACTTGTGCTCTTTCAAAATAAACAAATAAAAAATTTAAATATACAATCAATAACCTGAAGCATAAGCTTGCTTTCTACTCAACACATTTTTTTCTAATTGTGGTAAACGAAAAAAAACGTATGATAAGATACATGCTCTTGGGCAAAATTTTGAGTGTACACAGTACTGTCGAGTATATGTTCTTTTTTTTTTTAATGTTTTTATTTATCTTTTTGAGACAGAGTCAGAGCATGAGCGGGGGAGGGGCAGAGAGCGAGGGAGACACAGAATCGAAGCAGGCTCCAGGCTCTGAGCTGTCAGCACAGAGCCCAACACCGGGCTTGAACTCATGAACCAATAAGATCATGACCTGAGCCGAAGTCGGACACTCAACTGACTGAGCCCCCCAGGCGCCCTGAGAATACGCTCTTGACGTGCAGCAGGTCTCTAGAACTTTTTCATCTTATACGACTGAAACTATCTACCCACTGAACAGCAACCCCCATTTCTGCCTCCCTTCTACTATCTTTTTTTCATGTTTTATTTATTTATTTTGAGAGAGAGAGAGAGAGAGAGAATGAGAATGAGAATGAGAATCCCAAGCAGGCTCTGTGCTGTCAGTGCAGAGCCCGACTCAGGGCTCAATCTCATGAACCGTGGGATCATGACCTGAACTGAAATCAAGAGTAGGGCGCTTTACCAACTGAGCCACCCAGGCGCCCCTCCCTACTACTTTCTTGGAAAAAAAAAAAAAAAAAATCAGTATTTCTACATAAAGTGATTACAAAAGAATTTTCTAACAGGGAATAATTAATAGAAATGGGACAGGAATTATTTCAATGAATTAAGTGGCTCAAGGAAAAGCATAAAAATGTTGGAGCTTCTCAGGCTTATTTAGAAAGAACAAGAAATAAAACTGATCCATAAATCAGTTGAGTTTATTTCTTAGTACTGTGACGGCCCAGGCTGTCCTTATAGAACAAGACAAATTCTCAAGGGATTGGGGTAGTTTTGGTTTTGGGGGGTTGGAGAGAGACTTGTTTCAGAGCCTTAAAAGACGATCTGAAATTGATCTATCCTTCACCTAAATTCAATGACACAGCATAGTTATACCAAACCTTCTGTAATATTTATAATAAATCTTACAGCCTTGCCAGCTGACACACAGTCAAGGTTGAGAGGAGGGTTCAACCACAAGTCTCTAAAATCATCTGGCATTAAATATCTTGCCATATGAAGTAAATCCAGTGAATTCTTTAACTTTAAGTTACAAAAAAGCCCCGGGCTCCTGGCTAGATCTTGGTATCAGGGTCGTGAGTTTGAGCCCCACAGTGGGCATAAAAAAAAAAACAAAGAAAAGAAAATTAAAGGGGCACCTGGGTGGCTCAGTCGGTTAAGCATCCGACGTCAGCTCAGGTCATAATCTCACAGTTGGTGAGTTTGGGCCCCACATCAGGCTCTGTGCTATCAGCTCGGAGCCCACTTTGGATCCTCCGTCTCCCTCTCTCTCTCTCTGCCCCTCCCCCACTTGCTCTCTCTCAAAAATAAACATTAAAAAATATTTTTTTAATTAAGAAAAAAAATTAAGACCATGAAATAAAGCATATATCAATTTACCCAAAAAAAGCCCAAAAGCCAGGAGTAGGAAGAAAGGGTTAAATGAAAATGCTCTTGTCTAAGTTACAGACCAACAAGATACTTGTGCAGAATGTTCTGAGCTCAAATGTCAGGATTACAAACACCTTGACTCCTGCCCACATCTCATCACACAATCTTACCGGTTCTGCTTCTCTTTGTGCTGACCATTAGCCCCCACTGTCCTGTCCAAACCGTCATCAGCTCTCACCTACACTGGTCCCCCCTGCAACTGCTTGAGCCCAGAGCCCACAGCCCACACCCACTCCTCACTCTCAAGCCAGGGCCCTATTTTCAAAACGAGGACCTTTTTATGTCACTCCCCTGCTTCAAAATCCTCGGTGACGTCCCATTCCCCTCGGGATAAAGTCTAAAATCTTTAATATGCCCTGCAAGCCCCAAGCTCTCAAAATCAGATCTCTGCTTACGTTCCCAATCCCACCCATGACACCCCTCCAGCCCCCACCCAACTCCCTCTACTCCAACCACACAGTTTTCTTTCCATTTCAGGAACATGACCACTCATAGCCCCAATGTCCAGCACAGAGCCTGGCACGCGGCACAGCCTATTTTAATGGATGGAGGAATGAATGAACGAAGGTGAGAAGGCCTCTTGATTGCACCAAGGAGCTTGAGGAAGATGTGTGAAAAGCACAAGTCCAGGGAAATGAATAAAAAAGACAGGACAAATGTAGACAAGGGCGTCATGGTAACTCAAACTTTCTATCTGGTGAAACTGGAGTTTTATTGAGGCAACAGCCACGTCTATCTTGTTCTGTTATATCCTCAGCATCTAATCAGTGTCTGGAACACAAAAGGCACCCAAATATTTCTTAAAGGAGTAATACCCAACGAAACATTTAATGAAAGAGAAGGCGCCGGATGCTAACTGCCAGCACCGGCCAGCTTCAGTTTTGCTGGCGACAACCGAAATCTAGCACTGCTGCATTTCTATCCTGGCCCATTGGTGATGGCAGAATTCTTTTTTTTTTTTTTTTTTTTTCAACGTTTATTTATTTTTGGGACAGAGAGAGACAGAGCATGAACGGGGGAGGGGCAGAGAGAGAGGGAGACACAGAATCGGAAACAGGCTCCAGGCTCTGAGCCATCAGCCCAGAGCCCGACGCGGGGCTCGAACTCACGGACCGTGAGATCGTGACCTGGCTGAAGTCGGACGCTTAACCGACTGCGCCACCCAGGCGCCCCTCTTTTTTTTTTTTTAATGCTTATTTATTTATTTTTTGAGAGAGAGAGAGCGCATGAGCAGGTGAGGGACAGAGACAGAAGGAGAGAGAGTCCCAAGCAGGATCCACGCTCCGCGCAGAGCCAGATGTGGGGCTCAATCTCATGACCGTGAGCTGAAATCAAGAGTCAGATGCTTAACCGACTAAACCGCCCAGGCGCCCCTGATTACAGAACTCTTAAAGGTATCTTCTGTCCTGTAGTACGATGCACTCAGAGAACGCCACCCAGAGTCTCTACACTGCAGTTAAAGGATGCTCGATGCGGGATGTGGAATTATTTCCTTCAAACAAGAGTTGCCCACATGGTAAATTTGATTCTCATGGGGGTACAGGCAAGCAGCTCTGAAACTATTTCGCATGTATACTAGGGGTGAGCAAATGAGCAAATAAATTGTAGATCATGGGAACCAGGTTTCCCCCAGTTAGAGAAGTTACAAATTAGCAAGGGGAAGGCTAGTCTGAGCCTTGGGGTACTGAATGAGAGCCGGAGACATCAACATGCACTGAGGTTTAGCTTATATATATATATATATACACATAGATACAGTGACAATTATTGGTATTTATGCATATGTGCATTAGTATACAGACGTTATTTCCTAGCACTGTCCACTGAGAGGGCCCAGAAGCAGTAATACCCAGTAGCAACAAGCATACCCAACACCCAAACCTTCATTTTATTTTTGTTTTTATTAAAAATTTTATTTTTAAATAAATTCTCTTTTTTTTTTAACGTTTATTCATTTTTGAGAGACAGAGTGTGAGCAGGGGAGGGGCAGAGAGAGAGGGAGACACAGAATCCAAAGCAGGCTCCAGGCTCTGAGCTGTCAGCACAGAGCCCGATGTGGGGCTCAAACCCACGAACTGTGAGATCATGACCTGGGCTGAAGTCGGATGCCCAACCGACTGAGCCCAACTGACTGAGCCAAAATTTTATTTTCAAATAAGCTCTAACTCACAACCCTTGAAATCGAGAGTTGCATGCTCTACCGACTAAGCCAGCCAGGTGCCCCCCCAAACCTTCAATTTTAAATACCTGTCTTTAATAAACAGAACTGGGGCTCCACAGAAAAATGGCCAATTCAAAGGTTAGGAGAGGGGAAACAGAAGATGAGCCCGGAGCATCTTGCATGCCAGAAAGTGAGCAAGTGCTCAAACACAAAAGGATAGGGACACGTGAAAGGGACACAGGAGCCGATCTGAAAACGTGCCTCACTCGCACCTTCCCCTGGACGACCACCTGTTTTTTGCTTCTCCTCCTCCTAATGCTGTCGCTACTTCCTGCTTCCTTCCCCAGCCCGCCGGTCCCTGACCTACTGTCTTTCTTCATTTACCCTTGTCAGCAAATTCCTTCATTCCCAAAGGTCCTTAACTCTTCAGAATTTTTAAAATGATGGCATTTAAAAGAATAATCAATGATCCCGAATGAGTTTCATCGTTCTGCTCAATTTAAAACTCAGATGGCTTTACTGTTTAAGTCTACCACTTAAGCTTTCTACTAGATGAAGGTACTTCTTACTTTACCATGAAATCAGGTAGTAAGTTCGAGCACAGAACCAAACAGTACAATGCAGAAAACCACATGTTATAGGATCTTATTTTTAGGGGCGCCTAGGTGGCTCAGTCGGCTAGGTGGCTGACTTCAGCTCGGGTCGAGATCTCGCAGTTCATGAGTTTGAACCTGCTTAGGATTCTGTGTCTCCTCACTCTCTGCCCCTTCCCCGCTCATGCTCTGTATCTGTCTCAAAAATGAACATAAAAAAAATTTTTTTTAATGAATCATCTGGGGGCACCCACATGGCTCAGTTGGTTAAGAGTTCAACTTTGGCTCCGGTCACGATCTCACAGTTCGTGAGTTCAAGCCCCATATCGGGCTCACTGCTCTCAGTGCAGAGCCTTCTTTGGATCCTCTGGCCCCCTCTCTATCTGTCCCTCCCCGACTCTCACTCTCTAAAAAATAAATTTTAAAAAATTTATCAGCCTGACAGCTCGGAGCCTGGAACCTGCTTCAGAGTCTGTCTCCCTCTTTCTCTGCCCCTCCCCACCTTGCGCGCTCGCTCTCTCTCTCTCTCTCTCTCTCTCTCTCTCTCAAAAAACAATAAATATTTTTTAAAAATTTTTTAAAAAGTCTCTAAAAATGAATACTCTAAGACACCTAAGTGGCTCAGTCAGTTAAGCGGCCGACTCTTGATTTCGGCTCAGGTCATGATCTCATTCGTGAGACTGAGCCCAGAGGCAGGCTCTGTGCTGACAGTGCGGAGCCTGGAGGCTGCTTAGGATTCTCTCTCTCCACTCTCCCTGCCCCTCCCCCACTTGCATGTGCACTGTCTCTCAAAATAAATACACATAAAAAATTAAAAGTAAGAAAATAAGTAATAATGAATGATCTAAGTCAACACATTTTTTAGACTCTGAAGCCTCTTAGACCAAATAGCAGTTAACGTGCTGAGGACAGTGCTGGCACCTGTCAGTCCCAAAAAATACAGGCTGAATGAATGCATGCATGCAAGCACTCTTGGGGTGGGATCATCAGGGACATTCGGTTTCTAGATTCTGTAATACTTCAATTATTACGGAACATTTTTGTCTACTGCCTCCTGACCCCCCCAAAAAAGGGCAGCAATAAAAGTATTTTTAAAGAGGCTCCTAAATCCAAATTGCAACTCGAGATTCAGGGTCAGAGAGACTGGATGTGGTAAGGAGAAGATCCGAAGTGCTATAGAGGCTGGGAGAGGAAGTAAGTGCCTGAAGTCTCCAGAACAAGGATAAATACCAAACCTTCTGAATGAAATAAAGAGAGCTCCTTCCCCAGCTTTTCCACACAAGATTACATTATATGCTTCAAGACATTCCTGACTATTCTCCAATTTGTACCAACTGTGCTACATTCTCTTTGTATTTAGTACGAGATTCTTCTCTGTGAGCAACTTTATGCTTTAACTATTCCTGGCCCAGATTAAGGATAACTGGAAGACAAGGAGAAAATAGCCTATAGTAACCATCTAAATTTTTCATAACACCAAGTCGGATTTAACACACTAAAGGTCGAAACCAGTTACCTGTTGATTATTTGACCTTACATTTCGATACCTACACTGTTTCTGAAGATGTTTTTTTGTACAATGAAACAATCTAGTGTCTTCACGTGAACTGAGAACGTCCTAGGCCAACTAAGAGGTATCTTACTTGGCTAACCAGGCTCTGATAACGCGGCTACAAGTCTTTCGATTCGCTGGCAGGTGCCATTTTGCGAAGCCGAGTTCTCTGGAAGGCAGTGAACAGGGTAAAGCAGGCCTGTCTGCAGCGGAGCAGCGGGGCTGGTGAGGGGAGGGGAGAAGCACAGATCCCCAAAAGAGCAGTCTCATTTCCCTCCTCTCAGCGGATTTCTAATTAACTCAGCTTTGTGTCTGTTATGAATAGCTTCACATGGAAAGGCTCCAGTTCCACATTC
The DNA here is from genome assembly GCF_022079265.1 of Lynx rufus. Taxonomy (NCBI): domain Eukaryota; kingdom Metazoa; phylum Chordata; class Mammalia; order Carnivora; family Felidae; genus Lynx; species Lynx rufus. The sequence goes on along the minus strand of NW_025814839.1, from coordinate 4,785,948 downwards.
TTCTTCATTATGCATGGCTTATTAAAATTGAAATCTCACTGTTTCCAACTCAACCAAATTGATGGTTCAAACTGCTGTGTGCAATGAAGAGTGAAGCATTTCGTTTAAAAGATGGGATCAGGGTAAAGACGGCCCGGATCAAAACTGGAACAGGCTGGAGACTTCGAGGCCTTCGGTTCCAAACCCGCCATGTGAAAATCCTGGGATTTGCCTGGGAAAGTCCTAACCTTTCCACGTGGCCGCTGCCCCGTCAGCCAGGCCAGGACGATGGCAGGGCGCCCATCCCCACGGTACCCTGTCCTGAGAAGTCAGAGTTGTGAAGTAGGGAATGGTTTGAGAGAGGCCCTTCCTGGCTGGGAACAAGGTTCCCATTCCCAAACAGTGACAGTTGGCTCTCAGGGGCCCATCCCGCTCAAAAGGAGAGCGTAGGAGAGCTGCCCAGAGGAAGAAGACGGAAATCTGCCCGCCAGGCCCTCTGGGTCGCATACCTGCTCTTCTTCAATCCTGCGCTGTAGTGTTTCAATGTAATGCTGAACGGCCATGTAGATGAAGCGGTACTGAGCTTCTGTCTGGACCATCCCTGACCTCTGAGACCGCACCATCTGAATGGTCTTGGGAACATCGATGTCGCAGTCGACACCTGCAAAGCAAACACCATGAAGCACCGGGACAAACTGCAGGGCCCGGATGAAGACGCACAACTTTTGGCAGACGCAGAGATAAAGCAAATGTTCCAACTGGACGTGTTCCGAGGGCTACACTGGCCTTCTGGGCGATACAATGATCCCAGATTAGCTGAGAAGGTGTTGGAGGTCAGGAACCCCCCACTTTCCAAACGGCACCACCCCCACAACATCCGCCAGGACGAGGGGCGTGGGCAAAGACCACCGCTGCATATTCAGCAAAAGACCACAGCACTGGGACCCACAGCTCCAAGGCTCCGTTTTATGTCGAGAGTCAAACAGAATCACGTTTGTTCCCTCGCAAACACACTGGAAGTCAAAGTCCTCAGCCTAGATTTTGTGAAAATGTTTTAACATTCGGATTCCCCCCTAGGCTATTTTCACCAGCATTTTCCTTCCGTAAACTAAAAACAGGAACTATAGCTTCTTGCCCTCCAGACGACCTACCTTTCTCTCTGATGATGTCAATAAGGATATCAATCACAATGAACGTCCCTGTCCGGCCAATTCCAGCACTGTGGGTAGAAGGACAAAGCAATGACAATGGAGTCATTCATGGGGGTTTCAGACTCAAAACCAAGCTAGTAATACTAACAGAAACGATGTCTGCTCTTGGGAGTATTTATAAGATTGTCTATTTGTATTTGAGAATAGATTAGCTAAGAGGGCTTGGGAATTAGTCCAACCCATACTTGGAGCCCGGCTTCTCCTGTACAACGTGCCTGAGGCAAGTCCCATACACGCTGGACCCTCAGTTTCCTCATCTGTGAAATGGGGATGATAGTATATGCCTTACAGGCTTGTTATGTGCATCAAACATTAGTAATGTATGGAAAACACAAAGCACAGAGGCCGGCACACAGCAAGTGCTCAATAAACAGTAGCTTTTTGTGTTTTAATTTTTTACTGTTTCTTTGTTTTTGAGAGAGAGAGAGAGAGAGAGACAGAGCGTGAGCAGGGAAAGGGGCAAAAAGAGAGACAGAGACACAGAATCTGAAGCAGGCTCCAGGCTCTGAGCTGTCAACAGACAGCCCGACGCTTGGCTCGAACTCACAAACCATGAGATCATGACCTGAGCCGAAGCTGGACGCTTCACCGACTGAGCCGCCCAGGCGCCCCACCAGCTTTTTAAAAAGGGAATTAAGTTTCACATGCAGCTACTTGTCCAACACATGGATGAGATCTGGGAAACTAAACTTGCCCCAGCAAAACCAGGAAGCCCGGATGTGGGCGCTAGAGGCTGTAAACTGTGGCGAGAGGCCATGGGCGTGGCCTTCGGAGGCCTGTGTGGGGAGTGGTGCAAAACCTTGAAAGTAAACAGGCATATTCTCGGGAAAACATGCACCTTATTTCTGTGGCAGAAGAGAATACAGCCATAATTAAAGTGATGAACCCTAAGTCACTATATTAAAAAAGGAAACTGGGGGCACCTGGCTGGCTCAGTCGCTTGGGCATCCGATTCTTGATTTCGGCTCAGGTCATGATCTCATGGTTTGTGGGTTCGAGCCCCATGCCATGGCTGTCAGCACAGAGCCTGCTTGGGATTCTCTCTCTCTCTCTCTCTCTCTCAAAATAAACATTAAAAAATATTTTTAATAAATAGAAATAAATAAAATGGAAAAACAAGCCAACATTACGAGACTACATAAGGGCTCCCTGGGAATAAGGATGATGTTCCCCCCTCTGCCCTGCTACCACCAATACCTGGCAGTCCCACAGGACCTAGGAGAAATTCACTCTCGGGGCAAAGTGTCCCTCAGTGCAGTTTATGCGTGCCTCGAACAGAGATTAAATTTTTCTCACAGGTAAAGAGCTGGGGGTGGGTAGGTAAAAACGAGCCCCGGGCATTAAGAGACAGGCCGGGCTGCAGCCTGGAGAGGTGGCAGGGGCCAGTCACCTGCAGTGAACTACCACAGGTCCCGCGTCCATAATGCTCTCTTGCTTATGGTGGACCTCCTCCAGGAAGTCCAGCACGCCCCCGGGGTCACTGGGCACTCCGTGGTCCGGCCAGGTCCGAAAGTGGTATTGCCACACGGTTCTCTCTGTATTCCCCTGGAGTAGAGCCAAGAAAAACCAGAAAAGAATTAAATAAATCAAGGGGTTGAGGAATCCCCCCGTCCGGATCTTTCCCAGAGCCGATGTGAGCCAACTGCTCCATTTAAAGGTCATCTTTGCAAGTTTCCCAGATCATTCCTCCTTTTGGATCTGGCTGAGCAGCCCTGGAGGCAAGTCTCTGCTTCTGACATAAACAAAATGTCCAGTATAGCAACGCGTTCCTCAGGAAGCTACAACCTGCATCACCTCTGAATCCTCAGCGGCAGGCAATGCCTCCTTCCCTCCTCACCCACGCGTAGCTCAACTCCAGAGGCAACTGAGGCCCCTGGGTCCTGGGGCTCTCTTCCCAGCAGATGAGAAAACAGCTATCCCCTCAAGACACATTTGCCTATTTCTCTTTTTATACCCAGCCCTCCTTCCCTCCCCCAAAACGTCCACTTTTATTATAGTATCACGGTATTTTAAGTTTCTGTGTAGTGCAAAGTAGGTAAAAAGACAGGCTTTGCAATCAGAAGGCTGGGTTTTAGGCCCAAATCCCAGCATTCATTATCACTGTGGTCTCCAGACATGTCTAAACATCAGTTTCTTCACTTGCAAATGGGAATAATAAGCTCTCTCACAATAACTACCGTGAGGATTAAACAAGACCGATAAACACACAGCCACTACTTGGCAGCAGCAAAAGACTCAGCCACTGATGCTCGTCTAAGGAGAGGGGCCGTTAATAAAGGTCAAGACTACAGACGACCGGCTGCCTGGGGGGCTCAGTTGGTTAAGCGTCCGACTCTTGATTTCAGCTCAGGTCATGATCTCACCATTCGGGAACCCAAGCCCCGCATCGGGCTCTGCACCAGAGCCTGCTTGAGATTCTCGCTCTTCCTCTCCCCCTCTCTCAAAACAAATAAACATTTAAAAAAAAAAAAAAGAGTACAGAAGACCAAAAGTACCGTGTTCCGGATCTACCCAGATGAGGCCATTGTAGCAGCTCTGTTCACTGCTACATGCTCACTGCTACGTGTTCGCGCTACGGATCTGAAGGCAACCCAAGCTACTGACATTTTAAAGGAGATTTTGAAAAGAGAGAGTAACTAAGCCAGGGTCCACCACCAGTGACTTTCAAGACATCCAAGGAACAGGAACCAGAACTAAGAGCTTTTCTTGAAGTACGTGCATTTAATTTACCGATGCCACGATAAAAATTTTTCTTAATGTTACCAGTTGGCTAGGGCTCAGGGGCCACACGGGTCACAGAACAGTCAGGGAATGAGACCCAGCTGCCCTGCACATCCATGCTCCTCCTCCTTGGTAACCTCTGTCCCAAGAGATCTCCGCCAGGCAGTTAGGAGTTTAAATGAGATCGTGTCATAGCACTTTATTTTTTTATTTTTTAATTTTTTTTTCCAAGGTTTTTTATTTATTTTTGGGACAGAGAGAGACAGAGCATGAACGGGGGAGGGGCAGAGAGAGAGGGAGACACAGAATCGGAAACAGTCTCCAGGCTCTGAGCCATCAGCCCAGAGCCTGACGCGGGGCTCAAACTCACGGACCGCGAGATCGTGACCTGGCTGAAGTTGGACGCTTAACCGACTGCGCCACCCAGGCGCCCCGTGTCATAGCACTTTAAAGAAAAAATGTAACGTGTTATATAAAAAGCAGGTAACACGTGACCAGCAATTCTGGAGAAATAGTCTGTCCCGTGTCAGCACCTGAATCCACGGGTATAAAACACAAACCCAAATGCCAAACTTTCCTGTACCTGTTGTTCAAAAATCTCTGTTAACAAGAATATGGATGGTTTATTACTAAAACTGAAGAAAAATCCACCTGCTACTCAGAAACGCCTGATAACAGAAAGATGGGCGGTTAGCTCTAAAACTGAACACACCTACGTGGAATCTCTGGCTAGCGTCCCCTAAATCTCTTCCATTTCTGTTGCTTCTGCTGTGCTTTTCCAGCTTCTCTCTCCATCTCGGCAGCAGAGTAAACCTCCCCCCACCCCACCATCAGCAGAACCACACCCCCACTGACATCAGAAGTTCGAGCAACTGGCCGGGCTTCCAGTTCGCTTTGGTCCCCTGACCACCTCGTGGAACTCAGCAGACTGCCGGGCCCTCGTCTGCTCTCCACCCGCCTCCCCCTGCCCCCTCGTTGGGCTTGGGCGCCACATACTATGCTGACAATCCCCTCCACTGCATCCCTCCCCTCCCTCCACCCTCACTCCATCCACCCCATCCCCGGGAAAAGCCCCAAGCCTGGGCAAAACCAACCACCCACCTTCTCTGTTTTGTACCTAAGGAACAGGGATTGGTGTCACTAAGTGTTCACGTTCGCCACCTCAACAGGGCGCTCAGCACTGCCCGAAATCGTGCTGGATTCCCCTCATCTCTGCTATTCCTACATTACCAGTCAATACTTTTTCCACCTTCCCACATAGCTCGTCTCTGATTCCCAGTTGATGGCCTGGCCTCATAGAGAACAGAGAGAAAATCCATTTCAGCTCCTCTACCCGCATCTGTGGCCACCTTCTCCTCTTCCCGTTCTGCTGTCACAGAAGGACGAACCCTCCACCCACCACGATGCTCTGGGTCCCACCTCTCTCCTCGCCCAACCTCCGTTCCTGCCTCCCTGCCATCTTCGCTTTGACGTCTCAAAGGCATCTCACAATTTGCATGTCCAGAAGGCTGCTGACCCTCCCTCCCCCCTCAAATCCACGGCCACCAACCCCACGCTCTCGCTAGAAAACTGGCGGTCATCCTTAGCGCCGGCCTCGACCCTTGTCCACACTGTCGCCAAACCCCTTCTACTCAGTTACCTCCAGGAGGTCCCCTTCTGTCCACCGTGCCACCTTTCACCTGGACGATTCAAGCCCTGCCATCCTGCACACCTTCTGCCAGCGTTTCTGGCCTCGTCACAGCACCACCGCCCGCTGCGTTTGGTTCTTCCTCCTCCTCCTCCTCCTCCTCCTCCTCCTCCTCCAACTGCCCAACTGTGCCCCACGTCCCGCAGGCGCCACCTCAAGGCACCCGTCATGTCCGTCACTCCTCTTCCACGTTTGTCCTGGCATATTACATGCTATTCATTTCCAAAGGCGGGAATAAGAAGCAAAACAAGAAAGACCAACTGCCAGAGTCCCTGGGATCTGACCTAGAGGGGAGGTCGTCAGACCCGGACCACCGCAGCGGCCTCCTAACAGGCGTGCTGGCCACTCAGGCCACCCGGCCTGGCCTCCCCACCCGAGGCTGTCAGACACCTTCCTGGCACACGGCTCTGTGTGTGCGTTCGCTTGGCGCGATCACCGTCATGGGCTCCGGGCTAACCACCGCATGGGGTTCGCATTTCTTAACATGAGGGTTAAGACTTCCCAACTTGGTCCCGGCCTCTCTCCAGTCTATCCCCTCCATCCCTCACTTGCCTTCACTCCCCGTAAATCCCGTGCCCCTTCCATCTGCACTGCAGTGCCAGGGCTCACGGGGACACCTCCCTCTGGGAGCCCTCTCTCCACCGTCTTCTCCGGTGGAAACCTCACTCAGAAAAGCCCCGCCTCTTCTGAGACAGTCTCCCTGACGCCCCGGCTGGAAGGACGCTCAGCCTCTGCAATTCCATGCACTTCGGATTTGTTACAGCCCGCGTCCACTCTGCAGCGCGGCTATCTGTTCCTGTGGCTTCTCACGGCTACGCGATTTTAATTCCTTGAGGACAAAGGCTTCATTCGCCTCTGTGTCCCCAAAAGGCCTTGAGAAAGTAAGTCCCCTCTCATCATGAAATTAAAATGAATCCAAATCCAACACCGTTTTGTAAAGTTAGTCACTTCAGCAACAAACTTAAACCACGTGCGGTTAAGATCTGATGCCATGGAATCTGATCACTGAACAGGCCTCAGGGGCTTTACACCTGCTGCTCCCACACCTGGAACACTCCTCTCCAGACGCTCTAGGTGCCTGGCTCCCCCACCTTCAGCTCAAGTGACACAGCCTCAGAGAGGTTACTCTGATACAGCAATCTCCCTGGTTACTCCACCTCTGGTACCCAGTCACTTCTACCGAAACGTCCTGGAGCCCTTGTAGACTGAGCACAATCGGAAAGCTTAGTTGGTTGTTTATTTTTTAACCTTCCATCTCCTTAGGCCCTGAGGGCAGGAACTGCACCCGTCTTGTTGCCACTGTACCAGTATGCATCTGGTACACAGAAAGCACCCGACCAGTGAGCGAACGAGAGCATGGATACATGCAAACGTGGGTAACCCCATGACCCTGGATTGGTGCACACCATAACCAGCTACCAAAGTCTCTAAAATACGACAATATACTTACTTGTCCAACCTTCGAAAGTTTAAGTTCTCTTAACGTGTAGTCATGAGCGGCGCTTTCTTTGACGTTCCTAACACGCATGACCCCATATTCTTTTAGAGCACACTCGTCAGGCCAGTATTTGACACATTTACTCTGGAAGGGATCAGAAAAAAGAGTTAATCTCTGTGAACTCTGAAATGAAAAGCCCAAACCAGCGGAAAATAAATGTTCGAGTCCTGCTTAATAACCAAGCTAAAGAAAATGCCCTGTCTGGCATCTGTTAAAGTTTCAAGGAAAGGGAAAAACAAGTTCGAATAAGAAAAAGCAGGTGCTTGGAAAGCGGGGGAGAAAGGGGGAAGAGAAGTCAGCCTTTGCAGAGTCGTCTGGTCTAAGATGCATGTGAAAAGAGGGTCAAGGATTGTTTATTTACCTCTAAGGAACCAAAGAGGCAGAGTGAGGGCCTAGCCAGTTTGAGGGTTCTGCCTAGCCACCGCTAAATTCTGGATTCCAGGGATCTGCCTGTCACTCCACAGGGGAGCCAAGCAATCACTCTAGAAATGGATGGGCTGCCCAAAGAGCCACACTGTCTGATTCGCTTCCGTACCCGCGTAGGAGGACTCCGTGCCTTATCTAACCCAAGTGTGAACAGCTCCAGCACCGAAAGGCAGCGATGCAGTTTTGAACCAGCTGCTTTTTCTATATCCAGATCCATCTGATACCTACTACACACGTCACCTTCGCTTAACTGGGTGCCTGGGAACGCCAAGCCCGTAATAGCTGCTGGCTTCAGAGCAGACAAACCGAAAAATATGGCACCAAGTAAATCATTCTTGTTGCCAAAGAGGAAGATATGTAGCTCAATGAGAGATGAGTCTGTATGTATTTGGTGATGTGTCCTGGGCAGAGGATGTTTTTGCGTTTTGGTTTTTTCTGGGAGTGGACTTTCCACAACCACCAAGATACCTATTGAAAAACCAAGAGACATCAGCCAGAGAAATTTAGCTTTCATGCTAGGAAGACAAAGAAATTCGGTTATAAAACTATGAATAAGAGAGCAGCTGCAGGCATCCCCAAAGTCAATGATTAATTGAAAGGGGGGGGGGAACATGGCAGAAGGAAGTTGACCAGAAGTATTAACAGACGGTGCAACTTTTTTTGCCTGGCAATGGCTTACATGGTCTTTTATTATTATTCCGAATTCAGCTTTCTCTTCAGTATTCTGTAGATCCAATACCTCTTTGACAGATTTGATACAATTTTTATTATCCCCAAATAAGCACTTTTAATATTAATGGTACTCAGTGCTGTTGCTGGCCAATCAATTCTGTGACTGTTGGCTGCTCAAGAGACTCAACAGAGAACAAAAAATTAAATCATAACCCTGAAAACATTTCAGCTGACTTTGAATTATCAGCAGACTACTGCGGCCCTCCTCCTAGTCTTCCAAACTCTGACACAGACTTTGGCAGACAAATTCTACAATGTGAGAGCTAATGCTTCAGTTTTTAAACTAAAGCCCAGGAATCAAAAGGAATTCAGAGTCTGGGTTTTCTCCTGTGCAATGGTGGGAGGGTGGGAGGGACCTGAGAGAGCAGGTTGTGAGAACCACCTGTGGAGAGAATACGTCCATTATCCTCTCCATCTGGGACTAAAAAGCATATTCGGGAAGCAGGTGCAGACGTGGGGGCGGAGGTGAGGAGAGGGGCAGAGTGATTTAGCCCAGTGTCTGTCTATTCTAGGAGTTTCCGGCAGCTCTTCTTGAAAGGGACGTCAACTAATTCCTCTGAAGTGACACAAGAACCCTTTCTTCATGCCCCCTGGTCCCCTGAGAAGAGGTAGCCTCCTATGAAGCGGACTAAAGGCAGGACAGAGGGCTCAGTTTTCCATTCTATACGTAGGGCAGGTAACAGTCACCTGAAGCAGAAACTAGGAAGACGTTTTACCCTGTCCATTAATTCAAGAACATCTCATGTTACTGCACATAGCTGCTGGAGGAAGCCTTTGTTTCACAGGGACCAGATCTAGCCTCAAAGGTTTTCAGAAGTGCTGAAACTAGTTAGCACAATGATGAAAATCTTACAAAATCACACTGCCCTTCAAAACTGATAGGAAAATTACATTAGAGCACTAAGATCCAAATCACCCATCTGTCTTAGGTTTAACTTGCAGATGACTGCTATATTCCATGAAAATTTTATGCAAACCATTTAAAGTGTAACTACAAAAGAACTTTGACTAGAACACAAAAACACAGAACTTTTCCAACTTAAAAACCCACATGGATGGGCTCGCTTCGGGATAACGCACAGAGCTGTTACTCAGTGAGATCTGTCTGCTTCTCTGTAGGTGTGGGATGTTACAATTTTTAAAAACCGGAAAGGTCACAAAAAGTGTAGGGAGAGGATTACTTGGCATAGACAGCTGGGGAGGGGGGTGTACACGGGGACAAACACTCTGGGGGCAGTTTGGCAGAAGTTATTAGAATTTACAACATGCATACCCTATGACCTAACATTTCTTTTTCTTGACATCTACCCTAGAGAAACATCTGCCACATGCACACATACACAAGCAAGAATAAGATTATTCACTTCAGCACTGCTTGTTAAGAGCAAAAACTGAAACACTTAAATGCTCAACACATAATGGTGAAATAAATTACGGTATATCCTTACCATGGAAAATCATGCAATTACTAAAAAGAAAGAGGCCAATATGTACTAACAGTAGATATTCAACCATTCACTTCGGTGGGGCCCAAAATGCACAACAAAATTCATGTATGAAAATACTTTTACATACGGTATTTTTCAGAAATTAGTACTATAGACTTCATTAGGCACCTACAGGTACATAAATACACGCATATACGTAAATGTTGGTATGTTATGTCTATAGTAATGCCTCCCATACACGTATGTATGTAAATGCCAAGAAGACAGCATGGAAGAATACACATTGCACCGGTCACAGGGATTTCAAATGGGTGGCCAAGGGATGGTGACAAAGGCAACTTTAACCATAACGATAATGTGTTTGGATATTTACATAAATATATGCTTGAATAATTCTAAATAATTTACAAAATTTTTTAATGTTTATTTATTTTGAGAGAGAGAGAGACAGACAGAGTGCGAGTGGAGGAGGGACAGAGAGAGGAAGACACAGAATCCGAAGCAGGCTCTAGGCTCTGAGCTGTCAGCACAGAGACCAACGCAGGGCTCGAACTCACAAACCATGAGACCATGACCTGAGCTACAAAGTTGGACACTTAACCAAATGAGTCACCCAGGCACCCCTTCAAATAATTTTTAGATGTCTACAAGTCATGATAAGTATGATTTATATGACCAGTGAAATCACTACTTGTTAGTACTCCAATCCTTTGAAGGTACTAGATGGGGCTTTTCACATTCCCTTCCGGACTTCTGCTCCTGGATACAATAAAGTAACAGGGATTGGATTTACCCTTCCACCTCAGACAACTAAAAAACAGGAAAAATGAAAAGACATATATAATAGAATTAGTAAGAAGGACATTAAAACAGTTATTACAAATATACTCCATATGTCCAAAAGGTGTAAGTTAAAAAGAGAGATATAGACGGCATTAAAAACGAAAACAGGGGCACCTAGGTGGCTCAGTCAGTTAAGCGTCCGACTTTGGCTTAGGTCATGATCTCACAGCTCATCAGTTCAAGCCCCACGTCGGGCTCTGTGGGCCCATCCACAGAGCTGGACGGGCCACGTCCAGCTCAGAGCCTGGAACCTGCTTCAGATCCTGTGTCTCCCTCTCTCTCTCTGCCCCTTCCTTGCTCGCACTGTCTCTCTCTCTTTCTCAAAATAAACAAACATTAAATCAAAAACAATCTTGAAACGAAAACAAAAACAAATGGGTGGTGGGCACTAAGGAGAGTACTTGTTAGGACGAGAGCACTGGGTGTTATACGTAAGTGATGAATCACTAAATCCTACTCCTGACATCATTATTAAACTGTATGTTAACTAACTTGGATTCAAATGAAATTTAAAAATTAAAATAATAATAAGAGATTTTTACATATAAAAAAAACCCAAAACAATAAAACTTACAGAGATGATAAAGATAATATCTGATGAAAGATGAAAAGAGAACACAACGAATAGTCCTAACAGCAGATGATACACCACAGAAGGAAAAAAATCAACCTGAGGACATACAGCAAAACAAACCGTCCAAAATGAAACCGGGGGGGGGGGGGGGGGCAGGTTTCTTGAAACACCATCTGCCAGAAGTCATTCACCATGTTTTGCAGGGGGTAGACAGCTGAGCAAAATGAGCAAAGTCTCCATGAGCCGCAGGATAACGTCAAGCAACCTAATATACGTGTAACTGGTGTCCCATGTTTGAAGAAATAAGAAACATTTCCAAATTTGAAGAAAACTATAAAGCCCATAGATCCAAGAAGCTCCATGAACCCCAAGCAGAAGGAGCATAAAGAAAATTACACCAAAGCCTGTTGTAATCACATTTCTTCTACTCTCTTTCCTCCAGAGGGTCAGAGTAAGCCTAATTTGTTTATTCAATTGTTAACATGGTCAACCTGACATGTCTGATACTTCACAGTTCATCAGAAGAGCGTGGAGTGTACCTTTCCTCTCTCCACTTCTTTCGTCGTCATGACAATCACTCGCGAGTTTTCTTGAAACACCATCCGCCAGAAGTCATTCACCGTGTTTTGCAGGCAGCCTTGTGTGGCAATGTAACTCTTTTTGGGCTTTGAATTGTTGCATTTGGTTTCAAACTCAGGCTAGAAATTTAGGAAGAAATTCCTTTAATCACTGGAAAGTTGCTTTCAGGTCACAAGAAATACAAAACACAAAAGATGGCTAGCAATGCCTGGTCAGAAAACATGGCAGAAAGCAAAGATTACCATGATAATATTTGCATTGATGTAATCTGAAACAGGCTCATTGGGATCACCATCATGGAGGACAACTCTGGTATGATCGACTGGAAGAAAAAGAGACCACAGTCAAAAAGCACTCATTCCTCTTCAGGACATGTCATTTCAAAATAGTTAATCCTCAACCTCGTCCAAGTTTTACTCACTTAATGATAAAACCACATAAAAAATTAAATCCTAAATGAGCACAACAATGATCCAAACACCACATGATGCCTCATAATGCAGTCTTTAAGAAGAACAAAGTAGCAACAGCAATTCCTTGGTCTTGATTATGTGCTGTGGATATACAGGATATTACCACTGGGAGAAGCTAAAGGGTACGTGGGAGCCCTCCGTATATTTTTGTAACTTCTTGTGTCTAAAAATATTTCAAAACAAAAAGTTTTTTTTAAAACCAAAGGAAGAGTAAGTATAGATAAATGACATGATGTCTGAGATTTGCTTAACATAATATGGGGGGAGAGGAGGAGCGGAGCAGAGTATAAATAAAACAGGACGAGGTATGAGTTGACAACGCTGGGAGCTGGGCAGTGGGTATGTGTGGTTCTTTATACTGTTCTGTCTACTTCTGAATATGTTTGAAACTTTCCATAATAAAATTGGTGGCTTTTTTTTTTTTAATGAAGCACACTGAACTACAACATCTAGCAGATAAGATTTTGATAGTGTCAGCTGACCAAATTCTGTACAAAAGTACATTATTGGGGGGCACCTGGGTGGCTCGGTCGGTTAATCGTCTGACTTCGGCTCAGGTCATGATCTCACGGTTCGTGGGTTCGAGCCCCGCTTCAGGCTCTGTGCTGACAGCTCAGAGCCCGGAGCCTGCTTGGGATTCTGTGTCTCCCTCTCTCTCTGCCCCTCCCCTGCTTGTACTCTGTCTCTCTCTCAAAAATAAAATAAAAAAATAAATAAAAATAAAAAAGTACCTTAGTGGTATAGAAATCTGAGCACTCTACCTAAGCAACTTATCTTATAATGGGAATTAGTGATATAGTTGTATGTCTTACACTCCCCATCTCTAAAGAAATAAGACGTTAATCAAGAGGAAGCATCTGACTGGGACCTTTAAGAGAGGAAAAGGCAACGATACTCTCTTCACATAACTGCAGATGATTGTTCCTGTTGCCTTTTCCTACATCCCTGCATCTCACTAATGAGTTCCATTAGGCCTCCCGAGCAGAAAGGAAAACTTAGACATAAACAGGATGAGGCTGCCCCAAGGTCATCAGGACCATACTGTGGCTCAGACTGATTCTCTGCAAATTCCTATTGCCTTTTCTCACTATTATGAATGGCTGCATTTTCTCCCATCCTCATCTACACACATTTCAAATAACCGTTTGGATGTGATGGACATATGTATCATGTATGCGTCCATATGTACGCAGAGAGAGCAAGACTGTCTCTGTCTCTCTCTCTCTCTCTCTCTCTCACACACACACACACACACACACACACACACACGACAGATTTACGATACCTGACATAATGGCTTGGACCCAATGAGACATGAGAGCAATGTTCACCAAATTGGCTCATGCATCCCAATAAACTTTGTGAAGTTTCTGAACACCGAAATATATACACATATATATACAAACATGCCCTATTTTTAAGTTTGGTAAATACATTATGCATGCACTGCCATCAATCTGTATGTCAGATTTAAATTTTTCTTTCTTTCTTTTTTTAGACACAGGATATAAATCAAGAGAAGTTCTAAATGTTCCTTCCCTTCACCCCAGCGGGCCGCCTTGCACAGCCCGCTCTGGCGATCCCTCCAAGAGCGTGGCGCTCAGAGCAGAGACTGTGAGGGCTCCTGTGCCAGTTCTCCCGTTGGGATCTTGCTAAAATGGTCTAGAAAACCGGGAGAATAAGAACACCCGCTTTGTGCACATGTGGTGTAATTAAGTGACACAGGTGCAGAGTCCGGTACAGAGCAGCCCTCAGGACACGCGAGCTACAACAGCCGTTTAGTGCCATCTCTAGGGTCCTCGCCACAGGCCTCCATCCTTCCTCTCATTCCCTGTGGCTCAACTTTGGCTCTACCAGGCAGCATCTGGGTAATTAAGTGCTTTACGAATCCCTTAGGGTCCTCTTCGGAGCAAAGTAGAATGTACCTGTATCTCCGGTAACTCGAGCTCAGAGGATCAGGGAGCAGAGCAGTTCGGGCCCTTGGGAGGAGGCTGCCTGTTCCCCAGAAGAGGGAACGGAGGCCCAGACAGAGGCGTGTCTTCCCAAGATGCACGGGCTGAGCAGCGCAGTGCAAGGACACAAGTCTGGGACCTCTGAGGGTCATGGTGTGGCCTGCCCCTGGGGGATGGCAAGCCCTGAGATACTCACTTTTATTTTTTTTAATTAAACATTTAAAAAAAAATTTTTTTAATGTTTATTCATTTTTGAGAGATGGAGAGAGACAGACCGTGAGTGGTGGAGGGGCAGAGAGAGAGGGAGACACAGGATCCGAAGCAGGCTCCAGGCTCTGAGCTGTCAGCACGGAGCCCGACGTGGGGCTCGAACCCATGAACCCTGAGATCATGACCTGAGCTGAAGTCAGATGCTTAACTGAGCCACCCAAGCACTCCAATTTAATTTTTTTAAATGTTAATTTTTAAGAGAGAGACAGACCACAAGTGGCGGAGGGCAGACAGAGAGGGAGACACAGAATCCCAAGCAGGCTCCGGGGTCTGAATTGTCAGCACAGAGCCCAATGCAGGGCTTGAACTCACAATCCATGAGATCACGACCTGAGCCGAAGTCGGACAACTTAACCGACTGAGCCACCCAGGCTCCCCTGAGATTCTCATTCTTAGGCAGACAAAATTAATTAACAAAAGGAAATGACACATTCAAGACCGCCTGGTGGCCATTTTACCCAGCACGAGCATCACAGGAACTCAGTGAATGACATCATCCTTTCCCACCGCATTTGATGATTTTGGAAACTGCTCACAATCGAAAAAGACTAAGGCCTCGGCTCTGCTAAGAAGACACGGAGCCCCTGGGAAAAGTTACAGGGACGCCAAGGAATCCAACTCTCCAAGAGTGACTATTACTGGACAGAATATTAAATACTTACAGGGTAGGATGTTTTTATATCTATTTTTGTTCTTATTTTCTTGTCTCTGACCCTCTTTTCTGCTGTAGAGAAGTTTGCACTCCTGTTGCTGTAGTGTCTGGAGAGGAAAAAAAGTAAATATTATTACATGTCGAAAGCTTTAAAAAAAAAAAAAAATCCTGGCTCAGCATTTCTGCTTTAGGAACGTTATCCTTGGAAATGTTCAGAGTTGCATACAACAGCTACAGAAATGCTCATCTTAACGCCATGTCAACAATGTCAAGAACAATTTCCAAGAAGAAAGGACGGCCTGGACAGCACTACCATTAATTCACACAAACGGGTGTTCTGCGACCATTAAAAAAAAACGTTCTTGGGGCGCCTGGGTGGCTCAGTCGGTTAAGAGTCCGACTTCAGCTCAGGTCATGATCTCACGGTTCATGGGTTCGAGCCCCGTGTCGGCCTCTGTGGTTCGAGCCCCATGTTGGCCTCTGTGCTGACAGCTCAGAGCCTGGAGCCTGCTTCAGATTCTGTGTCTCCCTCTCTCTCTGCCCCTCCCCTGCTCGTGCTCGGTCTCTTTCAGTCTCTCAAAAATAAATAAATGTTAAAAAAAAATTTTTTTTTAAATGTTCTTGGAGAATTTTTAATGCCTTGAAAAGATGATCAGAGTAAACATTAAGTGAAAAGAAGGTCAAACTTCCAAAACAGTGTATTACATAAGCCATATGTCTGCATTAGCCTATGTGTATGAGAAATGGCAAAAGAATATATACCAAAAAAGTAATGGGAGTGGTTTTTTTTCAGGGTACTAGAATTATGAAGCCTTTTCTTCATTTTTTTAAACTTTGGTTTTGTTTTGTTTTTTTTTTTTGCCTTAAGTTTTTAGTGGATAAATATTTATTAGGACAGAAACCTTTTAAATTTTTAACTTTTTAAAAAATGCTTATTTATTTTTGAGAGAGAGAGAGAGAGACTGAGCACAAGTGGTGGAGGAGCAGAGCGAGAGGGAGACACAGAATCCAAAGCAAGCTCTAGGCTCTGAGCTGTTAGCATAGAGCCCAATGCAGGGTTCGAACTCACAAGCTGTGAGATCATAACTTAACCCAAAGTCAGATGCTCAACCGAATGAGCCACTCAGGCATGCCAGGAAAGAAACCTTTTATTATTTTTTTTAATGTTTATTTATTTTTGAGAGACAGAGAGAGAGGACATAGGTCGGGGAGAGGCAGAAAGAGAGGGAGACAAAATGTGAAGCAGGCTCCAGGCTCTGAGCTGTCAGTACAGAGCCCGACACAGGGCTTGAACTCATGAGCTGTGAGATCATGACCCAAGCCTAGGTCAGACACTTAACCGACTGAGTCACCCAGGCACCCCTAAGAAACCTTTTAAAATAACAATTATTAGGAACGAAAGTTGGGGCGCCTGGCTGGCTCAATCACAAGAACGTGTGACTCTTGATCTTGGGTTGTGGGTTCGAGCTTCACATTCGATGTAGAGATTACTGAAAAACATAAATAAACTTAAACAAAAAAGACTGAGAGACAATGAGCATTGGTGTAGAGCATATAAATAATGGCTGTGATCATGCTCTTCTTGACTTTATGATCTGCTGCCTACTTTTACCATCGTTTAATTCAGAGCAAGCCACATACTACCTCTCAAATTCGGATACAGTAGGAGTGGTACTGGGTACCACTGGATCACGGGCATGCAAGCTTTGCTCCTCCTATCCCAGAAACCCTATGCCCCAGGCAGGCAGCGTGAGTCTGCTTGTGTCTACACAAACACCCACTCCCTACGTTTTCCCCAGCCAGGGAGTAAGGAAGGGAATGTCAGGCTCTTAGAGCAAGTGGTCAGGAGGGACTCCCCTTCAGGGAAAGGAGGTGGGGAACGCGATCTGAGAGAGCCACAGAGGGGCTAGCCCCAGCAGAAGAGGGCTTGTGGGGAAGCGAGAAGGACCAGCTGCAGAAACAGACATGAAGGTGCACAAGCCAGGCAGAAGCATGTTCAAGGGGTTAAGGTTTTATTTTCAAAATTACAAGAAGTACCTCTTTGAAGGACCATTAGTTTCTAAAAAGTCTAATTTGTAAGCAGAATTCACAAATGGGCAAATCAAGGGGCACCTGGTGGGCTGAGCATCTGACTTTGGCTCAGGTCACGATCTTGCGGTTCATGAGTTTGAGCCCCACGTCGGTCTCTGTGCTGACAGCTCAGAGCCCGGAGCCTGCTTCAGATTCCGTGTCTCCCTCTGTCTCCCTGCCCCTCTCCCCCTCGTGCTCTCTCTCTCTCCCTCTCTCAAAAATAAATAAACATTTAAAAAAATGGCAAATCAAGAAAGTGGAAGGGACACTGAATAAAGAGAAGAAAACACATGTGTGCTATACATGTATATATAAATTCCAAAATGGTTAGCCCATCGAGGTTTCTATAAGGAGCAACAGTCAATATTGCATAGCACAGTGGCCCGCTAGATTTCCATTTCATTTATCTGAATTTCACAGACAGGTATCAAAGTCGAGATTTTAAATTGCTATTTGGCTCTCAGTTTGAAAATGCAGTAATTGGCCTTGACACACAGCTCATAACAAAAGTCGGTCCCCGGCTGAAACCCAGGCAGGACTAAACTACAATGTACACAGACCTCGGATGATGAGACAGTCATTCCAATTCTTAAAAGGAGCTCGGATTAAGTAATTAAGGCCATTTGCCTTCTGCGAGCTGGCATTTCCTCTGAACTGTGAGCCAGTCTTACTGAGCAACACTGCTGTGTTAGGAGAAGAAGGTTCAGTCTTGATTTTCAGACATTAAGGTGAGGTTCAAAAAGAAGCCCAAACTCTACAAGCTGACTCAAGCACTTAAAAGCCAAACAAGTGAAGAGAAACAACATCAACAAAAGCTACAAGGTGGGGGTGGCTAGGAAATAATAAGCTGCTTGATTCAAAACAAACCTGACAGTGACGCGTTCAAGTGCTCACTTACGAAACACACCTCGCGTGATGCTTTGCTGGCGGAGGCACAGGCCTGAGCTGTCTCTATAAAAGGCAAATTTCACCCAGACCCTCCCTTGCTCAAGCTCCAGCGTCTACCCCGGCCTGCAACCAAGTTCCAGCTTTTCAGAACTCACGCTCCTCCTCTTCTCTGCCTCTGACCTCAGCCAGTCTGTCTATGCCTCAGCTTCCTCGAGTGTAAGGTGGGGAAAATCCTAACTACCTACCCCACAGGGTCAGTGTAAGAGTTAAGGGAGATTACTACAAAAGGTGCAAAAACACGGCACATTGGTTGGACCATCTATTCAGGTCAGCCAGGGGCTCCCCCAACCCTGTATCAAGTTACCAATCGCCTCTTTCATGCGGATTTGGGGTCTGAACAGCACGCAGGCTGAGACAGGCCTCTGGGCCCCAGGGTCTTCCAGAACGGACAAGCCCCAGAGCGCCTGCGTCCCCGGCACAGTCGGTGCTAACTGGCAGCGGCTGGCAGTTGTCACAAATTAGTAATGACCAACTGTGTGTCTCTCCCCCCAGCTCCCTCCTTAGTGCCCATTAGCCCATTCTCATCTGCGCCTGGGGCCCAAGTTGTCTGAACACATTTCGTTTTCCACAGTGGAAGGCTGCCCTCCACCCAGAGTGAGGCTGAAAATAAAAAGAAGGGCGACTTTCCCTGCTCTGCCTGCAGAGGCTCCCCAACTGCACCCGAGACAATCAGCTGCCACCTGCTATGGGGTGCTTCCTCCCCAGCGCCAGGCTGATGGCCGGAAGAAGCAGAAGACGATCCAGCGAGCCGGCCCCTGCACGTCACAACCCTTCCATGGTTTATCTTCCACAACCTCCTCCCCAGCAGTCCCGGTGGCACACGAAAAAAGCTGCGAACGACCTGTCAGGCTAAATGTCACAGTGTCTCCAGCCCCATTCTCCGCTGGGCAGTGGCAGGGATGCTAATGATAATGACAGGCAGAAGAAGGGACAACGTAAAGCTGGGATGCAGGCTGCAAGATCCCATTTTCCCAAGTAACACCACAAAGAATTTGTATCAAATGACGAACCCTCAAAATGGGCCAGAGGTTAGTTACCATCGCCTGATTGCATGAGTCAAAACAGATCTAGAGCCAAAGGGATTGTATCAGATTTTAAGTCTTAAAAAGCACCAAGAGAAGCCAATTCCCTGATCCACACTGCATATTTACAAGTGCCCAGGGCTGGTGCACCTGGCTGGCTCAGACAGTGGAACATGCAACTCTTGATCTCAGGGTTGTGAGTTCGAGCTCCACATGGAGTGTAGAGATGACTTAAAAATAAAATCTTAAAAAAAAACAACAACAACAAGGAAGAAGAAGTGCCCAGGAGCATGACCAACTGTGGATGGGACAAGTGCTCACGTGCAGAACCATCCCCTGACATTTATGACCAGGGAACACTCCTGCTTCCCACCCCCGGGGCCCCTCCCAGCCTAAATGCCAGGGGCAGCATCCCCAGTCACTATAATGACCGAATGGGACCCCCACAAGGCTTCAAAAGCCCTGATTGAAAGCCACTGGACCTGGCTCTTGACCAGAATGTCAGGAATCCAAAAAGAGGAGCAGGTTCAAGGAGAGACAGACAGGCAGGAAACACACTGGCAGAACCACGCATCCCCAGGTACCACGACAATGACAAGGGCCCAGTGACCATTCTGCCTGCACTGTTCCGGGCAATGGGGACAAATCACAAAAGTAACACCAGCAACCATCAAGGCCAGAGCAAACCACAATTACCTTGCCTTTAAAAACAGAACTACAAGGGCGTATATAATGCATGGGGTAAGGGAAGGGTGGAGATAGAGAAACAAGACTGGCAAAACGTTTGCAAGTGTCAAGGGTGCGGGTAGGGGAAGAGAAGGTCCATCATACTATCTTCTCTACTTTGGGGTATTCAAAAGCTTCGATAACAGAAGGTTTTTCATGAACAAAATAAAAGCTAGAAGTGTAAAAGCTCCTACTGGCTCTGCCCCCACCCCACTCTTGGCTGCAGCCTCCCGAAGGACAGAGAGGGAGCGGAGCAAGACTGCCAGGCAGGTGGGCTCCTGGCCCTGATGCCGTGAATGATTATTAGGACAGCGGTAACCACCTGGGCAGGATCCGAAACCAGGCCTGCTACCCGGTCTGAATGACCCTCTGTGTTCCTCTGGCATCCGTCCTGTGTGCAGAGGACGCTGCAATTTCTCATCCCGTCCCCCCCGCTGCAAGCTCTGCAGTGTCGCCAGGCGCCACGGGCGGGTGAAAGTCCCCCGCATCCTGATACCACACCGCACAGCCTGTCGCCGTTTCTCTGCTGTGGGATTTGGGCAGCCTGTCCTGAACGAGTCCTCAGCACCACCCAGGCACGAAGGGGCAGCTGCAGACTCTCAGCGCCAGAGAAGGTCCCAACTGACGGATAAGCACTTACGAAGGTGACGGACAAAATCAACCCAAGACCTGGTTCCCCTCCCGGTGCCTGCTGTAAGCCCAGACGCCCCTGTCCTCCCAGAAGGTGGAGAGCAAGTAGGAAAATGAATTAAAAGGCATGGTGCCTCGGGGGAGAACAGGTTCTGACACACAAAACTGCAGCAAGCAGTACAAGACAAATCTATAATTAAGTGTGGAATTAATTATGTGGTGTGCAGTCTAGGGAGTGAGATCCATGAAAACTAACCAAAGCAGGTTTCTGGGAGGAGCTAAGGCCTGAAGCAGGTGAAGGATTTAGACAGGTCCAAGGAGGAAAGGAAGCCATCCCAACAAGTTAGGGAAGGCAAGCAACGGGGCTAAGAGGCGAGAGTTCTTCAGGGTGAAGGAGACCGGTCGATGAGTCTAGAAGCTGTGTGCCAAGAAGTGGAGGCAAATGGGGTTAGATGTGGAGAGTCAGAAAAATGATGGCGGGCCTTGAAAACCAGGCAGAAGAACCTTCAACAGCTGAGTGACAAGGTTCTGACACACGAAGTTCACACCACAGCCAACCATCTGCCTCCTGGGGACAAGTTTCTCACTTCTTTTTGGGCTTTAGTTTCTTGGTCAAAATGAAAATGCTGTGTCTCACCTAGGAAACAGGGAGCCACTGATGGTTTCTGAGCAGAAGAGAGACAGGAGAAATGCTGAGTGCAGATTCACCTGAAGGGTAAACGGAGGGTGAGAGGCAGAGGGAAAAAGAACAGTTCGTGTCTCTTGGGGTAACGAGAGCCTGTACCTCTTGGTGTCAGACGAAACTCCTGTCTCCACGAATGCCTCCCTGGGCGGCCCTGAGCAGGTGCCCCGACTTCTCAGCATGCCCACGGGTTACTCCACCTACCCCACAGGCCTGGGGATGCAATGAGATGACTTCCCTAGCCCCAAATGTGGCACCAAGTAGACAACAGACGCGTTTCCCTCCGCCCTCTAAGAGCAGAAAGACATTAGGAAAGAAGAATCAACAGCACTTGGTGAATGGCAGGGTATGGCAGAAATGGGACAAAGAGGAATTGAGAGAGGCTCTGAGGATTCCAGCCCACGGCGCCCAAGGATAAATAGCATGAGTGCCAGACACGGGGCAGTAAAGGGGGCGGGAGGGGGTATTTGGTTTAAAGGGGAAAATAATAGGCTCCTGTCTTGAATGCTCAAATTTGAAGAGACAGAACTGTGAAGAAATACGGAAGGCATCATTTAAAAGGCAAAACCAGAGCTCAGAAGCAAGATAAACTTAGGGGGAACCAGGATAGGATAAGAACGGATGTGCTCCCCAACGAAGAGCGAACCTCAAGCAAGACGAGCGGAGGGCCCCGACCACGTTGTGGAGAACCGCTGGAGTTAGCCAGTCAGAAGAGGAAAAGAGGAAAAGAGAAGAGAAAAGGCAGCGGCCAGCAAGAGGCACAGGAAGAGGAAGAAGGAATAAACCAGGCGTGTGCTGCTGCAGGCCAGAGAAACCAAGGAAAGAACACTGTGGGAATGAGGAGCTGGACGGTGGTCTCAAAAGCAGCACACGGAAGAAAGAGGCTAGAGCAAAGACTACTCGTGTCACAGTAAGAAAGCCACTGGGGCCTTCCGCCTGTTGGCTCAGTGATGGTGGAAGCAGTCACGGTCGGAGGTTAAAGGAGGCAGGAGCTCAGAAGAAATGGCCACAGTGCAGGCCCACCTGGTGAAGAAGACAGGAGACGACGGCAGACGCAGGGAGAAGCAAGGGTGGTTGGGGGCCAAAGGGAAAGGTGACACAGAGACGCGAAAGTGCCCGAAAGCACCTTCGGCTCTTACTCTCTGTAAAGACGTCAAGCGGCTCTGGCAAACTGAAATGACTCTAAGAAGGAAAACCTGACACTGGAGGGGCAAAGAACAGAACAGAGAGAGATGCTGGAAGAGAAGCAGTCCAAAGGAAACAAAGGAACTTCTCCAGGACGGAACGTTTCGCTTGCCGAATGAAACCTCCAACCGCTGCAAAGCTCTGCCCACGGGAAGGCAGCAGCTCTTCTATTCAAGCAACTGGGAGCTTTGGGACCTACGTGGAAAATCCCGGCTGCGGCGCGGGCCTGCGGCCTGGAGCACTTGCAGCCCAAGGCTGGAGCCCTACTAGGGGGCTGTGGTGAAGCGTGGTGGGGCTTGGCCACCAAGGGGAAGAGTTCTGCTAGAGATCGCCAGCAAGAATTATTATTCTAGACACAGCTTTGGGGTGCTGTTAAAGTCTTGTTTCCATAAAAGCCTAACCGTCTCGAAGCAGAATTTACAGCTCCCCTGAGCAGGATGTAATCACTTGAAAGAAATCGAACCGGCCTGTGGGTTTGAAGGCAGGCATTAGCTCCTCCTGGAGACACGTCAGATGGCCCAGTGGCCGAGGGTCCAGGACATCTGTGTAGCTGTCAAGGAAGTGACCGCGCTGCCCATGCGAATGGAAAACAGCTTCAGACCACGACAGAGAGAGGCTTGCGTAATAGGAGGAGGATGGGCTTTAAAAACAAAAATCAAATTGCTAAGGCAAACAGGCTTTAAAGTGCTGGGAAAAAATAACCCCAGTGAATATGATGTTGCGTGGGGTTTGTATGGGTGTGTGTTGTGGGGTGTGTGTGTGTGTGTGTGTGTGTGTAAGTCAGAAACAGGAGATTCAAAGCTAAAATTTTTCTGAAATTCATCACTGCCACCCTGAATTAGACCCTATTGCGCAAGTGTGTATAGATGGGTCTCGAAGACCGAAATGTGCATTCACAACCCTCAAGCAGGGCCTCCACCTGAAAACTGCAGGGTAGTAAAGAGGAACATCTCCAAGCAAAGCCAGGAACATTCCTCCATACTTTTTAAGCATCAGAAAGCCATTCCCTATTGAATATATGCAAAGCATCTAAACCTAATACCACTTTCTCTCCCTCTCCTTCTTCCCCTCTCTTTCTCACTCTTCCCCCCACCCCGCCCTCGTGTCTCTTCCTTTCTCCCTCCCCCCCTTCCCCCTTCCCTCTGTCTCCCTCTCTCCCTCTCTCTCCTGAAAACAACTTGTATTCAATACTCAGCCCAAATACATCCTTTCTGTCTATGGTGTGCCAGGCTCCCCTGGAGTCTCTACCAGGACTACAGGAAACCAGGCAGGACTACCTGTCTTTGTGGGGCCCACGGACTGCTTTGGGTTCTTCTCTTAGATAATATGCACACAGCACACCTAAAATAGCAGGATCAAAGTGTATCTCTTTATTTGATCACCTTTAGTTGCATCTGAGCAAAACCTCTCTTTATTCTGACAGACCTAGTAACGCCATCTGCTTCTGCGAATTCACAGAACAAGAGACAAACGTGAAAACAACGGCCACACGGAGTGCCCATGAACTCCAAGGAGAGCAGGTAGTATGAAGGAAAGGGCTGCTGCTAGTGCACCTGTAACAAGAACCCATCCAGGCACGGGCACGGGGATCCAGGAAGGTTTCCCTGAGAAAATGATCCTGAGGCTGGGAACTGAGGAGTGTTAGTAAGGTGAAATGAAAAAGGAACGTTCTAGGACAATCCCACCCATAACACCATGTGAATAATCGCACCGCCATCAGATGTCTACCAGTTCAAATTTTAACAAGTCCAGAATGAAAGTTGATCACCTGCCCTCAAACCCATTCCTCCCAGCCTCCCCGTCTAGGTAAACCATGACTCTATCCTGCCAACTGCTCGAGCCAAAAACCTTCACCACATCCTTTCCTCAGCTCTGCCTTAACCACACGATGCGTTGACTCTACTTTCTTTTTTTTTTATTTTTTTTATTTTTTTTTATTTTTTTATTTTTTTTTTTAAATTTTTTTTTTCAACGTTTTTATTTATTTTTGGGACAGAGAGAGACAGAGCATGAACGGGGGAGGGGCAGAGAGAGAGGGAGACACAGAATCGGAAACAGGCTCCGAGCCATCAGCCCAGAGCCGACGCGGGGCTCGAACTCACGGACCGCGAGATCGTGACCTGGCTGAAGTCGGACGCTTAACCGACTGCGCCACCCAGGCGCCCCGACTCTACTTTCAAAATATCTCGAGAACCCAACCACCTCCACGGCTGCTACCCTGAACCAAGATGCTCTGGCTCCTGTGACGTGCCTCTCTGCGGGTCTCCCTGCCTCTATGTCCCCCTTGCAGAAAGCCTCCCATGCGGCAGCCAGCAAGATCACATCCCTCCTGTGCTTAGAACCCTTCTCAGACTCTGTCACCAAGTAAAAGCCAATGCTGCTACACGGACCCGTGGGCCCACGGACCCCGTGTCATCTCGCTCCTCTGTGTCACTCCACCCACATTCCCCTTCGGCCTGCTCCTCTCCGACAGTACTGTTTGCTGATGGTGCAACGTGCACGCACACTCCACGTTCCCACTTCAGGGCCTCTGCGCCGTTGTCCTCTCTGCCTGGAATGCTCTTCCTGAGGTTATCTGTATGGCCCGCTCCCTTATGTCCTTCAACTCTCTGCTCGAGTACCACTGCATCAGAGAGACCTGAGTAAAATGGTAACGACCCCATCAGCACGCCCTTCCTTTCTGGCCCTACTTTATTTTCTCTATAGCACGTATCACCCTCTCCCGCAACAAACATTCACTCGTTTCTTTGTTTTACTGTGTCTCCCCGTTGGCCATAAAGCTCCATAAGGATAATGACTTTTATTTGTTTCCTGCTGCATCCCCAGACCCTAGAACAGAACCCGGCCTGGAGTCTGTGCTTAACAACTACTTGGCGAATGAAGAAAATGAATACATCATGCCACCACCAGCGTCTCCTGTTTGGGGGAAATATTTTCAGGACGTCTGCCCGACTCCCGACAACACTCATCTCTCACAACTGCTTTCCCCTCCAGACACAGTTGTTCCAAGTGATCATGTCCTTGGTACTCTCCTCAGACCAAGATGGATGGCATCTGAGCCCATGAGAATCCTAGACTTTGTACGAAGTTGCTGGTTTCAATGTCTGCAAGGGGCCAGAAGGAAGGTTTGTAAGTCAGGAAGCAGAGGAATCTGCTCAAGGAAAAGAAGGATGGAAGCAGGTGTGTGGAGAGCAGGTAGACTGGACACAGAGAGGCAGCAAGACGGAGGAGGGAGAAAGGAGAGAGTGGAGGCCAAAGGACTGCCAACAGCAAGATTTCCATCCACCACTTGGGTCCCGCAGTCAGATGCAGCGTCAAGGTGCAGCCCAGTGTCCCCTGGGCAGCCCGGGCCTAGCGGACTCCAAAGACAAGAACAGGCTGAGAGAGCGTGCAAATACTCTATCAATGCGGCCGTGCGATACGTACCTCGCCGAGATGTTCAGGGCTGAGCTCAGGTTTCGGGTAACGCACAGCGCAGGCACAAAATCATAAGATCATAACCTGCCTTTTCATTTACGTAGCGAGTGTCTCACTTCAGAACCTTACTTCATCCCAGCAAAGCTAGAACTATCCTCCTCCTCACATTCATAAGGAGAGACACACAAGAGACGTAAGATGTTTGCACAGATCAAGAATGGGAAGCCTCTAGGAAAAAGTCAGACTTGGGGTCACAGTGTCTTCATCCTACAACACACCCTAGAAGAAGACCAACAACCCGAATTCATTTCAGAGGCCAAGGAGAGAAGAATCGAGCAGCTTCCCAAGAGACTTTGTATTTAAGATGCGTCAAACGCGGAAGTAACTCGTAAGTGTCTTCTGGGGGAACGTACCCGAAAGGACACACGGAACTTTACGGGCCGCAACAAGACACAGCTGTCATTCAGAGCTCTGGTTCACCGTAGAGACCATCAGAGTCCTTGGTAAGAAGGAACTGATCCCAAATTATCACCTCCCGGGAAACAACTGAAGTACAAGTGCCAAGAGAATAATGCCTTGCTGTCGGGATCCAACTTCAGTTTCAGAGGGTTTAGATTGTAATGAGTCTCTGCTTCCACGTATCTAGTTGGTTTCTATAATGGTTTGGTTCTGTTCTGAGCTGTATTCCCCAGGCCCCAACCTTAAAGGGCAATTGGGGTGGGGGGGGCCTGGGTAGCTCAGTTGGTTAAACATCTGACTCTTGGTTGCGGCGCAGGTCATGATCTCACGGGTGGTGAGATCAAGCCCTGTGTCGGGCTCTGTGCTGAGAGTTCGAAGCCTGCTTGGGACTCTTTCGCTCCCTCTCTCTGCTTCTCCCCTGCTCATGCTCTCTCTCAAAATAAATGAACTTAAAAAACAACAAAGGGTGTTTTTTAAAATTAACTGGATTTGAGAAGCAGATACCTAAGAGACCCAGAAAGCAGGTCACCAGCTGTTTAGGTCTGGTTTCAGCTGTCATCAGATGAAACGTTAGTCCTGTGCTCTGATTTAGCGAATGACAATTTATGAGATCAGCCTGACCTCTATGGAGAACAGACATGGTATTGTTTTTTTCCATTTTTCCCAAAAGCCGGTTCACCGGCTTTGTTGTTAATAATGTATAAAAGATTACCTGAATCTGAGATGTCACAGCGAAACTATCAGGTCAGCATTTAGAAGCAACCTTCTTTTTCCAAGGCCAGGAAAGTCACGCTAGGAGCTATTCTAAGGTCACATCTTGACCCCACCGACAGGATCGTGAGCAACACCCCTGATGCCACAAGCTTCCCGGGAAGGTCTGACTTTGTTTCCCTAAGCACTGCCTAAGTGACATTAGTGTTCAAGAACTCACCAGGCAATAGACACCCACCTCACTGCTGTCACTTTTTTTAAAGTTCATAGCCACTGTGAAGGAAAAGTGGTGTGGACGAATGATCGCCTCAGCTACCATTTTAAGAGATTGTGTAACGGAGTGCCTGGGTGGCTCGGTCGGTTGAACGTCTGACTCTTGATTTTGGCTCAGGTCATGATCCCAGGATCGCGAGACAAGCCCCATGTCGGGCTCTGCATTGAGTGTGGAGCCTGCATGAGATTCTCTCTCTCCCCCTTTACCCCTCTCCCCAGCTTGCTCTCTGAATGAATGAACGAATGAGTGAATGAATAAAATGTAAAATGAACAAGGATATAGATTAAAAAAACAGCTCACGACCGGGGTGCCTGGCGGCTCAGTCAGTTAAGCGTCCGACTTTGGTTTCAGCTCAAGTCATGATCTCATGGTTTGTGGGTTAGAGCCCCACACTGGCCTCGGCGCTGAGCACAGAGCCTGCTTAAGATTCTCTCTCTCTCTCTCTCTCTCTCTCTCTCTCTCTCTCTCTCCCCCTCCCTCTGCTCCCTTCTCTGCTTGCACACGCGCTCATTCTCTTTCAAATTAAAAAATTAAAAAAAAAAACAAAACCTTAAACCATTTTTAAAGGATCTAAGATTTAAAAAAAAAAAAAAAAGAATTCCATAGAACTACTCTACAATCCAGCAATTGCACGATGAGGTATTTACCCAAAGGACACAAAAATACAGATTCAAAGGGGTACATGCACCCTAATGTTTATAGCAGCATTATCAACAATAGCTAAACTATGGAGACAGCCCCAAATGTCCATCGACTGATGAATGGATAAAGAAGATGTGGGGGGTGTGTGTGTGTAGATATATGTGTACACACAAACACACACACACACACACACACACACACTGGAATATTACTCAGCCATCGAAAAGAATGAAATCTTGCCATCTGCAACAACGTGGATGGAACTAGAGTGTATTATGCTAAGTGAAATAAGTCAGAGAAAGATAGATATCATATGGTTTCACTCATATGCGGAACTTAGGAAACAAAACAGATGAACGTATGGGGGAGGGGAGAGGGAAAAAAACCACAAGAGACTTAACGATAGAGAACAAACTGAGGGTTGATGGAGGGAGGTGGGCAGGAAATGGGCTAGATGGGTGATGGGTACCAAGGAGGGCACTTGTGATGAGTAGTGGGTGTGTTGTATTTAAGTGAAGAATCACTGAATTCTACTGCTGAAACCAATATTGTGCTGTATATTAACTAAAATATAAATTTTAAAAAATTCCATAGATACCAAAGTATTTACAAATAAAATAACACGGTATCAAGGGGCGCCTGGGTGGCTCAGTTGGTTAAGCATCCGACTTCGGCTCAGGTCATGATCTCGTGGTTTGTGAGTTCAAGCCCCGCATAGGGCTCTGTGCTGACAGCTCAGAGCCTGGAGCCTGTTTCAGATTCTGTGTCTCCCTCTCTCTCTCTGACCCTCCCCCGTTCATGCTCTGTCTCTCTCTGTCTCAAAAATAAATAAACGTTTAAAAAATAAAAAAAAATAAAAAAATAACACGGTATCAGGGATAACTGGCAACGTTGATAATGATGCACGGGGGTTCCTTATACACATCTATTTTATATAGTACATTCAAAAAAATATTTTTAAGTTTTATTTATTTAAGTAATCTCTACACCCAATGTGGGTTTCGAACTCACAACCCCGAGATGAAGCGTCACATGCTCTTCGGACTGAGCCAGCCGGGCGCCCCTCAACATTTTTTCTTAATCAAGTAGGAAAAAGCACTTCTCAGTTCAAACAAACTGCATGTGTGTGCACATGTGTACGCATGACGATCAGGAAAACGTGAGCAGTGACTGATATCCACAATGTCAAGGCGTTACTGTTAATAATTTTAAGCGTGAGCATGGTACTCTAGTTATGATCTTTCGAAATGAAATAGTTACAGATGAAAAAACACCTGGGATTTGCTTCAAGATAAGCCAAGGCAGGGGGAGGCAGTGGGGAGGAGTTAAAAAAAAGACCAGGGGCGCCTGGGTGGCGCAGTCGGTTGAGCGTCCGACTTCAGCCAGGTCACGATCTCGCGGTCCGTGAGTTCGAGCCCCGCGTCGGGCTCTGGGCTGATGGCTCGGAGCCTGGAGCCTGTTTCCGATTCTGTGTCTCCCTCTCTCTCTGCCCCTCCCCCGTTCATGCTCTGTCTCTCTCTGTCCCAAAAAAAAAAAAAAAAAAAAAAAAAAAAAAACGTTGAAAAAAAGACTGGCCACAGGGCACCCGGGCAGCTCAGTTGGTTAAGTGTCTGACTCCTGATCTCAGCTCAGGTCTTGGTCTCGGGGTCGTGAATTCAAGCCCCATTGTTGGGCTCCACACCGGGCATGGAGTCTACTTTAAAAAAAAAAAGACTGGCCACATATCAACAACTGTCAATGCTGGGTGACAGACATATTGCTGTGATTACACTCTGCCCTCTGCTCTTGGACAGATCTGAAATTTTGCATAATAAAAACTTTGGAAAAATAGGTTTGCCATTCCAATTTCTGTACTCATCCCGCCTATCTCATGAGGCTTTATAAAGACTACATGAAATGAATGAAAACAAGTGAATGAATGGAATTAAATGACCAGAAATGCTGCTCTTTATTTTCGCCGCTGGTGGGACACAGGGAAGAAAGCAGTGGGCTTGAGATTTAAAAATTCTGACTGATTGGGGCACCTGGGTGGCTCAGTCAGTTAAGTGTCCGACTTGAGCTCAAGTCACAATCTCACAGTTCGTGAGTTCAAGCCCCATGTCGGGCTCTGTGCCGACAGCTTGGAGCCTGAAGCCCGCTTCGGATTCTCTGTCTCCCCCCCTCTCTCTCTCTCTGCTCTGTCCACACTTGTGCTCCCTCTCTCAAAAATAAATAACGAACATTAAAAAAGAATTCTGGGGGCATCTGGGTGGCTCAGTCGGTTAAGCGTCGGACTTTGCCTCAGATCACGACCTCATAGTTCATGATTACAAGCCAAGCGTCAGGCTCTACGCTGACAGCCCAGAGCCTGGAGCCTGTTTCAAATTCTGTGTCTCCCTCTCTCTCTTCCCCTCTCCTGCTTGCTCTCTTTCTCTCAAAAATAAACAAACATTAAAAAACACTGTTTTTTAATCTGACTCATTATGCTGATCATGAGTTTCTCAGTGATGCCCTTCATCACTGTCTCCCCTCTGTTAACTAGAAGCTCCCTTTTCCTTTTTTAACGTTTTT
Organism: Lynx rufus; assembly: GCF_022079265.1. Taxonomy (NCBI): domain Eukaryota; kingdom Metazoa; phylum Chordata; class Mammalia; order Carnivora; family Felidae; genus Lynx; species Lynx rufus. The sequence goes on along the minus strand of NW_025814839.1, from coordinate 4,755,587 downwards.
ATGTATCTCGGAGAGAACGCTAGTGGGGGAGGGGCAGAGAGAGAGGGAGACAGAGGATCTGAAGCAGGCTCTGTGCCAAGAGCAGCCCGAGGTGAGGCTCGAACTCAAGAGCCACGAGATCATGACCTGAGCCGAAGTCGGATGCTCAACTGACTGAGCCATCCAGGTGCCCCTCAACTAGAAGCTCCTTAAAGACAGAAACCCTGTCCATCTTGTTCGACATAGTGTCCTGGGCAATAAGTCCAATGCCTGGTATGAAAAAAATAAAGCTGAGTTCAAGTTCCTGTTCAGCAATGTGGAGGGGGGAATGTGACTGTTCTATTCTGCACCCAACCTCAGCGCTGCGGTGCAATCGGTATTTGTGGTATGGTGCTGGATGGTTTACTTAACCTCCCCAAGCCTCAGGCTCCTCCTCTGTAAAATGGAAATAAAGTCTATCTCAATAAGCTGATCTGACCTGTAGCCACTTCATGTGGCCATTCATTTGTTCCACATTTATTGATTCTAAAAGTCCTACAGAAAGTAAGTAATAGTCCATCATTCCCATAAACAGAATAGTAATAATAAAGTGACATAAACATTAGATAAATGTAAATACCCATTCAACAATTATTTATGGAGTTTCTACTGTGTTCTAGGCACTGTGCCACATGCTAGGGGTAACTATGAAAGTAAGTATGGTATGATCCTTGTTTTTGAGGAAGTTTTCAATCAAATGGGTGAGAGGAGAGAGAACACGATCACAATGTGAATTGGTAAGTGACATACCAGAGTAAAACAGGAACATAGCACATTCCCTCTGGGGACATTCTCCTACCCAAGTTGGTTTCAGGAAAGAAATCAGTTCACTTCCCAAAGTTATAAACGTCAACTCCCAAATTAAAACCACCATGAGGTATTTCACTTTCACTTATTCACTGCAATAAGGCTATAGATTCTCTCTAAAGAAGCCAGCCAATGCTGGAAATCTTCCAAAGGAATTAGATCCTTTTGTTTTTCTGGGTTTTTGCCAGCAGTCCAAACCAAAAGAGCCAAATGGAGCTATTGGCTCATCCATTTAATATTAACTGCCAACTCCCTTCTCCCAGAACACAATGCCCTTCTATTTCAGAGAAGCCCCCTCAGCAACTTGTTCCCTGTCAATCAATGGCTGAATGAAGAAAGAGCACAGATTCAAGTCTTTCAGATCCAATTCCAAATACAGGGCCAACTTCTCTCTCATTAAAAATAGGATTTAATAACTCATGCAAAAAAAAAAAATTTTTTTTTAATAACTTACCTCAAATTCTTCCCAAAAGCCTTGTTTGACTTTATCTGTGGTCTCAGCTAATTTGCTTAGTTCTCGAACCCGGCTTTCTATTTCAGCAGCATTGATGCGTGTTGTGTTGAGGGGCTAATCAAATTCAGCAGTTGGTGTGAAATGAATAAAGTATTATTAAAAAAAAAAAAGTGTTAATACAAAAAAAAAAAAAAGAGTTCCATCTTGATATTTGTAAGGCAAGGACAGGAAATTCAAAGGATACAGTAATTCACAACAGAAGTTTTCAAATACAGTTTCACTTTTCTGTTTTGTCAGAAAATGTATCTTTCTTCAATCCCCACACACACTTTACTCTGCTGATATAAATTCAAACCTATTTTTCTTCATAAATCGATCCCAACATTATTTGGGGAGATGATATAATTTGCCACTAGGTGCTAAGAGGGAACTCTGAAGTAGCAGTAACTCCAAAGGGAGTAAGTGTAATCACCGTAAGTAAACCAAAGGGAGGCCTAGAACGAACACTTGGTAAAAGCTTGCCTTAGAAACTCCATAAAGCCTTTTAGAGATACACATGGAGATATCATGGAAATGACATAATACCTGGAATTCGTTTCCAAATACCCCCGGGGAAGAGCAGTGGAGTGTGGTAACAATGAAACAAGATTTTTAAGTTGATCACAATTGAAGCTGGGTGATGGGTGTATGGAGGTCATTGATATTATTCTACTTCTGTATATTTAGAATATTCTGTATCAGGATTTTCTAAACTCCGTAAGGAGATGAAGCTTTAGCTTTCTAATATTCTCACCTGCTTGAGTTGTAGCACTGTGCCCAATGTTTCCACCATGGGGTTCTTCTTGTAATGCTCCACGAGATCTGTCAAAGAGTCAAACCGTTCTCCTCCACCAACATCATATTTCAGTTCCTTTCAAGACCAAAAAAAAGAAAAAAATCCTATTACCTTTATGTTAAATTATTATTTTTCCCAGCTGAAGTACAGAGCTGACTCTCCCCCAAAGAAAAAATGGCTGTCGTAGTACAAAGGAGAGAAAGCAAGGATGATGGAACAGGAAAGGCCGACTCAATGGGAAAGGGCTCACCGTGGGGTGTGAGTGAGAGCTAAGTAAGTATCCCTCAGCACCAGGGGCACAAAAGTCTCCCCTTCATACGTTAACTAAGTAGGTTAAAGAAAGCAGCATTATTTACTATTTACTTACACTCTAGGCTAAGCAACCATACGGCAGGCTGCTGAAGAGAGGTAAATAACAATTTCTCTCTGAAATGCAACAAACTCCAAGGCTGGCTAGGCAGCACTGAAGCCCCAACACCCATGTCTCTATTTTCCTCTTCTAATGAAACTTTAAAAGGGAAATTATAAACAGAGACCAGGAAATTTTCTCTGACAAAAAGATCAGAATAGGCGACTTCAGGGAAACAACAGGAAAACAGTTAAACTCAGAAAATGCAAAACCCTAAAAATTAAATATGAAGATGTTTGGGTATGATCTTTTATTTAAAAATAAAACTGCGGTGGGGAGGAGGAGAAGCACTTTCAGAATGACAAAGGACAGACCTCTGAAAATCCATTCTTCCGTAAAAGCAACAAAAATACTGGTAAAAACTGTCACCGACTTCTTCAGAACTCTGAAAATTAACCAAGGACTTGCACCAGTCCAAGGAACATTTATTTGAGAAAAATGATTGAATCTTGGTAAGGAGCAAACCGTGGCATTCTAACTTGCCCTCTCTTCCCATGCACCTCTCTCTTTCAGTCGCCTTGAAAACCAACAGCCTCATAACCACAGTAGTTGCGAGAGCCAGCAACACAGCATAGCCAGAGGGGACAGAATGGATTTGGAACCCTCTCAAGGGACCTATCCCCGGAGAATATTCCCTACAGGCAAACCTTGCTTTATTGCACTTCACTTCATTGTGCTTTGTGCTTTGCGGATATGTTATTTTTTACAAATTAAAGGTTTGTGGCAACGCTGCATCCAGAAAGTCTATCGGCACCATTTTTCCAACAGTATCTGCTCACTTTGTGTCTCTGTGTCGCGTTTTGGTAATTCTTCCGATGTTTCCACTTTTTCATTATTACTATATGTGTCACGGAGTTTCTGTGATCGGTGATTATGACTTCCTGAAAGCTCAGATGATGCTTAGTGTTTTTAGCAACAAAGCATTTTTTAATTAAGGTTTGTTGTCCGTTGTTTTCTAGACATACTGCAACTGTACACTTAATAAGATACAGTATAGAATAAACAGAACTTTTATATGCACTGGGAAACCCAAAAAACTCATTTGACTTGCTTTGTTGCAATACTCACTTTACTGCAGTGGTCTGGAACTGAACCCATAATATCTCTGAGATATACCTGTATTGGGCCTGCTTAGCAGCTGCCTGGAAAAGCCCTGTTTTCAGAGCTTATGTTTACTTGACCTGACTTAGAGTTCACTCAGCCCTGTCTTCAGGGGATCTGCCAAAAACAATCAGCAGCAACTGTTTAATATCAGAGCAGCCTGAGGCAGCAATACCAACCAGTTAAAGCAAATAAGAGACTGACCAAAACGGAAAAAGGAAAATCTAGGTGATGTCCACATAGGGCTTGGAAAACCTCTAACATAGAGAGGCAAACCAAGCAACAAACTCTTAACTGTAGAGAACAAACTGATGGTTACCTGAAGGGAGGTGGGTGGGGAGAAAGGTTAAATAGGTGATGGGGATCAAGGAGTGCACTTGTTGTGATGAGCACCAGGTGTTACACGGAGGTGTCGAATCCCTATACTGTACACCTGAAACTAATTATTACGCTGTATGTTAATTCACTCGAATTTAAATCAAAAGTTAAAAACAACAACAACAACACCTCTAACATATTCTTGAGAATCCAGAGGGCTATGTGACTGTGCAGGGCTGTGTGAAGTGTAGGGAAGATCCAAGAAATCCCTTATCTTTACCTCTAGTTGACCTTGAGGTTATGCACAAACAGAAGGTGAAGGCTAAGGCAGAGTTGGAATCGGCCAGAGCGCTGAAAGTATGCCCCAACACACACCCACACACACAGAGCCCTCCCCGCTCTCCCCCCTGCCCCCGGTAAAGGCTAGGAGACTAACCACGCAAAGACTTCAGTGGCTACACACAGCAAAGAATACAGGAAAATCATGGAACACAGAAAGAGTAACAACTACAGCAACAATAAAAAAATAGCGACAGCAAACAGCAAACCCTGGAAAAGCCGGCGTCTGATTTCCAGAGTCCTCACACTGTATCACTTAAAATGTCTAGTTGCAAACAAAAAAAAAATATGAAACATGCAAAGAAACAGGAAAGTATGGACCAAACATGGGGGAGGGGAGAACACTTAATAATAGAAACTGTCCTTGAAAAAGCCCACATAAAGACTTGAAATCAGCGAGTATAAATATGTCCAAAGAACTAAAGAAAACTTACTTTATAAATTAAAAGAAAATAGGAGGATGTTGTCTCATCAAATAGAGAATATCACAAAAACCTGTACACAAATGTTTACAGCAGCATTATTCACAATAGCTAAAATGCCCATCCATTTTTAATGGATAAACAAAATCTACTCTAGCCACACAATGGAATATTTGACAATAGAGTTTATTGACACACAGGACAATATGGATAAACCTTGAAGACATTATGCAAAGTATAAGAAGCCAGACACAAAAGCCATGTTATATAATTCCACCTATACGAAACATCTAAAATAGGCAAATCCATGAAAATGAAAAGTAGATTAGTGGTTGCCAGGAGCTGGAGAGAGGGGAAATGATGGGGAGTGACTGGGAATGGACACAAGGTTTCTTTTCGGGGTGATGAAAATGTTCTGGAATTAGTGTTGGTGATTGCATCATATGTAACATACCAAAAACCACTAACTGCTTTAAAAGGGCGAAATTACATGGTATGTGAGTTGTACCTCAATAAAGCTGTTTTTTAAAATATTTATGTAATTAAACAAATTTTTTTTGAACGTTTATTTTTTGAAATAGAGAGAGACAGAATATGAGCAGGGTAGGGGCAGATAGAGAGGGAGGCATAGAATCCAAATCAGGCTCCAGGCTCTGAGCTATCAGCACAGAGCCCGACACGGGGCTCGAACCCACGAACCGTGAGATCACAACCCGAGCTGAAGTTGGACGCTCAACCAAATGAGCCACCCAGGCGCCCCTGTATTTATGTAATTTTAAAACTGAAGCAGTAAGTGAACAGTTTCTATTTAAGAAACTATGTCAAAACAAAGTTTGACATAGTTGACCAAGAATCAACCTCCTTAGTCCCATCACCACATTAAAAACAAGAAATAGTGAGTTCAATTCTCCGAGCCTGAATGCAGGAACTCTGTAACATGAAGGCAAATGCAGTCACAGGCCAGACTGTGATAGTCCTAAGGAGGAACCGAGGTCACCACTTTAGAAACATGGAAGAGTGAGGCTGACCGACTCCAGCCACAATCAAGCAGAAACAAATTCGATAGTACAGGGCAGAGGTGATTCACTGAAGCGGGATTTAATCTGCCAGAGATAGACTGGAAGTAAATAACAAAGTCCTGAAATGATGAAACAATTATAATAAATAATATACTAAAAGCATATCAGCCTGTAACTAAACGAGCAAAGAAAATCTGACGTCGCAAGTGATGTCTGTCTTCTTCCGGCAGAAAAATCACCCAAAGACGACATTTTGCCGGACCCGTAGTTCAAGTGCGGCTTTACCTGACAGCGGATCATAACGTGGGTCACTTTAGACTTGCCATCGTTGCTTTCCCCCTTGTCATCACCAGTTCGGACAGAGAGAACAAAATCTCCAGGATGGCTCTGGCTCTCTCGTACCAGAAAGCTGCCGTGTTTTCCTTTCTCCGTTAATAATTTCTCTGCTTCTTTCCCAGAGAGGTGTCCATGAAACCACCTAAATTTTTTTAAATGAAAATCAATTGAGTTCTGTCATGAGTTCACAGCATTCTTTCACAAAACTGCCATACACAGCGAGCTCCTGAACAATTAAAAAACAGACACAGTCCTCTAAGAGATTGGTCAATCCCGCACAAGGCAGAATTTGCAGCCCAAGCAGGAAGGAAAAATGGCAAAGATGTTAAGAATAACCATTCAACTTTTTAAATGAGCCCACAGTCATTGGGAAACAAATGTCCTCAATCTTTCCTATTTTCGTTTCCATCTCCAGCTTTTAAAAATGCATTTTGTCATTTCTCCATGCCCTACCCTAAAAGGATCAACTATTTAAACACAACCATTTAAAGAAATTAAAAGAGAAAATCATGGTAGAAACAGAAAATCATTTGAATGTTTGCCCTTGCTTTGGTATGTGCAAATTACATAAGGAAGGATTTTCATTATAAATGAAGCATTCCAAATGTTTTAATATGTCCAACCAATACTTTCAACAGCCTCCAAGTTTTCTGTCAATACCTTTGGAGCATACACTGGGCTATCATTTCAAACCCTAATGCACATAACTTCTAGAGCAGGGGTGAGGGATTTTGTTAAAAATGTGAATTCCCATGCCTCACAACCAGAGGTAGTGATACATGAAGTCCGAAGGTGGCCCAGTAACCTGCATTTTCACCCAGCACTCCAGAGTCCTGATGTAGGCCATCAGAGGACAGACTCTGAGACAACAGTACTCTCAGATACTATAAAAAACATCTTGGGGCACCTGGGTGGCTCAGTCGGCTGAGCATCCAATTTCAGCTCAGGTCATGATGGTTTCTGAGTTCGAGCTCCGTGTCGGGCTCTGTCCTGACAGCTCAGAGCCTGAAGCTTGCTTCCGATTCTGTGTCTCCCTCCATCTCTCTCTCTGCCCCTCCTCCACTTGAGTTCTCTCTCAAAAATAAACAAACATTAAAAAAAAAATTTTGGGGGTGCCTGGGTGGCTCAGTCGGTTGGGTGTCCGACTTCGGCTCAGGTCACGATCTCGCGGTATAGGAGTTCGAGCCCCGCGTCGGGCTCTGTGCTGACTGCTCAGAGCCTGGAGCATGTTTCAGATTCTGTCTCCCTCTCTCTCTGACCCTCCCCCGTTCATGCTCTCTCTCTGTCTCAAAAATAAATAAACGTTAAAAAAAAAAATTAAAAAAAAAAAAATTTTTTTTTAAACATCTTAATGGGGTGCCTGGATGGCTCAGTTAGAAGAGCATGTGACTCTTGATCTCAGGGTTGTGAGTTCAAACCCCATGTTAGGGGTAGAAATTACTCAAATAAAAAAACAAACTTTAAAAAAATCTGAACCTAGTCATATTAATCATGTGGCTTTTTCCCTCAGAATCTTGGTAAGAAGGCAAGCACTATCATGGCAGAGAGTACTAATGGCTCACACTAGGGGAATATACTTTGAGTTATTTTTCATCCACCCTCAACTGAACAGAGTAAAATTTAGAGATAAACTGAGGTGGCTGACAGCCTTTTGCTTGAAGCTACAGTGGTAGCTGGAGAAACAAACTATCGGCATACAAAGAGGTGCAAACTGAAGAAACCTACCTGAAGATACAAAATATACAAACCTACTTAAGAGACCCTGAATTTGTACTGAGTCAGAGAGGAGACTGGGGCTGTAGAAAACCAATAAAAGCAATAAAAATAGGTCAAGCCCTGGCTTTCATCAGCTTAGTTCCAACACAAGGCAGCAGGGGTGGGGGAAGATCTCTGAAATGACGGAATTTCCTCTAAGCAAGGTCATTCTCCACATTTGTGGATACCAAATAAAAGAACTGATGAAAAATCTGACCCTCTGAGCTCTCTGCTTTTCGGCTTCTGAGCTTAAACTGACATCTGTTGGCGGCATTGCTGAATAGCTGGTCAGGAGCTACTACTGAGAACTGGTGCTGTTTTGGCATCTCCATTATCATTTTTCTCTCCTAACTCTCAAAGATTATCAGCTCAAGTCCAATAATCCTAAAATTACCGCATGTACCAAGAACATACAGGAATAATCTGAGATCCCTGTAAGGAACACTGATGGACACTTTTACAAGAAAAGGGGGATCTGAAAGTAATCTGATCCCATTTCTTCCTTCAGTAAAACTTTACTTGAAAAGGTTACAGCTTGAGCAACAGATCGAGCCAAACCCCCACAAAGCATTCAGAGAACACCTACAGCATGGGAGAGACGCACAGACTCTGGAGTCGCTAAAAGTCACTGACCTTTCAGAGGTAGGGTCTGCACAGTTCAAAGGATATTTGAGCTCAATAACATCTCCATTCTTCTCTTTTAATTGCCCGTGGTGTTCCATGTAATACTGGACCAGCTCAGCCAGAGTGGCAAACTTCTCCCCTCCGTACAGGTCATAGTAATCACCGGTGTTCTGAATCTTGATGTGGGTGACAGCTCCATTTCTTCTAAAATAGTCCATTAGGGGAGAAACGAAAACTAGAAAGAGCCACGCTAGTAAAAATGGATCTCATAATTCAATAGCAGATTTCACCTAAACGTGGAAACACACCCAAGAAACCGGTTTACATTTCTCCTGTAACAAATGCAGTGAGTCAAAGGACCACGTGGTCAACCGTTTCAACACAAAGGGCTCTGTTTATTGGTTCCTTTCCCTTGTACAACTTCCATGTTCAAAGTCTGACCTATCGGGGGCACCTGGCTGGCTCGGTCAGTCAGTGGAGTGTGTGGCTCTTGATCTCTCAGGGTTGGGAGTTCGGGCCCCCCATAGGATGTAGAGATTACTTAAAAATAAAATCTTTGAAAGTCTGGCCTGTCAAACTGCATATATTAAGTGACAGTAATTTTCCTCATCATTAATTAATCAAGACACATATATTAAAGTTAAACATCCATCTATCTTGTAATCTACTAAATCTACTCATTAAGTATTTTGCTCCCCACAAAATGAAACTGTATGGCTATCAAAGACTTGTACAAGAATATTCATTGTAGCCTTATTTGGAATAAAAAAATATTGGAAACTCAAATATTTAGCATCAAAATGGATAAATAGTTGTATACTCATACAATAAAACACAACACAGCAATTAAAAACAAAACAAAACAACACTGATACATACGACACGAACAAATCTCAAAAACATTACATTAAGAGAAGGAAGCCAGGGGATACCTGGCTGGCTCAGCTGGGAGAGCATACACTTGGTCTCAGGGTTGTGAGTTCGAGTCCCATGCTGGGTGTAGAGATTACTTAAAATCTTTGGGGCACCTGGCTGGCTCATTCAGTTAAGCGTCCGACTCTTGGTATAGGCTCAGGTCACGATCTCACAGTTCATGGGTTCATGGATTTGAGCCCCATTGTCAGTTCTGAGTCTGCCTGTGACTCTCTCTCTCTCTCTCTCTCTCCTCTGCCCCCTCCCCTGCTTGCACTCTCTTCTTCTCCCTCTCAAGATAAACATTTTTTTTTAAATCTTTAAAGAAAGAAAAAAAGACAGAAAGACAAAAAGAAAGACAGAAAGAAAGACAGAAAGAAAGAAACAACTATCTCACAGACCACCTATTAATCACAAAAAGAAAGGGGCGCCTGGGTGGCTCAGTCAGTTGAGCGTCCAACTTTAGTTCAGGTCAGGATCTCACAGGTCCTGAGTTCGAGCCCCACGTCGGGCTCTGTGCTGACAGCTCGGAGCCTGGAGCCTGCTTCGGATTCTGTGTCTCCCTCTCTCTCTGCTCCTAACCCACTCACATTCTGTCTCTGTCTCTCTCAAAAAAATAAACAAACATTAAAAAAAAAAATGTACTCATAATCACAAAAAGAAAAAGGTGCCTTTACAATGGGAAAATCTGGCAAACACCTCAATCAAGTGATTAAATTGAACACCCCCAAGGGGCTCCTGAGCAGCTCAGTTAGTGACACATCGTACTCTTGATTTCAGCGCTGGTCATGATATCTCATGGTTCGTGAGTCCAAGCCCTACATCTTGCTTGGGATTCTCTCTCTCTCCCTCTCTCTCTGCTCCTCCCCTGCTCTCTCGTACGTGCTCTCTCTCTCTCTCTGTTTCTCTCTCAAAAATAAATACGATACAATACAATACAATACAATACAATACAATACAATACAATACAATACAATAAAACAACACAACACAACACAACACTGAACAGCCTTGAAAAATGGGACAAGCAGGCCCCATGTGCTTCCCACTGTGAGATAATGGGGCGGGCCGAACACTGCCCCTGTGGTGCACTTGCCAAAGATGTGTCATCTGAATTTAAAAATGAGGAAATGATCAGCAAATTGAGATTGAAGGACAACCTACGAAATGACTGGCCTGACTGGCCAAAAAAGCCAGAAGAGAGAGAAAAAAAAGAAAAGGTCAGGAGAGACTAGAAACATAAAAATTGAACGCAATGAATGATCCTTGACTAGATCCTCCTGAATCTAGTGTGGGGTGGCGGCTGGGGCACGAGATGGGACACAGGGTGGGACTCAGACACTTGCAATCACTTCAAAAGCCATTACTGAAATAGCAAGGGAACTCTGAATATGAATATTAGATGGTATTATAGAAGCAAGGTTAAAATGTATTACCTATAATAATGATTTTTTTCAAGATATGGAGTTTCTTTCCTTAATGTTTATCTTTGAGAGCGAGAGAGAGAGAGAGAGAGAGAGCAGGTGAGCAGAGGAGCAGCAGAGAGAGAGGAGGGCAGAGGATCTGAAGGGCTGAGAGCAAGCACAGAGCCCGATGTGCTACTCCAACTCACGAACCGTGAGATCATGATGTGAGCCGAAGTCAGACACTTAACTGAGCCACCCACGCGCCCCTCATAACCGAGTCTGAAGTTACACAGGAGAATGTTCTTGTTTATCAGACATAGACACTGAAGTTTTTTTGTTTTGTTTTTCCCAAGGAGGACTCTTGCCCAGTGTGGAGCCCAAGACGGGCTCAAACCCATGACCCTGAGATCAAGACCTGAGGATCCGACTCTTGATTTTGGCTCAGATCGTGATCTCATGATTCATGGGTTCAAGCCCTACATCAGGCTCTGCACTAACAGTGCAGTAATAGTGCAGTGCCTGCTGGGAATCTCTCTCTCTCTCTCTCTCTCTCTCTCTCTCTCTGCCCCTCCCCCAATTACACCAACTCAAAATAAGTAAATTTAAAATAATAATAAAATAAAATAAAGGTAAAAATAGGGACACCTGTCTGACTCAGTCAGTGGAGCAAGCAACTCTTGATCTCAAGGTTGTGAGTTCGAGCCCCATGTTGGGTATAGGGATTATTTAACATCACAATCTTTTTAAAAGTTTTAAAACAAAGTAAAAAATATATTGATTATCTGCACTTTGCTTTCAAAAGGTTCAGGGGAAAAAAAGTAGACACACAAACACACACTCAGAAGGGACAAACATGACAACATGCTGGCAGGTGAAGAGAAGGTGGGTGGTCACATATTCATCTTTCAACGTTTCTATAAGCCAGAAATTTTTCAAAATAAAAAGTTGAGGGGCAAGGAAAAAAAAAAAAATCCCACCAATTCTCTAGTCCCGGTCCTGCCACTGAGTAGCTGCGAGACTAGGTTACTAACTTAACCTCTGGGTCTCAGCTTAGTCACCTGTAAAATGAAGATAATTGTGGTACTTATTCATAGGTTGCTGGGAAAATTAAATAGAATGATATGTGTAGAGTGCTTGGCACAAGGGCCTGGTGCATATGTCAAGTCCTCAATCATGTCTGCTGTCACCATCATGATCATCATATACTCTCCAAACAAACTCTTACAGCTCAAATATCACACAACGTTTAAGTTAGAGGTCCGTGCTGATTCAAGCCCTGAGGCCTCACGAAGACCCATTCCTTGTATTAAAACACAAGAAAAAGTTAACTACGGGGGCTCCTCAAAAACTAATCCAAGCCAAAAAGAGGTTTCCCAAGTCCCAAAGGGATCCTAAATAAACCCACCACAGTTTATCCAACCCTCTATTGTGGGAGTGTTTTCAGTTTGTTTTACATTTTTTGAACAGTATGGCCAACATCCTGTTACAGGTCTCTTTGAGCAGGTGGGACGGTTTTTCTAGAAACTGACCTTCTCTTATATACTTATTTCCCTTACTCTTGATTATTCCAGGAGCTGTAACGCTACTGCCTTATGATTTTGCTTTTATTATTACTATTTTCAAATAAGGAAGTAAGATGTGTTGACCATACTGTTCAAAACATTTGAAACAAAAACAACTCAGTGTCCCACAACAGAGGACTGGATAAACTGTGGTAGGTTCACAACATTTGACTATAGCCATCAACATTAAAATTAATAATTAGATCTCTATGTACCAGCACAGACCTCAAAAAGTTTAAACAGGAAGTTGCAGAATAATAGATACATTCTAAGGCCTGTGTATGTGAATTCTAAAAACACACAAACCAACTTTATATTGTTCACAATAGCAGCAAGACAGTGCAAGTATAAAAACACATTCAGGAAGGATACATGCCAACCTCTCGATGGCGGTTTCCTCTGGGGAAAGAGGGAGGGGATGGGACTGGGCAGGGGAACAAACGGGACCACAACTTCCTCAGTGATGTTTTATTTCTTGAAAAAGAAAAGTGATCTGAAGAACCTCTTCAAAAGCATTTTTCCCATTAAGAAATCAACAGAAGGAAAAGGGAAAATGCAGGCAACCAGGTTCAGGATGTGCGGAACCCGGACCAAGCGGTGGTGATGACGGTCTGTTCACCTCACCCGCGGGGGTCTCTCAGGGGAGAAGTGCCCATCATGATGCCCCTTCTGCTGTATTCCCATGCGCCCACTCTCGGGAGGCCTCGCCTGAGGCCCGTGAGCAGGCTCGAGTCGCATCTGACACGTGGGCCAGGCCTTGCCATGGGCCAGCAGGCAGGCCTTCAGACTCCCAGGGAGGGTAGCAAGCGGTCCTGGTGTGATCTTAACGTTTCTCACCCTTTCAGGGTTCTCTTTTTCTTCCAACTTACCTGACAGAAAGGGTGAAGTCTCCAGGGTTACTTTTACTGGGCCTCGCCAAAAAACTGCCATCAACTCCTCTTGTCAACAGCAGGTTTTCTGCCTCCACGCCAGTGATGTTTGGGTGAAACCATCTTGAGCAAGAGAAAAATGGAGAGAGCCATGAAAACCAAGGGACTCTGTCACTTCCCACACCATCACACCGAAAATGCCTAGGGGTAGAGCAGCTAATAGAAATAAAAAACAAGGGGCGCCTGGGTGGCTCAGTCAGTTGAGCGTCCGACTCTTGATTTCAGCTCAGGTCATGATCTCATAGTTTGTGAGACTGAGCCCCACACTGGGCTCTGCGCAGACAGGGAGAGCCTGCTTGGGATTCTCTCCTCCCTCTTTCTCTGCCCTTCCCCACCCCCAAATAAATAAACTTAAAAAAAAAATCTTTACAAAAATACAAAACAAGACCTTCCCTTCCTCTTCCCCCTCCTCTCCTTGGTCACTCCCACCCCCCTTGACTTCCTCTTGGTAGGAGCCTAGCTAGCATCCTGCCAGCACGATGGGTGGGGCTGGGGCATGGTCAGTGGGACCGGGGCTGGGGGTTTGGATATTAAGCCAAGCCCAAAGCCCAAAAAGACAGTCCAGGAGATTGAATACATGGAGTGGAATTACACAAGTAAATAAACAAAGAAACTAATGAATAAACATACTGAGGATAATGAGAGCCAGATTTCTCACTGTTGGAGAGGCAATATACATATAGACAGGGAGAACGCCCAAATAAACTCTGGTGTTAGATTAGAATAGGAGGTAATGTAAACTCTAGCTTTTAACATACATATAGAGATAACTATAGAAATACAGATGTAGGTTTCCATGTAGGTATGTGCATATGTATGATGCATACATATTTTCCTAGCTCTTTCTTCTAAAAGGGCCTGGAAGCAATGACACCCCAGTAGCCATCAGCATAACCAGCCCCCTTATCATGGTTTCTAAATACTTTTCTCCAACAAAAGGAACCGGGTTTCTTGGAGAAAAAGCTGATTCCAGTTCTGGGCACTAAAAGTAAGATGAATTTGGAACACCTTCCTGTATCCAGCTCCAATGAGGACATGTCAAAAGAATACAAGAGCCAGCTTAAAGGGACTCATACCTGCCAAATTAGACAATTTGTACCTCAAAATTAAAAAACGATATTGGGGCATCTTGGTGGCTCAGTTAGTTAAGCATCCAACTTCAGCTCAGGTCACAATCTCACAGTTCGTGAGTTTGAGGGCTACGTCGGGCTCTGTGCTGACAGCTCAGAGCCTGGAGCCTATTTCAGATTCTGTGTCTCCCCCTCTCTCTGCCCTTCCCCTGCTCATGCTCTGTCTCTCTGTCTCAAAAATACACATTAACCATTTTTTTGAAATAAAAAATGATATTAATAGAAAACAGACCATTGAATAAAATAAGAAACCTAACAGTCCATATGGATCTCAGTTTTTTTTAACTAATTACGGTTCTTCCAAAAATTAAGTATGGACTAACCATATATACCGAAATTCCACTTCTGGGTATATACCCAAAAGAACTAAAAGCAGGAACTCAGATATTTGTATACACATGTTCATAGCAGCACTACTCCTAACAGCCAAATGGTGGATGCAACCCAAGTGCCTACCAACGAACGAATGGATCAACAAAATGTGATTATATACATCAACGGAATATAATTCAGCCTTGATAAGTTAGAAATTCTGCCACACGCTACAACACGGATGAAACTCGAAGACATTGTGTTGAGTGAAACACACCAGTCACAAAAGGGCATATACTGTAAGACCCTACCTCTCCATGATGCACCTAGGGTAGGTCAAACCCAAAGAGACAGAAAATAGGATGGTGGTTGTCAGGAACTGGAGGAGGACATGGGAGTGTTAGTGCTTAACAAGCACAGAGATTCAGTTGAGAAGATGAAAATGTTCTGGAGATGGATGGTGCGGGTGGCTGTCCACCAATGTCAATGTGCTTAATGCCACTTAAAAATCATTAAAATGATGCGGCGTCTGGGTAGTTCAGTCGGTTAAGCATCTGACTCTTGATTCAGCTCAGGTCATGATCCCACAGTTCATGAGATCGAACCCCGTGTTGTGCTCTGCACTGACAATGCAGAGCCTGCTCGGGATTCTGTCTCCCTCTCTCTGTCCCTCTCCCACTAGCACACACACACACACTCTGTCAATCAATCAATCAATCAATCAATCAGTATTTTTGAAAGTTTTAGGGGCACCTGGGTAGCTCAGTTGGTTGAGTATCTGACTTCAGCTCAGGTCATGATCTCATAGTCCGTGGGTTTGAGCCCCGCGTCGGGCTCTGTGCAGACAGCTCAGAGCCTGGAGCCTGCTTCGGATTCTGAGTCTCCCTCTCTCTCTGCCCCTCCCCTTCTCACGCTCTGTCTGTCTCTCTCTCTCTCTCAAAAATAAACATTAAAAAAGTTAAAATAAGTTTTAAAAAATGGTTAAAGTGACAAATTTTCTGTTATGTATATTTAACTGCAATCAAATACAGGGGGACAAAGGGAAAGCTCTTTGAAGTAGAAGTACAAAGAATGATATATAATAAATACAGGAGTAACAGAATTAGGAAATCACCTTTTGGTAACTGTCACATTAATAGGTCAGGCAAGAACTGTCACAAGGCACTAAAACTAGTGGGTGAACATTTCAGGAAGTACAGGGTGTTTATAGCAACTCAAAGTACCTCCCCATGAAATGTTTATTAATTACTTATTAATTACCAAATAAAAAATACTCAGGGGCGCCTGAATGGCTCAGTTAGTTAAGTGTCCAACTTCGGCTCGGGTCATGATTTCACAGGTTCTTGAGTTCGAGCCCCACATCAGGCTCCGCAGAGAGCTCAGAGCCTGGAGCCCGCTTCAGATTCTGTGTCTCCCTCTGTCTGCCCCTCTGCTGCTTGCACTCTATCTCTTGCTCTGTCTCAAAAATAAATAAACATTAAAAAAAAAAAAAAAAAGAACTGAGAATCCATACAACATAATATCATTCGGTCATTTAAAAGGAATGAAGCACTGATAAATGCTACAATTTGAATGAACCTTGAAAATATTCTGCTAAATGAAAGAAACCAGACACAAGAGGCCACATGTTGTATGATTCCACTGATGTGAAATGTCCAGAATAAGCAAATTCACAGAGACAGAAAGTAGATTTAGTGCTTGCTTTAAGAAGGGGGATAGCTAGGGGCACCTGGGTGGCTCAGTCGGTTAAGTGTCCAAATCTTAGTTTCAGCTCAGGTCATGATTTCACAATTTATGGGTTCAAGCTCCACACTGGGCTCTGAGCTGACAGTGCAGAGCCTGCCTGGGATTATCTCTCTCTCAAAATAAATAAACAAACTTTTAGAAAGTAGGGGGTGGGAGGGAGGCGGGGGGGGGGGACACCTGGGTGGCCCAGTCACATAAGCGTCTGACTCTTAATTTTGGCTCAGGTCATCATGATCTCAGTTCGTGAGTTTGAGCCCCACATGGAGCTCAGTGCTGACAGCATGGAGCCTGCTTGGGATTCTCTCTCTCCTTTTCTCCCTGCCCCTCCCCGTCTTGTTCTCATTCTCTCTCTAAATAAATAAATAAACATTAAAAAAAAAAGAAGGGGGACAGGTAATAAGTACAGGGTTTCTTTTTGAGTAATGAAAACGTCCTAAAATTGTAATGCAGCATGTGAATATACTAAAAACCAGTGAACAGTATACTTTAAATAGGTGAACTGTTGTGGTATGTGAATTATCCCTTTAAAGTTGAAGAAAGAAAGAAAGAAAGAAAGAAAGAAAGAAAGAAAGAAAGAAAGAAAGAAAGAAACCGGGATAATAAAAGAGAGGGCTTTAAATTCACTCATTCCACAAATACCGAATACACGGGCACTGAGGACACACCGGTTAACAGGGTAACATCCCTCTCCTCAACAGGGTTTCTTTCTTTTTTTTTTTTTTTTTAAATTTTTTTTTTCAACGTTTATTTATTTTTGGGACAGAGAGAGACAGAGCATGAATGGGGGAGGGGCAGAGAGAGAGGGAGACACAGAATTGGAAACAGGCTCCAGGCTCTGAGCCATCAGCCCAGAGCCCGACGCGGGGCTCGAACTCACGGACCGCGAGATCGTGACCTGGCTGAAGTTGGACGCTTAACCGACTGCGCCACCCAGGCGCCCCCAGGGTTTCTTTATAATGGAGAAGATAAAAACCAAAAACTAACAAAATAAAAGTAAATACATAAGATGTCAGACGGTAAAACTGCTACAAGAGGCAGCGAGAGGGGAATAGAGGATGAGGGAGATACTACTTTTTTTAATGTTTATTTTTGAGAGAGAGAAACAGAGAGAGAGAGAGAGAGAGAGAGAACGCATGCGCCCAACGCAGGCCTCAAACCCATGAACCGCAAGACCATGATCTGGCTTAAAATCGAGAGTCAGATACCCAACCAACTGAGCCACCCAGGTGCCCCAAGGGGGATGCTACTTATACAGGATACATGGGGATCCTCAGCGACAAGGTAACATTTAACAAGACCTAGAAGAAGCAAGGCAGCACATGCCCATATGTGGGAGAGGAGCACGCTAGGCAAGGGGAGGAGCCAGATCAAGGGCACAGGGGAGGACCGTATTTGACATGTGTGCAAGAGGCCAGTGTGGCTGCAGCAGAACAGGCAAGGGACAGACAAGTACATGAGGCCAGTGAGGTCACGAAAAGCCAGAAGATGCAGGGACTCGGAGACCCTGTAAAAACATCAGCCTTTATTTTCTGTAAGATGGGAAAGGACTGGAGGGTTTTAGGCAGAGGAGCAACATGATCTGACTTATATTTCTAAATCGCCTTTCAAACTACTGTGCAGGGATAGCACCCAAGTCAGTTAAGAAAGCTACTGTGATAGGGGCGCCTGGGTGGCGCAGTCGGTTGGGCGTCCGACTTCGGCCAGGTCACGATCTCGCGGTCCGGGAGTTCGAGCCCCGCGTCAGGCTCTGGGCTGATGGCTCAGAGCCTGGAGCCTGTTTCCGATTCTGTGTCTCCCTCTCTCTCTGACCCTCCCCCGTTCATGCTCTGTCTCTCTCTGTCCCAAAAATAAATAAACGTTGAAAAAAAAAAAAAATTAAAAAAAAAAAAAAAAAAAAAAAAAAAGAAAGCTACTGTGATAAATAATCCGGACAAGAAATGATAGGACCAAGGACCAAGGTGGCAGCAGTGGGAGGAGTGATAAATAGTCCAACTAGGAATATCTTAAGGGTAGCCAACAGGATTCCCTCAGGGATTACACACGGGACGGGAAAGAAGGAAGGAAGGAAGGAAGGAAGGAAGGAAGGAAGGAAGAAGAAAGGAAGGAAGGTAGGAAGAAGAATGACTCCTAGGTTTGGAGTCTAGTCAACTCGAGGGTTGGAGATACGGAAAGGGTGGGGAAAGGAAATTAAGTGTTAGAGATGGTACGTGTGGAATTTAAGATGCTTAGTTACCTGAGTGTGGGGCACACTAAGTACATAATGTTAGATATTACTGACAATCATAATAATAAATATAAGATTGTTCTGACACGAAATAATCAGAAGAGGCAAGAACGCACACATAGTCTATCAACATTCCTGCTGTTTACATGAATGGAAATTTGTTTTATTTTTAATTTTTCCTGTACCATCTCACTAGTCTTTTAGGGGAATCTAAACATCATTCTCATTGGCCTAGGAAAAAAAATCACAGGGCTCAGAACAAAAGGAAAAAATATTAGTTTGCTTTTCACTCTCTCTGAGAGCCTATCAGAAGATCAAGATAGAATTTCACCCAGGAAGAACTCAACCTTAATTTGTATACCTATCAGCTGGCATCCCATATTTTGCATTCAGTATGATTACCTAAACTACCCAATTTTTTAAAAATTTTTTAATGTTTGGGGCGCCTGGGTGGCGCAGTCGGTTAAGCGTCCGACTTCAGCCAGGTCACGATCTCGCGGTCCGGGAGTTCGAGCCCCACGTCGGGCTCTGGGCTGATGGCTCAGAGCCTGGAGCCTGTTTCCGATTCTGTGTCTCCCTCTCTCTCTGCCCCTCCCCCGTTCATGCTCTGTCTCTCTCTGTCCCAAAAATAAAAATAAACGTTGAAAAAAAAATTAAAAAAAAATTTTTAATGTTTATTTATCTTTGAGAGACAGAGAGAGACGGAGCATGAGTGGGAGAGGAGCAGAGAGAGAGGGAGACACAGAATCCAAAGCAGGCTCCAGGCTCTGAGCCATCAGCCCAGAGCCTGACACGGGGCCTGAACCCACGAACCGTGAGATCCTGACCTGAGCTGAAGCTGGACACCTAACCGCCCCGAATTTTTTTTTTAATCTTGCCCAGCTTCTTTGATCCTTGGTTCCCACCTGAGTCCCCACAGTCCTATCAAAAAGTACTATCTATCAGAGGGCTTCCAGATATTTGTAATTTTTCAAAACATATAATGGAAATCTTACATCACCCCTCAATTTGTCTACCTACATAAAGTAATTAAAATGTCAAATGCCTTTTGTTTGTGCAAAACAATTATGGTACTTGGTGTGGTAGTCTGAAGCAGAGTGGCATAATGCTGCCTTCTACCAGAAGGAAAGAAAAGAAAAGAAAAGAAAAGAAAAGAAAAGAAAAGAAAAGAAAAGAAAAGAAAAGAAAAGAAAGGAAAAGAAAGGAAAAGAAATAGAGAAAGAAAGAAAGAAAGAAAGAAAGAAAGAAAGAAAGAAAGAAAGAATTACTATATAATAAATACAGATTTGGAAACAATTTTTTTCAGAAGGCATAATGCTGCCTTCTTAAAAAAAAAGGAAGAAAAAAGGGAAAACCAATTATTATACAATAAATGCAGGTTTGGAAACAATTTTTTTCAGAATATTAGGTTTATGCTTAAAAAAAAAAAAAAAAAGAGGAACCCCTCCCCTGGGTTGAAAAGGCTGGGAATCACTGGCATGGGGTGGCAAAGCCTTATAGGTAGGAACACGGGCTGCAGCTAGATTGCCCTGGTTCACATCCCAGCTGCATGTGGCCGCGGGCTAGTTATTTCACCTCACTGTTAACTAATCTATAAAATGGGCATAGTAACATGCGCATGTGTGCAAACACACATACGCAAGGCATCCTCCTGATCTATACCCCAATTTTTTTCACCTACTACAACTTGAAGATCCTTCTATAGCAGTGCGTTCTTTTTAACAGCTACATGATATTCCATCGTATGAATATACCGCCCAGAATTTAATCGCCAGTATAGGATATTTACATCATGCCTAGGTTTCGTTATTACAAATAATGCAGCAGAACATATCCGTTACAATCACCATTATACACTTTTTCAAGTACATCTCCAAATCACATTTTTAGAAAACTGCTTTGGCAAGAGTTTGCCTTTCACTTTGACAAATCTCCCCAACTGCACTCAAAAGAAGGTACCAGTTTCGACTCCCATAAACTGAGTGTGAAAGGCCCTGTTTTCTCTCACTTTTGCCAATACTGCATATGTTACCAGATTTTTTCATCTTTGTTGCTCTGATTCATGGGGAAAAAATACCATTCTAGTTTGCATTTCTGGGTGAGACTAAGCACTTTTTCGTATTTTCAAAGTCTTTCTTCCTTTTGTATGAATTGTCAGTTGGTCACAGCTCGTTTTCTCTCGCATTTTTTTCCTCCGTTATAGGAAGGAGCTCGTGACACAACCAGAAAATGATCCTTTATTATATGTGTGGCAAATATTCATCTTAGCTTTTGCACTTTTCACCCTGTGGTATTCTTTTTCCACAGAAATTCATCGTGGCATGGTGAAATGTATCAGATTTTTCCTTTATGATTTCTGGGTTGCTCACTATACTTAGAACAACTTAATTCACAGCACTGTTGTGAGATAAAAATAAGACATAAAATGCTTAGCACAGAAGCAGCCCTTAGAGTTTCACCTTTGGAACTAGGAATTTACTTTTTAGTCAGAATAAAATTCTCACCATAAAGGAACAGAATTTCACAGGACCCTGCAAGGTGTGGCCCCAACCTCTCTTGCTCTGGTGACTTCATTTTCCCCATGAAGTGGGGGAGCCTGCATTTCTCCACGGTCAGATGCTCCCATCCTACCTCCTCACAGCACCTAAGTGATATCAACATGAAATCTATGCACACGTTCCTCCAACCACCAGGTTAAAGGCTGGACTGGCAGCTCACAAGAGGGAGAGAGACTGTCTGTTTCAGCAGTCTGAAACAGATGTGTAATGTGTACCTCTGGCTCCAAGCAAAGGGGCTCACACAGGATTCCTCAAATATCTGTGGCTGGAAGGGAAGGATGAGAGCAGCCATGCGATGGGGGGAGACTGTCACTGCTCTCCCACATCCACAGTTCCCCCACAGACACAGGTCATAGGTGGTGTCACAAGAGGTTGTCAGAAGAGACGCAAATGTCAGATGGCAAAGGCTCTTCTCAGACCTGCCCCACCAACTCTTTCACTTGAAGAAAAAGATGATTATTTCTAGCAATCAATTCTTAGCCAATTTGTAGTGCTAAGGAGTTTATCTTCCCCAATCTGTACGCTACGGCAATTTTAATAAGAATTTCCAAAGCAAACGTCCACAGCCCCAGCGCGTAAGACAAAAACTTATTAAAGCCCCCTCACGCATTTGAAAACACTACATTTTGATATTTTAACCAAGTTAACATCAGTGGGGAAAGAACACTCAGTCTACTTCTCTTCGTCTCTGTTACCTCTCTGGCACCTATACAGCACTTCACCCAGCTTTGTTCTCTGGGCCCCTCACCTGTAAACGTGCAGGTGTTCATAACCATGGTAATAGATACACATTAAAAAAAAAAACACACACACACAGCTGCTCAGGGTTCTTTCTACGGGACTACAAGCTAAAGCAGACCACATTGGGTAGCCCTATAAACAGATCCCATTTAAAGCAATGAAATTTTACATTTAACCGGGACATTAGAGGGAAAGAACCAAAGTCATAAACATCTCTACAAAGTTTGGCAACCATTCTACCAAGGCTGTGGTGGACAGAATATCAACTGTTTAGTTTTAAGCTTTGTTTAATTTAGTAGGAGTCAAAAGAAAATATAATTTTTTTATATTAAATGTATTTTTTTATTATTATTTTTTTCAACGTTTATTTATTTTTGGGACAGAGAGAGACAGAGCATGAACAGGGGAGGGGCAGAGAGAGAGGGAGACACAGAATCGGAAACAGGCTCCAGGCTCTGAGCCATCAGCCCAGAGCCTGACGCGGGGCTCGAACTCATGGACCGCGAGATCGTGACCTGGCTGAAGTTGGACGCTTAACCGACTGCGCCACCCAGGCGCCCCTAAATGTATTTTTTTTTAAATCACACCTACGTTCTGGATTTGTTTTTCCCTTCAATAAATCCACAAAAAATAAATAAAGAAATATCAAAAAAAAACCCTTGAAAGAAATGTATTTTTACTCACTAATATGAGTTGCATTTTTCTTTCCTTCTCCCCCCCCCCCCCCACTTTCGGAGAGAGAGACAGAGACAGAATACAAGCACGGGAGGGGCAGACAGAAAGGGAGACACAGAATCGGAAGCAGGCTCCAGGCTCTGAGCTGTCAGCACAGAGCCAGATGCAGGGCTCAAACTCAAGAGGGCTCAAACACAAGATCATGACCAGAGTCGAAGTCGGACGTTTAACCGACTGGGCCACCTAGGCGCCCATGAGTTGCATTTTTCTAAACATGAAATAAGCCCAGCCATCATAGCATGAAAAAAATGTAAAATACTAAATTTTCTTTCCCTTCCTAATTATTTGGATTGAAAAAGGTCAGGATAAGGCACAAGTTTATGTTTCCCCATCTTGCACTTTAATTTGGAAAGAAATATTTCAAAATGTGTAAAAAAACATTTGTTTTTAAAAAGCTACTGCTTGTAAAAAGTTAAAGCATAACTTTAAATGTTTCTGGTATGCAATTAGCAAGCATCACAGTAAAGATTGTATATGCAAACAATCATCAATGGATGCTAAATATAGGGAGAAACCCGAGGGGGGCAGGATACAGGCAGGCATGGTTTCACACTGTCTCCTCATCAATTGCTAATTAGTTACAGGAGAGAAAATATTTTATACAAGGAGAAAATGCACAAACTCTTAACCAGGTGATCACTGATGATGACCAACGTCATCAGTGGACATTGTGTACTTCCAGATATGATATCCCAAGAAGGACACAGTTATCACCTACATAGTACTCAGGCTAATATCTAATAATGATGAAATATCAGACAAATCCAAAATGAGAAATCTTCTATTTTAAAAGGGGAAGGGAGAGATGTATTTTTCCCAAAAATCACTAGCATTAAAGACAAAGGCTGTATGGGGCACCCAGGTGGCTCAGTTAGTTAAGCATCAATCAGACTCTTGATTTCGGGTCAGGTCATGATCTCACAGGTTGTGAGTTCAAGCCCTGAATCAGGCTCTGTGCTGGCAGTGCAGAACCTGCATGGGATTCTCTCTCTCTCTCCCTCCCTCTCTGTCTCTCCCTCCCTCATACCCTCTGTCTCTCTCTCTTAAAAATTAACAAATAAATAAACTTAAAAAAAAAAGACAAAAGGCTATAGAAGTATTCCAGATTTAAGAGATCTAACAGCTAAATACAACTGGATCCTATACTAGAAGAGGAAAAAAAAAATCTATAAAGGACATTATTGGGTCAACTGGCACAGCTACAATATAACAGGTTAGACAAAAGGATTATTATCAATGGTAAAATTACTACAGTTAAAAATTAAAAAGGGGTGCCTGGATGGCTCAGTTGGGTAAGTGCATAACGCTCGATTTTGGCTCAGGTCATGATCTCATCGTTCACGATGGAGCTTCATGTCGGGCTGTGCACTGACAGTGTGGAGCCTGCTTGGGATTCTCTCTCTCCCTCTCTCTCTCTCTGCCCCTCCCCCCCCCCCGCACATGTGTGCTCACGCTCTCTCTTTCCCTCTCTCAAAATAAATAAATACACTTAAAAAATTTTAAATGATAACTTTATTCTTAATGTTTATTTTGAGGGAGAGAGAGAGTATGAACAGGGGAGGGGGGGAGAGAGAGAGGGAGACACAGAATCCGAACGTGAGTTTCGTTACCTGAGCCGATGTCAGACACTTAACCGACTGAATCACCAAGGCGCCCCAAGGATAACTTTATTCTTTTTTTTTTTTAATTTTTTTTCAACGTTTATTTATTTTTGGGACAGAGAGAGAGACAGAGCATGAACGGGCAAGGGGCAGAGAGAGAGGGAGACACAGAATCAGAAACAGGCTCCAGGCTCTGAGCCATCAGCCCAGAGCCCGACGCGGGGCTCGAACTCACGGACCGCGAGATCGTGACCTGGCTGAAGTCGGACGCTTAACCGACTGCGCCACCCAGGCGCCCCAGGATAACTTTATTCTTAGAAAATATGCACTGAAGGGGCGCCTGGGTGGCTCAGTCAGTTAAACATCCCACTTCGCCTCAGGTCATGATCTCACAGTTGGTGGGTTCGAGCCCTGCGTCAGGCTCTGTGCTGGAGCTTGCTTCAGATTCTGTGTCTCCTCCTCTCTCTATCCCTCCCCTGCTCATGCTCTGTCTCTCTCTGTCTCTCAATAATATATAAACGTTAAAAAAAAAATTTTTTTTAAAGAAAATATGCACTGAAGTATTTAAGGGTAAAGGACTATGATATATGTAATTTACCCTCAAATGTTTGGGGCAAGATTATAAAATATTATATACATGTATTTACACACACAGAATATAAAGCAAATGGGATGAAAAGTTAACAGTGCTGAGTCTGGGTAAATGGTATGCCATCTATATGTGTATTCTTTGTACTATTCTTATTCTTGTAACTTTTCTCTAAGTTTGAAATGAATCCCAAGTAAATAAAAATTCTTTAAAATTTTTCTGAAATATCCATTTGCTACAGTCACCAGCATGACTTACATCACCAGTAAGTTATCCATCCCTACACCCCCGAAGCTGGCTGTACTAGGTCCCAAAAAAGGGGTGACAGAGAGAAGAAAATAAGTAAGACAGAGAGGAGAATTCACATGGAGGTAGAGTCTGGGGACAGAAAGAAGACAGATTTATCGTTTTACTACCAAAAATATTACATATTTAAATAAGAACTTACAAATTGTAAAATAAAGATCTCTCCACGTTTATCACACATACCTTTCTTCAGCAATTGTGAACTAGCCCTGATAGCAAGGACAAAGCAACACAGTATTTGCTTTCATCCGTCATGGCTGATTAAAATTACTGCTACATTTACTGAATGCCATGTGCCAATTCTGAAACTCCAGAAATCAAACTTTTAACCATTACCTTCGGCTACTTATTTCTAAAAATTTCTAACAGCAGGATCTAAACCCACACATTGTCCTATTGTAACCACATGTTCTCACCTTTGCATATTTTACAGGAATAATGCTTACAGAGTAACCTGCTGATGCTGAGGACGCAAAAGACATTACAAAAGTGACTTCCGCTGCTGAAGGTGAAGCCTGGTAAACGCCACCCGACCCATCAGGTAGACTGGCAACAGGAGATACGGCCGTTGGATGGTGGTCTCCTTACCCCTTTATTAAATAAACTATTATTTCATTTACAACTTACAAGTATGCCTATCATGTTATTAAGAGTCAACAGAGGAGGGTGATGTTTACAGAGGAAACTCGGTAACCAGCATTTAGCACAAAGGCCGGACACAGCAAGAGCTTAATACACATTGGCTATCACCTTTGTTATCATTATTATTACTGGTGGAACACAGCAGGAAAGATTCATCTCATGCATAATTATGTCAGTATCACAACAGGCCCTGTTGACGTATATATCATTTATGTTGCACTGCCTTTTAATAAACTTAACTTCAAGGTTCAAGGGCTGTCCCTACATTATTTCAAATAGCATATAATTAGAAATTAAAAGTGCTAGTCCATACCCTATCTACTTGAGCTTTGATATATTTTAAACTCTTTTTCCTGAGCTGTTTTTTCCGAAAAGCACTGGTAATCACTGAAAACTTTTTCCCACTTATATTTAATACTTGTGTCCAACCACTGACAATTCTGGGATGTGCAGCATGCTTATCACAAATAAGGAGAAGTCAGAGTTCACTCAATCCCTTAGTTCTTAATGAGAGTAAAGACAAACAGTAGAATTAATAAAACTAGTATTACAGGGCTGTCTTCAAGGATTATAAACACTTGAACTATTAGGTACTAAGGCCACACATCTCTATGCCTGGCCCCATCTTCCACCTGGTGTGGATGTAAATGGCAGAGTTTAGTCTACCAAAAAAAAAAAAGGTAATGCAAATGCATCTGTACCACAGGAGGCAAATTACTGTAACTCCATTTGAGTTAATCAACAAGGTGATTAATATCGTGGGTCCAGACAAGATGAGATGAAACAGATAAATGTCCAATCCTCCCTTGTATATAGTAGGCATTTGATGAATGGCTGTTGACCGAATTTGGGGGGGAGGATAAAATACATGGGGAAAAGGGGGATAGAGAAAAAGTCACATGGGAAGGAGAGAGGGAAGGAAGAGTGTCCCCCTTTTGCTCATTCTAACACCTGCACACCTGCCAGTCCCTGATGATCCCTTCTAACTGGCCATCTTCTGGCGTTATTATTTACTAAGGATCTCAGGTCATACGTGTTCTAGACAGGGACCACCCATCCCTTAGAAAGAGCTGAGAGCGTGTATGTGTGTGCACATATACACACACCACCACCACCACTTGTGAAAAAAGAGCCACAAACCAGTGTCTAAAAACAAAATGCCTAAAACACATGAGACTGAGTGAGCCTCAAGAAACAAAAGACAGAATCCCTGCCTGCAGGAGAGTTTACAAACCCACACGATTTTCTGGGAAATCACACCAGAAATCTAACCCCCCCCCACCGCCCATTAGTGAACACATATTCTACAAAGCCTTCGCTCTCTGAGGCTAGGAACTTATTTATGTCAAGTGAGTTTAAAAAAAAAAAAAAAAAGAAATGCTGACGAACCAAAAAGAAAATACAATGATGCTGAATTTTTTGTTTTATCTATACACCCTCTTCCCCCAGGGGTGTGGGGCAACAGTCAAGCAGGCCGATAATTTCAGGAACTTATTCTCAAGACTGCCATGCTAAGAAGAGTAAACTAGGGATCCAAAGTCTAATTTCAGTTTCTTGACTAAATATAAAGTGACACTGGGTATATCTTTTGTACCAGCTGCTCCAAAAAAAAAAAAAAAAATCATTATCTTTGTCCTTGGGGAGAAAGTTTATAGTTTGGTACTTCCTGCAGATTACAAGAATATTCCTCTTTTCTAATTAAATTTTAATATCCTGTAGGAAAAGGATAAGTCATGAAGAAAGGGCAGTCAATAGGGACCAGCATTCTAAGTAACAGAAGCTAGAAAAAAAGTTGTTAAGGCAGCTTTTTAATGGTAGTGGATCGTGGATAGCTCTGTCTTTATAATATCTTCTCATGGAATTTCACTGGTCAGCATCATGGCTCTGATGACAAGGCAATAAAAGCAAACTGCCTCCAAGCCTTTCTACAAATGGTTGCTACCCTAGTTCAAAGCCTCTCTCTCACTCGTCTGCTCTCCCTGAGTCCACTCGTGTCTCCTACAACCCTTCCTTCACGCTAGCCAGAAGGATATTTTTAAACCGACCAGCTCATGCCACTCCCCTGATCACATCCTTCTATGGCTTTGCACTGCTCTTAAAATACAATCCAAACTCCTCTCCATGGTCCACATGACATTTGAAGACTTTACAAGTTCCTATGTGGTCCAGTCCCCACCTACCTCCCCAGGCTCCCTTTTGCTCTTAAAGTGCTCCAAGAACTTCCCCACCTCAACACTTGCATACTTGCTGTTTCCCAATGCCCAAACACCCACCCAGGGCCTAGCACAGCGCCTGGCACATAGTCATCTCACAATAGTTCTTGAGTGAGTGGATCAACATTTCAAAAGAATGGTTCGATGGGATGATAAAGACTGGAATCTAGAATGCATTATCTTTACAATAAACATATTATATGTCTGTGTGTGTGTGTGTGTGTGTGTGTGTATTTGCATATATATATGTATGTATTTAGTATAGGCAGACCTACAGCATATATATGTATATATCAGCATACGAGAACATATGTATTCTAAACAGAATATTCTATACGAATACATTTCTATTTCAGTTTAATACTAGCTTTATCAAACCCATTTGACATCGGCACACAAGTCTGTCTACCTCTCTGAATTCAAAGCTCCTTGCAAACATGAATAGTACCATCCATGTTTCAGCGTTGTCAAGGACCGCAGCACACACGAGTTTACGAAACGCACACAACGCTCCAAAACTCAGTCGTGAACCGAGCTGCAATTTAGGGCGTTTGAATCCAGTTCAGGGTCTTAAAGCCTTGGCTGCAGTACACAACTCCTACAGAGCATCAGTATTTGCCTTTCCTTAAAGGTAAGGCAGTATTTGCCTTGCCTCAGAAACGTCAGCACTGGATGGCAAGTGCTGTCCGAGTCCCAAAGGGAAAGAGGAATAACCACAGTATCCTATTGTTCGGTGGCTGCCTAACAAAGTCCACTAAGGCCCGCTAGTAACAATCACAAGCATGAGCTGGCTCTGCTTTTTCAGGATCTTGTGCGACTCTCCAACAGGCTCCACACTGACCATGTACAAGAAGGGTAAGTAATCTTAGCGGTGGCCCCTGCATTTGAGCAGCTCTGGTCAAAACCCTGAGCTTACACAGGGACACAACACTAATAAAGACATCCCAGTCGCAATTGGAAAGGCACAGAACTGTCATTTTTCAGCAAGGCAAGTTTATTTACTCCCACGGGAGATAAACAAACATGGCCACCAGGGAGAGCCTGGGACAAAATGTACTTGACCTGCAACAGATAAACCAAAAGCCTGGAGTATGAGAAGGAGCTACATTTTCTGCTCCTATGTAGCTCCTCTCGGCTCAAGTCATTGTACACTATCTTTCAGAAAAACAAAAAAGCAAATGTAAAGGATGTGCCATATGCTGAAAGAGGGCTTGGAGAATACAGACAGTTTTGTCAGCGGAACAAGGCAGAAATCAGGCCCACAAGCAACCTCGAAAGCTAAATTCGGTACTACGACCACTAAATTATGGGGGGAGGAGGGAGTCATTTCATTATTCACTGCCTTCATTTCCCTACCTGTGATGTTGAGAAATATCAGTATACTGAATATACTTACATTTTAATTACTGAATGTATACAAAATCTAAATCCTAAACACACCGCAAAGAATTATTTTGATTTAAATTAAGCAAGCAAAACAAAATTGAGAATAGTATTGGTCATTCAGAAATCAACTCATACGATCATCGCCTCAGAAAGATCATTCCTAAACTCATCAAACTAACTACATTATCCCCCTTTGTTGTTTTTGATTCCTCCCGGCAGTTTTTACTACCCGAAATTGTGATATTCATTCATATGTTTCTTTTCTCTCTCTCGACCAAAAGAATAGCATCTTTGCCAGTCTTCCGGCTTTATCTGGCCTGGTTCAATAACTACTTGTTGACTGAATTAATACTGAGGTTAAAAATAATTTGAAAAAGAACAACAAAGCTGGAAGACTAACGCTGATTTCAAACCTTATAATAAAACCACAATAGTCAAGACTATGTGGTATTGGCATAAGGACAGACGACTAGATCAATAACATAGAATGGAGCCCAGAAACAGATCCACACACAAATGGACAACAGATTTTCAACAAAGGTGTGAATTCGAGAAAGACAGTCTTTTGAACAAATAGCCCTAGAACCACTGGACATCCATATGCAAAATGTACACACACACACACACACACACACACACACGTCTCCACACCTCACAATATACAAAAATTAACTCAAAGTGGATCATAGACCTAAAGCCTTTTAAAAAACATTTGAGGCCTTGGGTTAAGCAAAGCTTCCTCAGCATGATCCATTAAAAAAAACTGATAAACTGGACTTCATCAAAATTAAAAACCTCTGCTCTTCAAAAGAGACTGGTAAAAAATGAAAAGACAAGCCACAAACTAAAAGAAAATGTTTGCAATTCTGATAAAGAACTTGTATCCAGAATAAAGAATTCTTTTTTAAATTTTTTTAATGTTTATTTATTTTTGAGAGAGAGAGAGAGAGAGAGAGAGTGAGCAGGGGAGGGGCAGAGAGAGAGGGAGACACAGAATCTGAAACAGGCTCCAGGCTCTGAGCTGTCAGCACAGAGCCCGACGCGGGGCTCGAACTCATGGACTGTGAGATCATGACCTGAGCTGAAGTTGGACGCTCAACCGACTGAGCCACTCAGACACCCCAGAATAAAAAATTCTTGAATCTCAATTCAAAAAAACAACTAAATAAATATGGAGGAAAATAGTTGGGCCGATTAGACACGTCACCAAGGAAGACATACAGATGGCAAAAACAGCACATGTAAAGATGATCAACATTATTAGTCACCAAGAAAAATACTAATTAGAACTACAATGAGATACCAGGATACACCCACTAAAATGGTTAAAATTTAAAAACTGACCATACCAAGTGTTGACAGAGATGTGGGGTAACTGTAACTCTCATATGCTACTGGTGGGAATGTAAACAGTTTAGCAATTTCTGGAAAAAGTGAATTATACATCTACTGTATGATCCAGCCATTCCCCCCACCCCAACAGGTATTTTGTTAAATACCTCTTGTACATTCACAGCAGCTTTGTTTGTGAGAGCCAAACTCCAGAACGACCCAAATGGTCCATCAACAGGTGGATGGATAAGCAAACAGTAAGACACCCACACAATGGAGTGTTACCGAGCAATAAAGAGAAATGAACTTTTGATGCATGCTACAACATGAATCTCCACATAATTATGCTGAGCATAAGAAACCAGACATAAAGTTCCATTTATATAAAATTCTAGGAAGTACAAACTAATGTGTCCTGACAGAAAGAAGAACAGCGGTCACTTGACAAGGAAGGGATTAAAAAGGACACAAGGAAACATCACAAGGGATGATGGATACGTCCATTGCCCTCACTGTGGTGATGGTTTCAGGAGCGTATGCACATGTCAAAACATCAAATTGTACACTTAAATGTACGCAACTTATTGCGTGTCACTTATACCTTAATAAAGCTGGTTAAAAATAATAAAAGAGACCTACAGCCTGAAAAAATAATAAATAATTCCCAATCTGACTTTTTAGGTGGCACACGTTTCTTCTCGATAATAGATGGGGGCCAGAGAAAAGGAATGATCTCTCCACTTGCTGCTTTGGCTATAGCACTTCCCTGCTTCTACGCTAACAAGCTGGACAATGTAGGGTCTATTACCACCCGGCCCCTTCCCCACTCCCAACCCCCAGTCTTTTTGTCTCCTAAAGAAGCAGATCCTTACTTGTCTGGAAGAGCAGACACAAGGAACAAAAGGTTCAATGGCTATTTGACAGATTAAAGAATAGACAACTGTTTTATTTAAAAGCTCCCTAAAGAATTAGAACATTTGAGGCTATACACTGTTCTGTTGAAATGCAGTTACATATTACCCAGATCTGTAAGCACTTGCCAAGAGACCTGTCCAAGTCACTCACTTCCTAAGAGTTTATGGTTTTCTTTTCTCTCCCTCTTTTCCTTCCACGAATGAAAAATGTGCAGGTGTATTTCGAGAAGACATTCCTAATATTTTGAAAGTTCTCTCATTCAAATAACCCCAACAGCTTGACACAGTTTTCAAATGTCTAAGACAGTGATCATTACAAGACAATAAAGGAAAAGACCAAACAATGGGTCTTATGTGTGAATCGTAATAAAGAGTGGCAATACAAAATAAAAGGACCATTATCTGAAAACAGTAAGTCACACTACAGTTTACCAACAAAATAAGGCTCACAAATGATTAACAATAGTTACAAAATAATAATAGCAACATGGTGATTAATAGCAGAGATTCTGGCTCCACCACTTACTTATTGGTTGAGTGACCTCAGGCAAGTTGCCTAACTTCTGAAAATCAGTATACTCATCTTTAAAACCAGGATAATAGTAATGATAATAATAAGAGAAATAATTCCTCTTCTCATAGGGTTATAGTGAGGATCAAATGTATTTGGTTTACAGTAACAACTAAATAAATGTTAGCTATTAGTCGTATTATTACTCTGAACTTTCAAAGGATCTCATTAATTCACTAATCCTCCTGACTCTTAGGTGCAAATCCTGTCATTTACTAGCATGTAACTTCTAAGCCTCAGTTTCCACACCCGTAAAACGGGAGGGATTAACGTTACCTGACTTTTAAGGTTGTGGTTAAGGATTAACTACAGATACAGCTCCCTTCCCTCCCATCTCCCAAAGCGAAGACCGCGGAGGAAGGAAATACTTCTAATAGCAGCAGATACAGTCAGTTTTTCCATTTCTGGCACGTGAGGCGTGGGGGAGAAAGGAGGTGCAAAGAGCCACAAAAAGGGGTCAAGTTCCTGAGTGAAGCCCCCAAACGCGCGCGAGAGGCAGTGACCCAGAGCGGCTCGACAGTCGGGGGCCTGGCCCCGCGCAACTCCCTCCTCTCCCCTCCCGCGTCCCGGGCCGAGGAGCCTCCCCAAGTGAGCGGGGTTATTTCGGAATCACCATGAGGCAATTCTCATGAGGCAATGGGTCAGGAATGCGGCGCGGAGCCGGGCCGCTGGCGTCCGCGGTTCCCCGGGCGGCTCTACCTGCCCCCGTCCTGACGGGCATCCCCAGGGCTGCGGGAGCCGGAACTCGGGGAGGCAGGAAATGAATGGGGACCCGAGAGGTGGGGGCACGGTGGCGCCGGGCCCCCCGGCCCAGGGAGGACTAGAAGTTGGGAGAGAGCTTGCCCCCACGACCCCCCGGCGGGAGTCCGAACCCGGGCCGGGGCGCCCCCTCCCGGGCGGGGCTGATCGAAAGCGGCGGGGGCCGGGCCGAGGCCCGGGCCGGGCCCTCGGGGCTCCTCACCTCCGCGATGTCATGTTCCTCCCGCCCTCCGGCTCCGCGACGGACCCGCTCCTTACTCAGGTTCCGCTGGGCCCGGTCACATCGGGCTGGCCCGAGGGAGGCCCGCTCGGGACCGGACGGGGGGCAGAGCCAGCCGGCCGCGCGCAGACCCCCCTCCAGGCCTGGGGATCCCGGAGACTGTGCAGCCGCCCCCCAAACCCGGTTCGCTCCTCCTCCTCCTCCCCCGCCTATCGCCGCCGGCGCCGCCGTGACGTCACCCCGCGCGACGCCTGCCGCCACTTCCTGCTCCCAGGGCGCCCGGGACTGAGCAGCGGCTGGTAATAGCGGTTCATAGGCTCGATGGAGCCGCCGCGACTCACCTCCCGAAGCCCTTTCACCCTCCTTTGGACCTGGGCTGCAAGGTGCGCGTGGCGTCCTCACTGCGGGGCTCACTCCCACGAACCGGTTGCATCCGCTCCCACCGTGTCACTTCCCTGCACTGACTGCCAAACCGAGTTTCATTCATTTCGTTCCACAAATCGCCGCTCCACTTTTTAGCTGTGTAACCTTAGGAAAGTTGCTGAGCCTCAGTTGTTGAGTCTCTGAGCTTCACTTTTCTCCATTTCTTCATTTCTGTAAATTGAAGGTAGTACTATAATTGTATTCTCTTCGTAGGATTATCATGAAGATTAAATATGCAAAATGCTTAGGACTCACCCTGGCCTATTTAATAAGTGCTTTGTAATTGTTAGCTGGATTATCATTATAGTTAAACATTTGTTGAATATTTTCTGTCTGGGCGTCCATAGTTTTAAACTATGGGGATACAGTGGTGAACTGGAAAGACGATCTCTGCTAAAATACTCAAGACAATACTGTACTTCCATCTTCCTTTCCTCCATACCCCTTTATATTATCATTTTAAATAGGATAGTTAGGTAAGTCTTCACTGAGGATGACAACTTGAGCAAAGATCTGATCCTGGAGCAGTCAGTGGGAATAATTCAGGCGAATAGCATTTCAAGCATAGGGAGAGGCAGGTGCAAAATCCCTGAGGCAACAGGCTGCCTCCTATATTCCAAAAACTATGAAGAGGTCTCTGGCTGGGGCACAGAAGGAGGTGCGAGGGGTGAAGAGGGAGCAGTAGGAGATGAGGTGAGAACAAGATAGAAATGATCTCGGGTCCTACAGGCTATTAAATGAACAGTAAAATGGAGAGTCGTTGAAAGATTTTTCAATAGAGAAGGACTATAATCCCTGTTTTAAAAATGAAAGTAAATAGGGGTGCCTGGGTGGCTCAGCTGGTTAAGCGTCTGACTTTGGCTCAGGTCATGATCTCGTGGTTTGTGGTTTTAAGCCCCATGGCGGGCTCTGTGCTGACAGCTCCGAGCCTGGAGCCTGCTTCAGATTCTGTGTCTCCCTCTCTCTTTGCCACTCCCCCACTCATGCTCTGTCTCTATCTGTCTCTCAAAAATGAATAAACTTAAAAAAAAAAGTAAAAGTAATAAAGTAAGGGTACTCTGTTAGAATCAGATCAAGAGGGCAAGTCTGGAAACAGACTAGTTCAGAATACTAACATACTGTAATATTCCAGGCTAGAGATGATGGTGGCTCAGACCAGAATGAGAGGGTAGAGCTTTTACCTGATGATGGCCCTTATGACTCATAAAAGGTCACAGATGTAGTAAGTGGCAGAGTCAGAATTCAAACCCACATCTACGTAGCTTCAAAATCTTCTTATTTCCTCCCAGTGTTCCCCTCCCCATTTCTATACAGAGAACTCTTTTATAGTGTTCTGACTGTTTCAGCCTTGGTGATATGGAAAAAAAATCCTTATAAAATTTGTCTTTAATATACGTCAGTTTAATTTAGGTCATAGGCCTTCAACAAGCAGTTGTCCAACCTGTTTCTTTCCAGACCCCCTAAGTCCTGGCCTCCTAGATGACTCGAACAACACTCTAGCTGATCTTAGGCCTGCAGATTTGCTCTTTCCAACCCATCCTTTGGATAATAGCCAGAGTAATCTAAAATGCAAAACTAGTCACTCCCTACAGTGAGTACCTCAATGGCTATTCACTGCTTCTAGGATGAAGTCACAAAAATTTTTAACAACCTACCTAGTCTGGTCCCTGCTTTTTTCACCAACCCTTCTTCCCACCGCTCTATGACCCAGGCTTGCTGAGTGACTTTTGGCTCTCCTCAATATACCATGTTCTTTCCCAGCTCACGGGGCCTTTAAACAATCTGCTCTCTCTTCCTAGAGGGTTCTTTCTGGCCTCATTCCTCATTAACTCTAGTCTACTCCTCAGATCTCAGACTAGAAGTCATCTCCTCTGGGATGGGAAGACTTACCTGATTCTCCCAGTCCAGGTCAGATGGTCCCCAAGACACCTATCCTAGCTTAGAACTGAACACAGTCCACTATAAAGCTAAGATACAGTGTCATATGGGGGTTAAATTCTTGATTCCAAAGCTCAACCTTCCTGCCTGGGTGTCCATAAGTAAGTCACTTGACTTCTCCGTGTCTTGGTTTCCTTCTCTGTAAAATGGAGGGAACAACATAGGTAGGTGGTGAAGCATTAAAGATTTGTTTTTTATAAAGTACTTAGTGCCAGTCAAATAAGTACTTGACAAATACGTTTATCATTTGTCTCTTTTCCAAAGTAAACTGTAAGCTCTTGGAATGCAGAAACCATTGCTTCCCCAGTCTTCCCTATATTCTGGACACCCTGCAGCTGGAATGATCTTTCAGGAATACAAATCTAATCATGTCATTCTGTGTTATGAGGGAGTTCAAAGACTTTAGCGCTAGGAATGAAAACCTTCCATTAGCACATCAGGCCCTTCTAAATATGAACCATGCCTACCTGTTCAGCTCCATTTACTCCCACTCCCTCACATAATCTGGCAGTTTCCAAAGGCCTCTTGCTGTTTCTTGCGTCCTGTCTTCCTAAATTTAGTTCCTTCTGTCTGAAACACCCTTTAAACCCATCTCCATCTGGAAAACTAAGCATCAGACAAAATTCAACTCTCATTCAATCAGCTTCTCCAAGAAACATTCTTTGCACACTCCCCAAACCACTTCCTGAGTATAAAATAGAGACCCCTCCCCTCCCCTATGGGGGCTGCTTATTCATCCCTCTATAGGCCCTTAACACAGTTTAACATCATCGTTGGTTGATTCTTCTGTCTCTTCCCCTGGACTATGAGTTCCTTTTAGAACAAAGTCTTTGTCTTCATCTTTCTTTCTTTCTTTCTTTCTTTCTTTCTTTCTTTCTTTCTTTTGTTATTATTTCTTTATTATTTATTTATTTATTTATTTATTCATCTTCTTTATTTTATTTTTTTAAGTAGGCTCCATGCCCAATATGGGGCTTGAACTCCTAACCCTGAGATCAAGAGTTGCATGTTTCACAAAAACTGAATGAGCCAGGAGTCCCCTTCTTCCTTTTGATATGCCCAGAGCCTATTACAGTGCCTGGCTTAGAACAGGCTTAAGAAATGTTCATTTAGGGGTGCCTGGGTGGCTCGGTCAGTTGAGCATCCAACTCTTGGTTTCGGCTCAGGTAATGATCTCATGGTTTCCCGGGTTCGGGCCCGCTTTGGGATTCTCTCTCTCCCTCCCTCTGCCCCTCCCCTACTTGTGCTCTGTCTCAAAATAAATAAATAAATTTTAAACTGAAAATTTAAATAGAAAAGAAATATTCACTTAGGAAAAATTAAAAAGAAATATCTGGGGCACCTGGCTGGCTCAGTCGGTTAAGTGTCTGACTTTTGCTCATGGTTTGTGAGTTTGAGCCCCGATCGGGCTCCACCCTGACAGTGTGGAGCCTGCTTGGTATACTCTCTCTCTCCATCTCTCCCTCTCTTTCTGCCCCTCACCCCCTCGTGCTTTAACTCTCAAAATAAATAAATAAACTTTAAAAAAAGAAAAGTACTCATTTAGAGATACTTTATTTTTATTTCTTTCTCTTTTTTAAAAAAATATATATTTTTTAATGTTTTTATGTATTTTTGAGACAGAGAGAGACCGAGCATGAGCAGGGGAGGGGCAGAGAGAGAGGGAGACACAGAATCCGAAGCAGGCTCCAGGCTCCGAGCTGTCAGCACAGAGCCTGACGCGGGGCTCGAACTCACAGACCGTGAGATCATGACCTGAGCCGAAGTCGGACGACCAACCGACTGAGCCACCCAGGCGCCCCGATTTCTTTCTCAACTACAAAAGCAACACAAATTCCTTACAACTAGCCAAAGAAAAATACTTTTCCCTGCTCCTCGATGTATATATATTCCCTACTCCACCCCCACCAGTGTTAATAATTTGGTATTACACTTCCACTTTTCTCTATCCCTATACAAACACACACACATATATCCCACACCTACACTCACATACATAACATATAGGGATTTTTTTCTATTTTATTTTATTTTTTTAAGTTTTACTCATTTTGAGAGAGAGAGCATGAAAGCAGGGGAGGGGCAGAGAGAGAGAGGGAGAGAGAATTCCAAGCAGGCTCTGTACCATCAGCTTGGAACCTGGGGCAGGGCTTGAACTCATGAGCCTCAAGCTCATGAACTGAGCCAAAGTCAGATGCTTAACTGACTGAGTCACCCAGGTGCCCCTATTTTTTAAAAATGTCTTTTAATGTTTATTTTTGAGAGATAGAAAGACAGACAGAGTGAGAGCAGAGAAGGAGCAGAGAGAGAGGGAGACACAGAATCTGAAGCAGGCTCCAGGCTTTGAGCTGTCAGCACAGAGCCCGACACGGGACTGGAACTCACAAACCATGAGATCATGATATGAGCCAAAGTCGGATGCTTAACCAACTGAGCCACCAATTTTTTAAATGACTTCATAATATGTGTCTGTATTCATGGATTCATAATATGTATATCATATTAAGTATGTGAATATATATGCATGTATAATCCCAAAGACATATCATAACTTTTTCTCTTAATATATCATGAATATCCCTAGACCAGCATAGCATTCAATACAATATAATCTGAGCCATATATGTAATATTAAAGACTATAGTATTCACATTTAAAAAAGTAAAAGGAGGGGTGCCTGACTGGCTCAGTTGGTAGAGCATGTGATTCTTGATCGCAGGGTCATGAGTTCAGGCACCACCTTGGGTGTTGAGCCTACCTAAAAATATATAAGTAAATAAATAAAAAACTTTTAAAAAGTAAACACAGATGAAATCCATGCAAATGTTTAACTCAATGTCTCAAGATATTATCATTCAACATATAATCAATAAATATAAAACATTAATGAGTTAGCTTACATTCTTTTTTTCTTGTTAAGCCTTCAAAGCCCAGTATGTATTTTACCCTTATAGCACACCTCAATCTGAACTGGCTACATTTCCAATGCTCCATAACCACATTTGGCTAATGGTACTATATTGGACCACACATTTAGATGTAAGTCATGCTTTCTCATAGCTGCATAATATTCTGTAGAATGGATATACATTTACAGTCAATTTCTGTGTTAATGGACATGCAAATTATTTCTAAGGTTTCAGGGGTGGGGAGTTGCACTGAAAGCAGTGTTCCATGAACTTGCTTATTTTTTTAAGTTTATTTATTCATTTTGATTTAAAAATTTTTAACTAAAAAAAATAATAAAAATGCTTTTAAAAAGAGGGGCACCTGGGTGGCTCAGTCGGTTGAGCGTCAGACTTTGGCTCTGGTCATGATCTTGTGGTCCGTGGGTTCAAGCCCCACATCGGGCTGTGACCTGACAGCTCAGAGCTTGGAGCCTGCTTTGGATTCTGCGTCTCCCTCTCTCTCTGCCCCCCCCCACTCGCACTCTGTCTCTCTCTCTCACAAAAATAAATAAACATGAAAAAAATTTAGGGGCACTTGGGTGGCTCTGTCGGTTAAGCGTCCAACTCTTGGTTTCAGCTTAGATCATGATCTCACAGTCTGTGGGTTCGAGCCCCACATTGGGCTCTACGCTGATAGTGTGGAACCTACTTGGGATGCTCTGTCTCTTTCACTCCCTTTGCCCCTCCCCCACTCTCTCTCTGTCTCTCTCAAAAAACTAAACTTAAAAAAAAAATTAAAGCTTATTTATTTATTTTGAGAGAGAGGGAGGGGGTGGGGCAGAGAGAGAGAGAGAATCCCTGTCCACAGTGCAGAGCCCCACCTGAACTCACGAACCACAAGCCGAACTGAGCTGAAACCAAGAGTCAGAGGGTTAACCGACTGAGCTACCCAGGTGCCCCGTGTGTTGTTTTGTTTTTTAAATTTTGTAATGTTTGTTTTTGAAGCAGGCTCCAGGCTCTGAGCTGTCAGCACAGAACCCAACGCGGGGCTCAAATCCCCAAACTGAGAGATCATGACCTGAGCTGAAGTTGGACGCTCAACTGACTGAGCCACCCAGGCTCCCATCCCCATCTTTTTTTTTTTTTTAAAGATTTTATTTTTAAGTAATTTCTACACCCTGCGTGGGGCTCAAACTTACAACCCTGAGATCAAGGATGGCATGGTCCACTGACTGAGCCAGCTGGGGGCCCCTCCGTGAACTTTCTTATGAGAAAACTATTGAGTGAATGAGTGAATCACTATGTTGACCTCAACCTTAACACTTACTAGGGAGGTATTATCAATGTTGTCAATATCATTCCCATTTTATAAATAAGAAAACTCATGTGAGGAAGCCTATCATAAGATCACATAGCAAGTGAGCTCCAGGTTTCAAGGTCAGCACCTTCTCTGCAGCATAACTGCCTGCTGCTTTTTTGTCTTTCCGTGACACAAAGAAGTAGGGTTCAATGTGTCTGTGTGACGTTGGATAAATCATTTATTTTATTTATTTGTTTCAAGTTTATTTATTTTGAGAGGGAGAGCAAGCACATGTGTGCGGGAGGGGCAGACAGACGAGGAGGGGCAGGGAGAGAGGAAGGGAAAGACAGAGATTGGGAATCCTAAGCAGGTTCTG
Organism: Lynx rufus; assembly: GCF_022079265.1. NCBI lineage: Eukaryota > Metazoa > Chordata > Mammalia > Carnivora > Felidae > Lynx > Lynx rufus. The sequence continues at coordinate 4,715,437 of NW_025814839.1, read as the reverse complement.
CACTGTCAGCCCGATGGAGCTACTCAAGGCTTGGACTCCCCAGCCGTGAGTTCATGACCTAAGCTGAAGTCAGAAGCTTAACCGACCCCGCCACCCAGGCGCCCCCGATAAATCATTTATTGTAAATGAGCTTCAGTTCTTTTATCTTTTTTTTTTTTTAAGATTTTCTTTTTTAAATAATCTCTACACCCAACGTGGGACTCGAACTGAGGATCCTGAGATCGAGAGTCACAAGCTCCACCGAATGAGCCAGCCAGGCGCCCCTCTTTCATCTTAAATTCCTACTTCCCAGGGAGGTTGCCCTGAGGCTTAAAATGGTTTAGCGTCTGCAAAAATGTCTCCTCTGATAAAAATTTTGCCCAAGCAATGAACAATAAATTTTGCAGTACCATAATGAAACACAAGAGGGGGTTCATTTATGTTTTTATTTCAACGGCAGGCAACTTAACAAATACTTTGGTACATTTACTAGGTAAAAGTTTCTGAGATTGTCAATTAAACAAACCTTTTTTTAACGTTTATTTTTTGAGAGAGAGAGTACAAGCTGGGGAGGGGCAGAGAGAGGGAGACACAGAATCCGAAGCAGGCTCCAAGCTGTCAGCACAGAGCCCAATGCAGGGCTTAAACTCACAAACACAGAATCACAGGCTGAACTGAAGTCAGACACTTAACCGCCTGAGCCACCCAGGCACCCCGGACATTGCCAATTTCCAAGGAACTCCGGTGAGCACCTCTGCACTCATTCATTCTGATACATTTTCTGAAGTAGGTGTTCCTGGGAGGTGTTTTGCTCAGGAAACTGAACAAATAAAACTGCTGACATTTCCATTCTTAAAAAAAGAGCAGTGCCCAAGATTTCCTTGAGAATATTACAGGCCTGGACAGTGAATAATCCTAAACTGGCATAAAACACAGCCTATTAGGATCACACTAATCTTTAATTTGTGCAGAAGGCAGACACGTTTAGAATCACATGTTTCAGCAAGCATAGCCAACCTGAATTCACTGTAGTCTGAAAGTTTCCACTGAAATCTCTGAAGCCTTCAGAGACATGTGATTACCATACTTGTGTCTTCAGTCAATCAGAATGAGAAAAAAACTACATGATTCCCAAGGACACAGCCACAAAGCAGGTGATTTGGATCTGAAGAAAACCAAAGTGACAGGGAGGGAGCCTGGGTGGTTCAGCGTCAGACTTCAGCTCAGGTCACGGTCTCGCGGTTTGTGACTTTGAGCCCTGCGTCCAGCTCTGGGCTGACAGCTCAGGGCCTGGAGCTTGCTTCAAGTTCTGTGTCTCCCTCTCTCTCTCTCTCTGTTGTTCTCATGCTCTCTCGGTCAAAAGTAAAGAAACGTTAAAAGAATTTTTTTTTAATTCGAAGAAAATCAGGGTGAAAAGCTCTAGCCACCAGTAACAAACAAATGAAAGAGAACTGGAAAAATTCAAGCCAAAAGGTGTCACGAAAATGTACATGTTGCCTTAAGGGCTTTGATACAGTAAAAAAGTATAAGATACAATATTTTGTTTATTTTGCAAAGGTACTGAGTATTCTTATTCTTAATTCTGATATGAGCAAAGAACTCTCTTATTCATCTTCATTAGTTATCTCTTTAATCTTTACAGAGGATGGTTAAAAGCGCAATTTCTGAAATCAGATCCATGTTATGAACAACTTACTTAACCTCTTTGAGCCCCAGATGCCTCATAAGAGTATCCTTCGTAAGTTGTTGAGAGGATTACATGAAATAAAGCAAGGCACATAACGCAGCTCTAACCATGTAGTATACAATATTGTATTGTTCTTTTTTTTTTTTTTAAGGGGGAGTGGGGAACTGAACCCACCTTAGGGGATGAGTCATGTCCAGTTTTTTTTTTTTTAATGTTTATTTGAGAGAGAGAGACAGACGGACAGAATACGAGCAGGAGAGGGGAGAGAGAGAGGGAGACATAGAATCTGAAGCTGGCTCCAGGCTCTGAGCTGTCAGCACAGAGTCTGACTTGGGGCTTGAACTCACGAGCCATGAGATCGTGACCTGAGCTGAAATCAGTCGTTTAACCGACTGAGCCACCCAGGTACCCCCACAATATTGCTCTTATTATCCCTGGTGCATAATCTTTAGCAGAATACTTGGCACATAGTAGGATCTCATTAACAACTATGTTGATGATGATGATGATAATGACAGTGGTGCGTGCAGTGGAGGTGATGGGGGGGTGGTGGTAACAAGAACTAACATTTATCTAGCACTTATCATGCATCAAATACTGTTCTTAGTGATTTTATGTATAGTAACTTATTTAATCTTCCCAACACCCCTGTGAGGCTGGTAATATTGTTACCCTCATTTTAGAAACGAAGAAACCTGAAACTAATGTAACATTGTGTGTCAACTACACTTTAATAAATGAAATAAAGTAAAATAAAACTTCAAAAAGAAAAGAAATGAAGTGCAAAGTAGCCAGAAATTTTTGTGGGAGGGATGAACAACTATGTTCTTATATGCCTCTGTACCTCTTGCATTTATTCTTCCAATTACCACTTTGATCTGCTAAATTTGTATTTATTCTGCCAAATCCAACACAAGACCCAACTTTTTGCAAAACCTTCTTAAACCTCCAGGAAGAAATAGCTTATTATTATTTATTTTTTCTATTTTTTATTCCTTTGAATGAGCGTTCTTTGAGAGCAGGAATATATTTTCTTCATTTTATTTTTTAAGGTTTTTTTTAGGGGTTTTATTACTATTTTTAAATGTTTATTTATATTTGAGAGAGAGACCGCGCAAGCAGGGGAGGAGTACGGAGAGGGAGACCAAGGATCTGAAGCGGGCTCTGTGGTGACAGCAGAGAGCCAGATGTGGGGCAAACCGCGAGAGATCGAGCCTGCAAACCGCGAGATCATGACCTGAGCCGTCCTGGGAGGCTTAACTGACACCCAGGCGCCCCTTTTAAGATTTTATTTTTTTTTCAACGTTTTTTTTTTATTTTCTTGTTTTTATTTTTGGGACAGAGAGAGACAGAGCATGAACGGGGGAGGGGCAGAGAGAGAGGGAGACACAGAATGGGAAACAGGCTCCAGGCTCCGAGCCATCAGCCCAGAGCCCGACGCGGGGCTCGAACTCAGGGACCGTGAGATCGTGACCTGGCTGAAGTCGGACGCTTAACCGACTGCGCCACCCAGGCGCCCCAAAATTTTATTTTTAAGTAATCTCTATATTCAGGGTGGGACTGGTACTCACCACCCCGAGATCAAGAGTCACAAGCTCCATCGACTAGTCAGCCAGGCACTGCTATTTTATTCATTTTGAATTCTAGCTTCCCTGACTCTCACCATTGAGCATAGTCTATAGTCTAATTAGGGGATATGGACTTTAAGTCAACTTCGGAGAAAATGTCTGTGTAAGGTTTCCAGTTAGCTTTTCATGGGAAAGATTTCACTTTACTTGGAGATTTGGTCTTTCGTGTCTCTCTCTCTCTCTCTCTCTCTCTTATATTGAAAATGGAAGTCTTTTCTAATGTCCTTAGTAAGCAAAATAAAACGTTGTAACGTCGGCTTCCAGAAGTATTTTGAGAATTTTATTGGTCTATAAAGTGAAACATTTTCAAAACGTTCCTTGCTTTTTGCCTGTTAATAAGGACACCTAGCTCTCCACAGTAGCACTGTCAAAGGAGGGGAAACTACACTTCCCATAATGCCCCAGCTCCGGAAGGAAGTGAGACTCAACAACTCCCGTGATTCCTTATAGACCGGAAGCCGGGATCTTAGTTCTCTTTCCCATCTTGCAAGGTAAGTATGGCGGGGCTTCTCTGCGAGACTAGATTTCAGGATCCCTAATCCTTCACCATCCGAACCGAGAAGGAATCAAGTAGGCACCTGCAGGGGTCGAACATGCTCGGGGCCAACTGAGAGGCCTCCCAGACGCTTCATTTTTCTCGCCTGGGTTTGCATAGAGGCACGAAGAGGTTGAGGTGGGATGCCGTAGAGGCTCCGGAACTCCGGCTGCTCGCCACCCTCCTGGGCTGGGGATACTGGACCCCTCTGGGGATCCGTAGCGGAATAGTGGGGCCCCAGGGAGCATGGTGACAGCGCGCGCTCTGGAATCCCGGGTTCGGGTTCGCAAAGACGCCGCTGAGTTTGAGCCACGTTGGGATTTGGAGCCGAGGCCAAATGCTGCTTTTCCTTCTTCCCACGTCCGCGCCCGGAAGTCGCCTGTTGGCTTTGCGCTTCTTTTCAGTCTGGCCTGAGTTTGGGCTGAATGTGTCTGTGTCCTCATCTCCTAAGCCGAATTTCTCGAATGAGACATTAGTCTGAAAAGAGCAAAAGCTCTGGACGCGAATGGTTTCAGGGTCCAGCGTCGCTGCTTCATAGCTGTGGGGATTTATTTGTCAGATTTCTAGTTCCCAGAACAGTAATGGTGAAATAATGGAATGGAGACTTTTGACCACTAAATATTTAGCAAACAGATGTAAGATTTCTTCAATTAAAAAAAAAAAAAAAGTTGTAGCGTATTCGGGAGACAACCCAAAAATTAACCATTATGACGGTTGTTGCAGATTTGTGTGGTTTTGGAGGAAGACCTATCTTACAGGGGAGGCATGAAAGAACGTTAGAGGTACTTGGACAGAGAAAGTGAGGGTTCCTCCCCTCGGCAGCCTATCCGTGTCCAGTTTAGATACTGTTTTGTTATAAGGTAGTTGGTGAAATGCGTTTCTTTTTAATCTGTGTATTGCTAGATGGCGGGCGAAAAAGCTGAGAAGCCGGATGCTAAGGAGAAGAAACCTGAAGCCAAGAAGGCTGATGCTGGTGGCAAGGTTAAGAAGGGTAACCTCAAGGCTAAAACGCCAAAGAAGGGGAAGCCCCACTGCAGCCGAAACCCGGTCCTAGTCAGAGGAATTGGCAGATATTCCCGATCGGCTATGTATTCGAGAAAGGCCATGTACAAGAGGAAGTATTCAGCAGCTAAATCCAGGGTAAGGGATGAGGGGAGTCGCTGAGCATCACTTACCATTCTTAACCTGAGGAATGTTGGTCTGCCTCTGACTTTGACGCATTTGTGTCCTGATAGATTGAAAAGAAAAAGAAGGAGAAGGTTCTTGCTACTGTCACAAAACCAGTTGGTGGGGACAAGAATGGTGGTACCCGAGTGGTGAAACTTCGCAAAATGGTAAGGTTTGGAAGATTTGAATGGTGGGAGGGGTTTTTTTGTGTGTGTGTGTTTACCTACTGGAGAATTACTAATGGAGGATTCTGGCCTTACAAATATTTGTAAACTTTTGGACCTTAAACGTTGGTTGGTTGATATTAATTAAGTAGATATTAATAATACTACTAAAGCAGATATTAATTAATTAATTGACTCTTCTGTGCTTCGGTTTCTTCGCCTGCAAAATGGGAATGAAGGTTTGCCTCACGGGGTTGTTGTGAGAATTGAGGCACGAAGCCTAGGATGCTGCTAGGCCTAGAGAGCATTTGCGGACCTGAGCACGGTTTCTTGGCTCCTCTTTAACCACCCACAAGACCCAACTCTTTCTCAGTGTTTGCTCTGCAATTTTCATTGTGGAAACATGCCCAGATGTATTACAGTCATCACAGTTGGAAATTACTGCCCCAGAGAGAAAGTGGCGCTTTGATTCCTGGTCACGGTTTTTTTTGTGAGCTGGTTTTTCTGTTAGGTACTAATGTTTGAAGTAAAAGCAAGGGGTTATTGTGAGTTACTTGTCACATCCTTAGTAGCAGTCTTCGTGTGGGGTCTTGTTTTCACAGTAAGTGAACTGGTGCTCTTGATGTAAACTGTGTTTTTGGTTTTTTTTTCCTTTATGGATAAAATGGGAGTAACGCATGTTGACGGGGAGGATGTGAACACAATTGGAATCAGAAAACAAGCCATGCCTCCTTCGTAACCTCCAAAATGTGCATCAGACGTGTTGTTTCTGGAGAAGGACGGTTTAAGTTAAGGTCAGGGACGCCAGAAAAGCTTGAGAATCACTGCCACAGGACAGTGTGTAATGCTAGGACCGTGTATGATAGCTTGCCATAGAAGTCTCAGGTTTGGTTTAATCCCAGATTGATGGTTTTCATCTTTGCCTGAACACACAGCTCTGTTAAATGGATTCCACCCTATGTTTTACATGGAAAGAGTAAGCAGCATTGATCTTTGCCAAATTTAGTATCTACGGACAAGTGAAAATGAACTGTAATAGTGTAAATACAGCATTTGAAGTAGGTGAAAAGGGTGTAGCAAGTGTTTCACTGAGACTACCAGCTCCACTAATCTGATGAGCTTGTTTAAATAAGATGAACCTATGGATTCTCTACAGCCTAGGTATTATCCTACTGAAGATGTGCCTCGGAAGCTGTTGAGCCACGGCAAAAAACCTTTTAGTCAGCATGTGAGGAAACTGCGAGCCAGCATCACTCCTGGGACCATTTTGATCATCCTCACTGGGCGCCACAGAGGCAAGGTGAGCAGAGCACCTCGGCTCGTGGAGCTTCAGCTCAGGTGTCTGAGCCGCAGGTGCTTGATTGTAATGGGTCACACTCCAGGTGGGATTCTTTATTTGCCTGCAAGTAACTAGTTCACGGTGGGTGGGTAGCCCATAACAAGACCAGCAGCCCAGTCACTAGCATAACGTATTTAGTCCGTAATGTATGATAAATTATTACCATTTCCTGCTGTTGGGCTTATTATAGATGATTCCCATGTCCCTGTATCTGAAAGTACTTGTATAGATTTCTAGGGATGGAATTCGTGAGTTAAAGGATATTAAGTAAGCATTAGAAGTAATGGCTGTTCCTTGAAAAGAAGCACCCAAAAGTATTGCTCATATCCAAGGGTCATCCCTGTTGGTAGTTTGGTGTAGTTGCTTCCAAGATTGCTGAGCAGATACGTATTGAGAAATTTCCTTTACCAAATTTATAAGCCTATGATTTGATTAACTCAGAAGTGCATTTGTAATTGCAGAAATGTCTGAGATTTCTGTTTAATTCACAGAGAGTGGTTTTCCTGAAGCAACTGAGCAGTGGCTTGCTACTTGTGACTGGTAAGAAAATCCTTGAATTTTATACTCTCTGAAACTTGGCATTTTTTTTTTTACATTTATTTATTTATTTTGAGGAGGGGCGCAGGGAGAGACCCCCAAGCAGGCTCCACACTGTGAGTGCAGAACCTGACCCAGAGTCCGGTCTCAGGAACCATGAGGTCATGACCTGAACTGAAATCCAAGAGTTGGACACTTAACTGAGCCATCCAGGTGCCCTGAAGCTTGGCATTTTTAAGTGTACTTTTGTACCCACCTAAATGGAATTTTCAGTGCTATGTGGTTCCATGTCTTATTTCATTGTCATATGTATACCTGAGTTGAGAGGAAGCAAGTGTTTACATTCTGTGTGGCAGCATATCACCAAGTATCTGCCACCTAAAGTGCAGAATGGTTGGCTGTTAACCACAAGGAATGATCTCACAGACTTGTAATTGGTCTTCCACTTGGAACCAAAGTGGAGTTGCTAAACAGGTAAAAAGTGAACTGTTCACTCTGGAAAGCAGCGCTCATTTTAAATTTGTCAGGAACCTGTGGTTTTGACCAGTGTGTTTGAGTGACTGCTGTCTCCTAAGTCTTTGCTTTCTCTTTGCCTCAGCGTATTGATTTTTCCCCCCTCAGGACCTCTGTCCCTTAATCGAGTTCCTCTGCGTAGAACACACCAGAAATTTGTCATTGCCACCTCCACCAAAATTGATATCAGCAATGTGAAAATCCCCAAACACCTCACTGATGCTTACTTTAAGAAGAAGAAGCTGCGTAAGCCTAGACACCAGGAAGGTGAGATCTTCGACACGGAGAAAGAGGTAAGCTGCTTTTTCTGTCTTCGTTTTTGATAGCTCCAGCTCCTCTGGGTGGGAGTGAAAATACAGTTACAAATCGATGAAGAAAAGTCGTAAATCATGAGAAATATCTGGGGAATAATAGTGTTCCAGATGCTGCTGCATTCAGTAATTTTTAATGGCAGTTGAGAGCTCATGTCAGAATCTTTTTGAGAGTTTTCGTGGAGCTCTGAATTCACAGCTACTGTTCTAATGGGAGTTCAGCCTCGTTTATCCTTGATGTCTATTAAAAAAGACAAAGGGAAAAGAGCTACTATTTTTGTTATACTCGAAACAGGTTGTATTTCACAGCCCTCCAAGGAAAGGATTATTAAAAGTACATTCTAAATATCCCTGGGATTGAGTATTTGTGAGCTAGGATTCCTGAGAGGACTGGAGTGTGGTACTTGTGCCCTACTTTTAAATGATTTTCTTCTTTTTTTTCCCTCCCTTCCCCCTAGAAATATGAGATTACAGAGCAGCGCAAGGTTGATCAGAAAGCTGTGGACTCGCAAATTCTGCCAAAAATCAAAGCCGTTCCTCAGCTTCAGGGCTACCTCCGCTCTGTGTTTGCCCTCACGAATGGAGTTTACCCTCACAAATTGGTGTTCTAAATTTCTTACAAAGAACCTAATTAAATAACAGATCCATCCCTTTTGTGTCTTTTTTTTCTTTTTTGTTTTTAATCTTTCTCTGCCCAGAGATGTGGTTTGACTCTGCATGCTTGTGGCATCTTGGCCTCTGCTAAGAGCAGTCGGGGTCGGGAGGCTGGCACCAGCTGCAGTGGAAGCTCCACTGTGTCATCGGTTTGGATCAGCATTCTTGCCTTCCTCACCGTCTGGCTTGCCACCCAGCACCCACCAGTAGGAAATAGCGACATTTCCCCAGTCATTACTGAGCAGGTCAGTACTGGGCTATGTGGACAAAAAATAGCTCTTCTCTTCAGGCCACAAACTTTCCTTCCTTTGAATGAGTAATACCCATTTCTCCCCCATAATCGTTGCAATCTTGTATATCTGGTTTTTTAAAAGCATACATAGCAACATAGCAAATGAGTATAATTATTTACCATCTTTTTTTTTTTTTTTTTTTTTTTTTAACCAAAAAGCCCTTATGCTGTACATACTATTACACAGATGACAAACCGTGTGTTTTGGTCATTCCATAGAAAGTCCCATCTTCAGGGGCACCTGGGTGGGTCAGTCGGTTGGGTGACCGACTTCGACTCAGGTCATGATCTCGCGGTTTGTGGGTTCGAGCTCCGCATCGGGCTCTGTGCTGAATGCTCGCTCGGAGCCTAGGGCCTGCTTTGGATTCTGTGTCTCCTTCTCTCTCCCCCACTTGTGCTCTGTCTCACTCTGTCTCAAAAATAAATGTAAAAAAAATTTTTTTTTTAAAGTCCCATCTTTACTGATACAAACTATAGTATTCCCTTATATGGATATTTGGGTTTACATCTTTTGTAAATATATACACAGTAGTAGATGAGTTCTCAAGTGTGCACACAGGTGAGTGAGTATCTGGTAAGAATTATTTTTGGCTGAGTAAGGATTTATGCATTTTGATTTTAATAGATTGTGCCAAACTGCCCTCTGTGGGGTTTGAACCAGTTTAGCGTCTGTATAAAAGTGTCCAGGGGTGCCTGGGTGCTCAGTCAGTTGAGCATCTGACTCTTGATTTTGGCTCAGGTCGTGAGATTGAGCCCTGCCTCAGGTTCCACACTGGACATGGAACCTGCTTGGGATTCTCTACCTCTGTCTCTAAAAAAGGGTTCATTTCTCCACAGGCTCCCTAAACGGGGTCATCAGATTAGAGGTTTTGGCAGTAGATAAGGGAAAGATGGCCCTGGTGGGGTGTTTTTTAAAGTTGATCTAATTGACGATTAACATTTGGTGAAATTCGCGATCCAGTGACGTCTGTGTAGTTCAGTAAGCATCACCACCACCAAAGTTCCTTCATGCTTCTAAAGTCCGCTCCCGCTGCAGGCAGTCATCCAATTTCTGTAAGGTGCAGTTTTGCCTTTTACAGAAGGTCTTATAATATGCCACTTAGCATAACGTTTTTGCGATTTGTTCATATTCATGGTTCGGTTTTTCAGTCATTTGTTGCTCCATTATATCATTGTATTAACTTCCCTAAAATTCACCCACCAAACAACTTTGGGTGGTTCACAGTTCCTGGAGATGGTGAATAAAGCCACCATCAACATTCACATACAGGTTTTTGTGTGGATGTGTTTTCATTTCTGTTGGATGAAAATGCGGGATTGCTGGGTTGTATGGTAAATACACGTTTACCTTTGTAAGAAGCTGCTAAGACTTCCATTTTGTATCCCACCAACAATGTGTGAGTTACTGCACTCCCTTGCCAGCGCTTGGTATTTCCAGTTTTGTTAATTGAGAGAATTGACAGATTCGGGTGTACAATGCAATGATCAGTACTGTAAGTCTGGTTACCATCCATCACCGTATGTAGTTAGGAAATTTTTTGTGAGAATTTACACAATCTAGCAACTTTCAAATATATGGTAGTGTTAACTATAGTCACCATGCTGTATGTCACATCCCCATGATGGTCTTTTTTTTTTTCACTTTTTTTTTCTTTTTTAATGTTTATTTTTTTGAGAGGGAGAGAGAGAGATCGCAAGCTGGGGAGGGGCAGAGAGAGGTAGACCAAGGATCCGAAGCAGTCTCCATACTGTGTAGAGCCTGGTGCAGGGCTTGAACCCACAAACTCAGATCATGAGCTGAGCCAGCCAGGTGCCCTATCTTTTTAATTCTAGCCTCTTGAGTAGATACATAGCTATGTGCTTGGATGAATTTTTGAAACAAATCTAAACATGTCACTTCTGGCTACGACCTTTTAGTGGCTGTTTATCACTCAGGTTCAGTTCCAAAATCATCTTGGTCACAACACAAGACCCTCTGATTGGCCCGTTTCTTCAGCCTACTCTTCTCTCTGGCCCATCAGATACCAATTACAAGCAGTAGACCCTTCCCACCTCCCAGGTCATCCCTCTTTGACCTGGCTACTTGACAACCCTCCTCAGATTCAATAATTTGCTATCATGACTCAGAACTTGGAAGCGCCTTACTTGAATTTATTGTAAAGGATACAACTCAGCCAAATGGAGGAAGTCTATAGCACAAGGTAAGGGTGGGGAGTAGCATGGAGTTTGCATGTCCTCTCCAACACTGACGTGTTCACCAACCCAGAAGTTCATCAAACCTTATAATCCCCAGCTTCTTCGAACCCCAGGCCCAGGCCCAGTACCCCCATTCCCTCCCTGCCTTAAGTCTGGGTAGGGCTGAAAGTTCCCACCTTATAATCAGTTGGGCTTTCTGGTGATTGGTCCCTTCTTGAGGCTAGGGTCTCGTCCTGTAAGTCACCTCATCAGCATACACTCAGGTATGATCTAAAGGAGCTTCTTAGCAATAAAAAAAGATACCCCTACCACTTGGGAAATTCAATGGGCTTTAAGAGCTCTGTGTTAGGGACGGGGACAAAGACCAGATCTATGTGCTCTACCACATTCCCCATGTCAAAATGTGCAGCTTAGTCACACCTGCCAAATCCCTTTTGCCAAATGAAGTAACGTACACGGGGGGCAGGCATTAGGCCATAGACACACTTTGGGACCATTATTCAGCCTACATCACCTCCCAAGCTGTAGTGACCAAGGCCTAGGGCCTGATTCCCAGTGTTGGCGGCTCTAGTAAGTGTTGTACTGAGTTCGGTACTGCTCTTCCATGTGTAATTCAAAAAAAATAGTGTCAAGGTACAAATGACATGTAAGGACAGACAATAATGCTCTGGCTTTCCCCATTGTACAAGTATACATTATACAAGTATAAAATGGGAATTTCTGGGGCGCCTAGGTGGCAAAGTGACCATGTGGTTCTGAGCCCACATCGGGCTCTGTGCTGACAGCTCAGAGCCTGGGACCTGCTTTGGATTCTGTGTCTCTCTCTCTCTGCCCCTACCCCACTTGTGTGTTCTCTCTCTTCCTCTCTTTCTCAACAATAACACGTTTAAATAAAATGGGAATTTCTTTGGGAAAAAGGTGTGGAATAATACATTCAAAAAATAACCATTGAGTGCAGGTCAATTGGAAACTAGAGGTTAAAGTCAGAGCTTTGGGGATCAAAGGACTTAGTTTTGAATCCTTGTTTTGCTGCTTATTCACTTACCTTTCAGATGATCACAATAGCAAATACTGTGGTCCTGAGTATGTGCCAAGCAGTTAAAGTATGTACTTCTGTAGAATTACTTTATTGTGGTAAAATATATGTAACAACATGTACTATTTTAAACTTTTCTAAATGTACAGTTTGTATTGTGCAACCATTACCACCATCCATCTCCGGACGTTTTTGTCATTCTAAACTGAAGTCCTGTGTGACTCCCCTTTCCCTCTCCCCCAGCCTCGGTAACGTCTATTCTACCTGTTCTCTCTATATTAGACGGAGATACAGATATAGATTGGGTATAGAATACTATGAATATCGTTAATACAGAGAATACTATGTAGCTCGTATAAGTGGAATCACACAGTATTCGTGTCTGGATTATCTCACTTTGCATAATTTCTTCAAGGTTCATCTATGTTCTAGCCGGTGTCAGAACTTCATCCCTTTTTATGGCTGAATCATATTTCTTTGTGTGGGTATATTGCCTTTTGTTGACTCATTCACCTATGGATGCACATTTGGGTTGTTTCTCCCTTTTGGCAACTGTGAATAAAGCTATTGTGGCCATGACATACATATCTACTCAAGTCCCTGCTTTCAATCATGTTTGAAATTGCTTGGGGGCCCCTGGCTGACTCAGTAAAGCATGCAACTCTTGATCTCAGGGTCATGAGTTTGAGTCCCACGTTGGGTGTCAAGGTTATAAAAATTCTGAAGATTATGGGCTGCTTGGGTGGCTCAGTCGTTTAAGTGTCCAACTTTGGCTCAGGTCATGATCTCACACAGTTCATGGGTTTAAGCCCCGCATCGGTCTCTGGGCTGACAGTTCAGAGCCAGGAGCCTGCTTCAGATTCTGTGTCTCTCTCTCTCTTTGCCCCTCCCTGACTTGTGCTCTGTCTTTCAAAAATAAACATTTAAAAAAATTTTTTTTAAGTTTATTTATTTTGAGAGAGAGCACATAGGCTGGGGAGGGGCAGAGAGGAGAGACAGAATTCCAAGCAGGCTCCACGCCATCAGTGCAGAGCCCGATGTGGGGCTCCAACCCACACACTGAGGTTATGGCCTGAGCCGAGATCAAGAGTCGGACGCTTAACTGACTGCGCTACCCTGGCGCCCCCCCAAAAAGTTATTTTAAACAGTACCTTTAAAAAAGAAGCGTGGGCACTTGGCTGTTTGAGTCCATGGAGCATGTTACTCTTGATCTCTGGGTTACGAGTTTAAGCCCTATGTTGGGTGTAGAGATTAGTTAAAATCTTAAGCGGGGGCCTGGGTGGCTTAGTCCATTAAGCATCCAACTCTTGGTTTTAGCTCATATCATGATCTCATGGTTTGTGAGGTCGAGCCCCATGTTGGGCTTTGCATTGACAATCTTAAGAAAAAGTGGAATTGCTTGATTGTATGGTAATGATGTTTAATTTTTTGAGGGACCACCATACTGCTTTTCACATTAAGAGCTATACTTTTAAATCCTGGGCACCTGGGTGGCTGACTTTGGCTTGGGTCATGAACTCATGGTTCATGAGTTTAAGCCCTGCATCGGGCTCTGTGCTGTCAGCACAGAGCCTTCTTTGTTTCCTCTGTCTCCCTCTCTCTCTGCCCCTTCACCCCCCTCTCTCAAAAAAATAAACATTAAAAATACCATTTAAAATTTTTCTTAAAAAGATACATACTTTAAAAAAAATTTTTTTTAACATTTATTTATTTTTGAGACAGAGACAGAGTATGAACGGAGGAGGGTCCAAGAGAGAGGGAGACACAGAACCTGAAACAGGCTCCAGGCTCTGAGCTGTCAGCACAGAGCCCGACGCAGGGCTCAAACTCATGGACAGCAAGATCATGACCTGAGCCAAAGTCGGACGCTTAACCGACTGAGCCACCCAGGCGCCCCAAAGATACATACTTTTAACTCCCTTACTACCACTATAGGAAGCAGGTTCTTGTATTTTTCACTATCGCTCCTATTTTACAGATGGGAAGACTAAGGTGCAAAGAGGTTAAGTAATTCCTCCAAATGGGATTTGAACCTGGATTGTCTGGCCCTTGGACCCATGCTCTTAACCATGTCCTCTGCTGCCCCTCAGATGATTAAAGCAGAACCTTGTTTCAATTAATTTCCCTACATGTGGACTGCCCTACAAAAGATGACTCGGAATTAATTCATTTAGTGATTTTCTTCTGACTTTATTTTTATTTTCCTTATTTTTTTAATGTTTATTCATTTTTGAAAGAGAGAGAGAGAAAGTGGGCCTGACTTGGGGCTGGAACTCAGAAAGCGTGAGATCATGACCTGAGCCAAAGCCCGATGCCTAATCGACTAAGCCACCCAGGTGCCTCTAGTGATTCTTCAACTCTGTATTAAGCCCGGACTACGTGCCAAGCACTGTGGTAGACATAATGTGTCTTACAGTCTAGCCAGGGAGACCAGCATCTACGTTTGCATTGGTAATTATTTAATTGAAGTTAACTAATCCTAAAAGGTATAGCGTGGAAAGACATTGAGAAAGAGATGGACTTGTGATGTTTGGGGAGGCCAGGGGAGTTCTCTGAGGTAGTGAGACCTGAAGGATGAGGAGTTTGACAAGCTTCCCAGGTGAGGAAGTGCATCTAGGCTAGGGGACAGCAAGTGCCAAGGCCAGGCAGTAGGAACGACACAATTGGTAAAGAAATTGAAAGAAGCCAGGGTGACCTTCTTAGATCACAATGGACACTGAGAAGAGGTGAAGAAGCAGCCGAGAGGTGGGAGCATAGGGAGCGGGTAGCACATGCAAACCGTAAAACCACCTTGCAAATGAATGTGTGAAGTCTTGCACAGCATCTTCAGATTCAGCACTAAGAACCTTTATGGAGCAACTACTTTATTCTAAGCACCACGCCAGGCACTCAGGATTTAGGGATTAACCAAAAAACAAATGTCCGTATTGTTAGTGGTTGACAATAAAAAGCATGTGTTTCACCCCTCCAGGGTCCGTGGGTAGGCTGTGGGTTGGCTGAACTTTGGGGCTGGGATCTGGAGGGCTCAGCTCCAGGCTAGGGGCTGGTGGCTCAGTTCTGCCACGTCTCATTTGGGGACCAGCAACTCCCAAAGCGGGTGCCAATGGACACAAAGACATTTTAACCTCTGCTCATCTGCTAAAACTCCATTGGCTGAAGCATGTCACATGGCCAAGACCTCAGTGGGGAGGGGAGATCTATTTGACCTGTTCTGATGGGAAGTTTGGGGAAATTGCCCTATTAGTCTCCTGGGGCGGCGGTGACAAAGCAGCACAGACTGGGCGGTTTAAAACAACAGAAATCCAGTCCCATGGTTCAGGAGGCTGGCAGTGCAAATTTAGAGTGTCAGCAGGGTTATTTGCTTCCGGTGATCCTTGGCGTTCCTTGGCTCCTAGATGCATCACTCCGATCTCTGTCTCTGTGTCTCTGTCCAAATTTCCCTCTTCTTATGAGGACACCAGTCTTTGGATTGGTGTCGAAATCTAGCATAACACCATTCTGACTTGATTATATCTGTAATGTAACCTATTTTCAGAGAAGGAAACATTCACAAATTCTGGATGGACATGAATTTGGAGGGAACACTCTTCCAACTAGTACAGTCTCATAACAAAGGGCATGGCTGTATAATTTTAATAAAGGGAGAAGGTGAAGAATTGAGAAGACACTTTCCAGTCCACCACAGGACTACAGCAAAAGCCCAGAGAAGGGAATGATGATGTTATCTAGTCTGTGAACTATGAGTATTTTAGCATGTTCAGTGGAGAGGGGGTGAGGACCATGAGAACTGATGCTGTAGCCCAACAAGAGCTTGATCCTGAGGATTTTGTGGGGCAACAGAGGAAGTCAAGAGAGATCAGGATTTTAGAGCCAGAGGATAATCATATTTGCATTTTCAAAAGCTTCTGTATGGACATGGGTCTAGAGGACACAAGGGAAAACTAAAATATGTTAGTAAATGGACAGTTGCAGGAATCTGACCAACTAAGTGATTTTTAATTTTTTTGATGTTTATTATTTCAGAAAGAGAGAGCAAGCAGGGGAGGGGCAGAGAGAGAGGGAGACACAGAATCGGAAGCAGGCTCCAGGCTCAGAGCTGCCAGCACAGAACCCTTTGTGGGACTCCAACCCACAGACCATGAGATCATGACCTGAGCTGAAGTCGGCCGCCTAACCAACTGAGCCCCCCAGGAGCCCCCAACTTAGTGATTTTTAACTCATTAGAACCTCCGATGTGAATTTTTACGGGAAAGAAACTTGCTGACACAAAAGTAACTTCCAGGGCACAAGCTTGAATTATACTAAAATTGTGGGGAATAAAAACCCCCACCGGTGTGACTCTGGAATCCTAATGCTGCTTCAGACCGAATTCCTTCATAACAAGGATATTGAAGAGAAAATACCCTTATGCTCATCAGACACAACCATTTTCAAGTTACTAGGTGCATATCTAGTTCCTATGGATGTATGTAAATTTCTACATACATCTGATTTTCTTCGTAGAATACTATTTCATGAATATTTTATATTGCTGTCAAAACTTAAAATTTATTCTTTTCAATGGCTGCATACTATTTTATTTTAAATGTACATTATTATCTCACTTCTTAGATTTTACACATGCTATTCTGAAGGCTTGGAAAACTACTGCTACCCTTCCCCTGACTACAGTCCTCACTTTTGGTCAGTTTTTGAGCCTCCACATTAATGACATTTGGGGGTTGCATGCAAATGTCAACATGAAGGGGGGAACTGTTCTGTGCATTCTAGAATGTTTAGCCGCATCTCTGGCCTCTATTTACTAGATGTCAGTAGCATTCAACCCCTTCATGATGAAAAAACTCATCCAGGCATTGCCAAATGTCCCCCGGTAGGCAAAAATCACGTAGGTTCTCCACGGTTGAGAACCACTGCTTTAGATCTGCTGGCCCCCAAGTCTCACCCCAAATATGAATCAGGTGTCTCTGCTCTATATGCTCCACTCCCCCCCCTCACAGATAGGACTTCTTGCACTCAGGGAATACTGAATTAATGAAAACATAGAGTGCTTGCTTTTCCTTTTGTGAAAACTCTACGATTGTGTCTTTTGCTCACTTTTCCTTTGTGTGTGTGTGTGTGGGGGGGTACCATTTCTTCCTCTAAATTTTTGCAGCAGGGGAGATTTTTGCAAATTGGCAAGTCAGATTTTTTTTTTTTTAATGTTTATTTCTGAGACAGAGTGACGGAGCATGAGTGGGGGAGGGGCAGAGAGAGAGGGAGACACCGAATCCGAAGCAGGCTCCAGGCCCTGTGTCAGCACAGAGCCTGATGCGGGGCTCGAACTCACAAACCGTGAGATCATGACCTGAGCCAAAATTGGACGCTCAGCCTACTGAGCCACCCAGGCGCCCCGGCAAGTCAGATTTTTAAATTCCGGCGCAGCAAGGCCTCTGGTGCCCACAGGGGGGCGCGAGAGGACACAGCAACTTTCAGAGCTCCAAGGTGCTTGATTTTACCAATGAGAGCTGCACCCAATGCTGCCTCATCTTTGGGCTTTTCATCAACGTGGAGGCTGGTCCCTTAGCGATGGTAATTCAAAGGAGCGCCAAGGAGAATTTCTCCCTCTCCGTTTTCAAATACATCTTTCATCCGATTTCCTTTCCCTGCCGCTTCATAGACCCACCCCTGATCCGAGATAATCTTCCTTGAATAAAAAAAAAAAAAAAAAAAAGGAAAAAGAAAAAAAAAAAGAACAAGATCCACCAGATCATTTGGAAAAAAAAAGATTTTAAGTAGGTGTATGTTTCCTCTTTGAGACTGTGATTAGTGAGATGGAAATAATCAATCTCCCCCACAGTTTCTGTCAGTGTGTGTGTCTATTTAGCAGATGTGTGCATGTGTTTTTTCCCTTGGTGCTTTGAAAAACCTTAAAAATTAACATGGATGCTTTGTTTAAAGCTATTTCAAGCTTTATTAAGGCTTTTCAAGGACCACTTATCTTCACTCCACACTCGCATTTTGTGAGCCCAGTAAGGATTACAGGCTCATTTTAGACAGTCAGCTGGTACAGAAAAGCCAGCAGAAGGGAGAGATATTGCAAAATCCCAGAGGGGCCCCAGCTTGAGCTGAGGCCAGTGAACATCACGTCAGCAGCTGGGGCAGCAGGGAGATGGTCTTCATCAACAAGCTTGCTCTCTCTTGGGGAGATGCTTCCCAAGAGAAACTGAGGTCCAACCTACCAACACTATTTTCCTGCTTTCTCATGCTGCTTGTTTGCTTCCAACTTAGGGTTGCCCAGTCAACACCTTCTCTTTTCTTCCCATCTCGATACCTCAACCTCATTTTTGAATGGAAGAGTGGAAAGGACAATTCCAAAGAAAAGAAATCATAAACCATAAACCTTTTTTTCTATGAACCTATGAATGGATGTTTCCTGTGTGCATAGGTGTGTGTGTGTGTGTGTGTGTGTGTGTGTGTTGTCTTGATTAAATTTGGATTCTCTGCACCCGGGCTTCCAGCATAGAGTTCTTTTGACCGGGGGACTTTCTTTGTCTTTCTGACCATTCTAGAAATTCCCAGTAAATGGCCTTTTTCCAGAGGGGGTTCTATAAATATTAATTCATCAGCTGCCTCATCATGGTACGGTGGCAGGCATGCAGTCCTATGACTAATTAATTACTGTTGCTAAAATATTAAATAACTATTCATTATGCAGTCTAAAGACTTTCAGCCCTGGGTATGTGCTGTTTTCATTAATTAGGGTGAAGGACAATAGTTTCTGGGCATCTTGACTCCTGATCTTGAAATATAAAAATAAGAGCAGGAGAATGTTTCTCTGAGCTACACCGATGGTTATTTAGATTCTAAAACCCGAGCATTTAAAAAATTGTGATGGTTGGCATTAGGTTGGGAAGTTGTAAGCAAAAGAAAAGAAGTGCTTTCTTTACAGCCAAAATAAGGAAGCTGGGATCGTAGAATGAGACAGACCTGGGTTCACATCTGAGTTTTGATAGTCATTGGTTGTCAGACATTGAGCAAAGTATCCAGGGGAGATTTGGTGTCCCAACTGGAAGAGAGGACAATAATACTCCCTCTCTCCTAGGGTTGTTGTGAAATGTTATTTTATTCCATTGGCCTGTTTCATTGTTTTCATGGCACTGATCTGCTCTGAACTGCTGGACTTAGTATTTCTTTGCTCCTTGTCTGTCTCCCTCACTGGATTGTTGTCTTCCTTGAGAGAAGACTTTTCTGCCTTAGCACAATGTCTGTTATACAGGAGGAATCAAGAAATATTTGTTGAAAAAATAAGAGAAGCATAGCCATCTTTCTGTGGAATATCTTTGACATACGTTATTAGAACTGTCCAGCTCTCTGAGAGCAGGGAGTCCATTTTTCCTGTATTATTTCAGGGATTCAGATATAGCTCCATTCTATATGCTTCCCAGGATTTGACATCTACTAGAGGCTCAACAAATGCTTGTGGAATAAGTATCATAAAATTGAAATTTAACATTATAAGAGGCGTGAGATTGTTAACAGTGCCATGAATAAGAATTATTTGTTTAGGAGGGAGGCAGTGCAGGATGGAGCCTGCTATAGGTTCAAATCTTGATTCTGCCAATTCCTAGGCAGGTGCAAGTCACTTAATTCTGAGCTTCAGTTCTTGTACAATGGGCTGTTCATGAATCATCTGAAGGGTGTTATGGTGGATAAATGAATAGAAGTATTCTGATTCCTAGGTGTTCAATAGCTTTTTAAAATTTTTTTTTTGCTTTTCTCAAATGTAATACACGCTCTAGGAAGAAAACTGGGAAAACATTCCAAAGCACAAACCATAGGTCCCCCAGTCAGTGCATTGCTGAAATTTACCCAAATGTTATCAGGCATGATATCCTCCAGTCTTTTATTCTGTATCTACAGTCACACATGCTGTGTCATTTTTAAAATGCAATTGTAGGGGCACCTAGGTGGCTCAGTTAAGTGGCCGACTTTGGCTCAGGTCATGATCTCCTGGTTCATGAGTTTGAGCCCTGCATCAAGCTCTGTGCTGACAGCTCAGAGCCTGGAGCCTGCTTTAGATTCTGTCTCCCTTTTTCTCTGCCCCTCCCCCACTCGCACTCTGTCCCTCTCTCTCAAAAATAAATTAAAAAAAATTTTTTTTAAAATGCAATGGTACATAGACATAGTTAAATTCCAAATTTTCCTTACTATTTTAGCCTGATTTTTTCCATTTAGCAATACATTGTAAACATTCACTTGCATTAATATTTTTCACAAACATTATTCTGAATGGCTTCATAATATTTCATCTTACGGATATACCATTATTATGGTTAACCATTTCCATATTGGTGGATGTTTAGACTGGTTATAATTTTTTCTCTTATGAACAATACGGACCTGTCCATCCCTGTGTGTGCATCCTTGACAATGGGTCTGATTATTTCCTTGGAACAACTTCCTCATAGCTGAATTGCTGGATCAAAGGGAATGCACCTTAATGTCCTTGTGATTCATTTGCTTATTTATTCTTTATGAAAACTACTTTTCAGAGCAGTTTTAGGTTCACAGCAAAATGGAGAGGAAGGGACAGAGATTTTCCACATACTCCCTGCCTCCACACATGCATAGCTTCCTTTATCTTCAATATCCCCCACCAGATGGTACATTTGTTGCAAGTGAGGAACCCACACTGACACATTATCATTCCCAAAGTCCATAGTTTCCATTATGGCTTGCTCTTGGTGGTGTACATTCTATGCATTTGGACAAATGAATAATGACATGTATCCATCATTTCCGTATCAAAGTATTTTCACTGCCTTGAAAATCCTCCACACTCTGCCTATTCATCCACACCCCCAAACCTCAGCAACCACTGACCTTTTTACTGTCTCCACAGTTCTGCCTTTTCCAGAATGTCCTATGGTTGGAATCACATACTATGTCACCTTTTCGGATTGGCTTCTTTCACTTAGTAATATGCCTTGAAGTCTCCTCCATGTCTTTTCGCAGCTCGATGGTCATTTCTTTTTAGCTCTGAATGATATCCCATTGCCTGGATGCTACTGAAGAGCATCCTGGTTACTTCCAAGTTTGGGAAATTATGAATACAGCTGCTAGAAACATCTGTGTGCATGTTTTTTTTTGTGGACATACATTTTCAAGTTCTGTGATACCAATGAGTGCTTTTTTTTTAATTATAAAAAAAATACAAAGATGATATTCACCTCAACCATTACTCTCTGCATGGCAACTCATGTTAACAATTTGGTATGTGTTCTTCCATACATTTTTCTCTACACACATAGTTCTTTCCTAAAATGGGCCTGTGTGCTTATTTTTAAGGTGCATGTCAATCAGTGTTAAATACCGATGGAATATAACAACAGTTTCAACTCCCACTAGGGAACACTTACGCAGTGCCAGACTTGGGGCACCAAGCATTGTGACCAGTGCTATATTTACATTAGCTTTTTTTTTTTTTTTAATGTTTATTTATTTTGAGAGAGAGAAAGAGAGGGAGAGAGAGAGCGCGGGCCGGGGAGGAGCAGAGAGATAGAAGGAGACACAGAATCTGAAACAGGCTCCAAGCAGTCAGCACAGAGTTCGAGGCTGAGATCGGACCCGCCAACCGGGAGATCATGATCAGAGCCAAAGTTGGCGGCTTAACCGACTGAGCCAGTTAGGCACCTCTATTTTCATCAGGTTTTGAGTGCTTATTGTTTCCTAGACATTTTAGTAACTATGAAGTACCTACTGTGAGGCTCTCCCAAGTGCTTGTGAACAAGCGTGCACCGTGCCGGATTTGTGCACGTATCTCATTGAAATGTGAAAGCAGCAGGGAGTGAACCGCTATGTTCTGCCCAGGCTGGGGGCTCTGGCCACTGCAAGGGGTGCACACCTGAGTAGGGAGAGGAGGAGAGGCGGCGGCTTCTCCCGGTGGACAGCAGACCCAGGGCGCCCCCAAACGGCTAGGGGTAGAGGAGGCGGGGAAGGTCAGTCGGAGGGCAAGACCGAGCCAGAGGCGAAGCACCGGCCGTGCAGACCTGCGAGCCCCTGGCGGCCCGGAGTGGGCGGGGCCAGACGGGTGGGCGGAGCCTGTATTGTCCGCTCCGCAGGGCATGCCGGGAGCCCCGCCCCCAACATGGCGTCTCACTGACAGTTGGCTGCCGAGCGGCAGAGGCGGGTCCTGCTCCTCAGGGCGGCGGCGGCGGTGGCGGCGGGGCTGGGGTCTCCGGGGCCGGGGGTGGGGGGGGATGGCGGATCGGACCGCCTAGGGCGGAGCTGCACAGGCGAGGCGGCGAGCGGGGCGCTGCAGGCGGGCGCGGCGGCTGCTGCTGCTATGGACTGGTGATCTCGGCGGCTCCTGCTCGCATCTCTCCCGGGCCGGGCGGCTGCTCCTCACCGCCAAGCCCTCACCCGGGGCCATGGGCTCATCGGCGGCCGCGGCGGCTGCGGCGGCGGCGGCCGCGGACTCGGCGCAGTGGCTCTCGGTGAAGGAGGAGACCATCTTCCTGCACGACGGGCTGATCCGGGTCACCGACCTGGCCGAGCTGCCCAGCGAGATCCTCGGGGCCCCGGAGGCCGCCGACACCGACCTGGAGGTGAGCGAGGCTGCTCCCCGGCCTCGGCCAGCAGATTAGCCCACCCGCCCCGCATCCCCGGGATCGGGGCCGTCGTCACACCTCTGCCT
The DNA here is from genome assembly GCF_022079265.1 of Lynx rufus. Lineage (NCBI taxonomy): Eukaryota > Metazoa > Chordata > Mammalia > Carnivora > Felidae > Lynx > Lynx rufus. The sequence goes on along the minus strand of NW_025814839.1, from coordinate 4,692,724 downwards.
CACCCCGACCCCGAGGTCCCCCGAAGGCTGCCCCCGGCAGGTGTGTGGGCGCGGGGCGGACAGGTGGGGGGCCGCGGCCGCAGGTCCGCAGCCCGCCCGCCTCCCTGCCGCCTCGGGGCCTCAAGCCCGCCGGGGACTGCGTTTGTGGTTTCATTCGGAACGTTCCGACACCCGGCATTTTATTAGACTGTCACCCCGCACGGCCTTCACGCTCTGGAGGAGCCACCGGCGCCTCCCCGGCTCGCTCGCTCCCCTCCCCCACGGACCCCCCGGACTCACTTCCAGGGCACACCCAGGTTGCTTAGCTCTGGGGACATTTTAATTTTAACGCTGTACACCTCGCCCTTTTTCATTCCCAGTTCTGTGTGGATTTTTTTTCTCCCGGGGGAGGTTGGTGGCAGCTGTCGGTCCGTGATGGGCAATCCAGCAACTTGTCTGTGCCGTGCCTCGGATTGACACGGGGCCTTTGTCAGGGAAGCGGGCGGTGTGGACAGCGAGGGTGATGCTTCAGGGGCCCTACGTTGCGCTCTCCGCAAAGGGTCACGGGCGCTTTAGGCCTCAAGGCCTTTTTTTGTTTTTTTTTTTGTGAGCTCGAGGGTCGCCGAGAAGCCGAGGCTTACGGGCCGTGGCAGGTGCAAAAGCAAATCTCCGCAATTGTGATGTCGGGTTTGGGGGCAGAAGGAAACCAAATATGCTCGGTTGATGAGAACTTTCCACCGACTTCACTTGGTTTCGTGTTTGCCCAGAGGTGAGAATACTGGCTGTATCGTTTCATCGAGGCCAGCCGATGCTGACGCTGCACCCCCTCCACTTTGTGGGATGATATTTTGATGTGTAGGTAGCACCGGGGGGTTCATGAAATTCTTAGTGTCGCAAGGAGGACTTTCTGGCGTAGGGCGCGTAGGTAGGGCGCGGGGAGGATGGCCTTGTCTTCTGGCTAAAAACGGAATGTGAGGAATCTTTTGTGTTTTGCGGTTTTGCATGCACTTTGGCTTGCAGCACAAGGAACGTTTATAGAAATGGATTAAAACCCATTACTGTGTGTTTCTGGAAACGGTAGCGATCAGATCGCGTTGGCCAAGACGCTTGGGCGTGCTTGAGATGCGAGTGCGTTCCCCTGTGTTTTGTGTCTGGATTTGAACTCTTAATTGACTTCCTGGCCCCCGAAAAGGGAAGATGACAAGTTGGTAGGGAATTCCTAACATGGAATCGTAGTTTTATTATGTCTCATTTGGGCCTGTTCTAGAAAAAGGAAGCGTCTGAGTGTCTTACGGGCTTGAAAACTCAAAGGGCATTATGCTATGATGGTGGAATCTTTTTATTTAATTGACTTTGTTGTATCTGAAATGTGGGAAGTGGATGCTCTTTGTTCCTTAGAGACTAAGTTCACAGATCCCACAATTTTATACGTAATGTAGTTTATTTATTTTCAGTATTAAGAAGGTAGGAGTAGTTAAAAAATACCTGAGCTATTAAGTTGGCTTTCCTAAGATGTTTGCTGCATAAATGTATTGAGTATTTGTCAGCTGTTTCCACAGAAGAATGATCTTCAAGAAAGAACCTCTCTGGCTTGGTGAATTTTAAAACACTCTTAAAGAAAATGTAGGTTCTGACCTCTCAGAAACCAGTATGTGTATGGGTGATAAATATTTATGACTGTCAGTGGTGAAGAACTTTTTTCATTTCTTTCCACATTATACGGGCTACATAGTATCAGTAGAAATGGATAGCTAAGAATGTTTTTGTGGCTATTAGATTTGTGTTTGTGTGGGCGTATTCGCATTTAGTTATTTAATGACAATCCTAAGCCTATCCTGTGTGTCAAACATCATCTTATTAAGTTCCCCAAAGGATCCTGGTAGTTAAATACTGTTACCCGTTGTAACAACTATACATGTTACACCCACCTTACAGATGAGGCAAGTAAACGCAGAGTGTGTATGTGACTTGCTCAACATCCCCCACGCGGAGCCAGGACATTAACCCAGGTCTGTTGGTCTCCAACACATCTGCTTCTTATCGTAATGTTCTGCTGTTTATCCATGCAGTGGGATACTCATATTTGTAATTATTTAAAATTTCGTCACTGGCTAAAGATAGAGTAGTGAACAGGTATCTTTATTCCCTTTCTAGTAATGTGTTCTTTTTCATATTTGAGGAAGCTTAGAAGTTCATCACCTTTTTAAAAACTGACTTTTGCAATGCTGCCACCCCTGCAAAGTCTTCCAAGCCTCTCCTTGCAGTGGACACCTGGCTAACCAGTGGCCATATTTCCACAGGGTTTTCTAGTGACATAGAGTCCTTCAGGTGATGGTTTCGGATCATGACAAATTTGGATTAAGCCTGACAAATGTATGGGGAGCCCGGGTGGCTCAGTCAGTTGAGCATCTGACTTTGGATTTTGGTGCAGGTCGTGATCTCCCAGTTTGTGAGGTCAAGCCCCTTGTTGGGCTCTGTGTGGACATCACTGAGCCTGCTTGGGATTCTCTGGTTCCCCCCGCGCCCCACCACCTTTCTTCTCAGAAATAATTAAAAAAACAAACATTTAAGCCAACAAATTTATGATTGGCAAACTCAACGCACACGTGTGCAGTAACTACAGTAGAGTGTCAGAACCTTGCAACAAGAAGGGACCTTGGAGATAAGTGCTTCCCTCGTTTTAGAGAGAAGTTATCTGAGATCAGGAGAGGCTATGACTTGGTAGTGAAGCTAGTTATGGCAGGGCAGACGTGTAGATCTTGGCTTTCCTGCCTTTGAATTCCCCTGTTCTTTTCACTATGTAAGTGCTGCTCAAAGTTAAATGTCAATTTCAAAAAAGAACCCATGCTACGAAGTAGATCAACATTGACTTAGCATTTTAATTTAAGCAAGAGCACAACATTTGAATTAAAATTTCTTCCTAGTTAATTCTAAACAGAAGTTTAGAATTTTTTTTTTAAGTTTTTTTTTTTTTTTTTTTTGGTAATCTCTACACCCAAGGGCAGGTTTGAACTCATGACCCTGAGATCAATGCTCTTCCAACTGAGCCAGCCAGGCCCCCCAGCATTTATTTTTGAAATCAATAAATGGGGTGTAATCAACAAATTTCTTCTTGAAGTATTTGTAGAATTCAGCAGTGGGTGGGGCCCACTGTCCTGGGTGTTGAGGACACAGCAGAGGATAAAATAAAATGTTTGTCTTTAAAAAACTTTTATTTTAGTGGGAGGATATAGACAATAAGGAGTAATCAAACACATATTATGTATATGTAATATGTCAAATGATGAGTGCTGTGGAGACAAGTATAGGTGGGTAGGAGGAATGGGGAGGAATAGGGAGGAATGGGGGGAAGGGCTCCGTTTCATGTAGGATGGGCAGGACAGGAAAGCACAAGATGGCATTTGAGCAGAGACCTGAAGGAGGAGAGAGTGAGTGTACCATATGGCTCCTGGGGAAAGTACATCCTAGACAGAGGACAGCAGGAGCCAAGTCCCTCAGAGGGAAGCATCCTCAGCATCCTTAGTTTGGTGCTCTGAGCCCAGGAAGCCAAGGGGAAGAGGAGAGTGATAGGAGATGGAGAGCTTGGGATGCAGATTGAGTAGGGCTGGTAGACGAGGACTTTGAATCCACTGCCGTGTATTCGAAATGCAGAGTGAGGTTTCTTTGGGGTGTTTAAAATAGCTACCTGTGTTTATTTTAATTTTATGTTGTTGGCAGAAAGTGAAAGCATGTAGGAAATAATTTTTTTAAGTGTGAAATAAATATAAATTGAAGAAATTCTTAAGAACTTAAAAATGACAACTCAAATATTGCATTTTGCATTACGTTTCATAGAACGTTAGTCTTTTTGTTTTTTAAGGGCATTTACAAGAAAAAAAGCAACAGCTTATTTGTGGAAGTTCCAAAAGCTTTCCGCTTCCTATCTCATTTTCCTTATAAACTCCAGCGGGGGCAGGCATTGCATATATGGATGTTGACAGGGAAGCTAATTGACTTTCCCAAATTGGCCAAGATATTTTATACTCTACAGTGGAGATTAATTTTGAACTCAGGCATTTTGGTTAGTGTTCTGGATTTTTCATTCTGTTTATAAGGACCCACCCCATACCTGCATACTCACACCAATTCAGAAGACTTGAACATGAATGTTCAGGGCAACTTTATTTGTGCTTGCCCAAAACTGGAAAAAACAATCTAAACATCCACCAAAAGGTGAATGGATAAACAAGTGCGATTTATACTGAGTGGAAGAAGCTAGACGAACAGGAATTCATCTTGTAAGATTCCACTTATATGAAATTCTAGAAAATGCAGACTCATTTATAGTGACAGGAAGCAGGTCAGTGGTTGCCTGGGGATGAAGGTGGGTTGGAAGGGATGGGAAAAGGGGTTATAAAAGAGCACGAGGAAACTTTGGGGTGATGGATGTGCTCCCTGTTTTGATTATGGTGATGGATTTATGGTTGTATATATACATAGGTCAAAACTCATCAAAGTGTACGTTTTAATTGTGTGCAGTTTACTGTATGCCTGTTTGATCTCACTAAAACAAACAAACAAACAAACAAACAAACAAACTCCACACAAGCCCAGTATGCTTTACTGATACTATCTAGGAAATGAACCAAGGCTCAGGAGGATTTTTTGTTTGTTGTTTTACTAAGTAAGGGAGGAGTTGATCATCTGGAATAAGTTAAGGCTTTTTTTTTTTTTTAATGTTTGTTTATTTTTGAGAGAGAGAGAGAGAGTGAGCAGGGGAGGAGCAGAGAGAGAGGGAGACACAGAATCAGAAGCAGGTTCTAGTCTCAGCTGTCAGCACAGATCCTGACATGGGGCTCGAACCCACAAACCATGAGATTATGACCTGAGCCAAAGTCAAGACACTCAACTGACTGAGCCACCCAGATGCCCTGGAATAAGTTAAGGCTCTGAATGCTTAGGATACACTCACATGAAACCTTTGAGATGATAATTTAGATTTATAAATGTTGATGTCTTCTCCTAGGAAGATACCACCAGCCTTTTTATCTTTTGGTCAGAATCCTTTGGAAGGGGCTTATGTACTTTTATAGAATTCCAAATTCTCAATTGGGAAGAGTTAATGAATAAGTGAATAAAACTACCTTTGCTCACCAGTAGAATTAATTACCATGTAGTTAATGAGCACTGAAAGAGGAGGGGCGCCCAGTCGGTTAAGTGTCCGACTTCAGCTCAGGTCATGATCTCACGGCTTGTGAGTTGAAGCCCTGCGCAGAGCCTGCTTCAGATCCTCTGTCTGCTTCTCTCTATGCCCCTCCCTGCCCCCAAATAAATAAACTTAGAAAGAAAGAAAGAAAGAAAGAAAGAAAGAAAGAAAGAAAGAAAGAAAGAAAGAAAGAAGCACTGGAAGAAGAGCTGGTGAGCTTGGACAAATGGCTCAAGCAGCTCTCAGGTTTGGCTGGTTAGCTATAAAGTTAGAATGAGGTACCTGAGGACAGTGGGAGGCAGAATTACCTAGAGGTCAAAGTCAGGTTTGAAGAGTCAGACTGGGACTGAAGTTCCAGCTCTGCCCCTTACCGGCTGTGTGACTTTGGGCAAATGCCACGCCTTTAGTAATCCCTGGTTTCTTCTTCCACTGCAACTTCTCTGTCATCATTGTCCCCACCTCTACTTACCACCCTGACCACAGTGTCAGCATGTTGTGTGCCAGGCTCTGTGCCAAGCACTTGACACCCATGATCTCATTCAGCACTCACAAAAACCTTCTAAGGTTGTTACTATTGTTACCCTTACTTTACAAATGAGGAGACAGTGGCACAGAAATGAAGTAGCTTGACAAAGGTTATACAGTGAGTAGCAAAGCTGGTCTGACTCTAGCCCAGGGTCCAGGCTTTAAAATCATGTTTAACTGTCTCATCATCTGTAAGAGGAGAGCAATAACAGGGTTAACGTAAGGACCAGATAAGGAGGGATGTGCTTATTTATATAGTTACAGTGTATGAACTGCCTTTATAAGGTGCTACATTGTTGGGAAGTTATTGCATATTCAGTCAGCTGAGCATTGTATATGAAAGCAAAACTGTGCCTTCAACAGGATTTTATTTTCTTGTAGTGGATAGTGGAGACGGTAGGGTTTTCGTGTGTGTATGATGCCTCTGGAATTTTCTTCCTTCCCAATTGTTTGCAGTATGGCTAGACAGATGAGATAACATTTCAGTTTTCCTCCAATTGTATGTCTAAGCTCTTGCTAAATAAATCAGTTTTGATTATTATCTGTCTTCTTGGCTTCCATATTGACTGTCACAAAATGCCACCTGTTGGCCAGGGCTACTGGGTGGATTGTCATGCACCTGTTCTTTCCCAAGTAATAAGTTACCTGTGGTGATAATTATGAAAGGCATGTCAAGTCCCGAAAGGGCCCCGTGCTTTCTCCTCCCTCCCCTGTTTCCATCTTGTTTTACAACGGTACTTGTGGGATGAACACAAGGAGTGAGGTCTGCTTCCTAAGATGTTTAGTCAATAGTTCTAGACAAATGTAAATAACAGCAGGTGATCAACTATGGGACAAATGCATAGTTACTTCAAAAGGAGAGAAGACTGCAGATATTATATAACTACTACTTTGATCTTGAATTTTTTAACACAATTTATGTATCCATCAAACAATCTTTTTAATTTAAATTTAAATTAAGAAATTTGTTCAATTAAAAAAATTTAAAACGGAGGTGCCTGGGTGGCTCAGTCAGTTAAGCATCTGACTCTTTTTTTGTTTTTAAAAAAAAAATTTTTTTTTCTCAGAAAGTGGTAGTTTCTTTTTTTTTTTTTTAATGTTTATTTATTTTGGGGACAGAGAGACAGAGTGCAAGTGGGGGAGGGGCAGAGAGAGAGGGAGACACAGAATCTGAAGCAGGCTCCAGGCTCTGAGCTGTCAGCACAGAACCCGACGGGGGGCTCAAACCCATGAACTGCAAGTTCATGACCTGAGCTGAAGTCAGAAGCTTAACCGACTGAACCACCCAGGCACTCCAAGCATCTGACTCTTGATTTCAGCTCAGGTCATGATCTCATGGTCTTGAGATTGAGCCCTGAGTTGGGCTCTGCACTGAGTGTGGACCCTGCTTGGGATTCTCTCTCTCCTCTCTCTCTCTGCCCTCTCTCAAAATAAATAAACATTAAAAATTGATTATTATTATTTGTTTATTAAAAAAAATTTAATGTTTATTTATTTTTGACAGAGACAGAGCATGAGCGGGGGAGGGGCAGAGAGAGAGGGAGACACAGAATCCCAAGCAGGCTCCAGGCTCTGAGCTGTCAGCACAGAGCCCGACGCGGGGCTCGAACTCACACACCGTGAGATCACGACCTGAGCTGAAGTCGGACGCTTAACCGACTGAGCCACTCAGACGCCCCCTCCCCAAAATTTTTTAAATGAATACATGAATACATCCTCATAAAAAGTAGAAAAACAGGGGTGCCTGGTGGCTCAGTCAGTTAAGCATTCAACTTTTCAAAAAATTTTTGTAACATTTATTTATTATTACCATTTTTTAAATGTTTATTTATAATTAAGAGACAGAGAGAGACAGAGCATGGGAGGGGCAGAGAGAGGGGGAGACACAGAATCCGAAGCAGGCCCCAGGCTCTGAGCTGTCAGCACAGAGCCTCACGTGGGGATCGAACCCACGAACCGTGAGATCATGACCTGAGGTGAAGTCAGTCACTTACCTCACTAAGCCACCCATGTGCCCCTCGTTTTGTAACTTTTTAAACTAAATGGTATGTTTTAACCTTCCTATATCTCTCTATATAGATCTACCACATTTTTTTTTTTACCGTGTTTTTCTTTTTTTTAAGTGCTGTTTGGGACTCCCGAAATACTGGTTTATTTAGCCGTTCCCCGATTGATGGGTGTATTAGCTTCCTGTTGTTATACTAACAAATCATCGCCAACTTAGTGGCTTAAAACAACACAAATTTATTCTTACATTTACTCTTACGTTTCTGGAAACCGGAAGTCCAAAATGAGTCTCACCGGGTTCAAGTCCGCTGTTGGTACGTCTAGTTCCTTCTGCGGGTTCTAGGGGAGAATCTGTTCCCTGGCCTTGACCACAACTTCTAGTGGCTCCTTCCTCCGTCTTCAGAGTGTGTCAGTCTGGTCTCTGGCCTGTCATCACAGGTCTTGTTTAATGGGCTCCTCCAGCATCCCTTTTGTAAGGACCTTTGGAGTCCCCTTCCCCCCCAGATAATCCAGGGTAATCTCTCCATCTCAAGATCCTTAATTTAATCACATTTGCAGAATCCCTTTTGCCGTCCAACATCACGTTTACGGGTTCTGGGGATTAGGACTTAAATATCTCAGTTAGGGAGCATTATTCAGGTTACCACAATGGGTATTTTGGTTGTTTTCAGTTTTTCACTATGAAAATTGGTCCTTCAGTACCTACCTTGCATGTCTGTTGTGCACATGTTGGAATATTTCTCTCGAGTGGCTCCTGAGAAGTAGAATTGCTGGGTCATAGGTGACCATTTTAAGTTTTATTTATTTATCTTTTTAATTTTTTTTTAACGTTTATTTATTTTTGAGACAGGGAGAGACAGCATGAACGGGGGAGGGTCTGAGAGAGAGGGAGACACAGAATCTGAAACAGGCTCCAGGCTCTGACCTGTCAGCACAGAGCCCGACGCGGGGCTCGAACTCACGGACTGCAAGATCATGACCTGAGCCGAAGTCGGCCACTTAACCGACTGAGCCACCCAGGCGCCCCTTTTTTAAGTTTTAATCGATATTGCCAAATTGCTTTCCAAAGTGACTGTTTTAGTTTATACTCGTGAGTGACAGTGTTTGTTAGGACCCCTTTTCCTTACACCCTCATAGAGATTATTTTAGAACTCATGGATTTGCTTGATTTTATTATTTGCTTCAGCCAATGGCTTTTGCTCTGTAAGAGGAAGCCAGTAGATGTAATTGGGTACCTGGGAATGCATGGTGAACCATGGTCAGCTGAAAGAAGCCAGAGTGTTCTGTTAGTGCTGCCTCGCTGTTATCCCTTCGCTTCAGAGGACCTCTCTTGTGGCTTGATCTTCCTTGTCTTCTGACATCCACTCGTTTTGGTCAGTAATCCAGTTAATCAGACCATGTGCATATTTAGGCAGGACAGAGCAACTTCTTATTTTGATGATCTGGGGATGCTGCCAGAGGCCAGCATTGCCAGGGAGCTGCCCGCTCTGGGAAGAGACACCCTGGCCCCTGAAGTGTGTTCTTAGTGCATGGTAGTTGTTAGGTAGACTGTTTCGACTCAGATTGTCTTAAACTTTTCTTTTATGTGCAGCTACTTCTCTCTCCTTTTCTTTTTTTTAAGCTGTATGAAAAGGGGCTCCTGGGTGGCTCAGTCGGTTGTGTCCGACTTCGGCTCAGGTCATGATCTCATGGCTCATGGGTTCGAGCCCCATATCGGGCTCTGTGCTGACAGCTCAGAGCCTGGAGCCTGCTTTGGATTCTGTGTCTCCCTCTCTCTCTGCCCTTCCCCTGCTTGGATTGTCTGTCTCTCTCTCTCTCTCAAAAATAAATAAATGTTAAAAATTTTAAAAACAAATAAACTATGAAAAATACTTGATATTAACTTTTAATTTAATTTCATTAATTGATTGTATTTTTATGTTATGCAAAACTTTTTTTTTTTTAATTTTTTTTTTCAACGTTTATTTATTTTTGGGACAGAGAGAGACAGAGCATGAACGGGAGAGGGGCAGAGAGAGAGGGAGACACAGAATCGGAAGCAGGCTCCAGGCTCTGAGCCATCAGCCCAGAGCCTGACGCGGGGCTCGAACTCACGGAGCGCGAGATCGTGACCTGGCTGAAGTCGGACGCTTAACCGACTGCGCCACCCAGGCGCCCCTATGCAAAACTTTTTTGCTTGTAAAGAAGTAAAAAATAAGTGTTGTAAACAGAGAAAGACCCATATGTGTAAAAGAGAAAAGTAGTATCCTTTGATTGTACCATCCAGAAATAGTCATATTAATTAATTTTTTACTATTTCCTTCAGTTCACATTTTTATATATAAACAAAATTGAGATTATATACTATACACAGTTTTGTATCCTTTAATCACTTATTGGGAGCAGTTTTGTCAAATTAGACTTAAAAACATACATTTTTTCTGTGTATTTACTTTTTACTGAATTTGTTAATGTTACAGAGTTCTTGCACTCCCAAACTGTGGCTGAGAATTTAGAGAAAGAAATGATACATGGACAGCCTCACCCACCCATCATATAGTATATTAAAACTTGATTCATGTACATTTTTATAATTTCAAAATAAAAACATAATTTTTGGGGGGCGCCTGTGTGGCTCAGTTGGTTGAGCATCCGACTTCGGCTCAGGTCATGATCTCACGGTTCGTGGGTTCGAGCGTCGGGCTCTGTGCTGACAGCTCAGAGCCTGGAGCCTGCTTCGGATTCTGTGTCTCCCTCTCTCTGTGCCCCGTCCCCGCTCATACTCTGTCTCTCTCTCCCTCAAGAATAAATAAAACATTAAAAAAAAAATTTAAAAACATAATTTTTTTTAGGGACACCTGGGTGGCTCAGTTGGTTAAGTGTCCAACTTCAGCTCAGGTCATGATCTCATGGTTTATGAGTTCAAGCCTTGCATCGCGGAACCTGACTGGGACTCTCATTCTCTCCCTCTCTCTCTCAAAATAAATAAATAAACTTAAAAATAAAAACTTTATTTATTTATTTATTATTGTTATTTTTTTTTTTAAATTTTTTTTTTTTTTTCAACGTTTATTTATTTTTGGGACAGAGAGAGACAGAGCATGAACGAGGGAGGGGCAGAGAGAGAGGGAGACACAGAATCGGAAACAGGCTCCAGGCTCTGAGCCATCAGCCCAGAGCCTGACGCGGGGCTCGAACTCACGGACCGTGAGATCGTGACCTGGCTGAAGTCGGACGCTTAACCGACTGCGCCACCCAGGCGCCCCTATTATTGTTATTTTTTAAAGTAATCTCTACACCCAACGTGGGGCTTGAACACATGATCCTGAGATCAAGAATTGAATGTTCTACCAACTGAGCTAGCCCGGTGCTGCCTAAAGACATAATTTTTAATGGCTACATAGTAATTTATAAGCATAATTTTAATGGCTACATAGTAATTTATTGATGTACTATAGTTGTACCTTACTGCTTTCTCCTCACATCTGCTATTTTTTTTTTTAAGTTTATTTATTTATTTATTTATTTAATCTCTACACCTATTGTGGGGCTTGAACTCACGACCCTGATCAAGAGTGATCAAGAATCACATATTCTTCCAGCTGAGCCAGCCAGGCTCCCCACATCTGTTATTAAAAAAAATTTTTTTGGGGGCGCCTGGGTGGCTCAGTCGGTTAAGCATCCGACTTCAGCTCAGGTCACGATCTCGCGGTCCGTGAGTTCCAGCCCCGCGTCGGGCTCTGGGCTGATGGCTCAGAGCCTGGAGCCTGCTTCCGATTCTGTGTCTCCCTCTCTCTCTGTCCCTCCCCCGTTCATGCTCTGCCTCTCTCTGTCTCAAAAATAAATAAACGTTAAAAAAAAATTTTTTTTAACGTTTATTTTTATTTTATGTATTTTTAAATTTTTAAAATGTTTTATTTATTTCTGAGAGAGAGAGAGAGAGAGACAGAATATGAGCGGGGGAGAGGCAGAGAGAAAGGGAGACATCCCATGAAGTAGGCTCCAGGTTCTGAACTGTTACCACAGAGCCCAACGTGGGGCTTGAACCTGTGAACCACGAGATCATGACCTGAGCCAAAGTTGGACGCTTAACCGACTGAGCCACCCAGGTGCCCCTAATGTTTATTTATTTTTGAGAGAGAGAGACAGACAGACAGAGCACGAGTGGGGAAGGGACAGAGAGAGGGAGACACAGAATTGGAAGTAGGCCCTAGGCTCTAAGCTGTCAGCACAGAGCCCAGTGCGGGACTTGCACCCACGAACTGCGAGATCATGACCAGAGCCGAAGTCGGAGGCTTAATCAACTGAGCCACCCAGGAGCCCCGGCCACATCTGTTATTTTAAAGATAATTCCAGGGGCACTAGACTGGCTCAGTTGGCTAAGTGTCTGACTCTTCATTTCAGCTCAGTTCATGGTTTCATGGTTTGTGAGGTGGAGCCTCACCTTGGATAATTCCAGCTTATAGGAGGCCAAAAATGTTTTAGTGTTTATTGTTATCTGTTTGGTAAAGTTTGGTAAATTATACATTTGTAGTAATTATTAGTGTGTTTCTGCGATCCATGACTACAGGCAGTTTATAATTTAAGGGGATTTTTATAGTGCTGTATGATTCCTCTCCCGATAATGTTGAATGTTTCTGTGGAGCTTTGAGTTTATAAAGTGCTATTAAGAATAATTGTAGAATAATTAATGTTCCATGATGGGACACTTGGGGTGGACACGCTTGAATCCCTCGTGTTTCTACTGAAACCTGCGGTTGGCTGAATTACTAGGTCATAGCACAGTTTGTAGCAATTTTAGATTAACAACAAGGAGATGCGTAATTTGCAAACCATTTTATGCAAATTGTAGGTTTAGTAATGCTGATAACTACAGATGCATCATTCAAGTAGTGGTTTTACACCAACAAAATATTAACGTTTAGCGTGTATTTGTAATGGATCTTTCCTGTGTTTACTATGTTGGCTTTGTGCTTTGTAGTTTGCATTACTGATTTCAAAAGAGCAAAGACTAATATAATAGATGTAACCATTTACAGGACAGAATAGAAAATCTGGACGTCCTATCTCTGACATGGTTGCTTTTCTTACTGTTGAAATAAAATAATTAAGAATGTTAAAGGAAAAGCTGTGTCAACATATTTTCATCGAAACAGTGGTAGATAATAGAAGAAATGAAGTATTCTTGATTCTGATTCCTTTGTGATTATCTAGTTGCGGTGTAGCTCAACAACAACTACTGGTTTATTTAATGGAGAAAGGAGCAAATGATGAAAAGTAAAAACACATATGGGGGACTTTGGAGGAAGCATTTTTGGATGAGCTTATAATAAAAAAAAAAAGTTTTCCTTTCCCTCAGGAGTTCTGAACCTTAAAATAGAATCCGGGCACCATCTATAAGAGTGCAGGGGGTCTGTTAAGTAGGATGGGGAAAACTGTATCTTTATTTACTCATACCTAAGGTGAAATTCAGCATTCTCTTCAAATATGAACGTAGTCAACGAACCCCAGTGGTACTGATAGAACCTGTAACTTTGTACAACGAACACAAATCATAGCTATTTACATATCATATTATAGATGTTGAACATATCTTGAAATATTGTTTATGCTCACCATCACTTAGAAATTATGGTAAATTGGGGCGCCTGGGTGGCTCATTCGGTTAAACATCGGACTGTTGATTTCAGCTCAGGTCAGGATCTCACTGTTCGTGAGTTTGAGCCCCACGTTGGGCTCTGCGCTGGGCCTGGAGTCTGCTTAAAATTCTCTCTCTCTCTCTCTCTCTCTCTCTCTCTCTCTCTCTCCCCCTCCCTCCTTCCCTCCCTCTGCCTCTCTCCTGCTCACCTGTGCATTCTCTCTCTCTCTCTCTCTCTCAGAATAAATAAATAAATAAAAATTAAAAAAATTATGCTCATATTAGATTTTGGTATTCAGTGTACTAAGAATGAAGTTCCTGTACTGAAAGCACAAATAAAGCCTTTTGGTAACTGTATTTCAGTATGCTGTAACTGGCACTTCTAATGCTATGTATTTTATTTTACATACTTGCAAATGTTATCTGAGACGGGTCCACAGGCTTCACTGAAAGCAAGTGGTGAAGGGCCCTGAGATAGCCTCTCTTGCTCCCAGCATCTCTCCTGTTGTAGTTCAAGTTTGCTGAAGACGAGCATAGTTTTGCAACTTTCTGAAATAAAAGTGACCACATTTTTGATGCTCTTTAGTATTTTTTTGGTAGAAAATGTTATCCTACAAATTTTTCTATTACTTACTGTCTGCAAGCTATTAACTAGTAGTAGTTCTCTTGGCTAATCTGATTTTTGTCCATTTGCCCAACACGTGTCATTAAGGAAGCTGTTTTTTAAGAAAATAACATATCTGCTAAAAAAACGACAAGAAATTCTTTTGAAATAGAACAGGTTTTTTTCCCACCAGATATTTTGGGTTTTCCCCCCTCGTCTGGGGAGAACGTTTGTCGGCTGAAGTTATGTGAATAAAAATTCATTAAATAAAACTCATTAATATGTCTTATATCAGGATCTTACACTGCTAGTAAAGAACTATTTTTTGAAAAGTGTATTTATCTATTTGGGGTGCAGAGGGGTAGGGAGAGGGAGGGGGCAGAGAGAGAGAGAGAGAGAGAGAGAGAGAATCCCAAGCAGGCTCTGTGCTCCCACTCACAAATCGGATCCTGAGATCGTGACCTGAGCTGAGATCAAGAGTTGGATGCTTAACCGACTGAGCCACCCAGGTGCCCCTCTTTTTATGTTTTTAAATATAGGTATCGGACAGTACTTCTTTATATACAGAGGTCAGCAAACTATGGCCATACTTAGGGTCACATCCAGCGGTCTCTTTTTTTGTTTCATTTTAAAAAAATATTTATTTATTTTGAGAGAGAGTGTGAGCAGGGGAGGGGCAGAGAGAGAAGGAGAGAGAGAATTCTAAGCAGGCTCTTCACTGTCAGTGCAGAGCCCAATGAAGGGCTCAGTCCTACCAATCGTGAGATGGTGACCTGAGCCAAAATCAAGAGTCAGACACTCAACCGACGGAACCACCCAAGTACTCCAGTAGTCTGTTTTTATAAATAAAGCTTTATTGAGACAAAACCAGTTCATTAGTTTACATATGGTCTGTCTTCATGCCACTGTGCAGAGTTGAATGGTTGTGACAGAGACCTTATGACCAGCAAGCCTTCTGGGGATTTTCATTTATACGCTTTTCATTTCATCCTTTCATTGGTTCTGTGAAGCAGTAGAGGAGATATTATTTTAGGAAAAAAAGGCTTTGAGAAGCCAAGTCATTTGTCCAAGGTCATACAATTAGGTAGTGCTAGGGTTAGGAATCTAGTTCTGAGTGATTTTCTACTCTACCTCTGCTATTTAGGTAGCACTTGAGTTTGATAACGTGTTATCTCTGAGACAGTAGTTAATGGCTATTATTTTAAATAAGAGCTACACAGCCAGGTCTACAGGCTGCCAGAGTAATCTTCCTAAAGCACAGTTACATTGACTTTTTGCCCAGACCGTCTGTGGCTTCTAATTTCCTGCAACTAAAGTAGTAATTCAAGGTAGCTATGATTTGGTTCCATTCTACCTTTCCAACCTTTTATCTCATTACTCTCTATCTCCCCAGGAACCATATATTTCACAAGCTCACTTTCTATATTCTCTGCTACACAGTCTTGGCTTATGAGGTTCCGTCGCTCTGGGAAACCCCAACTCCAACTTTTAGAATCCTACTCTATTCTTCAAGATGCAGATCAAATGCCACTCCTCCACGAAACTTTCATGGTGCCTACAGTTAGAAGTTGTCACCCTCTCTCTGTATTTCTGTAGCACTGCCTTATAAAGTCATGTATTTGTTTGCTTGATCTCCCTTACTACATTATAATCTCTCGGAGGGCAGCTACTTCATAGTATACATCATGGTGTACCTACTAATATTGTTCAAACATTAGATGTGGATTGAACTGAATGCTAGAAAGGGTATTTAGAACAAATTTGAAAGGGTGAGATTTAATAATACCATGTGTTGAGGATACAGGTTAATGGAGAATAAGAATAGGTAATTGTTTTTGATGAACTAAAATAGTGTAGGTAAGACTTTAGGAATTTTAATTGCAGTTATGCTTTGCAATGTGTTTTTTGTTTATTTGTTTTTTATGCTTTGCACTTGAGATACGAAGAATGTTGTTAATGCTGGAATATGGATAAGCAACATGGAGTTAAAACCTTTGAATTTGTATACAGCCTAACAAATTTTGCATACAGAATAATGAATTCCTGAGGAATTTTTGAAAACAGCTACATTAGATGGAGTTAATTGAAAATACCTTGTTTTGATCATCATTCTAAAAATCTTATGAATTTGGATGAGTATTTGTTTAACTTAGTTGTTTTATGGTTAGGTAGTGAACTTGAGCACTATTTGTTTTTAAGATCTTATTTTTAAGTAACCTCTGCAACCCAACATGGGGCTTGAACTCACAACCCCGAGATCAAGAGTTGCATACTCTACCCACCAAGCCAGCCGGGTGCCCTGAACTTGAGCATTATTATATTTATTTTGAACATTTCCATGTAGAGATTTTTTTCTCCAGGGATTCCAGTGAACTTTGTCCATTTACCAGCTTTTATTGAATGACAGTGCTTGAAGACTGGAACTGTTACAAAGTTATTTTATGTAATTTAGTAAAATCTAGTTACTGATTAGCATAATAAGGCTGTTAGGCATAATTTATTTAAAACATTATAAAGCAATCTATAGGGGTGCCTGGATGGTCAGTTGGTTGAGCGTTGACTTTGACACAGGTCATGATCTCACAGTTCTTGAGTTTGAGCCCTGCATCAGGCTCTACCCTAGCAGCACAGAGCCCATTCAGATCCTCTGTCCCCCTTTCTCTCTGCCCCTTCCCTGCTGGTTCTCTCTCTCTTTCTCTCAAAATAAATAAATCAACTTTAAAAAAATTATAAAGTACTTTAAAAATTTTTAATTAAAATGTTAGAATTTTAGAAAATTTCAGGACATCTGCCTGACTCATTTGGTAGAGCATGCCACTTGATCTCAGGGTTGTGAGTTTGAGCCCCACATTGGATGTAGAGATTACTTAAAAATGAAATCTTTTAACAAAGGATTTTAGAAAATTTGCGAGACATAAGAACACGAAGAAGAAAATAAAATCACTTGTATTACTACCACCTACAGATAAGTATAGTTCATATTTTCCTCCAGACATTTTTGTATGCATGTACCCTTACAGACATCTTCTAGGCATTTAGGTTCATTGTGTATACATTTCGTGCCTTGTCCTTTTTACTTAACCTTGATGTTATTTGGGGGACATTTCTCCATTCTCAATATGGTTGAGAATGTAGTTTTTAATACCTGCATAGAATTAAAGTCTGCATGGCATTTCATTATATGAATGTGCCACGATTTATTTGTCCAATCCTCTCTTTGGGTAGTTAGTCAATTCTGTTGAAAAGTTTTAAAAGTTAGAGAAATAACCTTTATAAATAGTGAGACTCTTCTCTTTCAAGTAGGCCACACATATATAACCATCTAGGGTTATTTGCCATAAGTCAGAATGTGAGCCTTCAGAACTGTGCTCTAACTGTATACAATGATAGCAGTGTTTGTTCATTTTTATATGCATAAAGTTCATATTTCCTGTCATGTAATAGAATGCATAAATTATATGTGTGGTCTGTGGCTTCAAGGGGTGCTTTATTTAATTAAAACTTTTAGGAGAGCAACACATGGTTCAAGATTTCAAAGGTTGAAAAGGAGATTCAGGGAGTGCCTGGGTGGCTCAGTCAGCTAAGTGCTGGGTAAGGGACCAACTCTTGATTTTGGCTCAGGTCATGATCTCATGGTTTATGGGATTAAGCCCTGTGTCAGGTGTGCTGAGCACAGAGCCTACTTAGCATGTGTGTTCTCTCTCTCTCTCTCTCTCTCTCACACACACATACACACTTAAATTTTTAAAAATTAAGAAAAAAAAAAAAAGAAAATAAATTCAGGGAAAGGTCTTCCTAGCTTTGTCTCTTCAGCAGCAGCCAGGGTAGTGAGCCGGTCTGTGTCCCTCAGAGGTATCCAAGCAGATGCACAGCAGATCTGCCTCTGACCTCGACTTCTGCTGTGTCCCCTTCTTCCCTTCATTCCGCTGCAGCCACCTTGGCCTTCTGGTGTTTGTCATGAATCAGGCTGGCAGGGCCCAAAGGTTCCCTGCCTCAGGGCCTATGTTTGTCTCCCTGGACAGAATAAGCCTCCATAAGGCAACAGTCCACACAGGGGATGGTATTTTTGAAACTTTTAAAGTATGAAATAATCGGAAACTTGACGTATTAGAAAACAAAAACAGCCATATTGCCAACGGCAGCTTTAGTTCTGTTAGCAGACCAGTGGGAAAGCTTTGAAATGACTCAAATAATGAATCCTTTTAGATGCATAGTTATATGCTTAGCAGAGTTCTACAGAGTACAGATCGATACTTCGAGTACCATGTTTAAGGAAACAGAGGACTTTTAGTCCAAAGGTTCTCTGGTTGCAAGACTGTGTGGTAATTCTACATAATTGGGTGGGTGGGGGCATCCAGTGATAACTAGAACAGTTCTCCCAAATTCTGATCCTACGGATTTAGCTTTCTCTAAGTAGTTCCATTTGGTGCTGAAATGTCACCCTTCCTGCTTCTGGAGTTAAACAGATACTTACACGATAAACAAATACATGTTTTGCACAGGACTGGTTTTTATTATTATTTTTTTAGGTTTATTTGTTTTGAGAGAGAGAGTGAGTGCACACACACACACACACACACACACACAGCAGAGCGGGGGAGGGGCAGAGAGAGGGAGAGAGAGAATCAATCCCAAGCACTGTCTGTCACCTGGGAGACTGGTGCGGGGCTTGATCCTTGAACGGTGAGTTCATGACCTGAGCTGAAACCAAGAGTTGGATGCTTAACCAACTGAGCCACCCAGGTGCCTGGCACAGGACTGTTTTTGTTTTGTTTTGTTTTGTTTTGTTTTTGAATGTTTATTTATCTTGAGAGAGACAGAGAGGGCACAAGCAGGGGAGGATCAGAGAGAGAGGAGCAAGAGAATCCCAAGCAGGCTTGGTGCTGTTAGCACGGAGCCCGATGTGGAGCTCCATCTCCTGAACCATGAGATTGTGACCTGAGCCGAAACCAAGTAGGATGCTTAACCAACTGAACCACCCAGGTGCCCCAGGACTGGTTTTTAAAAGCTTTTAAAATGCTATAATTATATGGCACTTTCTTTGCCTGTTGTTTTTAGAATATCTGCATGTTAACCTGTGGGGCCATACAGAATATGGTACCCTTTGGGATTTAAAGAAGGAAAGTATACCGAGTGCGGTGTTAGATAAATAAACTGGGACCTCAAAATGCAGGAGCCTTCAGGGGATGTGTGGACACAGAGCGAGCCTAGTGGTTAATCTTTTTGGCTTTGGCATTGACACATCGAGCCAACTTTTAGCCCAGCTCTGCCACCTGTCAGAACTTCCACTTCTTGGTTATAAGATATTTTAAGCTCTTTTTCATGACTTAGACTTAATTATCACTATGTGTGATTTTCAGAAACTGATTGGTAAGACAACTGCACCTCCACCCTGAATGCTCCCAAGTGAATGTTCTTGCAGTTGGCATTTTCTCCCTCCTGCTCGCCCACAACTCCTCACCCTTGGGGTCCGCCTCCCGGTTAAATTCTCATTCCTTTCCTCTGAGCTTACTCTCCTGTCTTTTTCATCGCCTTTCGTCTTTCAGTCACTCCATGGGTGTGACAAAAATGGCTGTCCTTAGGCAACCAGTCACGTCACATCTTCAGCATTCAGAATCTTACAGTTTGTGGGGCTGAAAGGATCTTAGTATCATTTAATCCAGCTTTTTTTCAGAGGTCCTTTAACCTATTGTGGTCAGTACTAAATGATGGAGGCTTTAAAAGTACTTTGGAAAATAAATAGGTTGCATATAGAGCAGTGCTACTCACAGTTTGGTCTGCATACCATGAGCCCATAATGACAAGAGAAGTACAGAAATTGAGAGCGAAGCATTTAGAAACATAACAGTTTGGTGGGCTGATTTTGTATCTGTTGAACACAGTAAACTTGGGACTTGTAGTTTGTGTCTTTTTTTTTTTTCGCATTATTTTTGTAGTAACTTTTTAATTGTATTTTACAAAAGATTTGTTCTGCAGTGGATTAGAAAACAACAACAACAACAACAACCTGGTTCCTTACCTCAGACAGTTTGAGAAGCACTGATATAGGATATTTAACACAGTGTTTGGCACATAGTAGGCTCTCAAAAACCAATAGCTTGCTCATGTCTTCAAAGTGTGCATTTACTTTGGGTAAGGATGCTAGAAATCTGAGTAGCAGGTAAAAGAAATATTATTTTATAGAAATGAGGTGATTAAAATTGGTAATGCTGTTTTTCAAATACAAGTAATGCAGTTTTTTCCTTTTTAAACGTAGGCTGTACATTGAAGAGCGATTTATACATAGTAGAAAGCTAATTTATATTTTCACTGATTCTTGGAGATGCTTTATAACATTTAACGTGCTACCCATACCCTCAGCTCTGCAAGGTTGGGGGAACTTAAACTCTGGTAGCTAGCCATATCCATAAATATTTGACTATATTATAGCAGTACTTATATGTTATCTTCTTGGATAAGAAGAGGGAAAGATCTGTTGAAAAGCACTCAGGTTTTGTCAGCTTCCTCATGTCACTCAGCATCTGGAAAGTACATGGTTGTAATATTACTTGGCATTCCCATTTTAACGTAGTTTAGTGCCACATGCAGCGGCCCTTCATTTTCAGGAATCCGTGGCTATTCTTTGGAACTAGATTAGCATTTCCTGTTTTTTTAACTGAATCCAATGTAGTTGAGCTTATATGTGACACAATAAATACAGACTGTCAGAAGCAGTTAGCTTACCGTGGTGTTTACAGGTTTAAGGGACATGTTTTTCATACTACTCAAGATCATGAAATTGCCACTCCTTGTTTAAGGATAAAGGTCATTGACTGGGGTGCCTGGGTGGCTCAGTTCATTAAGTGTCCGAGTCTTGGTTTTGGCTCAGGTTGTGATCTTCAGGTTCATGAGATTGAGCCCCATGTCCTGCTCTGCACTGACAGTGTGGAACCTTCTTGGGATTCTCTATCTCTCTCTGCTCCTCCCCCACTAGTGAGCGCGCTTTCTCTCTCTCAAAAGAAATAAATGAACATTAAAAAAAAAAAAAAAAAAAGGTAATTGACTGAGCCAGGTGACTTTCCTGAAATGCCACCCCTTTGAAAATTCTGTCTATAAAGTTTACTTATTTATTTATTTTGAGAATCAGTGCAGAGCCCAACTCAGGGCTTGATCCCATGAACTGTGAGATCATGACCTGAGCCAAAATCAAGAGTCGGGTGCTTAACCGATCGAACCACCCAGGTGTCCCTAAAACTTCTGTTTATCATCAAAGAATCCTTAGAAACAAGGTCCTTTTGAGTTAGTAGATTTCATTTTGGCAGGTTTAAAACATTATTTGAATGTTAAGGAACCTGAATGAATTGCTTTTTGCTTGGGGATATCGTCTACCTTTTTGTGATACCATTACACATAATGTAATGGGATAAATCTTTGTCCTTGTAATTAAAAGAAATGACACATTTTATTTTTTAAAAATCCACGTGGAACATCCCTAATCTGCTTATTTAGATATAGGATAAATATTTTCTCTGTAGGGCAGGATTCCTTTGTTTTGAGCTTCATTTTTATTTGTACAGGGCTCAAATTCTTTATAATTTTTTTCTTTAATTTTTTTTAATGTTTATTTATTTTTGAGACAGAGAGAGACAGAGCATGAACAGGGAGGGTCAGAGAGAGAGGGAGACACAGAATCTGAAACAGGCCCCAGGCTCTGAGCTGTCAGCACAGAGACCGACGCGGGGCTCGAACCCACAGACTTGTGAGATCATGACCCGAGCTGAAGTCGGACGCTCAACCGACTGAGCCACCCAGGCGCCCCTCTTTATACTTTTTTAAAGTAAGCTCTGTGCTCATCATGGGGCTGGAGCTCACGACCTGGGTTGCACGCTCTAGCAGCTGAGTCAGCCAGGCGCCCCAAGGCTTAAATTCTTAACATCTGAGAAGTTTGAAACGGAACCAAGATTTGACATAACCAGCATATATCATGGTTGAAGAGTAAGGAGCTTTGCAGTGATGACTGAGAATAATAAGCTATTCAAAGTGTTGCTCCTTGGTTTTAATAGGGCCACTTAATTTATACAGTCAGGTTTCCCCCTCTTTCTGTCTCCTTTAGGAGCCAGGCTGAAGAACTTCAGAAAAAAGAACCGCTATTATTAATCCTTTCGAGTGCATATTACATTTTGGCAAATGCTGGCTGATGAGATTAAAATTACCCTTTTGCACTTTAAAAGTTACATTTCTGTAATCATGTTAGCAAGCAGGTGGGTCCTGGGGGACAGGAAATGAAGATTCTTTTAGCCAACTTTTCAAAGTTTAGAATTTATTTTGGGATTTTGCTTTGACGCATGAAAGGATCTAGTCGTAGTTTCTTAAAATAACTCAGTTTATCTATGTTCGGCAGTCACTGTTGAAACCCAAGGAAGAGGCACATTTTGGAAAATAAGAAAGACAAGTAAGAAACTGGCACTCTTTTGATTTTTTTTTTTTTTTTTTCTGAGAGAGATGATAAAAACTAAGTAGTATGTAGGTGGGTTAATAATCTCAGAGCCTCTTCTCTCAGGTAGCATGTTTAGAATTTGGGGAAACAGTATAGGTTTGATGAAATATCCATTAACTTAGGTACCTAGTAAGAATCCCTCACTTGTTCTTAAGTTGCCCCTTGACTGTAAGGAAGCCATGTGTGCCTCCTTGGAACTGTAGAACCGTCAAGATAGCATTCCTAGAGAGGTCAGCAGAGTTTTAACCTGATAATGGTGGCTGCTGGTCAGGGAGCTCTCCAGTTGGGTTCTTAGTTCTTAGGAAATCCTTCTGCTTATTTCCATAGGGTTGTCCTTCTGGGCTAAGGACAGACTTAGTCTGGTCTGGGCTAAGGCAAGGACTTTGTCCTTGTTTTGGATGTTTGTTAAGATGAAAACAGTGATGCTTCCAGCCTTTGGGCGACTTGAGATCCGGTAGGATTTCTGAAGTTTTCTTCCTTGCACATAAGGTCTTAATCATGACCCTTGCATGTTTCTGCTGTTGAGTTTTTGAGGATCAATTAGAATTATGCTCTGTGTGTTTAAAACTCAGATTGAGAGTTGAAACAGAAAGGTTCTCCTCTGCTTCCTGTATTTTCAAGTGCCTGAATAGAACAGAGAAAATTTTTGTTACATGGCTGTGTTAAGGCGAAATCCCTGGGGGGCTCTGTGTATTTTAGTAGAGATGACCTGTATGAAGTTCAGCTCTGTACTGGGTTGGGTCATACCCACCCCCACTGCCTGTTTTCCCTCTGCATCCCTACTTGTTTCTTTATAGCTTAGAAATGTGTTTCTTTTTTTGTTTGTTTTGTTTAATTACAAAATTTTTTTATTTTGTTTTATTTTATATTTGAGAGAGAGAGACAGAGTGTAAGAGGGGGAGGGGCAGAGAGAGAGGGAGACACAAAATCCGAAGTAGGCTTCAGGCTCCCAGCTGTCAGCACAGAGCCGGACGAGAGGCTCGGACTCTGAACTGTGAGATCATGACCTGAGCCGAAGTCAGATGCTCTGCCGACTGAGCCACCCAGGCGCCCCTTAATTAAAAAAAAAATAATAATAATGTTTATTTATTTTTGAGAGAGAGAGAGAGAGAGAGAGAGACATAACATGAGCAGAGGAGGGGTAGAAAGAGAGGGAGACAGAATCCGAAGCAGGCTCCAGGCTCCAAGCTGTCAGCACAGAGCCTGATGTGGGGCTCCAACTCACAAACCACGAGATCATGACCTGAGCCAAAGTCGGACACTTAACCAACTGAGCCACCCAGGCACCCCCCCTTAATTTTTTTTAATGTTTATCCACTTTCTGAGAGAGAGACAGAGTGCAAGTGGGTGAGGGGCATAGAGAGAGGGAGACACAGAATCCGAAGCAGGCTCCAGGCTCTGAGCTGTCAGTACAGAGTCCAATGCGGGGCTTGAACCCACGAACCTCAAGATCATGACCTGAGCCGAAGTCGGTCTCTTAACCAGCGGAGTCACCCAGGTGCCCCCTTAGAAATGTTTTTTTTTTTGATTTTTTTAAAATGTTTATTTATTTTTGAGACAGAGAGAGACAGAGCATGAACGGGGGAGGGTGAGAGAGAGAGGGAGACACAGAATCCGAAACAGGCTCCAGGCTCTGAGCTGTCAGCACAGAGCCCGACGCGGGGCTCGAACTCACAAACCACGAGATCATGACCTGAGCCGAAGTCGACCGCTTAACTGACTGAGCCACCCAGGCACCCCACCTTAGAAATGTTTTTAATAGCCATGAGGGAGGCTAGGTGATGCTAACGTTTTAGTGACTTTTAAAGCCAGCTTGTCCAACTTGCCTTTGTATCTGAGTGATTATAGCTAGTTTTTTTTTCCTGTCTAGGATTTGAAATGTTAGTAAAATAGACATGAAACCTTTTCTGAGAAATCTCTAGCTTCCCGGTCCTTATAGGATTATAATGATAGTCACTTCCTTCTTAGTTTCTAAAATAAATTCACACACAATCCAGTTTATCTAAAAATATACCTTCAAACTAACACTAATATTAGATGTGTTTTTAGATCTATAAAAGATGTGGTTCTAGCCAGAAAATGTTTCATGTGCTTTTTCATGGTATAGCCCAGTTTCTTTACTCTGAAAGGGAAATGAAGTTTCAGTCTTCTGAGAAGGTGAAGAAAAATCCAGTTTTATGGTAGAAGCAATTTGGTGTTGTAAACTAGACAAATAGAGCTTTCTTCCTTCAAAAACCCTCTGCTTATAAAGGGTTTGCTAGGGCGCCTGGGTGGCTCAGTCGGTTGAGCGACCGCCTTCGGCTCAGGTCATGATCTCACGGTTTGTGAGTTCGAGCCCCACATCAGGCTCTGTGCTGACAGCTCGGAGCCTGGAGCCTGCTTCAGATTCTGTGTCTCCCTCTCTCTGACCCTCCCCCGCTCATGCTGTCTCTGTCTCAGAAATAAATAAACATTAAAAAATTAAAAAAAAAAAAGGGTTGGCTATTAAAAAAATTGAGCAAAGCTTTTGGGGTGCCTGGCTGGTTCAGTTGGTAGAGGCTGTGACTCTTGATCTTCGGGTTGTGAGTTCAACCCCATGTTAGACATAGAATTTACTTAAAAAAATAAATTGAGCAAAGCTTTTATTTTTAAAAATTTTTTATTTTTTTTTTAAATTTATTTATTTATTTTTTAAATTTTTGAGCAAGAGAGAGAAAGCACGTGTGCATGTGTGCAGGAGGGGAGGGGCGGGGGGGGGTAGAGGATCCAAAGCAGGCTCTGTACTGACAGCACAGAGCCCGATGTAGGGCTCAAACTCATCAACTGTGAGATCATGACCTGAAGTAGGACGCTGACCGACTGAGCCACCCAGGCACTCTGAGCAAAGCTTTTAGACCACAGTAAGGAAAAGCAGAGCTCTTATGTAAAGATGCCTCATTTCATGAAGAAAAAAAAGCATAGAAAAAGACCGTCTAGATTAAAGAAAAGACAGGAGGCCTCAAAGCATGGTGGAAGGGACATCACAGCTACCTAGCTTCTCATACTATTGATTAGATTCTTATTTATCAAATTGTGTTCTTGGATATTTATGAGAGACTTTCGCAGGTAGGTTAAGTTTCTGCAGCAAGGAACCATCAAAGATTTTTGGTTCTTAGTATTTGATTACAAAATGTTAAATGTTCCCAAAGTGTGTGTTTTTCTCCCATTCTTTTTTTTTTTTTAAATGTTTGTTTATTTTTGAGAGACAGATAGAGAGAGTTGAGCAGGGGAGGGGCAGAGAGGGAAACACAGAATCTGAAGCGGGCTCCAGGCTCTGAGCCATCAGCACAGAGCCTGATGTGGGGTCTGAACCCATGAACCATGAGCTCATGCATGACCTTAGCCCAAGTTGGACACTTATCTGACTGAGCCACCCAGGTGCCCCATTTTCTACCCTATCTTTGCTCATTACCCATCCTATTTGAATCTCACAACATAGGCCAAAAAGTGGAACTTTGAATATATTTTTATGTTTTCATTTTTTTCAAGATTTTAAGTAATCTCTACACCCAACTTGGGGCTCAAACTTGCAACCCCGAGGTCAAGAGTCCTACACTCCACTGAGTGAGACAGCCAGGTGCCCCTGAATGTATTTTTTATAATTAAAGTGCATCTAAACGAATTTTGTTTTGGTGAATTTTATAAAACCTACCTCAAAGTAATGGGGAAGAGATAGGTATTCTTGCCCTGAATCATAGCTGGGCAGCTCAGAGATTTCTGATGGCCGTTTACTCTCGTCCTTTCCTCAGAGTCTCTTGCTCTGTCTTACACATTTGCATGGATGCAGAAAGAAATGGAGAAGTAAAAGAGTAGCTTTGAATATAGCCTTACCGTAAGATGTAGTTTCTGTGCAGACAGAAACTGTATCTCTGTATCTCTGTATCATGTACAAACAAAAATAACACCGCCAGCAGCTTCACAATAAAGTCTACCCAAAAAGCACATTTTTGTGTGTCATCTAATATTTAGTAATTCATTTGTCGGACATCTTTTTTTTCTTTGATGTTTCTGTTCCGAGCCTCCTGTTCTCAGCTTTTCCATTACTTAGGAGGGCTATGAAGAAGAATATGTTTAAATGGTTGATTTCAACTCCTAGGTTAGCAAGGGTCGTACATACCTAGTGATCTTATTTTGCATTATTCTTTTTACTTTTTTCCGTGTTTTTACTTTCAAGGGACGTAATGGGACACAAACTAAACCGATGTCTTATGTTTACTGATGTTATGTCTTATGTTATTTCCCGTCTCCAAGTCATATTGAAACTATGACATAGACCCCGACATATTTTAAGTGAGGCATTCTGTAAAATCAAAACCAAAAAGCTTCTTAGTGGGGAAAGTTCTCAATTTCTTCATAATTGCATGCACATTTGTGAATGAGGGCTCCTTGGTCTTCTTACTACCTACAGTGTGGTACGTGTGCTGAATATTTGTCAAGTCGAACTAAAGCAATAATGTATGAGAGAATGGGCATGCGGGGCATGTACCTTATTCGTTCACATTTCTGCGAGGTAACTAGGTATGGGTCATTCTGTGTTTTTAAGACTAGGAAAAGTGAGGAACAGAAAGATTAGTGGCTGACATGCCTTGGATTAGCATTTCTGCCTCTTAAACACACTGAATGGTATTTTATCTGCTAAGCTACATTACTAAGTAGGTGCATATGTCCCTGGTAATGGTATCTTTCTCGCCCATTGGCACAATTTAAGCCAGGCAGGGTAGTATAAAAGCTATGTATAAATACTGTTATGAGCTTTCATGATTCATCTGTAGCTTTAACAGGGAAAAAAACCCCAACTAAATACACTACATTAAACCTTTTACTTTTACCCCCTTGCCTAGAAGTGTCTGTTTATTAAAGAACGAGATTCATTTGTATCTATCCAGCCACTACAGATAGTTTATAGACAGATCTGGAAATCTCCATAGTTGTCTTTGTTGGGGTATTTGTCTAAATGCTTCTCTTTCCCAAAGGACTCACCTGGGTTTTCACTATTAAAAGATTATTTAAATTGGTTACCTAGGGAAGATCTCCATGGTGTTGTGAGCAATATTCTGAGAGAGCAGAAGGAGGGCCAGCTGTGTGCCCTTATCTGTGTCTCGGCAGACGCTAAACAAACTCCACCCTGGCGTGTTTGGTGCGAGCGATAGCGTCAGAGCTGATGCTGAGGCCTGTCCTTCGTGGACGGAGGACCTACCTTCAGCAAACTTGGATTACTTTGGATGCAAGAGATTTGAATTCTTTGGAAACACTAATAAAGGAGGCAGGAGGGGCGTGCACAGCAGACTTCTTGATGTATCTGCACAGAAAGCTAGGTACAGATCTCTCAGGTCTGCAGGGTAGAGAATACAAACCCTTACCCATGCTGAGTGGTGGCTGGAATAGGAAATGAGGTGGCCGATGAATGAAGGTGATGATTTATGTTGCCACTCACACTCAGTTGGATTTCCGACACAGAATCGAGCTCCTGCTTAGGGAGACTAACAGGCCCTTAATGTAGGTAAACCACAACTTAGCGTTTGGTTCTAATCGACTGAGCTAGCCACGGGAGCCAAAAGAACTGACCCAGCCCTCTCACTGAAAGGTCTCATAACCAGGAGAACAAAGGGTGGTGTAATGTGTGGCCAAAAGGACTGGCATCAGGAATCGGAGCAGACCGTCTGTGGAGAATACAAATGGAGAGTGTGTCTTGCTGGCAGCTTTAAGCTTTTAAAATTGAATTATTAAAAAAGAAAAAGAAGGGGCGCCTGGGGGGCTCAGTCGGGCGAGCGTCCGACTTCGGCTCAGGTCACGATCTCGCGGTCCGTGAGTTCGAGCCCCGCGTCGGGCTCTGTGCTCACAGCTCGGAGCCTGGAGCCTGCTTTGGATTCTGTGTCTCCCTCTCCCTCTGCCCCTCCCCTGCTCATGCTCTGTCTCTCTCTGTCTCAAAAATAAATAAACATTTTAAAAAAATAAAAAAAAAAATTTCTAAGGGGGCACCTGGGTGACTCCGCTGGTTAAGAGACCGACTTCGGCTCAGGTCATGATCTTGAGGTTCGTGGGTTCAAGCCCCGCATTGGACTCTGTACTGACAGCTCAGAGCCTGGAGCCTGCTTGGGATTCTGTGTCTCCCCCTCCCTCTGCCCCTCCCCTGCTCATGCTCTGTCTCTCTCTGTCCCAAAAATAAATAAAAAAAATAGAACATTAAAAAAAATTCTTTTTTTAAATTGAATTATTTTTGATTATGATGAAAATAAAGCCTTAGTCACTTGAGGGACACTATAAAGAAGTTTGATTCCTTTGAAACCTAGAAAAAGGAATTCATCCAAGAACACTAAAGCATAAAGTTTATTAGGTAAAAATATACCGAGAGATTGGGGAGTACTTCTTTTACCTCACTGGCTTCATATCCTTAATAGAGAAAAACAAAATAGGTACTTTAACCGTCCAAGAAGCAAATTCTGGAATTTGGAGGCTTATGGGAATATGACAGTACTGCTCCCCAAATCAGCAAAACCAAAAAAAGGAAAGTGACACAAATAGGGCATTTCTTCTAATAACGTATGTTGTTTCCTCAGAAATGATTATGACCTTCCTCCTTTTAATAGTGAGAACGATGTGTTTATCTTGGGTTTTGAGTCTAATAAGACATCTGATGCTGAAAGAAAAAGTGCCGTGTTTCCAATGGTCTTTCCAAAAAAATATAAATATTTTCAGAAATAGGAAATTATTTGAGGTATTCCCATCATTCTATTGCATTCTAGAATTAGGTAGGCTCCTTTAATCAAGTTTGTTTTTTCTCTTTTGCTCTCAGCCCTTACCAAATATAAAATCCTCCTACACTTGCTCGCCCATTTTTTACTCCATAACACTCCAGGCGCTGTTTCCAGGAAAAGGTTAAAATTAAGAATAATGTATTTCCTGCTGACCACCATGTTTGTACTGCCACAGCTGAATTCTGGGCCAATTTCTTTTGCCATCTGTTCCCAGCGTGGAGAAGTTGAGATTCATATAACAACGAGAGAGAAGCGAAGCTAGATGTTTCATCTGACTTCTACGCCCAGAAGCATGGCTTATCTTTGCCAATTAGACTCTTCACTGGTGAATAACTTGACATGGAAATATCACGTGGCAAATCTTTAAAATGTTGATCTTAGAGTTTCCTGCTAGGCCTCTCTGTGTAATTTTTTAAAAAGTACTGAAAGTATTTTATTTTGTTTTGTAGCCTCCTTTATTTACCTGTTACATTTTAAATATTTTTTCCCCATGATATTCTATATCCCCTATCCCATTCAAAGGCAATTTGTGTTTAGTTGACCCTACCTGGAAAAAAAAAAAAAAAGTTAAAAATCAACCATAACCCTCCACTGTTAAGATTTTGGAACCTGTTCCACTCTTCTCCCCCTTCTATAAATACACAGTATATATACACACATGTATTTATATGTAAAACATACATGTGCACACTTAAAAACCAGGATTATGCTCTTCCTAACATTTTAATGCATACAAGTTTTAAGTTTTTGATCCATAGTTCTGTTTGATACAGCATTCAAGGAGCATCACAAAACCTATTTCAGGGGCGCCTGGGTGGCTCAGTTGGTTAGGCGTCTGACTTCAGCTCAGGTCATGATCTCCGTGAGTTGGAGCCCCGCGTCTGTGCTGACAGGTCAGAGCCTGGAGCCTGATTCGGATTCTGTGTCTCATTCTCTCTCTGCCCCTCCCCCACTTGTGCTCTGTCTCTCAAAAATAAACAAACGTTAAAAAAAAATTACCTATTTCAAGGACATAGAGAATCTGCTTGGTAGCTTATTTTTCTCAATCATAAATTTGATCAGTTCCTTAACTGTTGCTTTAGAGATTGCTTACAAAAACAGGTAACAGGGCCGCTGAGATAAAATATATGGTCCTCCTAATGCATCTCCTTGTAGAACATTGTGTTAATCTAGTTTATTTTATTTTTTTAATTTTTAATTTTATTTACTTAAGTAATCTCTACACCCAGTGTGGGGCTTGAACTCACAACCCTGAGATCAAGAGATGTATGCTCCTCCAACTGAGCCAGCCAGGCACCCCAATCTGGTTTATGTCTTAATGTCAAAGCAATCAACTTTTCTCTGGGCAACAGTGCTTTGAATAAATTTAAAAAAAAATGCTTTTCCATCTGCAGTTAGAATGCTTGGTGTTTAAAACTTTCAACCTTTATGTTCACTGTGCTCCAACATTTTATCTCTGTCCAAACTAAGAAGGAACTGTTTCTGCTCTCAAGCCCGGGCAAGGACTTGGCAGAGCCAATAAGGTGATAGCCTGTAACAGCTCCAGCAGGGAATTCTGTGTATTGCCCTGTTGTACGTCATCCATATAAACGGAATATGTTCATAGTTCGTATGGCACGCAGTTGGCATGCAAGCTCGTAAGTCTCGGGCCAGCACACGGTCCATATGTTCGAAATCCACGATTCTTAACACCTGCTCCTTCTGCCCTGAGCATCGTTGCCTCAGGAAACCACTGTGACTGGGGAGAGTGTGATTTATCTCTCAGCTGTGTTGGAATCGAAGGAAACTTGGGGATCGTAGCCCAAGTCCTATCCACTAGGAGTCCGATAGTATTCCTAATATCAGTATGCATATTGATGGCTGGTGGTAGGTGACTGAAGTGTAAGTAAATTCCTCAAATTTACCTGGCTTTGTACTTCAGTCACTGGGGCGTTCCCAGTCCTAGAGTTTCCGTTGTCAAGGCACCTTGGCAGATGCCAGCTCATTTATCTTCAGAGATTCTTTGCAGCTTTATTGAAGTACAATTGACAAACAAGAGATTTTAAAATTTAACGTCTGTCCCCCCGCCGTGAGAAAAGAAATACATATTTTATCTAATAAATGGATATATTTATGGAAAAAGAAACTGAGGTATGAGGAATTTGGATTATAAACTGTCATGCAAGGATTATAAACTATAGTCAGGAGGCCAGGTTCAATCCACAGATAGTTTTTGTTTGGCATGTAGAGTTTTCAGAAATACTTTAATTTGAACGTCTTTAGGAGGGACCTGCACTGTCCAGTTTGCCGTGGACCTTACCATTCGTTGTGTGTGAAATACTAATCTGAATAATCGATGACCTCTTTCTACTAGGAAAGTGCTTATTTAGGAATATGAATCCCTGGTCTCCTTTTCTCCTGTTTTCAAAAGAGAATGACCAAGTGGGGCTGTTACTGGCTACCCACACCCCCTGGCCACCGAGTTTGTGGTGGCAAATAAGCCACCAGTGACTCTCAGAGCCATTGTGGGGGCTCTAGAAATTCAGAACTCTGGCAGCCTCAGCACAAAAGCTTTATCTCCTGTTTCATGTTATAAACTGGTCATTTTTCTCTCTTGGAAACCCAAGAATACCTTCAACCATTTTCTTTTTCTTTTTTTTTTTGGAGAGTACAGTATCTGGCATTTCATCCTAGTAATTTTATGCAAATTTTAGGCTTCATCCTAAACAAAAAGTTTGGGTGGCAGTAGAGGGTGGACAGGGTTTTTCAAGTCATACTTGATAAAAATTAACTGGATGCCTATTACATATACAGGTTCCCAGGACCTCTGATGGAAGGTGTAGGGGCAGTATGGGTTTCTAACTGGCGCTCAGGGTGACTCAGCATGTCTGGGAAACACGGTGGTGTGGTTCAGAAAGTGGGCTCTGAGCTTAGAGACTACCTTTTAATGCCAGTTCACCATTTTCTGATGCCAAGACCTTGGCTGCTGGCTTAATCTGCTACACCAGCAATTTCCTCATCTGTAAAATGGGGACAGTATTACTATTTACCTGTCGAATGCTATGCTTAGGGACTGTATAGTAAATGGGAGCTTTTTAGCCCAGTTTCTAGCGCATAAACCTTTGGTAAATGTAGTTGCCTCACCACCAGACTTCCTGTGAGCTCTTGACCGACAGCTTTCTAGAGCCTTCAGGAAAGACTATGTGCTTTCTATTTGTTCTAAAATAACTTCTTACAAAATAATATACGTTCTACGGAGAAAATTTGAAAGAGCAAAAGGAAGAAAAATACAAATTACTTGTACTCCATTATTTTATGAATTTACTTCTAGTCTCCGTAGACAGGTGTTAGAATGTGATTAATATATAGTTAGTAATTTTCTTTTGTGAAATAATTGTACTTGAATTGCTTATTTTGCTATTTACATTTGTGTCTCTTATATTAAGGTATTTTTTTTTGACTTGGTTAGTTTTTGTTCGTTTTTATAGATGTCGTTTAGAGTCTTTTTTAAAAGATTTTATTTATTTATTTTAAGTTTATTTATTTTGAGAGAGCGAGGGAGCAGGGGAGGGGCAGAGAGAGAGGCCGAGAGAGAGAATCCCAAGCAGGCTCCGCATCGTCAGTGCAGAGCCTGATGTGGGGCTCACACTCATGAACCATGAGATCATGACCTGAGCTGAAATCGAGAGTCAGATGCTTACCTGACTGAGCTATGCAGGTGCCCCCTTTTAAGGTTTTATTTTTAAGTAATCTCTACACCTAAGATGGGGCTCAAACTTACAATCCCGAGATCGAGAGTCACATGCTCTAACAAAGGTTTAGTCTTGTTTATTGTTTTTGTATTGTTTCCTTTTTTTCTGATTTTTTCTAAATCCAAATATTTTGTATTGGATAGGAAAAACTTGAGATAGTCCATGGAACCACTGTCATTTTTGTTTGCAGTCTCTTTTCCATTAGTACCTATGGGCCTCTGCTGTGTTGAGCTTTTTATGAACTAGTTAAGTTGGTTTTAGAATTTGTATCTGAACCACAGATACTGCTGGCTTGTTTAGTTTCTTACGGTGTGGCTGTTTACTTGGCTGAATTTTGTGCTTAACATCATCCAAGCTGTTTCAGAAATCACAGGACCAGTTATAATATAGCCTGGCAGTTTTTGGCCTACAGCTTCAGACGACATTGTAGGATATTTCCACGGTGGTTGTTGATTTTCCTCCTTAAATCCATTGAAAGTTGGGAATGCTTTAGAGTTAAAAAATTTATGTTTTCCCAAGAGTGACAATTTTAAGTAAATGGGAGTCAGAATTTATTACAAACATTGGTTAAGTCATTCTACAGACTTGCCTCAGAAGTCCTTGTGAAGAGAGATCTAGAATTCACATTCAGGCCTGTTCAAATCCGGTTCCGCTGTCTTCCTGCCACAGTTGGCTCCCTGCAGGCATGTTCTGAATCCTTTAGTAACAAAGCCTGAAGATGCCACTACAGAATACATGTAGTAATCATCTTTCAACATCAATGCTATATGCATGTTTCCGCAACTTGTTTTTTCCTACTTGTATCTTAGAGCTTGATTCATGTGTGTATATACATGAATTGTATGTATATAAGTATGAATTATACATACCTATATTATATCTATATGAATTGCTTAGTCTCGCTCTTGCATTTAGCCCTTCTATTGATAGACATTTTAGGTTGATTTCAATTTTTCTTTAATAAAACAGTATTCGGTATCTTTGTACACCAAACGTTTCTAAATCTTCACAAGCACTTATCAACACTTCATACATCAGAAACCACATCATAAATGAAGCTTGTTGAACTGAATTTGGAGAATACTGTTTTATTTTATTTATTTGTAAATAGAATTCAGTAGTACTTGTCAAGTTTTAGTGTTGTCAAAAATTTTGAGAGAATGTCAGTATGACTAGCTACCTATGTGGTGGTCTGGGACATCAAAAATACGAGTTGAACCCTTTTAAAACAAATCCATATAACAAAAATATTTTTAAGTTTTAGTTGGTGGGTGGGTGCCTGGGTGGCTCAGTCGATTAAGTGTCTGACTCTTGATTTTGGTTCAGGTTATGATCTTACGGTTCGTGAGATTGAGCCCCGTATCAGGCTCTGCACTGACAGCGTGGAGCCTGTTTGGGATTCTCTCTCTGTCTCTGTCTCTCTGCTCCTCTCCTGCTCACGTGTGCACGCTCTCTCTCTCTCAAATAAATAAACTTAAAGTCTTAGTTGGTGGAATTTATTTTGTTTTATATACAAATACAGCACATTTCCAGTGCAATTAAAAAATTGATATATTTTTGGAGGTTATTTTGGAGGATATATTTTGGAGGATATATTTTGGAGGTAGTTTTAAGAGTTTTAATGAAATTATAAAATTACAGTTGTAGATTTTGGAAAAAAAGAAGGAATCTCATCTTTCATTTTAGCAGTGACCGCTGGGTAATATACAGTGTTGTAAGTTAAATGTGCATCAGTGTGGTGAATTACAGTGGTTTTGAAATAACTTTCTAAGATGTAAAGTGTTTTGATTGTGCTTCATGCTTCATTTTGTTTGTTGTCTGTTACATGGCTTACGAAAGAATGAATTCCTTGGGTAAAAAAATCATATTGGAAAGAGAAATTGAACTTTACATATCTTGTGACATTTCAGAACATAGGTATAACATGGTATAATTTGGTATATATGGCTTTGGCAGCAAAAATGGTAAAAAAAAATCTCAAGTAACTTCAGACTGTTGAAATCCATAGTGTGCTATGTCTTTTTCATTGTTGTAGAATATTTTCATGGGTTCATCCTGTATCATTTCTAGGCAGGGGCTTTATGACTCAGAAGTGATAGTAAAATCAGCACAAAGAGGGGGAATTGTATGTATTTTGCTTTAGTAATTGATAAAACTCTTAGAAATTTATTCTATTAAAATTTTTTTTTAAGTTTATTTCTGAGAGAGAGACAGAGACAGAGACAGAGCATGAGAGGGAGAGGGACAGAGGGAGAGAGGGAGACACAGAATCTGAAGCAGGCTTCAGGCTCTGAGCTGTCAGCGCACAGCTAGATATGGGGCTCGAACTCGTGAACCGCGAGATC
Source organism: Lynx rufus (assembly GCF_022079265.1). Lineage (NCBI taxonomy): Eukaryota > Metazoa > Chordata > Mammalia > Carnivora > Felidae > Lynx > Lynx rufus. The sequence goes on along the minus strand of NW_025814839.1, from coordinate 4,657,482 downwards.
ATGACCTGAGCCAAAGTCAGACGCTTAACCAACTGAGCCACCCAGGCTCCCCAAAACTCTTAGGAATTTAAAATCATGGTTCCAGATCAAGGCCATAACAAGCAGATGTTTTTTTTCCTTGTTTTTCTGATCATGGGACAGGACGAGTAGCTTGGCGATGAATCTTGTGTATTTCAGATATCAAAAAGTAAAACCATAGGTTAAATATCCATTCAGGCTTTCTAAAGTCCCACATGAGAGGAAAATGTATGAACAAACCTTTGGGATTGATAGTCATAGGTAATTATTTTGGATGAGCGATGTGTTGATATGTGTTAATTTCGTCAGAAAGTTTTGTTTTTAGATGTAAATACATTTTAACCAGGAGTTTCTGGATTTACCCCTGATTTGCTAAGATAGGAGATGAATATCTAAGTATTTATATGGTTAAGCTCTGTGTTACCTTCTTTCTAATGGTTTATACATATATTCCTTGTTCCCTGCCCCCAACAACATATTAGGTCTTAGCTAGAAAAGGTGCATTTAATTTTAGCTATTTGGTTAGTTTTTCTGAACATTTGTTCTTTGCAGACTGAGAGAGACAGATGGATTTGAATCCTAAAGCGGAGTCTTTTGATTTAGTACAAGAAATAACCAGTAAAGTGATAGACAAGGTTTCCAGGCAGTTTTAATTAGTCAGGCACAGCTGTGAGCAGGAATCGACGAGAAGGGCAAGACGCAGTGGCACAAAAGACACAGCCTTTCTCACGTTTCTTAGACGTACACTTAGTGGTCAGCCATGGTCATTGGTAATTTTTATTGAGTAGTCACTTGGTGCATATTCACATTTTAGCCCAACGTAGCGGACAATTACAGGCCATGGTTTCGAATTAATCTCTGATCTTATCATCAGAGTTTGAATAACACTGATTTCAGCTTTCTTGTTGATGTTGACCACAGGAAGATGAGGTCAGGAGTCTCAGATAGCAGTGCTGACCTGGCAGTGTGTTTGGAAGTGGTGCCTCATTGTATCTGCTGCTTTTGGTTGTTTTGTTTGTTGGGGGGGGGGGGGGAGATGTAGGTGTACTATTAGGTAGCATTGTTGGTCATTTGCTCATTCAATAAATATTTATTGAGCACTTATTATGTGCCAGAATATGTGCATGGGATACACATTAGGGGAACAGAATAGACAAAGTTGTATGGATGGAGTTTGAATAAATTTGAAAAAGTTCTTTTTTTTTTTTTAAATTTCAGATAATACTAACTAATGCTATTGAGTGCTTACTGCATGCCAGGTGCTGTACTCTGTGACTGATTTCTGGAGAAACAATTAAAAATGTACTGAGATTTTAGGGTAGAAGATATGAATGAATCTAAGTGTACAATCTATCAGAATTCTTCTGGTACGTATAATCATCTGTAAAACTGGTATTTTAAGTGAGCATATGATTAGAATCCCTTCTGTGCACAGTTCTGAGGATCAGCAGATTTTGCCAACTGGGACTTTCTATATCCCTTATGGGAGAGTTCATGGTCACACTTAATGTCAGGTGGCAGTAGTTAGCTTATTGCAGGCGCTCGAATCAAGTGGTTACTGTAGAACAGGGTTTCTCCATCGAGGTCAGGTGATTCTCGGGTGTGGGGCCTTCCCTATGTATTGTAGGCTATTTAGCAGCCCCCACCAGATACCAGTAGTGCCTCTATACTTAGAACAGCCAAAAATGTGTGTAGGCATTGCCAGATGTCCCCTGGGAGGCGGTCTCTCCCCAGCTCCCTCCTCTCCCCTCCCTTAAGTCTCTGCATTAGGAGCTAGTTTCCCTAAACAATCAGCAGCTCCTTCCAGAGGCAGAGAGAACTCCAGCATCACCCAAAGCTTAGTCTGTGTATCAGCTCACACTGTTCCTAAAAATGGGAAGCACTTGGGCCACTCACACCTTATACTGCGGTACTCTCGTTATGCAATGATGCCATCTCTAGGGAAACGGATAAGTGTTTATCAGCAGTGGGGATAATGGTCTGCTTTTCAGGGCTGCAATAATAAGGAAGTACAACATTTTTTATTAAATATATATTAAAATATGTTCATTTTGGGTAGAGCTTTTGAATATATAAATAAAAAATTTTAAATGTATGTTATTCTGTAATCTTACCACTCAAGAAATGGGTCCATACTGGTGTCTTTAAAGCCCCCTGCATGCTCTACAATTCAGCCCTTCCTCTCTCCTACATAGGAGGCTACTATCCTGAATTCTGTGTTTCTTTTTCTTCCTTCCTTTCTCTCTCTCTCTCTCTCTCTCTCTTCCTCTCCTCTCCTCTCCCCTCCCCTCCCCTCCCCTCCCCTCCCCTCCTCTCCCCTCCTCTCCTCTCCTCTCCTCTCCTCTCCTCTCCTCTCCTCTCCTCTCCTCTCCTTTTGTCAGGGTAACCTCCAGATTTTATTGTCTTCATAATATAACAAAATAGGAAGCTTAGACCTGGATGAGTCAGCCCTTCATCTTCTTATCTCCTCCCAATTCAGACGGCTTGCCTCTCTTAACAGCCAGCATTCTCTTAGACCTGCAGGTAGGCTCAGCACATCCAAGCCTCGGACAGGCTTCTTTGCCATTTTAGCCTTTTTCTGGAAAATTGGCTTACTGTGCCCACCACAGCCACTCTGCTCCCTGTTGTAATGCTGCTTTCCCTGGGCACGAAGAGAACCTTTGCCTTTCTTGTACTCTGTCACTTTGTGGGGCTGGTGCCTACCACACTCTTACAGAAAGTCCAGTGGGTTTTAGGAACCATTCACCACGTTTCTGAGAGTGCTAGAACATCGTCTTTTGCTTTTCTTTCTTTCTTTTTTTTTTAATTTTTAATGTTATTTATTTTTTGAGAGAGAGACAGAACATGAGTGGGGGGGGGAGAGAGAGAGAGAGAGAGAGAGGGAGAGAGAGGGAGAGAGAGGGAGACACAGAATCCGAAGCAGGCTCCAGGCTCCAAGCTGTCAGCACAGAGCCTGATGTGGGGTTTGAACTCACGAACTGCGAGATCATGACAAGCTGAAGTTGGATACTCAGCCAACTGAGCCCCCCCCTCCCCCCGGTACCCCTGTCTTTTGCTTTTCTTTATTGTTTTATCATACGTACGCAACCCTAAACATGATAGAGCTTAGTTATCTTGTGTTTTGAGACCTTATAAATGCAGTTGCCATATGTATTTTGTTGGTGGCTTTTTTCTTGGCTCCACATGTATGATGATTCTTTTGTGTTGATGTGTGTAGCTATACTTTTAATTTTCACTGCTGCCTAATTAAATGACATTTAACTCTCTCGTTGATGGATATTTGAGTCTTTTCCAGTTTTGTTGTTATGTTGCTGTGAATATTCTCATTCTTGTCACCTGGTATTCATGTGTAAGAATTTCGGAGGTGGATTGCTGGATTGTGGGCTATATGCTTATAGTAGGCTGGATGACAGATAGCCTCTAAAGGAGGCTAATCTCTGGCACCTGTAAATGTTACTTCTTACGGGGAGAGGTGCTCTGCGATGCCATTATGTTAAGGGTTTTGAGCTGGGTAGATTTTCCTAGCTTTTCAGGTGGGCTCTAAGTGCAGTCACAAGCATCCTTGTGAGAGGAGAGGCCAAGGGAGATTGCCCAGGGAATAAAAGGAGACCATGTGCGCGTAGAGGGAGCGATGCGGCCACAGCCGAGGAGCGCCAGCAGCCGTCCGAAGGTGGAAGAGCCAAGAGACAGATGCCCTGCTAGAGCCTCTCGTGGGAGTGTGGCCCTGCCAGCACCTTGAATTTGGCCTCGTGGTAGTGAGTGTGGACCTCTGGCCTTCAGAACTGTGAGCCGATAAATATCTGTTGTTTTAGGCCACTGGTTTGCACTGATTTGTTAGCACCGCCTTGGGAAATGAAGACGATGCGTTTTCAGTTTAACTGGATGATGCCAGTTTTTCTCGAAGGTGCTTGTGCTAATTTATATTCCCACTGGAAGCGTCTAAGAATTCCTGTTGTTTCACATTCTGGTCAACATTCGGTACTATTGCACTGTACCGGTGGGAGGTTTCACTGAGCAATTCTGTAAAACCTAGGACAATTTCCCCCTCCCGCCGCTCCCCCAAACCTAGTAGAAATCTTGAAACATTTAGTTCAGTAGTTAAAAACACTGAGTGCATTAATAAGGTAAAAATGTTGATGTTAAATGATAATGAAGTTGAGGGGTTTGGTTGAACTTCTAAATCTGCTGTAGATAATGTGGTCCCCTGTTCTTTCTCTTGTCTCCTCTCCTAACCAGTAAGGATCTTCTGTACACACTCTTCCTTCTCTAGAAAAGAATCCAGTGATTCTTCGGCACTCCTTGCGTGAACTGGCATGCTCTTGAGTTTCTGTTTGGTTTATTTCTATTTTACTGTTGCATTTTACAAAATCCTTTTGGCTAAACATAGATTGGTAAAATAGTATTTTGGGGGACGGGCAATAACCATAACCTACCTACTCGATAAGCTAGTATATTTGTGCATATGTTTTGTTTAAAACGCTTTTTTAAAAAAATGCTTATTTTTGAGAGAAAGAGCACGAGCAGGGGAGGGGCAGAGACAGGCAGACACAGAATATGGACGAGGCTCCAGGCTCTGAGGGACTCGAACTCACAAGTGCAAGATCATGCCTTGAGCTGAAGTTGGACCCTGAGCCGGCTGAGCCCTCCCAGGTGCCCCGGTGCATATATTTTGAAGGAACAGATGCTAGTCATCAATTCCAGAATACATATTACAACTTTGTTTCGTGAAGTATGTTATTTGGTGATAAACCTATTGCTCGTGGAAACAATAATTGTACCTTAGAGGTGAATTGCATTTGGCACTGTAAATAGAATTTAAAAATGTATTTTCTGGGGCCCCTGGGTGGCTCAGTCGGTTAAGCATCTGACTTCGGCTCAGGTCATGATCTCATGGTCCGTGAGTTCGAGCCCCGCGTCAGGCTCTGTGCTGACAGCTCAGAGCCTGGAGCCTGCTTCAGATTCTGTGTCCCCCTCTCTCTCTCTGCTCCTCCCCTGTTCATGCTCTGTCTCTCTCTGTCTCAAAAATAAACATTTAAAAAAAAGTATTTTCTCATTTGGTTGATTTGTTTTCTGTTTTTCTTAAGGGTAAGTATATAAGCCGATATGTTAGGAAAGTGAATTAATAGCTGTTTGTAAACAGTTTTGAGGGTCTGAAGAAAAACTTTCTACTAGCAAAATTAAGTGGTGAATTGAGGTGATTTAGCTAGATCTGTTTTAAAAGACTGCTTGTTTGAGTAGAGTCCTAGCGTTGGAAGAAGAAATTTTTGTCATTTACAAGGACGATAACAAAGGGCCATCTGGTTTCTTCTTGATTATGGCTAATGATGGGCCTCTTACAACCTCTGTACACCCTGTTTTAGTTTTGACAGCCTTTATTATTATTTTTTTGTTTCATTTATTTTAGTAATCTCTATGCCCCACATGGGGCTCAAACTCATGACCCCGAGATCAAGAGTCCCATTCTCTTCTGACTGAGCCAGCCAGGCACATCTTGATAGCTTTAAAGAACACACACACACACAAAAACCAAAACAGAGGCATCTGGGTGGCTCATTTGGTTAAGGGTCCCACTCCTGATTTCCAATCAGGTCATGATCTAATGATGGTGGGATTGAGTCCTGCATCAGGCTCTGCACTGACATTGCAGAGTTCCCTCTCTACCTCCCTGTTCCCCGACCCCCCCCCCCCCCCCGTCAAAATAAGTAAACATTAAAAAACCTTATAAAACATTTGGAAAATTGCAACAAAACCAATAGAATTGCATAATGGATCCCTATAGATCCATCACCAACTTGAACGATTTTCGACTCCTGCCCAATCTTGTTTCAGCTATAACTGCTACCTGCTTATCTCTTTCCCGTATTATTTTGAAATGCATGACCTATCACTTTTTAACATCGTGTTGTATTGGTTTCATGTGTACAATATAGTGATTCAACCATTCCATACATTACCTGGTGTTCATCACAAGTGCAATCTGTAATCCCCATCACCTAGTTCAGCCATTCCCCCACCCACCTCCCCTCTGGTAACCATCAGTTCTCTGGTTTCTTGATTTCCCTTTACTCATTTTCTCTTTCCTTTTTTTATTAATTTTTTTTCTTTAACTTTAATTTTTTAAAAAATTTACATCCAAATTAGCCTATAGTGCAACAATAATTTCAGGAGTAGATTCCTTAGTGCCTCTTACCCATTTAGCCCATCCCCCCCTCTGTTACCCTCTGTCTGTTCTCCATATTTATGAGTCTTGTCTGTTTTGTCCCCCTCCCTGTTTTTATATTATTGTTTCCCTTCCCTTATGTTCATCTGTTTTGTCTCTTAAAAAGTCCTCATTTGAGTGAAGTCATATGACTTTTGTCTTTCTCTGGCTAATTTCACTTAGCATGATCCCCTCCAGTTGCATCCACATTGTTGCAAATGGCAGGATTTCATTCTTTTTGATTGCGGAGTAATACTCCATTGTGTGTATGTATATGTGTATACACACACACACACCACATCTTCTTTATCCATTCATCCAACGATGATCATTTGGGCTCTTTCCATACTTTGGCTATTGTTGATAGGGCTGCTATAAACATTGGGGTGCACACGTCCCTTCGAAACAGCACACCTGTATCCCTTGGATAAATACCTAGTAGTGCAATTGCTGGGTCGTAGGTAGTTCCAGTTTTATTTTTTTGAGGAACCTCCATACTGTTTTCCAGAGTGGCTGCACCAGCTTGCGTTGCCACCAACAATGCAAAAGAGATCCTCTTTCTCCGCATCCTCACCAACATCTGTTGTTGCCTGAGTTGTTAATGTTAGCCATTCTGACAGGTGTGAGGTGGTATCTCATTGTGGTTTTGATTTGTATTTCCCTGATGAGTGATGTGGAGCATTTTTTCATGTATCGGTTGGACATCTGGATGTCTTCTTGGGAAAAGTCTCTTCATATCTTTTGCCTGTTTCTTCACTGGATTATTTTTTGGGTGTGGAGTTTGATAAGTTCTTTATAGATTTTTGGATACTAACCCTTTATCTGATATGTCATTTGCAAATCTCCCATTCTGTTGGTTGCCTTTTAGTTTTGTCTTTTTTTTTAAGACGTTTGTTCATTTAAAAAAATTTTTTTTAACATTTATTTGTTATTGAGAGACAGAGTGTGAGCAGGGGAGGGGCAGAGAGAGAGGGAGGCACAGAATCGGAAGCAGGCTCCGGGCTCCGAGCTGTCAGCACAGAGCCCGATGCGGGGCTCGAACCCACGGACCGCGAGATCATGACCTGGGTCGAAATCTGCCACTCAACAGACTGAGCCACCCAGGTGCCTGCCCTCGTTTGCTTTGTTTCTTAAATTCCACAGGAGTGAAATCATATGGTGTTTGTCTTTCTCTGACTTGTTTGACTTAGCATTCTACTCTCTGGCTCCATTCATGTCCTTCCAAATGGCAGGATTTCATTCTTTTTTTATGGCTGAGTAATACTCCAGTGTGTGTGTGTGTGTGTGTGTGTGTGTGTGTGTGTGTGTGTACACACCATATCTTCTTTTCTCGTTAATCAGTTAGTGGACCCTTTAGCTGCTTCCATAATTTGGCTCTTGCTAAATAACGCTGCTCTAAACATAGGGGTGTCCTTTTCAATTATCTTTGTATTCTTTGGATAAATACCCTGTACTGTGGTTGCTAGCTCATAGGGTAGTTCTATTTTTAACTTTTTGAGGGACCTCCATACTGTCTTCCACGGTGGCTGTACCAGTTTGAATTCCTACTAGCAGTGCACAAGGGTTCCTTTTTCTCCACATCTTTGCTGACACCTGTTGTTGCTTGTGTTGATTTTTGGGCATTCTGACAGGTGTAAGGTGATGTCTCATTGTAGTTCTGTTTTGCATTTCCCTGATGGTTAAATGATAAGTATCTTCTCATGTGTGTGTTGGCCATCTGTATGTCTTCTTTGGAGAAATGTCTGTTCATGTCTACTGTCTGCTTTTGATTTTTTTTTAAATTTTTAAGTTTTTAAATTTTTTAAATGTTTATTTTTGGGGGGGGTAGAGGCAGAGAGAAAGAGAGGGAGACAGAATCCAGAGCAGGCTCTGCACTTTCAGTGCAAAGCCTGACGTGGGGCTCGAACCCACAAACCGTGAGATTGTGATCTGAGCCAAAGCTGAACCAGCTAAGACACCCAGGTGCCCCTCTACTGTCCATTTTTTGTTTTTTGTTTTGGGGGGGGTGTTTCATAAGCTCTTTGTATATATTTGTGTATTTGAGGTACTAATCCTTTATTGGATGTCATTTGCAAAAATCTTATTCCATAGGTTGCCTTTTAGTTCTGTTGATTGTTTCCTTCATTGTGCAGAGAAGCTTTATTTTGATGTAGTCCCAATAGTTTGTAATCGCTATAGAGAAGTTGCTACTGTCAATGACAAAGAAGTTACTGCCTGTGTTAGCTTCTAGGGTTTTATGGTATCAGGTCTCACATCACATTTAGGTCTTTCATCCATTCTGAATTTATTTTTGTGTGTGACGTAAGAAAGTGTCCAGTTTCTTTCTTTTGAATGTTGCCATCTAGTTTTCCCAACATCATTTGTTGAAGAGACTGTCTTTTTCCTTGGTATATTTCCTGCTTTGTCAAGGTGAATTGACCATATAGTGATGTGTTTATTTGGGCTTTTTCTGTTCTGTTTCATTGACATGTATCTCTGTTTTTGTGCCAGCACCATACCATTCGGAATCCTACAGTTTTGTAATATAACTTAAAGTCAGGAATTGTGATGCCTCCAGCTTTTCTTTTTCAAGATTGCTTTGGATATTTGGGGTCTTTTGTCATTCCATACAAATTTTAGAATTGTTTGTTCTAGTTCTGTGAAAAATGATGTTGCTATTTTGATAGGAATTGAATTAAATGTATAGATTGCTTTGCATCGTAGACGCCTTTCAACAATACTTGCTCTTCAAATCCATGAGCATGGAATGTCTTTCTGTGACCTATCATTTTATTCATAAATACTTCAATATATATCTAAAAGATATATATTCAATATATATCTGATATATAAAAGACTCCTTTAAAAAATCCTAACATAATAGTATCTTTAAAAATTAACGATTCCTGGGGTGCCTGGGTGGCTCAGTTGGTTAAGCAACCGACTTCAAATCAGGTCATGATCTCACAGCTTGTGAGTTTGAGCCCCGCGTCAGGCTCTGTACTGACGGCTCGGAGTCTGGAGCCTGCTTTGGATTCCGTGTCTCCCTCTCTCTCTCTGCCCCTCCCCTGCTCATGCTCTGTTTCTCTCTGTCTCAAAAATTAAAAAAAAAAAAAAAATTAACCATTCCTTAAAATTACATGGGCAGTGTTCAAATTTCCATTTTTTAAAAATGTTTTTGAGAGGGAGAGAGGGGGACAGAGAGGGACACGATCCAAGCAGGCTGTGCTGTGTGAGCACGGAGCCTGATGTGGGGCTCAAACTCCTGAACTGTAAGATCATGATCTCAGCTGAAGTCAGACCTTTAACCAACTGAGCCACCCAGACACCCCTCCAATTGTCTTAGAATTGTTAATATTTTTTTAAAGGTTGTTTGAGGATCTAAATAAGACACACTGAGATATCTTTTAAACTGTTTCCTTTCTCCCCACCTCTGGCCTTCTGGTTTATTTGTTGACAAAATTTTGTTCTTCTAGAGCATGGTTTGATCAAATTCAAGTCTGATTGTTGTCTTTGTTTTTGTTTTTTTTGTCTTTTTTTTTTTTTTTTTTTGCAAGACTGCTTCTCAGGTGGTGGTGTATGTGTTTGTCAATAGGCATATGATGTCTGCTGCTTTTTTGTGATGTTTGCAGCTACTAAAGCCCTGTGCCTACATCTTTTAAATCGAGATCGCAAAATGGTGCCGGTCTGTCATACCTGCATACTTTGATTAGTCGTAACGCTTATGTAAAGGGAAGTTTCCTTTCCTCAACGGTTTGCTCATCTAGGTGTACGGTTCATATGAGAAAGGCAGGACACATGTTTGAATCTTTCCCTGTATTAACCACTTTTCAAAATGAGCTGGTTTACCAACATCCTCCAATGGTGATTTCTTTTTCATAATATAAGCTTGTGGGTTTAAATGTATTTGATGTGTTTGTCCATTGGAGTTATTGTTTTTGACATAGCAAAACCGCTGTTTCACAAAACGTACTCTTTTTCCAAAGATAGGCGAATGACCAGTAAGCCCATGAGATGTTTAACATCGTTAACCGTCAGGGAAGGCAAATCAAAAGCATGTGAGGTACCATTTCACACCCACTTGGATGGCTCTAATCAAAAGACAGATAATAACAAGTGTTAGCAATGATGTGGAGAGACTGAAATCTTCATACATTGCTGCTGGAAATTTAAAAGGTGCAGCCACTTTGGAGAACAGTTGAGCGGTTCCTCCATAGGGTAAAAACGGAGTTACCATATGACTCCGTGGTTTTTCTGTTGGGTAAATAACCCCAAGGGATGAAAACCTACGTCCACACAAAAACTTAAATGTTCATAGCAGCGTTATTCATAACCTCCCAAAAGTAGAACTCCAATGTCCAATCAATGAATGGATAAATACGATGTGATCTATCCATAGAATGAAATATTCAGTAAACCAGAATGAAGTGCTAATGTATGCTACAACATAGACAAATCTCAAACATAATGCTAAGTGACTTATGCAAAATACCACGCGTAGTAGCATTCCACTTACATTTAATGCGAAGAATATGTAAATCTAGACAGTAGGTTAGTGATGGCCGAGGCCTAAGTAAGATTTGGGGGAAGGGGAGAGATTGCTAATGGGTACAGAGTTTCTTTTGGAGGTGTTGGAAGGGTTCTAAAATTGTGCTAATGACTGTATGACTCTGAATATACTAAAAGCCATTGACTTTTGCACCTTAAGTGTATGAATTTTATGATGTGAATTATAAACCTTCTATAAAAAATTTTTAAAAATTACCCAGAATTACACAGAGCCTGCTTCAGATGTAGGTTCCAGGGCACATCCTAGACTTCTTGAAATGGTCTTTGTAGGTGGATCCCAAGAAACTTTAAGATAAATTTTTTTAACATTTTGAGAGCGAGAGACTGAGTGCAAGTTGGGGAGGGCAGAGAGCAAGAGGGAGACACAGACTCTGGAACAGGCTCTAGGCTCTGAGCTGTCAGCACAGAGCCCAATGGGGTCACAAACTCACGGACCGTGAGATCGTGACCTGAGCTGAAGTTGAACGCTTCACCGAGTCACCCAAGTGCCACCACCCATCCCCCAACCCCCAAGAATCTTTGTTTTAAGTATATCCAGGAATTGTGATCGACGCTCTTCAAATTATTATCCAAGTTCTTTGTTATGCTGTGCATCCCAGTAACTTCCTTTCTCTGCTGCCTCTGGGGCAGTAAAGTCTTCCTCTTCCACCTGACAGCCCTTCAGTTTTATGAACGCTGCTCCCCATTCCAACTCCTCCCTTGTAGGCCACGCATCCCTGCTTCCTTAACCATTTCTCATGACATGATTGCCAGAGTAGTCCAATCACCCTCTTCTGGACCCCTACTAGTCTGTTAATGACCTCTTAAAATGAGGTGCCCTGAACCGAACGGGATATTCCAGTTAAAGTTTGACCATTGCAGAATATAAATGAGATTATTACCTCCCTTGCTCCTGACCCTGGCATTCTACTAATGCATTTTAAGATTGCATTAGCATTTTAAAAACGGTGTTGGCTCAAATGAAGCACATGTTTCATTCCATACCTCCCTTACCCCACCCCCAACACTCCCAGCTTTCATCTGGTCTGGTTTTTTCTTTCAGGGTAATCTGGAAAAATTCCCTTTCTTGGTGGTGATGTGGTCTAAAATAAGGACATCCTAACAATTGTTCAGTAGTTGCAACCTTTCAGAGTGCTCCCTGAACATTTGTTTCCATCTTAACTGTGTAAATGGAGGCAGGCGTTGCCCTCATTTTTAGAGATGCAGAAATACAGACTGAGTGAGTTAAAGTAAAATCCCTAAGGGGAAATTGTCATTTGTGGAGTCTGGGCTGGAACCTGGATTCCCTAACAGTAGGAAATCTTGGCTGCCCATTGCTTTCACTGGTGGAGTTACACACACACACACACACACACACACACACACACACACCCATGGGTTCCATCCCCAGGTATTCTGAATTAATCTGACTGGATTGGGGCCCACTCATTAGTATTGTTTTGAAAGCTCTCATGGGGAGGCTTGATGGGTTGGCTCAGTTGGGTGGCTCAGTTGAGCGGCCAACTTTGGCCCAGGTCGTGATCTCATGCATGACTCGTGAGTTCAAGCCCTATGTCGGGCTCTATACTGACAGCTCAGAGCCTGGAGCCTGCCTCAGATTCTCTCTCTCTTTCTCTCTCTCTCTCAAAAAAAAAAAAAAAAAATTTCTCAAAGCAATTTTAATGTGCGGCCAGGGTTGAGAACAACGACCCTAACTCGTATTCTGGTGTCCCCTCTTCTCATCACACGTATTTTCTTCATCTGATGAAAAAGCTCTTATGTGGAAGAGGAAGAATTCTTTTCCATTTCTCCAGAAGGCAGACTTATAATCAGTCCAACCGAGCAAGGGTTACTCAGATGTACAGTGGGAATCAGATGTACCTCCTGAAAGAATTATTCTTGGAATTCATGTATCTTCTCGTTAATTTGGCAAATGTTTACGTGCCAGACACTGTGCTAAGCTCTGGTGGTACAAATGTGAATAAGATCTGGTTTCCCCCTGGTGCGCCAGGTCGGCTCAGTAGGTTAAGCGGCCGACTCTAGGTTTCAGCTCAAGTCCTTCTCTCCTAGTTTGTGAGTTCGAGCCCTGCATTGGGCTTTGTGCTGAGAGCATGTCTCTCTTCCTCTCTCTGCTCCTTTCCCTCCCTCGCGTGTGTGTGTGTGCACGTACACACTCTGTCAAAATAATAAAAACAAAAAAAAAATTTTTCCCCTTTAGTACTCAGCTCGTTGAGAGACTGTAAATAACCCACATTATAGTCCTGTGGTGTTACACATATTGGAGTTACATAATTTCCTTTAACTTGATACATTTTTTATATTTAAGAACAGTGATTTTTTTTTCCTCTTACTAAAATATATGCTGAGTGTTTGAATAGATCACAGTATGGTAGTCTTTAAGTATGCGATGCAATCAGTTAACAAAGTTCATCTCTTCAGAGATCTTTTTCTTTAGTCCTAACAAACGAATCATTGATCCATTCCTATTGAAACAGCAGATGCATTTTTCCTTCTAGCTTATAGCCGATCCTCTGATAGAGGCATGTACTAGACCTGGTGGACAGACATGGAAGCTCATTCTGGAAAGGGGGGGGAAAAGAAAAGTAAGGAAATCAGATTTTTTCAAAAGCAGGTGACCGAGCTGAATTTTGAAAGGTAGGACTTAGCGCAATGGGGTGAATATTCAGGCAACAAAAGCAGGCAGATGAAAAAAAAAAAAAAATAGGACCCTGGTCATGGGGAAATGACAAAAGATGAGGAGAAAATCAGGCAGGGCCAGGTCGAGAGAGAACTTTCATGCAAGAATTGGAACCATGATTCCTTAGGTCCTGCATCCTCACCATTCTTTGTTGTTGTTTAAGTTCTCTCTATCCCCAACATGGGGCTCAAACTCATGACCCTGAGATCAAGAGTTGCGTGCTCTTCTCACTGAGCCAGGCAGGCTCCCTGAATCTTCACAATTCTGATAATCGTGCCGTCAGCAGCAGGAGTGTGAAGATGTGGGAGAAATCACTGGACCAAGTTGTACAGGGCTGATCCAAAGCCGAACAACCTGGAAACAAGGCAGGGCCCATTCTAGTTTTGTCACCAAGCTAGGGGCTAAAACTTCTAAATTAAAGCATGCAACTTAATCATGTTATCTGTTAAAGACCCTTTTTACAAATAGATGTTGAAAGAATTTGAACATGTGTATTTCTAGGACTGGATGGGGATATGCAGATTTGGGGTCCAATTTAATTGATAAGTGATCCACTTTTGATTTAGGCTTTTGTATTAGAGCTAGAATTCCATCCTTCCATTCACAATTCATTTACTTGGTTCACTTGAGATCTTCTATTCTGTGAATTGCCGTATGCAATTATGCAATTCAATTTGGCCATGATTGCCATCTTCATAATGTGAAAAACGGGAAAACTTACAGAAGGACTTAAAAACTCACCCTAACATTTGAGAGGGTTTCCATATTCTATTGCCTTTCCTGAAAAGTTTTGTGTTGAGTTTGCAAGACCAGCCAGTTGATCTGCTTTGAAATAACAACCCAGGTATAAAGTCCTTTTTATGCTGACAGGTACATCTAATGAATTGGTTAATGTAGCCAATCAGGGAGTATAGTAATTCATCTGTTTGGAGCTTGAGTGATCCTGAGTTTCAGTGTATGTGCTGCCAAGGCAGGCATAGTCCTGAGTTTTAAGTATCCTTTCTTTTCGGAGAGTGAAAGGTTTTATTGTTTGTTCATAGCTCCCAGTATCTGCAGTGTCTTCCCTGTCCCACGACTCAATCTTCCCTCCTAACCAGGAATCTAACCAGCCCCTACATTATTTGCTGCCAAAGTGCAACAGATGGAACTAGTCAGCTGATGTAAGGACTACGTAGCCTGTGGTTTTCATGATTTTTTTGTCAGATGTCCCCCAAATTTTAAATATATCACTCGTCACTATTTGACTACCAGTTATTTAAAAATGGCGTTTGCTTTAGAAAATCACCCCCAGGGGCGCCTGGGTGGCGCAGTCGGTTAAGCGTCCGACTTCAGCCAGGTCACGATCTCGAGGTCCGTGAGTTCGAGCCCCAAGTCGGGCTCTGGGCTGATGGCTCAGAGCCTGGAGCCTGTTTCCGATTCTGTGTCTCCCTCTCTTTTTGCCCCTGCCCCGTTCATGCTCTGTCTCAAAAATAAATAAACGTTGAAAAAAAAAAAACACCCCTGTAGTTATGATTGCTTAAATATGAACTCTCGAACTTATCACTGTTTTTTTTTTTTGTTTGTTTGTTTTAATGTTTATTTTTGAGAGAAAGAGAGACACAGAGATGGAGAGTGAGCGGGGGGGGGGGGGGGGGGGGAGGTGCAGAGAGGAGGACACAGAATCTGAAGCAGGCTCCAGGCTCTGAGCTGTCGGTACAGAGCCCGGTGTGCAGCTCAAACTCAAGGACTGCGAGATCGTGACCTGAGCTGAAGTTGGATACTTAACTGACTGAGCCACCCAGGCACCCCTGTTTCTTTTTCTTCCTCTTTTTTTTTCCCCACTATTTTTTTTTTTAAACAGAGAAAACCCGTGTTTCTATTACCACAAATACCAATGACATTTTAAATTGAACAAGCGTGTTTTACATAGTCCTAATTATAGGGTATATAATTAGTTTTTTTTAATGTTTATTTTTGAGACCGATTGTGAGTGGGGGAGAGGCAGAGAGAAGGAGGGAGACAGACTCCGAAGTAGGCTCCAGGCTCCGAGCTGTCAGCACAGAGCCCAATGTGGGGCTCGAATTCCCGAACTGCAAGATCATGACCCGAGCCGAAGTCAGATGTTTAACCGACTGAGCCACCCAGGCGCCCCAGGGCATATATAATTCTTATACCGCTTTTTGTTTGGTTTCAACTTTTTTTTTAGTTCCTGCATAATATTCCATTGTCATATGTTATCTTTTTTAAGTTTACTTACTTTGAGAGCAAGAGCGAAAGAGAGCAAGAACATAGGCAGAGAATCCCAAGCAGGCTCCTCACCATCCACGCAGAGCCTAACATGGGGCTCAAGACCACAAACTATGAGATCATAACTTGAGCAGAAATCAAGAGGTGGATGCTCAACCAACTGAGCCACCCAGGTGCCCCTAATATCATGTTTTAATTGAGCACTTTTTAAAATTTTTATTTTTATTTTATTTTTATCTTATTCTTATTTTATTTTTTAATTTTTTGTTAAGGTTTATTTTTGAGAGAGACCGAGAGAGAGCATGAGAGGCAGAGAGGCAGAGAGAGAAGGAGACACAGAGCCCGATGCAGGGCTCAAACTCACGGACTGTGAGATCATGATCTGAGCTGAAGTCGGACGCTTAACCGACTGAGCCACCCAGGCGCCCCATTAAATTTTTATTTTTCTAGTTTCATTTATTTTTAAGTAATCTGCACTCAATGTGGGGCTTCAACTCACAACCCTGAGATTGAGTTGCGTGCTCCACCAACTGAGCAAGCCAGGTGCCCCCAATTTATTTTACTATGCTGGTTTGCCGAAGATTAATTCCTCTTTTCTTTCTTTCTTTTTGATTTTATTCTTAAGTAATCTGTACACCCAATGTGGGACTCGAACTCCCAACACTGAAATCGAGTTGCATGCTGTACCGACTAAGCTAGCCAGCCAGCCACCCCTGAACACTGCCCTTTAGATGTTGAGATTGCTTCTGTTCTTTCCACTCAAATAAAACTGTAGTGAACATTTCTGTATATTTTATTTCTGGAATTTTTTTTTTTAGGGTAAATTCTTAGAAATGAGATTACTTTATTTCTTTCAGAGGTAGGCTCTAATAGATCTTTTAATTTCTTGACCCTTTTAGAGACTTCCATCCCTATTCCAAACAGTGAAGTAGATGGATATTGATATTTACATTCAGGGGAATGCAGTAGTTCATGCCCTAATCTTTTCTGTTAATTATTGGTTTAGTTAATTTCTTTATATATAACATGCTCTAATACTTTAAAAAGCCTCTCTGTGCTTTTTCTTACTACCACAATTACTTGAAATGCATGTTGGCATTTCATATTTTACATCATGGCTGGCAGGTGTATGTTCGTGTATTTTTCCATGTGGAAGATGGAAAGAGATTGGCTGAAGTGAGCAGATCCTCTATAACTGCTCTTAGGTCAAATACTGGAATTTTGTTCAAAGCTAGATTTGGCTGGCAAATTCTACCCTGTTGGGCTTTCTAGAATGATTGTTGTTTTAGCTTAAACTTGTGTGTGTCACCTATGATTTTTAAAAAGTACTTTAAGGCTACAAGTCGCTTTGAAAGTCCTTCCTTTCGTTGGGTGACTTCATTATCACCAAAGTACAGTTAGTGACCCTTCCTTCTGATTAAGGATGACGGGGATCTTCCCTGTGTCTTAAATAGCTTTCCCCCTTCTTAAAGAAAAAAAGTATTCCTTTTCTAAGGACATTCTGGTCTTCTGTCTACTTCGAGCAGTTACTGAGAGCAGTGGTTTTATAGCAGGATCTGAGACCAATCATTTAATATTCATAAATACCAGAATAGATCCTTCATAGCGGACTCACTAAAACTCCGAGGTATGAGGTCTTTGAGCTGATGTTTGGCCATGACCTTCAAACTTAGAATTCTGAAAAACAGCCATGTAGCGCACAGTTCTTCGTTTTTCTAAGGGGCCATTGGAATGGACAATGCTGAGTAGTCTAATGGATTTCTGAAAGCATAGTGTGCTTTAGATACTGCTAAATCAATAAACACAAGTCACTTAAGTGTGTATATTATATAATATTTGGTTAATTATAACTCAGATCCTTTCAGAATATTTGTCTTTCAAGTGGAATGCCAAAATATAACCGAAGTACTTATAAAAATAGAATCACAAAAAAAGTGCAGAAATATATTAGTTTTTTTTTTTTCAGCTAGTCTTAATATTTGGAGTTAGGTATAGATTCTGTCATATTTTATGAACCATGAAATATCACATTTTAGAACCTCTTATGTTTAAGATTGATAATAAAAAGAAATAGCTGAATTTAATGTTACTAAGCTCTTTGATTCTTGAGTAATAAAAGCCTGTATTGAATCTTTAACAGTTACTTCGTATAACTTAAGGAGATGATCAGTGTACCATAAGTAAAAACGTATGTAGAAGACATGTATTGTATATCAAAGAGTTGTATTCAGCAGAAATTACAAAACAATATTGGAAAGGCTTGTAAAAACGCAACAAAACTTGTTTTAGATGTTCATAGCTGGAAAGACAAATTTAAAGTTTTGTGATTTTCTTTTTTTTTTTTTAACAACATTGAAAAATACCTTGGTCTTTGGTGGTTGATTTTATTTTATTCTTTTTACGTTTATTCTTTTGTGAGAGCGCGTGTGTGCACAAGCCAGGGAGGGGCAGAGAGAGAATCCTCAGCAGGCTCCACACTGTTGGCACAGATCCCAACTCGTGTGTGGCTCAGTCTCACACACAATGAGATCATGACTTGAGCGGAAATCAAGAGTAGGGCACTTAATCAACTGAGCCACCTAAGTGCCCCTCATTGTTGATTTTAATATTGGAGGTTGGTTACTGACTTTTGAGTTGATATCCTTAAAGGAAAAAAAAACAAAAGGGCAGTCTACCTTCCTTGGATATGATTACAGCTTCAAGGTAGATGGTTGCCCTTGAAATAACAAGCACCTTTAAAAAAAATGATATCTTTCTGCTGTGTGAAAAATAAAAGGGTGATTTATGTTTGAATCCAGACAAAAGGTAGAAAAACAATTTGTGACTTGATGGTAAGACCTTTAATCATTATTTGTTTGATCCTGTTGTATTAAAAACTAAGGGGGCTCCTGGGTGGCTCAGCCAGTTGAGCGTCCGACTTCAGCTCAGGTCATGATCTCACGGCTCGTGGGTTTGAGCCCTGCATCAGGCTCTGTGCTGACCGCTTGCTCAGAGTCTGGAAGCTGCTTCAGATTCTGTGTTTCCTTCTCTTTCTGCTCTTCCCCCGCTCGCGCTCTGTCTCACTGTCTCTCAAAAATAAATGTAAAAAAAAATTTTAAACTAAAAACTAAAAATGGCCCTAGTTCTTAATTTTAACGTGACCTGCAATATAGCTTTACCCAGTAAAACCTAGTTAAATACAGATCTAACCTGGTTGGAATTTTTTTCCTTTTGTTTAAAAATTATCATACAGTGAAATTGACCTTTTCAGAAGGTATACTGTTGTATGAATTTTAACACATGTATAGATTCACATCACAACCACCACCAGGATACAGAACCCTTTGTTCATTCCAAAAAACTTCTTCATACCATTCCTCTATAATCATAATCTGACTGTTCCCCCTAACCTCTGGCAATCCCTGAGCTCTTCTCCATCATGATAGTTCTATTTTTTTTCCGGAAAGTCATGTAAATGGAATCAAACCGATGCGACCTTTTGAAATTGGCTGCTTGTACTCAACAAAATGCCATCGAGATTCATTGAAGTTGTGTGTATCCGTTTTTATTTGCTAAGTCATTGGTTGAAATTTTATTGTTTACTTATTTAACTTTTTAAATTTATATCCAAGTTTAGTTAGCATACAGTGCAACAGTGATTTCAGGAGTAGGTTCCTTAATGCCCCTTACCCATTTAGCCCATTCCCCCCTCCCACAATCCCTCCAGTAACCCTCTGTTTGTTCTCCCTATAGGAGTCTCTCCTGTTTTGTCCCCCTCCCTGTTTTTGTTATTTGTGTTCCCCTTCCCTTATGTTCATCTGTTTTGTCTCTTAAAGTCCTCCTATGAGTGAAGTCATATATTTGTTTTCCTCTAATTTTGCTTAGCATAATACCCTCTAGTTCCATCTATGTAGTTGCAAATGGCAAGATTTCATTCTTTTTGATTACCTAGTAATACTACACACACCCCCCACATACACACACACACACACACACACCCCACATCTTCTTTATCCAATCATCCATCAATAGACATTTGGGCTCTTTCCATACTTGGGCTATTGTCGATAGTGCTGCTATAAACATTGGGATGCACGTGTCCCTTCAAAACAGCACAACTGTATCCCTCGGATAAATACCTAGTAGTGCAATTGCTGGGTCATAGGGTAGTTCTATTTTAATTTTTTTTGAGGAACCTCCATACTGTTTTCCAGAGTGGCTGCACCAGTTTGCATTCCCACCAGCAGTGCAAAAGAGATCCTTTTTCTCTGCATTCTCACCAACATCTGTTGTTGCCTGAGTTGTTAATGTTAGCCATTCTGACTGGTGTGAGGTGGTATCTCATTGTGGTTTTGATTTGTATTTCCCGGATGATGAGTGATGTGGAACATTTTTTCATGTGTCAGTTGGCCATCTGGATGTCTTCTGTGGAGAAATGTCTATTCATGTTTTTTGCCCATTTCTTCACTGGATTATTTGTTTTTTGGGTGTTGAGTTTGGTAAGTCCTTTATAGGTTTTGGATACTAAACCTGTATCTGACCTGTTGTTTGCAAATATGTTCTCCCATTCCATGGGTTGCTGATTGTTTACTTTGCTGTGCAGAAGCTTTTTATTTTGATGAGTTCATTTGCTTTTGTTTCCCTTGCTTCCAGACACATATTGAGTAAGAAGTTGCTGCGGCTGAGGTCAAAGAGGTTTTTGCCTGCTTTCTCCTCGAGGATTTTGATGGCTTCTGTTTTACATTGAGGTCTTTCATCCATTTTCAGTTTATTTTTGTGTATGGTGTAAGAAAGTGGTCCAGGTTCATTTTTCTGCATGTTCCTCTCCAGCTTTCCCAGATCCATTTGCTGAAGAGACGGTCTTTATTCCTTTGGATATTCTTTCCCGTTTTGTCAAAGATGGGTTGGCCATATGTTTGTGGGTCCATTTCTGGGTTCTCTATGCTGTTCCGTTGATCTGAGTGTCTGCTTTTGTGCCATGAAACTTTATTTTTTTAATATATTTTTTTTAAGTTTGAGAGTGTGAGCAAGCGAGCAAAGCAGGGCGGGGGGGGGGGGGGAGGAGAGAGAGACAGACTCCCAAGCAGGCTCTACACTGTCAGCACAGAGCCCAGTGTGGGGTTAGAACTCACACATCGTGAAATCATGACCTGAGCTAAAACCAAGAGTGGGATGCTTTGCCAACTGAGCTACCCAGGTGCTCCTGTTGGTTGAAATTGGCTGGCACTGAAGTTCAAATTGCTTACTTTTTTTTTTTTTTTAACTATGAACTGTTTTCAGATACACGAAATACATTTTTTGAATTGGAATTTGGTTTTTATTTATAAGTAGGCTCCACACCCAACGTGGGGCTTGAACCCACAACCCTGAGATCAAATCACATGCTCTATTGACTGAGCCAGCCAGGCACCCTGGAATATGTCTTTTTAAACTGAACATTTTTTTCACTTCAGTGACTTGCATGTATGGCTAAGCAAGGCAGATACAGGGTTTACATTGTTCTGGAAGTTCTTGTTGTTTTATTGGGTTATTTTGAAGGGCAAAATTCGAGGTAGTAAAATTATTTTGCAGGTTTCTGAGAGAAATAAAGTGAACTATATAACCTTTTAAAATGTCAGTGCCAATGACAAATTTTTTTTTTTTTCTTTTATTTCAAACCTCTTCCCACCCTTTTTTGGGCTACTGAGAAACAGATTCCTCTGGCCCCTGATATTGTTTTAATGTGTTTGCTCCTAGAGTGTCCTCCGTTGTTGCTTACAGTAGTTTGTTCATTTTTTTAGTTTTTGTCTTTTCAAAACTTTTTAAAATTTTATTTTATTTTTAATTTACATCCAAATTAGCATGTAGTGCAACAATGATTTCAGGAGTAGGTTCCTTAATGCCCCTTACCCATTTCTTTTTTTTTTTTTTTTAATTTTTTTTTTTTCAACATTTATTTATTTTTGGGACAGAGAGAGACAGCATGAACGGGGGAGGGGCAGAGAGAGAGGGAGACACAGAATCGGAAACAGGCTCCAGGCTCTGAGCCATCAGCCCAGAGCCCGACGCGGGGCTCGAACTCACGGACCGCGAGATCGTGACCTGGCTGAAGTCGGATGCTTAACCGACTGCGCCACCCAGGCGCCCCGCCCCTTACCCATTTCTTACCCTTAGCCCATCCCCCCTCTCACAACCCCCCCAGTAACCCTCAGTTTGTTCTCCATATTTGAGTCTCTTCTGTTTTGTCCCCCTTCCTGTTTTTATATGATTTTTGTTTCCCTTCCCTTATGTTCATCTGTTTTGTCTCTTAAAGTCCTCATTTGAGTGAAGTCATGACTTTTGTCTTTCTCTGACTAATTTCACTTAGCATAATACCCTCCAGTTCCATCCACATAGTTGCAAATGGCAAGATTTCATTCTTTTTGATTGCTGAGTAATATTCCGTGTGTGTGTGTGTGTGTGTGTGTGTGTGTGTGTGTATACTACATCTTCTTGATCCACTCATCCATTGATGGACATTTGGGCTCTTTCCATACGTTGGCTATTGTTGATAGTGCTGCTATAAACATGGGGGTGCATGTGTCCCTTCGAAACAGCACACCTGTATCCCATGGATAAATGCCTAGTAGTGCAATTGCTGTGTCATAGGGTAGTTCTATTTTTATTTTTTTGAGGAACCTCCATACTGTTTTCCAGAGTGGCTGCACCAGCTTGCATTCCCACAGTAGTTTGTTCATTTTAACCTAGTTGAATTTATATGCACAAACTTTTGGCATCACAAAGTTTAATTCATTTATTTTTAAAAGTTTATTTGAAAGTGAGCACATGGGTGCGTGCAAGCCTGAGAGGGGCAAGGGTGGGGGAGAAAGCGAGAGTGAGAATCCCAAGAAGTCTTAGCACCATCAGTGCTCGGATATCATAAGTTCTTGACCTGAGCTGAAATGGAGTTGGTTGCTCAACCAAATGAACCACCCAGCAGGCCCTAATTCTATTCTTTTAAAAAAAATTTTAATGTGTATTTACTTGAGAGAGAGAGAGAGAGAGAGAGAGAGAGACAGACAGAGTGTGAGCAAGGGGAGGGGCAGAGGGAGGGAGACACAATCCGAAGCAGGCTCCAGGCTCTGAGCTGTCAGCACAGAGCCTGACGCGGGGCTCGAACTCCCGGACCGTGAGATCATGACCTGAGCCTAAGTCCGACGCTTAACTGACTGAGCCCCTTCCCCCCCCCCCCCCATAATTCTCTATCTTGATAGCTGGTTCCTTCCTTGATTGAGGATTTAGTGGTTTTATTTCCCTAGTTGCTGAAGATCTAGAGAAGCTCTCCTGGTAATTGTAGGTTTTGGCAAGAAACTAGTAGTGATTCCTCTGTCCGTATAAATCTGAATAAATCTATACCATGTCACCGATTGAAATAATGGATTAACAGTAGTAAAAATGGAGTGTTCTTCAAAATCAAAGAACCATAAACTATCAATTATTGACTAGGTATATTCGATTTTGAAGATAAAACTTTGTTCTTTTCACATATAATCCACCTGGTAAGCGGAGTCAGACTTACATGATAACTCGAGCATTTAATTAAGATTTGTACCTCCATTTTTCTAGAGCAAAGTAATTTCTGAATTCCACACTTCACTATTTTTATGATTTGGGCTCTTTGAGTTAGGTCTGATATTACTTTTAATTGGAGCACTAGCAGAAACGCCACAAGGCGAAAAATCTCCGTCAGCAACTACCTGGCTTTATGGCACATATTTTCACATTTGGCCGCAGTTACGATGATTTACGTGGACTGTTTTTAGACACCGTTGGCTAGACTTGCTTCCGCAGGTGAAAGCGGTGGTGAAAACCATGCACACGAACTTCTTTGTTTGTTTGTTTCCTCCCTTAGATTTTAACATTTGAGACCAAGAACCCGACGGAATTAGCCGAACGTTTGCGCTCTGTGTGTGGCAATCAGAGCAACGCCTACGCCCGCCTGCTGGAATACCGCCTGAACGCCTTGCGAGGACTGTGGAATGCCCAGCGCCAGCTGGCCTTGGAGGAACAGCACGAGAGAGAGAGTTCGGGTGACGAAGAGACCCTGGCCCTGCTCAAACGCCAGGGCTTGCTGCAGCAACCCGAGCAGGCGCCCTTCACGTCTCGGATGGGGCTCCTGCTGGTCTTCCCCCTCATTCAGTCCCAGAGCAGAACGGACCCCTCCCTCTGTAACATAACTGCCGAGGTGCTATTGAACTGCCTTCGCGACTGCCAGCCTTTGAGCCTGACCAAGGAGCCCGCCGACTGTCTCAATGGCATCGAAACTCTGCTGTGCTCCTGGCTGGAGGACGCTCCCGACACGGGCCGACACGTCCCACATAAGCAAAAGGAAAATGCTGCTGC
This sequence comes from Lynx rufus, assembly GCF_022079265.1. Lineage (NCBI taxonomy): Eukaryota > Metazoa > Chordata > Mammalia > Carnivora > Felidae > Lynx > Lynx rufus. The sequence goes on along the minus strand of NW_025814839.1, from coordinate 4,633,474 downwards.
CGCTCTGGTGGCGTTAGCATGTGCCAGGTAAGGGCAGTCAGACGTACCGCCTGCTGACGTGCTGCCGGGGGTGGGGCGTGAGTAAGAGGGCAGGCCCGTTTGATGAAGTCGTCGCGTCCAGGAGGCGTTCTTGGTTGGCAGCATTGGATTCCCCAGCCTTGACCGCGCAGAGGATGCCTTCACCGAAACTTGGCACCAGGAACCCCCAGCTGGAGGCTCAAGCTCCAGTTCTTGCTGTCTGCTCTCCAGTGATAAAGCTGAAACCGCTTAAAATGGAGAGCCAACCCTTGCGGTTATCTACTCGCCCCTTGGATGATGAGCGTTTTCGGAGCAGTAGTTAGTGGGGGTGGCATATCTGTATCTCTCCTGGGAGGACGGTCAGAAAACTTGTAGTGCTTTTAATTTTTTTTTTCCACGGGTGTCTCTAAGGAGCGTGTTGGCAAGTGAGTGGGTTATTATCTGGACTCAGTCCCACAGATTTGGTCACAAGTTCTGTTTCTGGACCCTGATGCTTCCGTTAGTTTAATGGAAAGGTCTCTCTGTGTATGTCCGATTTAATAGCGTGCCATCCTTTGTGTGTAAGCTGATGTTCCTGATTTCGTATGAATAGGAAATGTGCTCAGAGTGACTTTTCCAGGAGAGGATTTCCACGTTGTCCTGCCCGATAACTGTGTGTTCATTGGCACATATTTGTGAGAAAAAGGTCCACTGCCCTTACTTCTAAGCTAGTTGTCTAGAGACCTGTTAGGGACCATGGTCTGACAGATTAGTGTCACTAATTAATGTCACGCTAATCTGTCCCTCTTCTTCAGAATTTTAAGTTCTTTTTTCTTTTTATCTTCTTTTTTTCTAATGTCTATTTTTGAGAGTGAGCACAAGCAGGAAAGGGGCAAAGAGGGAGACACAAAATCTGAAGCAGGCTGCAGGCTCTGAGCTGTCAGCATGGAGCCCGATGTGGGATTCGAATTCACAAGCTGTAAGATCATGACCTGAGCTTCATGAAGTCAAACACTTAAGTGAGCCACCCAGGAACACCCCCTCCCCTTTGGTTTTTCTTTTCTTTTCCTTTTTTTTTTAAAAGCAAAGTGTATGTGGGAAAATTCTTCTTGGAGGATTGTGAAGTTCTTAGCTATAAGACTTCTTTCCCTGTTTTTATGGTTTCAGAGTTGACCTTCAGATGGTTGACTATCAAGCTATTTTTTAAGGCAAGATGGCACCAGTATTTGTCAGTTTCTTTGCCCTGAGCAAACTGTCTTAGCCTGGTTTCAGATCCCTGAAGACTGTAGATTGTGGAAATCCTGACATGAGCTTAATTCTGGAGACATTACTGGGTGGTACCGAAATAAGTTCCCCTGGAAAGGCTTTATATTGGATTGATCTGTATTTTACAAACCCTAAATAGATTTATTATTAATACAAAAATCTCATTTAGAGAAAATATGCTTTTAGGTAGAACTGTCTTAAGGCAGATTTAGAATGTTAGGAATAATCATCAGCTCTTGAATTTTAAACATTTTTTTGTAGTTATTGAACATAGGATCATAAACTTTACTTTTTGTGCCCACATTCAATCTGCTAGTTATTGGAATTGCTTCATGTGCTTGAGTTTCCAAATTCCACTCAGAAATGTTGAAATGAGTGTTTTTAGTTTCCTCTTGGTGTTTTGTTTTTTGTTTTTTGTTTTTTTTTTGAGGGCACAAGTGAGTGAGGGGCAGAGAGAATCCCATAAGAGACAGAAGTGGGGCTCACTGGGGGTTCGTGTTTTACCCAAAGCGGGGTTCAAACTCAAACTGTGTGATCATGACCTGAGCCGAAGTCAGATGCTTCATGACCAAGGCAGCTAGGCACCCTTGTGTTGTTTTTAAAGATTGTTCCTACATTGTCTTGCCAATATTGCCCTCCGTCCTGGACTGTATTTACCTCAGAAGTCCTAAGCTTTTCAGTTGGGTTATCTACTTTAATGAAGTTATTAGGGACCTAATTGAACTTCTGAGATTGATGCTTTGAAAGACCAAACATTTTCAAAACAATATTTTGAAGATGTTTATTCGTTCAGCCAACTAACATTTATTGAACACCTTTGCCAGGAACCTTGCTAGGTTTTAGGAACATAGTGACTCATGGTTTCATACCTTGCAGTTGAATGGACTCCGGGCGATTCACCTTGTAAATAATTATTGCTCACTTTCCGTGTGCAGGGTGCCCTTCTAGGCAGTGGGGATCCAGCAGTGAGCAAGATCATTGGTGCCTAAAATTGCAAAGTTGCCATGCATAAGATCACTTCAGAGAGGGCTGCTCATTTGTAGGAAGACCTAGCAGGATATTTTGCTACAGAATGACTAAGTGGAGGTGGGACAGCATTCGTTAGAGCCCAGGGAAGGCCTTACTGAAGTGGAGCAGAGGCCGGGAAGATGACAAAGAGCCAGCCAGTGACCGAGTGTCGTGGTCAAGAAAAGCAACAAGTGGCACAACTCGGGTGGTCTTTCTGTGCTTGGTGTAGTCGAGGGGACAGCAAGGTAACCAGCTGGAAGGCAGTGGGAGAGAAAAGGGACAGGAGAGGAGCTTGGCAGGGCTCAGATCCTGGAGGGGCTTAGGAACCAGGGAACCAGTGACTGTGTGGCAGGTAACTATACCTTACAGTTGGTTTCATGGCCTTAAATGCTCCAGTGTGCTTTTGCCCCTTTATTTCAACCTTGTTGCACCCCAGGGACGTCTCCCTGTTGGAGAAATGAAGAAGCAAAAGTCCATAGGAATTAAGTGACAGGTTTGAGATGGGGCAGCTGGTGAGTGGCCGGACTCCCAGCTTGAGCATTTAGACCCTGTCTGCTGCCTTCCCTCTTTATATTGTATTGCTCTTTGGTTTTGATTCTTTGAACACCAGAGGTAGTGAAAGGGATGCTTAAGAGGAGGACTTTAAGCCTACTTGGTCCAGTGTCCGGTATTCTGTTTCTTTTAGGGTTGAGGTATAGGCTACCCAGCAATTAAAGCCTTGGCTAAGAGAATAAGGCAGCGATCCGAAGTCAGCCTATCTGATACAGGTGATCATTTCGTTCAGGAAATGTTCTGTGGTGATTTATACTTAGGATCTGGCCAGGTAAGTCCCATGCATCTTAAAAGCACCTTCTTTTAGATTCTGCTGACCATATTCTAGATTTCCCAGAGTCTTGAGTCTTGGGAACCAAAAGGAAATTGGGTAGTGGTGAGCTCTGTGAGTATTACAATCACATACTTCACAGCAAGGGAAGCAGAAGGAACACCTCTGAGCACAAAATCTTAATTGTTTGAGGCCTGGCTGGCTCAGTTGGTAGAGCCTGTGACTCTTGATGTCAGGGTCATGAGTTTGAGCCCCATGTTGGAGGCAGAGTTTACTTAATAAAAAAATTAAAAATTATTGGAATGTATTCCTCTTCAGTCATATTTAATGTGATGGGGTTTGGGGAGAGTTATGTAAAGTGGATAAACTTAAAGATATTTAAAAACTAAGCTTGGAGGTGTCTGCGTGGCTTGGTTGGTTAAGCGCTTGACTCTCGGTTTCTGCTCTAGTCGTGGTCTCCTGGCTCATGAGATTGAACCCTGCTTTGGGCTAACAGTGTGGAGCCTGCTTGGGATCCTCTCTCTCTCCCTCTCTCTGCCTCTCCCTAGCTCCTGTTTCTCTCCCTCTCTCTCTCTCTCTCAAAATAAATGAATGAATTTAAAAAATAAAACAAAAACTGAGCTTGGAAATACTGTTTTTTATTTATTAAATGTAACTGCCTTCTGTAAAATCTCTCTCCTAGGCTAGAGAAGGACTTGATGAAATGGTGTCCAAGCATAATCGCCACATGTTCTTTGTGTTTGAGCCTTCTGTTTTGAACTTTTGTGTTGGGGGGAACTTGTTTACAGATGCAAGGAGAACATCCTAATTGGCATAATTGGTGCTGCTCATAAAACTTTAAAAAAAAAATTTTTTTTTATGTTTATTTATTTTTGAGACAGAGACAGAGCATGAACGGGGGAGGGTCAGAGAGAGGGAGACACAGAATCTGAAACAGGCTCCAGGCTCTGAGCGGTCAGCACAGAGCCGGACGTGGGGCTCGAACTCACGGACTGCGAGATCATGACCTGAGCCGAAGTCGGACACTCAACCGACAGAGCCACCCAGGCGCCCCTCATAAAACTTTTTGTATGAGTCAGTGGTAATCTGTACGAATCAAGTATATTTTGTACAATATGTCTTCTGATTGGTGGAAACAGACCCCTTCTGGAACCTTCTCACGTGGCTAATAAAATCAACCTTCTTATTTGACTTAGCAGTTGTGACGATTTTCCTTCCTTTTATTTTTAGGGGATCATTGAAGACTTTTGTCCATACGGTCCATCTGTTACAGAAACAGACTGATCTGGGGTCCCTGCCTGTAGCCGATGTACTGTATAGGTAAGTTGTCACTTTGGATCCTTATCTTCTTCCTCCATGAGGGAGATTTGTACATAGTCTCTTTTAACAGGTAGAGAGCTAAACTGCTTAATTAGTGATTCATATTTTAAAATAAGAATATTATCCTATTCATCTTAAGAGTTCTGTCTCCTCTTTCCTTTTTTTGAAAGTGTTCCTAGAGCGTGTTGTTTTTCAGTTTCTATTTTGTTTTTTTAAAATATAATCGCTTATAGTGAATTTTTATTATAGATTTTAAGATCTGTGAAAGTGTAAAGAAGAAACTGAAAATCATTTATAAGCTCATTACCCAAAGATAACCATTCCTAATGTTTTGGTGTATGTGCCTCCCAATCCTTACCCTAACTACCCCCCCTACATATATATGAAACCTATACATTTTATACACAACTGTACTTAAAATTTTTTTTAATTTTTTTTTTCAACATTTATTTATTTTTGAGACAGAGAGAGACAGAGCATGAACGGGGGAGGGGCAGAGAGAGAGGGAGACACAGAATCGGAAACAAGCTCCAGGCTCTGAGCCATCAGCCCAGAGCCCAACGCGGGGCTCGAACTCACGGACCGCGAGATCGTGACCTGGCCGAAGTCGGACGCTTAACCGACTGGGCCACCCAGGCGCCCCAAAATTTTTTTTAAATAAACATTTACTGCTTATTTTTGAGAGAGTGAGAGAGAGATGGTGGGAGTGGAGAAGGGGGAGAGAGAGAGAGAGGGAGACGCAGAATCCGAAGCAGGCTCCAGGCTCTGAGCTGTCAGCACAGAGCCCAACGCGGGACTCAAACCCACAGACCATGATGAGATCATGATCTGAGCTGAAGTCAGTTGCCCAACTGACTGAATCACCCAGGCGCCCCTATACACAGCTGTACTTTTATTATGTTTCTGTAAGCATGGATTTGTAATTTTTAAATTTAAAAACATGACTGTTTTTTCCAGATACGTATTTGTTCAAAACTAGTTATCTGCTCTTTGAGATGACTTTCATTTTCTTGCTGAAATGGATAGTTTCCTTGTCTTCATGATTCTCCCATCTCCCCCATTTTTAGGCTGTTGCTTTTGGAAGGGGGGCCTGGCTCCCCCTCCTGTTTGCTCGGTGGCAAACACATAGTATCGTGGGGGTATGAAGACATGTTGCCTGCACCAGATAGTAGCACCGGCTCCAGTTCTGAAAACAAAGGTAACGTAGGGGTTTTGCTCCTGTGACTGAAATTAAGATGTGCAAAGAATGGCCTTGGATCATTGTGGCAAACGATTTGGGTAGAACTCTGTTCTCTTAACTAAAAGCGCTAGGATCCTATACAGTGAGTTCTTTGTCTGCTTTATCAGTAAAAGTGTAAAAGCTGATGCTCAGGGAGGTAAGAAAATGGATAGGTTTTACTATCGCAAGGGAAAGGGATCATCCATACGCTTTAGCCAAGGAGCCATGAATTACTGCAGTGGACTCCTGGGTATTTGAGTTTGAGCCTGGGAGCCTTAAGTTAAATTTTTATGTCCATGAACAGAAGGTCAGATCTTGCTGCCTAAGCCTGATGCTGTTTCTTTTAGTAACTTACTATGTGTGTGTGGTTGAACCCTCTGTCCTAAAAGGGGCGGGATTGGGGGGAGACAAGATCGTTCAAAGGAGCATGGATTAAGTATCTCCTTTAACAAAATGGGCTGGATTAAAATGTTTTTACACTTTCAGAAGTTTTCCATGTCCGTTTATTGTGATCTCCATGAAAATGGCAGAACTTCTCTTAATTGACCTTCACTTACCTGACTTGTTGGATGAAGGTGGCCTCTCCGTTTGTGTGGTAGAAGTACTGAGCGGTGCCCTGGCACCCCAGGCAGGCTGCTTCTAGCTTCCTCCTGTGGAGGTGCAGCTCACCAAGAGTCTACCTTGCTCCCAAACCTGTTAGTTGTTGTAGCTGGTATTCTGTCATTAAACAACGTTATGTAACTGAGGAAATAGGAATTTAAGACGCCCCGGGAAATTGTTTCTAAGACCTTCAGTTTTCTTCTGGAAAGACTCAAAGTGAATCTCTAAGAAATTTGAGATTACTTGCATTTCTCACCCTTGATGGGGAAACTTCCTGGACAGCCTTAAGGGCATGGGATGCAGTCTGAGAGGCAGGCCACCCCTGCACCTCTCATCCTGGGGCCCGTGTCTTTTCGTGTCCACTGTTGCTTCCAAATAGTCATGTGAGCTGGTAAAAGGAACCAATGGTAAAATGGATCTGATGCAACTAGAGTCAACAGGAGAAGCAAAGAGCCTGTAAAACCCAAGAAGTTCTTAAACATTATAGGCTGAAATTTACATCTTCAAATGAAACCAAACCCCTTTATTTTCTCCCTTTACTTCTTTTAGTATCTACCTTGGGGTAGTTTCTTACGGGGGATGATGGTGTTAAACTGGTCTGCTTGGTTTTCACTCCCTTGTACTTTTAGTTTTGCTTCCACCTAGAGAATATTTTTCTTAGAATTTAAAAAGTAACCTTATTTTTAATATGGAAACATCTAACAGATATAGAAGTTGAGAGGATGCTTTAGTCAACCCCTGGCACTCCTCGCTTGGCTTCAAGTATCAACTTGGGGCCAATCTTCTCTGTCACTTTCACTCCCACTCCTTGTCAGACTCCTCAGAAGGCCCTAGGCCTCTATCTAAAGAGGAACGAATAAATGGATCTTTATAGGTTCCAAGTTAAAATACTTAAGGAAAGAAAATATTTTAAAAACGATTACTCACTTTAACGGTCTTTTGAAGAACCTAATAGTTACAAATTGTAGTTGTCTGGGATTCGTAGACTGAATTCTTAAGATAACAGCATATTCATTACTAAATATGAGGGCTGTGGTGTTGGATTTCCTTTAATAGGACAGGTAGTAGACAAACTTAACCGTGGTGAAATGGTGAGGAAAATACTGAAAGTTTTACAAGCTGTCTCTTTAGGACAAATTCTTGAGGGTAAATTAATAAACTGTTTACTATTCTATGGAGTAATACGGTTTTTAGCTGGCAGTGGATACAGCTAAGGGGGAACAGAGTCACTGGATGGGAAATCCACAGAAGCAGACTTGAGGTCCACGAGTTTCATTAGTATGCCAGCATAATAGCATTTGCCATTTATGGAACACTGGTTTTGAACCAGGGGCCTGTGGGTGTTCCCCTGTGCTATCTCCTTTAACCATCACAGTGACTCTTGAGGTACAGAGTAGTCTCATTTTCTGGATGAAGAAACTGAGGTTCAGAAAGGCCTAAGGTCAACTAATAAGTGCCCAGAGCTCTTAAGAGCTCATGGCTTTTTAACCACCGGATCATTACTGAAAGTCCTCGAGTCTTAGTCCTCTCAGATTAGAATTAGGAGTGCATAACTTTGACTCTATTTCTGCTATTCAAAAAGACAAGAAGAAAACTTCTGGCAGGTAGAACCAGATTCCCCTGCTATTATCTATCTGACTTCTTTACCTGATGTTGGTTCCTGATCCCGCATACATTCTAGAGGCTTGATTTGGGGGTTTGAGCCATCTTTCCTGGAAGTCACACTGAAGCATTTATTTTAGAAGTGGGAGATTATCTTTCACTCAACCTCCTAAGGCTTTTTCACTAGAAGCATGTTTATAATTTCATTAGAAAAATCGTGTATATAATTTACCTGTGAAAAAATGATTTCAGATGCTGACTTAGGGCGCTGTCTCACGGCGGATGGTCTCTACCTGTATACTACTAACTCAGTTGGAAGAGGAGTAAGCAAATTGGGGTCTGGATTACATGGTACTCTCAGGTCAGTTGCATGGAACTTGCTGAATGATTTGGCTGGAACATTTCCCTTCTTCCATAAACCTCTGTGAGGAAGATACCTGGGGATGCAGATCTTCCCCTTCTGTTCCCCCCCTCTCCCCCAACCCACCCAAACAAAGACTGACTAGTAACTAAATAAGTCTGGACAATTTCATGTAATTTGATTTTTCTTGGATTAGTAGACTCTTGTTCTGTTAATGCATTTCAGCTTTGTTTGGACTCTAAACAGCTTGGTAGCCCTCAGGTCATTGTTTCTAGCCAGAAATTCCTCTATGATCCAAACTGTTACAATATTCGTGCCTTCTCCATGTTGATGAATGGACATTTTTCTAGTTCAGTCTTTTTTTAAATTTTTTTATTAACATTTATTCATTTTTGAGAGAGACAGGCAGAGAGAGAGGGAGACACAGAATCTGAAGCAGGCTCCAGGCTTTGAGCTGTCAGCACAGAGCCCGATACGGGGCTTGAGCCCACAAACCGTGAGATCGTGACCTGAGCCGAAGTCGGATGCTTAACTGACTTAGCCACCCAGGTGCCCCTAGTTCAGTGTTGGATTTGACCGTGGATTAGCCCTACTTTTCAGTGGGGATATCAGATCTGTGAATTGCTGCCACAAGAAACCACAGTTTGAGAGGCTTCTATATATTTAATTAGATCTTTTCCCCAACTTTTTTTCTGCTGTAATTTGTTGTGGAAAATGAATATTTGCTGTAGTGTCAGTTGCAAAGTTAACGTAATACACGTACTCTCTTTTAGATGTTTTGCATACTTAGTCATTTTTTAAAAATCAGGTGGAAGATGTTTGCTGTAGCGCATTGTGTGGTTTCCAGCAACCGCCTGGCTACTCAGCCTGTGTGCTTTCTTCCCCCCCCTCCCGCAGAGGTTTTGTGTACTGCCGGAACGAGGAGCTGGAACCAGGATGGGTCGCTTTCGGCAGCGGCGGTCTTCTCCACCGGCCTGTATCTTTTGATAACAAACCTCACTCCCTTTTCCAAGTCATTGACCAGAATACCCTTCAGGTAAAAAGAAAACCAAGACCTTGTCTGTTATGTTTTGGAGACCGTAAGGGAAGTTCCTGGCCTCATCAGAGGGAAGAAGCATACAGTTGAGGTAGTTTCCTGCCGCAGCGGCGTCCTTCTAATTGTCACCATTGGGGCATTCTGGTGTTTTCTCTGGTGTCTTGGAGTTGTCCCACATGATCTAAGTGAATGTGCTCTAGTTTCTAAGGCCATCACCAAGCTTTTAGGATTAAAAAAAAATTCTAGAGAGTCAAAGATGCTACACGTACGAGCTGTCTTGTTCTCTTGCCAGGTCTATTTTGGGGAGGGTATCATTTCCTTATTTGATTTGTTCTAAACAGCCTTTCTGAAAGGAGTTTGGATAAAATCCTCATGTGATTAGGGATTCAGAGCTCATCTTGACTGCTTCCAAACATAGCACCCTGTCGCCACACTTGCTGGATTATGCTGAAATCACCTGCTTTTGTGTTTCTTCCCCACTACCATGCATCCCTTTAGATCTGGACCCTATCTTCCCTATCTTTGTGTGCTTACAATGGAGCACAGTGCCTAGCATTTGATTGATGATGATAATAGTAACTGTCATTTATCCGTGTCTGTCTCTGTGCCGAGCCCTGGTCTAGGCAATTTACATACACTTCTTCTCCTACCTATGAGGTAAAACTGTGGCAGTTTCACTTTACAGACAAGGCAGCTGAGTCTAGGCATTTTGTAAGTGCTCGGCAAGTGGGGTTTTTTTTCTTCTTTTTTAAATTTATTTTGAGAGACTGTGCATATGCACAAGTGGGGGAGGGGCAGAGAGAGAGAGAGAGAGAGAGAGAATGAGAATGAGCATGAATCCCCAGCAGGCTCCACACTGTCATCGCAGAGCCTGACGGGGGCTCAACCTCATGAACTGTGAGATCATGACCTGAGCCAAAATCAAGAGTCATCACTGAGCCACCCAGGCGCCCCTTGGCAAGTGTTTATTGTTGGAGGAAGGAATGTAGCTCAGAGGTCAAGGGGCTTGTCCAGGGTCACATAGTAATTAATGGTGGCATAAGAACGTGAACCCATGGTTCTTAGCACTAGACTGAGCTTTTTATATTACAACTTCCTGCCTTTCAATGGAAGTTGAACAGAATAGTTACAGTTGCCATCTGTGGAGTGAATTCCCTGGGAGAAGTCCCCTCCAGGAGTTAAGTGGAATGTTACTTCTGCTTTTGTCTGTCCCTCAACTGTGCCTTTCCTGGTAAACAGGGACTGTGTCTTCTTCACCATTGCATCTCCAAAGCACACAGTAGCTTCTTGATAATTGTTGGATGAGTAAAACGAGCACATTGACAAATAGATGCCCAATTGACTTCATTTTTTTTTTTTAAGTTTATTTTGAGGGAGACGAGCGCTCAAGTGGGACAGGAGCAGAGAGAGAGAGAATGAGAATCTGAAGCAGGCTCTGCACTGATGGCAGAGAGCCCAATGCAGCTCGAACTCGTGAACCGTGAGATCATGACCTGAGCCGAAGTCAGATGCTTAACTGACTGAGCCAGGCAGCTGTCTCCAATTGACTTCATATTTTATCGTTAATGCAGACAGATGTGAGAATATGTTCTGTATTTATTTGAAATAGAATTATAAGCCTGGGAATTAAACAGATGTTCAATTCTAGAACATGGTTTTTATCTCAAGCAATGTCCATTTCGTCTGTGTTCTTGCGAAAACTCTGATTCTTATCCAAGAAGATCCTGTTGTCACTAACGAGGTTACATGCACTGGAGCAGTTTGGGGGTAACAGAGGCCAATCAGTAGCTGTCAACTTTGTAGATAGCCTGGCACTACAAGTTCCAACGTGTGGTCATAGCAACTGCATTACTTCTTAACTTCTGAAATAGACAAAACAAGTCTGGAAAAAAGTTCATATGAAATGAGTTCAAGGGTCGGAAGTAACCTTAGGGAAACTAGTGACTCACCTCGAGGGACAGAATAACAGAAAGTTGCTCTTAGGGCTCCCAGAGGCATCTGACCATCTCTGATTATTTTTATTTTTGGATTTTGACTTCTCCTGCTCTTGGCATTTTTGAAAAACCTAGCCAGCAGTTTTTTTTTGGGGGGGGGGTTCTCCGTTTCTCTCATTTTAAGGGCTTTTCTCTGGCAGTAAAAATTAGTATGTAACTACACATTTAGTGTGAAATGATGCAAAGCTCATTCATTATTCTGAAACTGAAGGATGCTCAGTATTAGAAACACATGCCTTTGTGTCTAATACAGAGAGTTGGAGTTTGTCTCTTTCCTGATGATGCACTTGATGCATTTCACTAAAGCCTCATGTGCTGGGCTAGGGTCTGCCTTCATTTGTTTCACTTTCTCCTTTCTCTTCTCTTCTCTGCCTCCCCTCTTCCTTCTGCCCTCTTTTTTTACTTCCATATTGAGTAACTTTTGAATTAGACTCTGAATTAGCTGCTGGGATATAAAAGTAAGATACAGTGCCTGTAATTTTTAGTCTGAAATTCACTTACTAAGGAAATCTCAGTACGGTTTCTCTAAAGCTTTGTTTTTGGTAATTGGGAGATAAAACACACGTGCTTAGCAGATTCAAAGCGTTTAGTAAATATCTTTGGCCTATGTTATCTGTCCCATGGGCCGTTGTATGAATTTTATATTTTTGTCATGTAATTTTCATATGTTAGAGGTATCAGTTTAATTGCTTTTTAATGTTTATTTTTGAAAAAGAGAGCAAGTGGGAGAGGGGTAGAGAGAGACAGAGGGTCCAAAGCAGGCTCTGAGCACACAAAGCCCGGTGTGGGGCTCAGAGTCACGACCGTGAGACCGTGACCTGAGCCGAAACCAAGAGTTGGCCGCTTAACCGACTGAACCACCCAGGTGCCCCGCTGTCAGTTTAATTTGGACCGAGAAGCCCGAGTTCTGATTCTGGACATAACGGCATTAGTGATGGACTGACGGAATTAATAGGAAGTTCTGTGTCCCGTTAATGAAGTTTTCCTTTTCCATGTCCAGGTGTGCCAGGTGGTGCCAATGCCAGCCAATCACCTCCCGGTTGGCAGCACCATGAGCACTGTGCACCTTTCTTCGGATGGTACTTACTTCTACTGGATCTGGTCTCCTGCCAGTCTGAATGAGAAAACCCCCAAGGGGCATTCTGTCTTCATGGACATTTTTGAACTCGGGGTAAGGTTCCCTTTCTGTCTCATTGTGTCTTTGCAGAGAAATTTCGATTTGGTTTCTTTTTGTATTGGTTTAAAAAGGACCCAAGAAAGGTGGAGTAGGCACAGTGTGTTCACTCTTAGCTCAAATTTTGGGGTTTTTCTTGGATTTCTTTGAAGGTTTCTTTGTTGAGAATTGTAGGACACGGATAAAGTCAAGCTTTCTGAAGGTTAATCTGGCAACAAGGTAGAAATAGTAATACTTAATGTGTAGACAGTGGGGGGTTTTTTTGTTTGTTTTTTTAATGTTTATTTACTTTGGGGAGAGGGGGGGCACCAGCAGGGGAGGGGCAGAAAGAGGGAGGCACAGAATGTGAAGCAGGCTCCAGGATCCGAGCTGTCAGCACAGAGCCCGATGCGGGGCTCAAACTCCCGAACCGTGAGATCCTGATCTGAGCCGAAGTCAGACGCTCAACCGACTGAGCCACCCAGGCACTAGACAGTGGGGTTTTTAGGCCAAAATGCCCATGGGGCTTGTTGGAAACCTGGAAGTAAATCGCAGTGGCAAGATTGGGGCTATAGTACATCTTGGGAGTCTCTGAGAGTGATGATAGTTAAAATTGTGAGAAGGTGTTCATTCGTTCGATGGTAGCTGAATGCTTACTGTGAGTCAGGCAGCATTGTGTTTAGGTGGTGGGAATACAGTGATGGGCAGGGTGAGCAGGCTCCGTGCTCTAATGGAGCTTGGATTCTGCCTGGTGGGTGGCTTGGGGTGGTAGTGGTGGAGTGACAAAAAATTAACGATAATCAAGTGAGCAAATCAGTGGACAAGATAATTTTACGTCTTTGAAGGAAAAGTAGTAGTTACCCTTATTCTCCAACTTCTTCCTGGGGTTGAGTAGAACATTCTAGGAAGAAGAGACCACAGGTGCAAAGGCTTTGGCAGGAGCAAGCATGTGTTTCAGGAAATGACAGCAGGCTACTGTGGCTGGAATGCAGAGAGAAGGAAGGAGAGCTTGGTGTAAGAGGAGGACCCATGGTAGTCTTGAACTGCACCTGTCCAGCGCAGGAACCCTTAGCCACATGTGGCTATTAGAAAATTTTTTACTTTTTTTTTTTTTAATCTTAAAGCACAAGCAGGAGAGGGGCAGAGAGAGAGAGGGAGAGAGGGAGAAACCCAAGCAGGCTCCTCACGGTCAGTGCACAGAGTCTGACGTAGGGCTCAAGCCCACGAAACTGTGAGATCACGACCTGAGCCAAAATCAAGAGTCGGACACTTAAACGACTGAGCCACCCAGGCGCCTCACATGTGGCTACTTAAAATAGAATTAAATAAAATGTTAAAAAAAAAAAATTAAAAAAAAAAAGTGGGGCGCCGGGGTGGCTCAGTCGGTTAAGTGGCCTGCTTCGGCTCAGGTCATGATCTCGCGGTCCATGAGTTCGAGCCCCGCATCGGGCTCTGTGCTGACAGCTCAGAGCCTGGAGCCTGTTTTGGATTCTGTGTCTCCCTCTCTCTGACCCTCCCCTGTTCATGCTCTGTCTCTCCCTGTATCAAAAATAAATAAAAGTTAAAAAAAAAAATTAAAAAAAAAAAGAAAACTAAGGCTTCAATTGTTTGCTCACATTAGCCACATTTCAAGTGCTCAGTAGCCACATGTGACTGGCTTCTGTATTGAACATCCAAGATCTAGAACTTGTCAGCATTGAACATTCTGCTGGACAGTGCTGGTCTCAATAATATTTGTAGAGACTTATAAAAGAAAAATTGCCCCAAGTCAATCTGTGACAAAACCTGTTTTAATGATGTAATTTACAGCCCCCTTCTGGAAGAAATTAGCATTCCTGGGGGAAAAAAAAAAAACACCGAAGTAATTTTCGAATGAATTTTAATAGGCTTTAAACTTGTTCTGGGAAACCAGTCAGCCATCCCGCCAGCTGACTGTCAGTCAGGAGTCTGGTGTCCTTAAACGTACATCCTCTTGTTTTTCTATCTAGTCTCTCCGCTTAATCACCATCTTTTTTAAATGTTCCAGCTGCAGTGTCTTTGAATTGGTCTGCTAGAGATTGTACTCCTTGAACACGTGTTCAGAGTTGTCAGCAAAGTTTTAGTACTTGCTGCCTGGAACAGACCTGCCAGCTGGCCAAAGGATGACTTAGGTCTTTATTGTGAGTAGAGTGGGAAAACATTGAAGGCTTTCCCCTTTCTCTGGTAGTTTTTTCTTTAACAGAAGCCTATCAGAAATACGTGCACGTGGACCAGAACTTGAGGTGGCACAGGCGATAAGGGTTTGGTCTACTTCCTCCTCTTTCCTTCTTCCTCATAATGTGTTTCACTTATCTTCATTCCTCTTGTGGTTATCTCGGTAACAGACGGCGAGGCCTGTATTTCTTGTTCCTCAGCTGATGGAGGTGGTAGTGGCCCTTCCTGTCTTTCAGTGTGGGGCGAGCCGCGGCTAGAAATGCATGTTTGCTCAGGGGAAGAGAGGAGTCTCCCCTGCCCACTTCAGAGAGTCTTGGGAGCGGGAGGCACGAGGTGCGGTGCAAAGCTATGGTGAGAGGGGTGTAGGCCGAACGTTAATAAAAGGAACTGTCCATCCCTTTCCTGGTGTACTCCTTTGTGCTTAGAGACTGGCTGCCCAGGCAGAAGGCTGGACTTTATTTTCTGAATAAGCTGGGTGACTCTGGAAAAAAGACCTCAGTGTACGGACATTAGGGTTCATTTAAGGAAAGGACTTGCTGCCCTAGTGAATCACCCACAAGTGATGTCTTCCAGTAAGCAAGCCTCAACCATGTGCACAGCATTCCTGATCAGTGCTAAACTGTTTAAAAAGTAGATGCATACAGAACAACAACAAAACAAAAAAGAAAAACAACAAACAAAACCCAACCTCACAAAACCCCAAACTTTGGAGAGGTGTGTGGGGAGGGGAAGAGGAATAGATTATCTGTATTTTTGCCAATTTTTTTTAATATTTATTTTTGAAAGAGTGACGGAGCATGAGTGGGGGAGGGGCAGAGAGAGAGAGAGAGAGAGAGAGAGAGAGAGAGACACGCAGAATCTGAAGCAGGCTCCAAGCTGTCAGCACAGAGCCCAGCGCGGGGTTCGATCTCACAAACTGTGGTGAGATCATGACCTGAGCCAAAGTCAGAAGCTTAACTGGCTGAGCCACCTAGGCACCAATCCCTCCCCCCCCCCTTTTTTTTTTTTTTTTAAATTATTGAAGCTAGGTGCTGGGTACATGGGGCGGGGCGGTGGGGGGAGCTCTTGTGTACATTTAAAAAAGCACCCTATTGGGACGCCTGGGTGGCTCAGTCGGTGAAGCGTCCGACTTCAGCTCAGGTCATGATCTCGCGGTCCGTGAGTTCGAGCCCTGCGTCGGGCTCTGTGCTGACAGCTCAGAGCCTGGAGCCTGTTTCAGATTCTGTGTCTCCCTCTCTCTGACCCTCCCCCATTCATGCTCTGTCTCTCTCTGTCTCAAAAATAAAAGTTAAAAAAAAAATTAAAAAAAAATAAAAAGCACCCTATTTAAGAATTTCCTTAGGGGCTCTTGGGTGGCTCAGTAGGTTGAGCGTCCGACTTCGGCTAAGGTCATGATCTCGAGGTCTGTGAGTTTAAGCCCTGCGTCGGGCTCTGTGCTGACTGAAAGCTTGGAGCCTGGAGCCTGCTTTGGATTCTGTGTCTCCCTCTTTCTCTGCCCCTCCCCCGCTCATGCTCTGTCTCAGAAATAAACATTAAAAAAAATTAAAAAATTAAAGCAGATAGCCAAGGATCTCTAGACCAATTAGGAAAGTCTCCAGTATGAAAATATGAAATCAGAAGAACAGCCAATAGGGTTTACAATGTTTTATTCTCCTAGCTGTATGAGATATGAGAACATCTTGCATTCATACAATATAGCACAGGGGCTCCTAAAAAAAAAAAAAAAAAAAAAAAAAATGAGCAAGAGCTCCTGGGAATTAAAACTATGATTGTCGGGGTGCCTGGGAGGCTCAATCAGTTAACTGTCCGACTTTGGCTCCGGTCATGATCTCACGGTCCTTGAGTTCAAGCCCTGAGTCGGGCTGTGTGCTGACAGCTCAGAGCCTGGAGCCTGCTTCGGATTCTGTGTCTTGCTCTTCCCTGCCCTTTCCCCACTCATACTCTGTTTCTCTCTCTCAAAAATGAATAAACGTTAAAAAAAAACTGTCAACATTTAAAAAAATGTAAGAAATCTCTCAAAGGGCAAAAATAAAAACAATAAATATGAGAGAAGAGTTGATAAATGTGGAGGAGCAATCCCTCTAAAGTCCTAGTTGATAGGAGTTCCAAAAAAGAGAACAGAAAACCAAGAGGGCGGCATGATCAAAGAATATGGAAAAAATGTCAAACTAGAGGGCACAGGTGTCTAGATGAACAGATGTCTGACATGGTGAATGAAAAATGCCCACCATGTGGCATATCATCCTGAAATTTCAGATTATCGTGGTGTAAAGAGAGGGTTGTGAAGCTTCCAGAGAAAATCATGTACAAATGATAAAATCACGTATAAATGATGTGGAATAAGGAAAGCACCATGCTATTTAGTAGCATTATTGGATACACAAATGGAGTAGCACTCTCAAAATTCTGAGGGAAAGTGATTTCCAGCCCAGAAGTTAGCAGTCCTCCAAAGTGTCCATCAAGTGTAGAGACAACAGAGATTTTTAGACCTCGCAGTTATACAATCAAAAGCCCATACCTGCTCTGGAGGAAATAGAACTAAAATAGCCCCTGTCAGTGGCATAAAATAGAAAGTTGGGGCTGAAGGAAGTTGATCTAGATTAAAAGAACAACCTTTGAATCATTTTTGGAGTCTGAATCAAACCATTAAGGAACATTTTGGAGACCGTTTGGAATTTGAATATAAAATGAGTATTAGATAAAACCAAGGCATTATTCTTTTTTTTTTTTTTATTAAAAAAATTTTTTTTTTCCAACATTTATTTATTTTTAAGACAGAGAGAGACAGAGCATGAATGGGGGAGGGGCAGAGAGAGAGGGAGACACAGAATCGGAAACAGGCTCCAGGCTCTGAGCCATCAGCCCAGAGCCTGATGCGGGGCTCGAACTCCCGGACCGCGAGATCGTGACCTGGCTGAAGTCGGACGCTTAACCGACTGCGCCACCTAGGCGCCCCAAGGCATTATTCTTAATTTGTTTGTAAAGTATGCAAATGGCATTGTGGTTCTATGAGAATGTCCACATTTTTTAGAGATGTGTAGTGAAATATTTGGAAGTGGAATTAGAGTGTTGACTTTGGCTCAGGTCATGATCTCGAGGTTGGTGAGTTCAGGCCCTCGTCAGACTCCATGCTGACAGCGTAGAGCCCGGAGCCTGCTTCAGATTCTATGTCTCCCTCTCTCTCTGCCCCTACCCCGCTTATGCTTTGTCTCTCTCCCTCTCTCTCAAAAATGAATAATGTTAAAACAAATTTTTAAAAAATAAAACGCTTGAGCCAAAAAAGTGATAGGTCAAGCCTGTGTAGCAATATCTGGATAAGAGTTGAATCTGGAGGAAGGTTCATTGGCCTATTCTCTGTTTTTACATGCTTGAAATTTTCCATCAAATAAAAAATTAAGCATCACCAGCCTCTAGTTTAGCAGTTTCTAAAATGCTGATTTGGGAAGCTAAACACAGATATCTGTGCCTATGGTACTTTCACGGAATGGAACACTGTACAGCCATTAAAAAGAACGAGGCTGATCTGCATAGACCAAGCAGATCAATTTCCAGTTCTGTCGTTTAGCACAATAAAGCTAGGTTCAGAACACTGTATTCCCTACCTGCTATAAAAAGGTGGAGTGGGGGTGCAGATTCCTTCTGCAAGTGTCCTCCTACATTAACAGCTTTCCTCTCGACGGATCATTCACAGCATACGGATACATCAGAGGATATCCTGTCTTGGGGGGAAAAAACCCAAAAAAGTGCCTTGACCCGTGCCCGCCTCCAGTCCCCTGTTTTTGGCTTCCCTTTATAGCACTACTCTTGAAAGAGTTTATTCTTCCTGTTTTTATGTTCTTTCCTTCCATTCCGTCTTGAGCCTGCTCCAGTCAGTCTCGTATCTTCACCACATGCCACCAGAGCAGTTCTTCCACGTTTGCCGGGGACTTGCACATTATGGAGTTCGAGGTCTACTTTGTGTCTTTTTCCTTGACCTTTTAGCAGTATTTGATTCTTGAAGCGGCTTTCTCTTGCCTTGTGGGACCTCCCATAGGACTTCTCCGGCCCTGCCCCACCTTCCCTACTTCTCAACGATTACGTGCTTCCGGACCTATTTCCGGATGCCTTCTGTCGCTGCCTGCTCTTACTCACTGGCTGGTCTCCTGTCGTGCAGCTGTAAACACCTCTATCTACTGCTGGTGCTCAAATCTGCTGCTCAGCCAGAACCTATCCCCAGAGAGCTGGCTGCATATCGACGTGGGTGTTTGTTTGTATGTGCGCAGGATAGGAGACTCTTCCAGTCTGATCATCACCGCAAGCTAAATGTGCCCCCAGCCACGCTTCTGGTTTTACCCCAGAGCTGCTCTTCCCGCAGGCTTTCCCTTTTCAATTGATGGCATCAGTGTCCTTCCAGTGCTGGCAAGAGACCTTTACTGTTCCTCTTTAGACGTTTGTTTATTCTGAGAGAGCACACACAGGGAAGGGGCAGAGAGGGGGAGAGAGGATCCCGACCGAGCAGGCTCCGCGCTGTCAACACAGAGCCCCACAAGGGGCTCAGACTCACAAACCGTGAGATCATGACCTGAGCTGAGCTCAAGAGTCGGGTGCTTAATTGACTGAGCCACCCAGGTGCCCCCAAATAAGTAAACTTTTATAAAAGGAGAACTTGGCTAATAGCATTGAATTCTGCTGGGGAAGTCAAGATTGAGGCTGAAAGAGGTCTTTGGGTGGAGAATATGGCAGTTCTTGGTGGTAGCCTTAACAGGAGCGGCTGTGGGGGTTAGGAGGGGTGAAGCCAGGTGCAGTTGGTCAAGTATGGTGAAGAGGGTAAGACGACAAGAATAAATCTCTCCAGAGGTTTGTTATGAAAAAGCGAGAAATGACAGGGAGGTAGTGGAGTGGACCGTGGGGACGTTGAAGTATTTTTAACTTTGTTTTTAAAATTTTAAATGAACAGATAATACACTCTTCTACTTCAAGACTGACAGGTTATAGGGCGTAGCCTTAGACCTCTGATAAATGGCCTTGGCCAAACCAGACAAAAACTCCTAAAATGAGGGCTTTCAACTAGACGATTCGAACTTTTAGCCCTGATATTCTCCCCCACCCCCTCCAGCTTTATTGGGGTATTCCTAACAAAATGGTATACTTTCAAGGTAAAGATTTGGCGTATATGTATATTGTGAAATGGTTACCATCGTCGAGTTAACACCTCCATTGCCTCACGTGTTTACCACGTTTGTGTGTCTGCGTGTACGGTAGCATTAAGATATAACTCTTAGCAACTTCGAAGTTTATGATTACCTATAGTTACCATGCTGTACACTACATCCCCAGGACGTATTCATTTTCTAACTGAAAGTTTGTACCCTTTGACCCACATCTCCCATTTCTCCCACCCTGCAGCCCCTGGCAACCATCATTCTTTCTGTGAGTTTGACTTTTTATCTTCTGGCGTGAGATCATAAAATGTTTATCTTTCTCGGGCTGCCTTATTCGCTTAGTATAATAGTCTCAAGGCCCATCCGTGTTGTCACAAATGGCAGGATTTCCTTTTTTTTTTTTTCAACGTTTATTTATTTTTGGGACAGAGAGAGACAGAGCATGAACGGGGGAGGGGCAGAGAGAGAGGGAGACACAGAATCGGAAACAGGCTCCAGGCTCTGAGCCGTCAGCACAGAGCCCGACGCGGGGCTCGAACTCACGGACCGCGAGATCGTGACCTGGCTGAAGTCGGACGCTTAACCGACTGCGCCACCCAGGCGCCCCAGGATTTCCTTTTTTGAAAGGCTGAATGGTGAAATTCATTTTCTGATTCACAAAAGCTTTTGGTTTCTAAAGTATAAATATTTGCTACTTAGATGTGGCTGATGATAATCATTAGAAACGATTAGGTTTGCTGTGAATTATGATTTCACCCAGATACTTGGAAGTACTGGTAAATTTCTCTGCAAATTTAGTGATGGTTTTATATTGTTTTGAATACATTGTTTTTAAAAATAATCTATTTATGGGGCACCTGGGTGGCTCAGTCGATTAAACATCTCTTGATTTTAGCTCAGGTCATGATCTCCTAGTCATGAGATCCAGCCCTGCACTGTCCACGCGGAGCCTGCTTGGGGTTCTCTCTCTTTCCCTCTTTGTGTCCGTCTCCTGCTTGCACACGCACGTTCTCTCTCTCTCTCTCTCTCTCTCTCTCTCTCTCTCTCAAATGTTAAAGTTAAAAAAAATTTCTAGGGGCGACTGGGTGGCTCAGTGGGTTGAGCGTCCGACTTTGGCTCAGGACACGATCTCACAGTTTGTGGGTTTGAGCCCCTCGTCAGGCTCTGTGCTGACAGCTCGGAGCCTGGAGCCTGCTTCAGATTCTGTGTCTCCCTCTCTCTCTGCCCCTCTGCAGCTCATGCTCTGTCTCTGTCTCAAAAATAAAAACAGTAAAAAAAAAATTAAAAAATTTTAAATCTATTTACATAGTTATAAAATTCAAATGGTACAAAAGTCTCTCCTTCACCTTGCCTCCTGATTCAGTTTCCCTTGCTGCAGGCAAGTAACGTTAACACTTTCTTCTGTATTCTTCCTGAGATAACGTGAACGTGTACAACTACACATGTATAATTTCTTCCTTTTCTGTTTTTACACAAATAGTAATTTGTTATACTTTTTTTTTTAAGCTTTATGATCAACGTGGGGCTTGAACTCATGACCCTGAAATCAAAAGTTGCATGCTCTACCAGCTGAGCCAGCCAGGCACCCACACTCCCAATTTTTTTTTTTTTAAGTTTTTTTATTTTGAGAGAGCGAGCACACATGGGAGGAGCAGAGAGAGAGAAGAGGGAAAGAAGAATTTCAAGCAGGATCCACTGCAACATAAGCTTGAAGTGCAATATGGGGTTCAAACTCACGAACCGTGAGATTGTGACCTGAGCCCAAATCAAGAGTTGGATGCTCAACTGAGCCACCCAGGTGTCCCAGTATTTGGATTTTTAAAAAAAATTTTTTTTAATGTTTATTTTTGAGAGAGAAAGAGCATGTGTGTGAGTGAGTCGGGGAGGGCCAGAGAGAGAGGGAGGCAGAATCTGAAGTAGGATCCCGGCTCTGAGCTGTCAGCACAGAGCCTGATGTAGGACTCGAACTCAGGAACTGTGAGATCGTGACCTGAGCCGAAGTCAGACACTTAACCAACTGAGCCACCCAGGCGCCCCACTGGTATTTGGATTTTATTCCAGGGGACAATGGAGAGCTCAGAGAGTTCTGAGCAGGATCTGGTTTTAAAAGTTCATGGTAGCTTTTGGGTCCAGAATAAAGCAAGATTTAAAGATTTGGGGCACCTGGGTGGCTTAGATGAGCGTCCGACTTCGGCTCAGGTCATGATCTCGCGGTCTGTGAGTTCCAGCCTGGCGTCGGGCTCTGTGCTGACAGCTTGGTGTCTGGAGCCTCCTTCGGATTCTGTGTCTCCCTCTCTCTGCCCCTTCCCTGCTCATGATGTGTGTGTGTGTGTGTCTGTCTGTCTCTCTCTCTCTGCCAAAATAAATAAACATTAAATTTTTTAAAGATCCTTTAAGAGATTAAACAGCTATGGAAGAGACCACATATTAGTTTTATAATCAGGAAAGAAATACTAAAAACCTATTTTTGGAACCTCAACTACCACCAGCGTTCTTCCTTGTCAATTTTTACGAAAAATCAGTGGAGTTTGATCTGCCAAATAGGCGTGTTGATACTTAAGATTGAGTGAAAGCTAAAGGATTGAAGCCTGGCTAAGATAAATAGGTAATCCTAGCAGGACTAACTAACTGGCTGTGCTTGTCTCAAAATGATTTCTTACGAACTCCGAGTGGAATAGGTAAGTAACCATTACATAAGGTAGACTATAGAAATATTGGAGTATGATGGAAAGAAATGGAATGGAGCAGATACCCTGCCTAACTGAAGCTATTAATATGAACAGTCTCTGACTTTGGGGGTATTTGAGTTATCTTCTGCTCAACAAGCGACCTCAAAACTAAGTGACTCTCAGCAGTAACAACTTACAGGTTGATGGGGCTCAGTAGGGTGGTGGTTCTTCGCTTCATGGGGGAAGCTGAGGTCATACTTGCAGCCTCGTTCAGCTTGGAGCTTGACTGGGGCTGTCATGTTCACGTCGGCCTCTCATTCTCCATCTTTTCAAGAGCACAAGTGCTCCTCTAGCCTGTGCTTGTGTCTTGCTTCCGAGGGCCAAGCCTGGAGTCTGCGTGGGAGGGAACTAGGCGAGGGCCTGACTCCAGGTTGCAGCTTTCCCCTGGGGCCACCAATGTGATAGCCTAGCGCTTGGGGTCACGGGCTTTTGACATTCTCCGACACTTAGATTCTGGCCTTTAAAACTACAGAGTAACTAAAACTCCTTTTTTTTTTTTTTTTTTTACCTTTTCAGAACATATTTTTTTACATCTTTTGTTCTGAGTTCTTCTTGCTCACATATATATGTGTTCTCTATAAAAGGCTGTTCTTTAGATAGACTCAGTGACCATTTTACTGCTATTTTGTCCTCTTTATGTCCCTTCTGAAAGATATGGTCAGCATAGTAATGGACATGCTAGGTCCCTTCTCTTTTCCCCTGGGTTTATTATTTCCTTTAAATTGTGATCTGGATGACTGAGATACCCTTCATTCATCAGTATTAATTCTGCACCTGCTCTGTTGCTTTGTCTGGGTAGTGGGGTAACAGGCCTTTGTTTTCAAGGAGCTCACATTAGTGTGGGGAGTTCGACAATAAGAAAGTAAATTAAGTAAATAAGAACAAAACCATTTCAGCTAGTGAAAAGTAAAGGAGGCGAGAAAATAAGATGATGTGACAGTGAATGGGGTGGAGGTGGGGAGCCACTTTGGTTTACCTGGCAGATCCGGCCTTTCTAAGGAAGGACATTGGAGCTGAGACCTGAATGATAAGCCACCATCCATCCTGACGGGTAAGGTGACCAACCATCTCAGTTTGCCTGGGACTGAGATTTCTCCAGTCATGGGACTGTCGGTGCTGAAACTAGGACATTCCCAGGCCAACTGAACAGTTGCTCAATCCAGGAACAGGGAACGGCAAGTCCCAAGGCCTAGAGTTAGGAGGAAGTTTGGCATTTTAGAGGCAGGACAGAAGGCCAGTGCAGTCGAGGGTGTGGTGAGAAAGGGTGAGCAGAGGCAGGCGAGACTGGGAGGTCTGTGAGTGACGGACTATGTGGGCCTTGGTGGTAGTTTGGGTTTAATAAGCCACTGTGGGGTTCTGAGACTGGAAGGACGTGGTTTTGTTTACACTGGTGAATGATCATTGGCCGGGTGTAGAGAGGAGAGCATAGGGTGCCGAGGTAGAAACGGGAGGCCAGTTGAGAGGCTGGTTCAGCCCTCAGGCTTGAGATGATGGTGGCCTGTGCCTGGGAGGCAGCCAGGAGGGAAGCTTCTTGGCACCACTGACTCTCGCTCCGCTTACTCCTCTCAGCCTCTTCCCCTCCTTTCTAGGTCAGTAGCTTTTCAATCCTGAAGAGCTTCTTTGCCAAGCAGAGGTTCCCAGATTTACCATTCGTACGCCAAACCGCGCTCCTTTTTGCTTCCCCGGGTGCTTTATCAGTTTCTCCGTGTTTTCAGACAGTGACCCGACTAAGCCACCCAGGCGCCCCGCTTCTCGGTATTTTCAAAGTACTTGAACACAATGGTATAGTTTTTTTTTAAGGTCTCCATTGATTTTCTCATGGGGCCAGATTGGGTAATGCTTTTGAATGCCAAGCTTAGAGTGACTGATTTTTATCTTGGATGCCTTTGAAGGGTTCTTTCCAGAGTTGTGTGACATAAATAGAGCTATGCTTGGTAAAAGTTGCTCTAGCATGGCGGGGGGGGAGGGGGGGGGACGACGTGGATGTGTTAAATTTTCGGCGACAGCAGGCTATTTGAGAGGAAATGCCTGGGAGCGGGAGGCAGTCGGAGATGGTGGGACTGAATCTCAGTAGCAGGGATGGGTCTCTTTATAGGAACGTGGGAGTCCTACCACGAAGAGGTGAGATCGGATTCAAGCGAGGACGCTGGTTTGTTTATTCAGCAAGGCATTGAGTACGTCTGAGTGCTGAGGAGGTTATGGTGAACAAGCCAGGCCGAGATCCCTGTTCTCGGGGACCTGGCATTCGGTCGGGGTGGGAGGTAAAAGAGTGAATTAATGAGTAAGATAGCTTTAGAGAGCGGTAAGTGCCACATGGATAGCAAAACAGGGTGACGTGCTCTGGCCTGGGGAGGGGGGAAGGAGATTATTTTTAGATCAGTAGACAGGGAAGGGGTCTTTGCGGAGGTGGCATTCTACCTGAGACCTGAGTGATTGGAAAGAGCCAGCCACGAGACGATGTAGGGACAGAGTGTTTGAGGCAGAGGTCTTAGACACCAAAGGTTAGGTCTAATCCTAGGCAAGCTTCTGTTGGAGTAAGTGGAGATGGGGAACCAAAAAATAAGAGAGTAAGGAGGGTGGGGACCGTGTTGGTTCTGCTCACCAGCAGAGTACCTTCCACACAAGTAAGGATTCATATTAAAAAGACACAAAACAGGATCGTGTTCTGGAAAAAGAAATGGCAACAGCACAGCCCACATGGAAGACAAGGAAGAGGTCCGCGGTTTTGGTTTTAGGTTACGCACGGACCGTTCAGCACATCCACTTATTAGAGGGGGCCAAGTTAAGTCGCTCTAAAGGGGGAGGAAGTAGGGGCGAGGAAATAGAAATAGCATTTTTTTGGACTCTCCAAGAACTCCTCTCTCATATCACTTGTGACTGTATCCTAAGAGTCTCCCCCACTGTGTGCAGCCTTCCCTGGGAATCTTTCCTGGCTGTGCTTCTGAACTTGCTTTCTCTTCTCTGTTGCCAGCCTTTTACATTGGACTCCTTTGCCTTCTGTTTGCTTCTGTGAGCCTTGCCTCTCTGCACTCCTATTCCCTCTGGTCTCTGTACCTCACAGCTGCAGGCCAGTCCCACCCAGCTTTGCTGGTGGCACCAGTGTCTGAGGCTCCAGCCAGATCCAGGAGCCTGGGTCTGGAAGGGGGCAGAGAGATGCCGAAACTGGAGGAGATGTAATTTGAGACATTTGCCAGTGAATGGAAGTGGAGAAAAGGCATGGTACTTCAGTGGGCCACCCAAGTCTTGTGTAAGGTCTGTGTGTGCTTGCAACCACGGAGAAGGAAGACCATAGGGAGACTGACAGCCAGATAACAGCGCAGAAGGGCCTTGATTAAGGGAGCAGTTAGGGGACAGAAGAGGAAGAATTAACCTTAAACTGCATGAGGTGAGTGCACTTCTGCCTCTGAATTAAGAGGAAAGGAAGGATAAGTGAAGCTGGATACAAAGATACTGGAGTTGGAAGAGAGATGAGTGGGAGAAACTTCTAGTAAGTGGTCTGGATCTTTTTAGCAAGAAAGACAGGTAGGCGCTCTGCTTGAAGTCAAGCTCGAGATCGGTGCAGGAATTTTGGAATCCTCACTGCAGAGATTCTGCTGGGCAATCAAGTGTTGAAGGAAGGACTGGCGGGCACCAGCAAGGATCCAGCTGATGTTGGCACGTATTTTTTAGCAAAGTCTGCCTTCCTCCAGGATTGCTGTGCAGTGCCCAAGCAGCTGGGGCTAATGTTAACTGCTGCTCATACAGAATTTGGATTTTCGCCACTAATTATATTTCAAGAAGACATTATCTTCCCGGTTATACTTAATAGCGAATCAAAAACTGATTGATTTGTTTTCCTCTCCTCTTACTTGTACCTGTCAGAAGCTTGTAATTAGCGAGAGCTGCCTGTGGAATTCAATATAAGGAATTTTAATCAACCTTTTGCAGATCCTATTAAACTTGGCTCCCTGCTTTTAGAATCTGTGCTGTTATGAAAAAGGAAAGCTCTTGAACTTAGCACAGCCTTTCTTTTGTTCTCAGTAGTTTCCATAGAACTTAAGTTTTGAGGCGTACATCTACTCAGGTGCAGGCTTTGGGAATATGTGTTTTTTTTCTTTTTTTACATTTATTTGGAGAGACAGAGTGCGGGGGTGGGGTGGGGGGGGCGGGCACAGAGAGGGAGAGAGAGAATCCCAAGCAGACGTGACACTGTCGGTGCAGAGCCAGATGTGGGGCTTGAGCTCACGAACCTCGAGAATCATGACCGGAGCTGAAATCCAGAATCGGACGCATAACCCGTCGAGCCACCCTGGCGCCCCTTTGGAAATGTTTTCGAGCAAACAGATCGCGGTGATGATTCTCAAGTAGAAATCTGCCGGCTCGGGGGCAACCACTATCTCTTAAGGGCCTCTTTTTCTTTAACTACTAGGTTGAAAACGGTGTATATGTAGCCAATCCGCTTCAGGAACGTACAATTCTAATGAGAAAAGAGGGCGAGTCTGCAAAAAGCATTAACGAGATGCTTCTGAGCAGACTGTCACGCTACAGAGCTTCTCCGTCCGCAACGCTGGCTGCCCTCACAGGCTCCACCATCTCCAACACTCTGAAAGAGGACCAAGCAGGTATGCTGCCCCTCACCTACACCGCTTGCCTTGTGGAGCTCCATTTAGCTGTTGACGTATATCTTAAGACTTAGTTAATTTTTAAAAAAATTTTTTTTAACGTTTATTTATTTTTGAGACAGAGACAGAGCATGAACGGGGGAGGGGCAGAGAGAGAGGGAGACACAGAATCGGAAACAGGCTCCAGGCTCCGAGCCGTCAGCCCAGAGCCCGACGCGGGGCTCGAACTCACGGACCGCGAGATCGTGACCTGGCTGAAGTCGGACGCTTAACCGACTGCGCCACCCAGGCGCCCCTGTTCTTTTTTTTTTTAATGTTTTTATTTATCTTTTTGAGACAGAGTCAGAGCATGAACGGGGGAGGGTCAGAGAGAGAGAGGGAGACACAGAATCTGAAATAGGCTCCAGGCTCTGAGCTGTCAGCACAGAGCCCGACGCGGGGCTCGAACTCACGGACCGCGAGATCGTGACCTGAGCCGAAGTCGGACGCTTAACCGACTGAGCCACCCAGGCGCCCCTAAGACTTAATTTTTAAAATTTTTATTTTTATTTGTTTTTAATGTTTTTTATTTTTGAGAGAGAATGCGTGTGAATGGGAGAAAAGCAGAGAGAGAGAGGGAAATGCCAAATCCAAAGCAGGCTCCCGGCTCTGAGCTGTCAGCACAGAGTCTGACACGGGGCTCAAACTCACGAACCACGAGATCATGACCTGAGTCAAAGTCGGATGCTTAACCGACTGAGCCAGTCAGGCGCCCAAGACTTAATTTTTTTTAGAGCAGTTTTACGTTCACAGTGAAATTGAAAGGAAGGTAGAGAAATATCCCATAAGCCTCCCGCCCCCACACACGCACAGCCTTCCTCATTATCCGGAGGTGGTACCTTTGTTACAGTTGGTGAACCTACATTGAAACAACATTATCACCCAAAGTCCATAGTTTATTCTTGTTCACTCTTGGTGGTTTGGACAAGTACATAATGACACGTCTTCATCATTACAGGGTTATACACCGTAGTTTCACTGCCCTAGAAGTTCTTTGTGCTCTAGCTATTTATCCGTCCTCCCCCGAGTCCCTGGCCACCACTCCTTGTAGTCCTTGTAGTGTTGCCTTTGCCAGAACGTCCGATAGTTGGAATCACACAGTATGTAGCCTTTTCAGATTGGCTTCTTTCAGTTAGTAATATGTGTTTAAGTTTCCTTTATGTCTTTCCATGGCTTAATATATTCAGCTTGTGATTAGTGAGAGGCTGCCTCTTGAATTTGGGTAGTACTTAAAAAAAGTGTTGTTTTTTTTTTAATGTTTATTTTATTTTTTATTTTTAAGAGACAGACAGAGTGTGAGTGGGGGAGGGGCAGAGACAGAGGGAGACATAGAATCCGAAGTAGGCTCCAGGCTCTTGGCTGTCAGCACAGAGCCCGACGCGGGGCTTGAACCCATGAACCGCGAGATCATGACCAGAGCTGAAGTCGGATGCTTAACTGACTGAGCCACCCAGGCTCCCCTTGGGTAGTACTTTTTCTTGAATGCTTCCAGTGTGCCGTACAAAGCACTTTGCTTCACATAGTTCACCCTTTTATCTCCTTCCAGTCATCCATTTTCTTATTCCAAAGTAATACATGTTGTTGGTGGGGATGTAAATTAGTGTGAACCTGTAATAATTCAAAACCACTCCGTCTTTATAGATACCTCATTACTGTTAATGTAAATTGACTTCATGTTTAGCATATGATTCATAAATGTAAAAAGCTCATGTTTAGCAACGTCCTCACTAAATACAATCTTGGTCAAGCAAGGAAGAGGCAAACCTTCCACAAGATTACTTTTTCTAGAATTTATCATTTAATGTTTGCACTCTAATATTTTAAAATAGATAATGCCTTTATAGAGTTTGAAAGTAAAAACAATATAAAAAGGCATGTGCAGAGAAATCTTACTGTATCATCTTGGCATATTATACATTTTGCTCCCACACTGCCTCCTGTAGCTAACTATATTTATTAGTTTTGACTTACAAAATTTCTTTATGCAAATACAATGAAAGACAAATTTATGTGTTCTTATTTTCCTCTTTTTCTTAATCAAAGGTAGCCTACTAAGCACACTGCTGTGTACTTTTAAAAAGAGTTCTTAACTGAACTAAGCCTTTGAGAGATTCACGAACATACATGAACCTCTTCTATAACATCTTAAGCGTATCCATCTTGATTTTCACCAGATTTTCAAGGTCGTCTATGACCAAAAAAGTTAAGAACCATTATTCTTGACGAGTTTACAGATTAAATATCAACCATGTGACTCTATAACAAATCCTAAACTGGAGTAAAAGATAAAGCTAGAAAATACGCCACATGTAGAAAAATACATCTAAATTAATATGTTTAATGAATTTAATGCAATTTTATGCTTTAATCCTTCTATATATTGAAATGTTAAGAAGAAGGAATATTTGTGATTATAAAGCTATCTGATTACTTGTTAGTGTTAGAATTTAAGGATAGAATTTTATTTTCACAGGTCTCTATTATATCAAATATAAGTAGGGAAATTATTAATAGTTGTTATAACTTAGGTATGCCGATAATTTGAATGGCAGAAATACTTTGTAGAGGACAGTCCTTTTTCTTTTTTTTTTTTTTTTTTAATTTTTTTTTTTTCAACGTTTATTTATTTTTGGGACAGAGAGAGACAGAGCATGAACAGGGGAGGGGCAGAGAGAGAGGGAGACACAGAATCGGAAACAGGCTCCAGGCTCC
The DNA here is from genome assembly GCF_022079265.1 of Lynx rufus. NCBI lineage: Eukaryota > Metazoa > Chordata > Mammalia > Carnivora > Felidae > Lynx > Lynx rufus. The sequence continues at coordinate 4,603,680 of NW_025814839.1, read as the reverse complement.
GAGCCATCAGCCCAGAGCCTGATGCGGGGCTCGAACTCACGGACTGTGAGATCGTGACCTGGCTGAAGTCAGACGCTTAACCGACTGCGCCACCCAGGCGCCCCAGGACAGTCCTTTTTCTAAAATAAACAGCTTCCTGACCAGCTGAAGGCTTGATCTGGGTTTATCCCTTGGGAGAAAATTGAATCCTACCCTGTGAACAGTAGAAGTGCTAAAGGAATCTTTGTTGGATGAGAAAATATGGGAGAAATCAAAAAGAAAACTCAGAAGGCAAGGTTATATTTAGAATTCTGTGAAAACTGTTACTTGTATTTAAAACCTGTGAGTTCCTATGTTTATGTACAGTCGCTGCATGTTCATTAACGTGATGTTGCTGCATAAAAATTCACCAGTTATTAAGCTAAGTGACTTATGACCAGCCAGCATTCATAGGGTCTAGAATGTTTTATTCCGGGATAAACTGATACCTATTACCACGTTGATAAGATGTCTATTAAAATATCTTGGTGAAAATGTTCTGCTCACAGAGTTGCTTATTTTCCAGTCATTGCCCCTTTTAGGTTTCTTGTGGAAATTCATGCCCCTGAATTTATTTCCTGAGTGAAGAATATACTTGTTGAGGATTTGGAGTTTTAAAAAACGGAGCTGTTTAGAAACAAGCATTCAAAACAAAGATCAGACACATTAGGTTTGCTTTTCTCATGTAAACCATCTAAGGACAATTTGACATCTGCCTAGGCAGTTCTATTTTGTGCCCTGACGGCTCCCTAGGTAAAGCATTCTGACTGACTTAGGAAATCCTTAAATTTGCATTTTCCGATCGGCCAGTGAGGAAGAGAGATTAGCGTGCGTTTTATACCTCTTGATTAGAAACAATTATTATTTGTTTAATGATAGTTTATGTCACCGACCCTAAAAAATAGAAAATATGTAATGGGTTATCCTAAATCATGCAGGTGTAAAATTTGATATTGTGAAAGCATTTGTTAACTAGATATAGGTCGAAATTTCTGGCTGGCCTCATGTTCAGAGCGGTTTGTAACCCAAACCCATGAAGAATTTGTTCTGTATAAAATGGAAAGAGGTCTATTGGAGTGCAGTTTCCCAGAGGAAACACAAACAGAAGGATTCTTCTTTCATTTTGAGATTTAGTCCATGTGAGGATTCATTCTTTTGAAAGAAGTTTTGAGACATAAAGGCGTTTTGAATATTGGGAACACCTTTTAAAATGTTCAGCTCATGCAACGGGGGGGGGGGGGGGGGGGGGGGGGGCGGCGCCTGGGGCCAGGCTATGGAGCCAGAAGATTATTTCTCCTTAGCTTACCACTTCTTGCTGTGTTTGCTGAATCCGGATATAGCCTTGTTTGAGTTTGGGGCCCCCTCGTTATACTCTAACCAAATCTGTGTGTTAAACACCACTATTTTCATCCCTTTCACCAGCAAATACTAGCTGTGGGCTGCCTCTGAAAATGCTGCGGAAGACACCCATCTATACGTGCGGCACGTACTTGGTGATGCTGGTCCCACCGCCAGGGGGCGCCGGCAGCTCTGCCACCCGTTCTCTTTTCGGTGGGACAAGTGGTTTGTCGTCTTTAAAAAGTAAGTGTCTTTGATCTGTGGCACTTTGCCCAATTTGTCTCTAACTTCGAAATTTAAGGCTTTTCGGGGTGCCTGGGTGGCTCAGTCGGCTAAGAGTCCCACTTTGGCTAAGGTCATGATCTGACGGTTCGTGAGTTGGAGCCCGCATCAGCTCTGTGCTGTCAGCGCAGAGCTCACTTCAGATCCTCTGTCCCGCTGTCTCTCTCTGCCCCTCTGCTCGTTCGTGTTCTCTCTCTCTCTCTCTCTCAAATAAATAAATAAATGAAATTTAAGGCTTTTCTGTTAATGATGTTAAACTTTGTTAAAGTTGTTTGCAGAAGCTATTTGATACCAACACAAAAACTTACCAATACAGTCATAGGATAGGGGGAATTAAAAATACAGTTTTTGTAGATGATATAATAATATACTTTGCAAAACCATCCTGTAAAATTGCTAGAAATAATGAGTTCAGGACAATTTTAGAAAACGCTCTGTTGCCACAGTATTTACTGATGACCCAGCAAGAGCTCTGCCCAGTATGAATAGAGTTCCAAAGCTCTTAAGTATGTGAAGTGCCTCCATTTTAGGGCACGTAAACAAAAGGTTAAGCAAAAAATTTGGAACTTAATTTGGAAATTAATGTTGTTAATTAAGTGTATGTGTATTTTTTATAAAAGAGGGAGGCATACTCTATAAAGTGTTGTGATTTTGGCTTCAGAGGAGACGAATCGTTAAATGGAATAAGACATAGAATCAAAATCAAGAATCAAAAAATATTTCAGGGCGCCTGTCTGCTTCAGTTGGTAGAACATGCCAACTCGATCTTGGGGTCGTGAGTTCAAGCTCCAGGTGGGGTGTAGAGATTACTTAAAAATATCTTAAAAGAATGTTTCTTTTACGTGGCCATTTTCTAACTTTCTAAGGGACATCATTTGACCGATCTGAGCCTCAGTTTTCCCACCTACAAAGAATAAAAGGATAGTATCTCACACTGTTGTTTGATGATCATATGCAAGAAAGTTATGTTAGAGTTTTTATCAAAAAACAAAAACCCGAATGTTTCTTTTATATATGGTAACAGTTTTTCTTTGAAAGTTGTTTAGAAAAATAAAATGTTTTAAAATCTGTTTGTTTTCATTTCCCAATATTTTCATATTCTGTGCTCTTAAAATGATTTGCTTACAGCTATCCCAGTAAAGGATTATATTTCACATGTAGACTTTTAAAAAAGGCATTTTGTACTCTAAGCCTGAAGATATAAATTGGACCTCAGCAGTTGATACAAAATCATTTTTCTCATATCAACCTTTGGGCCATTTCAAGTAGTTGCATGTGTTGGGGATTTAGATCTTCATAATAGCTCAGAACTCTTTCGCCTGTAGAATCCAATTGGTTGGACTTTTTCTCAACAGCTTGTTATCTCTGGCAGTTCATGTGACCACAATGTCCCCTTTAGCTCTTGAATAAATGATGTAAATTTACTATTAGTCTTTTTTTTTTTTAATACTAGCTTTATTGAGATCTAACTTATATACCATAAAATCCATACCTTTTAGGTATACTGTTCACTGGTTTTTAGTATATTCAGAGTTGTGTAACCATTACCACTATCTAATTCTAGAACGTTTTTATCACTCCATACCCATTAGCAGTCACACTCTTTTCTCTCCTCACCCCAGCCCCTGGCATCCATCAGTCTTTCTGTCTATATGAGTTTATCCCTGGACTTTTCATATTTATGGAATTATATATATGTTTTTGTGACTGGCTTTTTGTTTTTAAGGTTCATCCATTCGGTAGCACAAAATCATGACTTCATTCCTTTTTATGGCTAAATTGTATTCCATTGTATGGATAGACCCCATTTTGTTGAAATTTGGATTGTTTCTCCTTTCTTGCTATTTTGCATAATGCTGCTATGAACATTCTAGTACAAGTTTTTGTGTGGGCATGTCTTCATTTCTTTTGTGTGTATACATAGGAGTAGAATGTTCGTCATATGGTAGCTATATGTTTAGCCTTTGGAGGGACTGCCAAACTGTTTTCCAAATGCATCATTTTACGTTCTCATCAGTAACGTAAAATGGTTCCAATTTCTCCACATCCTCACTGACATTTATTTTCTGTTTTTTTAAAAATCTAGCCATCCTAATGGGTATGAAGTGGTATTTCATTGTGGTTTTGATTTGCACTTCCCTAATGACTAATGATGTTGAACATCTTTTCTTGTGCTTATTGGCCATTTGCACGTCCCCCTTGGAGAAATATCTATTCAGATCCCTTGTCCATTTTTAAATTGGGTTATTTATTTACCATTAGTCTTATTAAAGTCTTTTTTTAGTCTCTGGCATGGCTTTGTCACTCACTTAAAATTGGCCCCATTTGATTAAAGTAGGACTTCACAGCACCATTTTTTCATGAGGCTATAGCTTACATAGTGATTCTATTCTAGTCCCAACAAATCCGTAAATACTTAAATTTCTGTTTCCTGTTCCACATTGGTCACTGTGGAGGCTACACCCTAAGTGGAAGAACTGGTGTTTGCTTTGAGGAGCTCCTCGTCTGGTCGGGAGAAATGTTGTACATGTGTGGAACAAGGAGAAAATGGTACACCGTGCCGTATCACTGCCTGAGCGGTGGGGAGATGAAGTGCTGTAGGATGTGAGAGAAAGGGTCATTGTGGAGTGAACTAGAAAGGAGATCCATCCTGAGGTCTTGGGTTTAAGTTGTGCAAAATAGGTATTATTCATGTAAGTGGCCAATGTGGGGAAACCCAATGAAAAAGAGATTTGGGGCAGATGATTTGTTACAGTGCAGGTTGGAACAGCAGCACGTAGAAAATACAGTACAGGTTAGAGTATAGCTTGAGTCTGGCATAGTGAGGACCTGGGTTACAGGGGGGATGGGAACAAGAAAGAGGAGCTTAAGAGACAGGGCTAGAATTTTATGTTTGAAAACGGAAAAGAAATGGTCATAGCGAGTACAGCTGTGCTGGTGTAGCGCCTGTAGAAAGGTTTTAACTCATTTAATTTTCACGATAACTACATTAGGTGGGTGCTTCTATAATCTCTACTTTGTACATGAGGAAATGGAGAGGTTTGGTAAATTTCCCAGGGTCTCGCAGAACTGGTACAACTGGAATTCAAACCCAGAAAACCCAGAGCCGTGCCTGTCATCACCATGCTATGCTATGTTAAGAGAAAAGGCCAAAGTGTCTCCAAGTTCTAGAGCCAGTGCTTGGAGGGACAGCATCCCAGCTCTGTTTGAGTGTCTGCTAACCTTTGTTGAGTAGCAACTGTATATAAGATATTTCTCGTTAGTGGTATTTCCTGGCGATGTTAGTGAGCGTAACTCCTCTTGCAATTACCCTTTTGATAATCTGTATTGAAAAATATATGCAAAAGTTGCCATTTGAAAAACACTTTGAGAAATATGGCTATTTTTTAAAGTTTATTAAAAAAATTTTTAAACGTTTATTTATTATTGAGAGACAGAGCATGAGCAGGGGAGGGGCTGAGAGATGGGGAAGACACAGAATGTGAAGCAGGCTCCATCCAGGCTCTGAGCTGTCAGCAGAGAGCCTGACGCGGGGCTCGAACTCACAAACTGTGAGATCATGACCTGAGCCGAAGTTTGACGCTCAACCGACTGAGCCACCCAGGTTCCCCAGAGTTTATTTATTTATTTAGAGACAGCGTGTGCATGAGTGGGGTGGGACAGAAGGAGAGGGAGGGGGAGAGAGCGAGAATCCCAGGCAGGCTCTGTGCTCTCAGCTTGGGTCCAATGCAGGGCGTGAAGCCACGAACCATGAGATCGTGATCTGAGCCGAAACCAAGAGTCGGCTACTTAACTAACTGAGGAAAAGTATGGCTCGCTATTTAGGAAGATGTGACTGTTTTCTTTTTTGTGGTCTTACGTGTGTATTCTGTCTCCTCATTGTTCCCACCAATAGGCAACAACAACAAAAGGTGTGATTTTTGTGAAAGTCTTGTTAAGAGCCTAGAGTTTAAACTTTGAAAAGTAGGCCATCACCGTAAGGCTTATTAAAAACAAGCTTAATGTTTGTTTCCAAAGTCCTTGCCTCTAGCTTGGTGTATAACATTTCGGATGGTCAGTTCACAAGTCGCGCCGATCTCATAGATGCTGCTGGAAGCTCGCTTGGGCGTGGTGCTCTTGTACCAGGATTGGGTAAGACGTGTCCGTATTTCCCTGGAAAATTCAAAATTTTAGCAGTTTCTCGCAGAAAAATCTTGTCATTTCCCTGTGGTTTCTATTTTCCTTGCAAGAAAGAATTTTTTGATACTGTTTAATTTTGAGGATCAATGTAAGAAACTATCATAGGTGAAATTCTTCCACATAAATTGCTATTGAAGATACTGTCCATTAGGTTGTATGATGGTGCCCTTAACAAATTCCCCTCAAATTCATGCTGTAAAAAAGTTTATTTTCCATGAGGAATCAGTATGCTCCTTATTGTTAGGAAATGAACATTATGTAATATATTGGATTTTCTCTTTGCTTTGGCTCCTAGGAAGCTCATACCTAAGTTTGGGCTTGGTTACTAAGGCTCTTACTGAGTGTTAATGTTCATAAGTCCTGGTTTTGATTTAAGCCACTTAAATCCTTTTTGGAATTAAAACGGTCACATATAAGTCCGTTACTAAGAACTGTCTGTTTCACAAGACTTATTCCATTCTCACGTAGGAGTTAAACAGAGTAGAAATGGAGTCCTGCCTTCATGCTGATTCCTTCTAATGCTTTGCCAAACAAAGATATGGGAATTAGGGGTATGGATTGTCAGCGGTGGGGAGAATCGCCTTTGCATTCTGTAGCGGTGCTTTTGGGAAATCTGTGTACAGGCCGATGGTGACTTGACCGGTGAATACAATGTGCTCTTTGCAGGTGCCTGTTACGATACAGTGAACAACATGCTGTGGACATGCTCAAACGATTATATTGATCAGTGGTGTAATCCTGGGAACCAGGCCTTCCATTATGTCTGCCAGAGACTTGGAGTCAGCCACATCATCACAGAGCCCAAAGGTGAAGTGCACTCATGGTCTTATAGGAAAAGACTTTTCCTTCACGAAATAAATTAGGAGAGAGCACAGCAGTACTAGTAAGTGGGAACATAGGCCAAGCGACAAAATGTGTCAACAGCCTTCCCACTTTGAACTTAGAAACCTGACATCCTTGCTGCCTGGTTGGTTTGTGATTAAATAAATCTGTAAATAGAGGATTTGAGCTAGTCCCATAGACTTTGAAATTTTTTTTTAATGTTTGTTTATTTTTGAGAGAGAGAGAGAGAGAGAGAGAGAGAGAGACCGAGCATGAGTGGGGTGGGGCAGAAAGAGAGGGAGACACAGAATCCGAAGTGGGCTTCAGGCTCTGAGCTGTCAGCACAAAGCCCAACGTGGGGCTCGAACCCACAAACCGCGAGATCATGACCTGAGCCAAAGATGGATGCTTAACCGATTGAACCACCCGGGCACCCCAGTCCATAGAATTCTTTAGAGCAAACTGTTACATCACTCTGAAATTGTCAGAACCGTGGTGCAAAAAATGATGATTTGTACTTGCCGTGGGTTATTTGGTGTTTTAATGTTTTACACTGATTACTTATTTATAAACAAACTTATAATTAGATGGAATTAAGTATGTATTGTTAATATTAACTTAAAAGCAAGTGGCTTCAAGGTCAGTTACAGTGGTATAGAAGAGCACATCCTCCCCCCTTACAGTAATGGTGAAAGGGACATAATTACCAAAAGCAACTATTTCTAGGCTCTGGAAACTGACCAAAGGCATACACCAAATTGAGAAGTGAATCCTCATAAAACCACTGAACTTTGGGTAAGAGAAGCGGAAGTCTGTGGTATTCTCAGATGGGGTGGAAGCTCCCGTCCTCCACTGTAATTTCGGTCAGTGCAGTGACCCCCCCCCCCAGGGTGTGGCGGGTCATGTCAGTGACCCCACCGGCATGGGGCAGATCATGTCAACCGGCAGCTTTGCTGCCGGAGGAGGCTGACTCGATTTGGAGCAGAGCGTGGAAAAAACTCCTGCCCAACCCCGGTGTCAGTAACAGTACTCGTCTGTGTGGCACGCCAGCTGAGAAGACCAGTGGCTTGGCTGGCCTGAGGTTGTGGTTTTGATGAGGGCGAGCAGAGAGCCAGCGGACTAGCCAGAGATGAGCTCCTGAGATCCGGGTCGGGAGAAAGCTCCACGGGGCCTTGGTAAGCTCCCTGCACATCTGCATAGAAGAAGTTGGAGAGGACCCAGCGTGTTCACACAGGCCTGGCCGAGCACGAGCCTGTATATACCTGTGAGGATGTGAGAGGGCCCGACAGAAATCCAGGGCAGAACCGAAAGCTGTATGAGCCTTGACGTGCTCCCCCCAAAAGAGAGACCCAGCCAGGGTGGCTGACTTACTGGCTCAAGGTGTTTGAGCACAACCTTTGACTCAGACTAGGTGACCCCTAGGAAAGCAGGCTTAAAAATAAAAACAATAATGAGAGTAAACAAGTGAAAGAAAGTGAAAACGTAGAAACAAGAGTTAAAAAAAAACCCAAACCAAACAAATTAGTAGCTACACACTGCAGACACAACTCAGAAGTGGGACTTAGCAGATAAAGACTAAAGTAGCCTTTCATACATATACTGAAAGATCTAAAGGAAACCCTGTGGAAAAAGATGACTTAAGAATAGAAAATGTCAACAAATAATTTTTGAAAAAAGAACCAGTAGGAAATTCTGGATTTGAAAAGTTCAGTGACTGAAGAGAAAAAAAATCATTAAGAGGGCTCAGCAGCAGGCTTGAGATGGTGGGAAAAATAAATCCGCAACTTGGACCTAGCTGGATAGAGTCTTCCTATTTGAAGAACGGAAAAGGACACTTCTGGGGACTACTGGTCAGGTATTTTATAGAATGTCCTTTGGTTTGGGCTCATCTGATGTTTTCTCATTTTTTTTTTTTTTTAAGTTTGAGAGCACGTGCATGTGAGCAGGGAAGGGGCAGAGAGAGAGAGAGAGAGAGAGAGGTGGGGGGGAGGGAGGGAGGCAGGGAGAGAGAGAATCCCAAGCAGGCTCCATGCTGTCCGTACAGAGCCCCAGGTGGGGCTTGATCAGCGAACCTCGAGATCATGAACTGAGCAGAAACCCGAGTCAAAGGCTGAATGGACTGAGCCACCCAGGTGCCCTGACGTTTTCTCATTGGAACTGAAGTTTTAGAGAGGAATTCCACAGAGGTGAAGTGCTTTTCTCATTACATCCTATCACAGGGTTCATAATGTCAACAGGATTTATTATTATTAACCATGTTAAAATTGATCAGTTGGTTTAAATTTTTTTTTTTCAACGTTTATTTATTTTTGGGACAGAGAGACAGAGCATGAACGGGGGAGGAGCAGAGAGAGAGGGAGACACAGAATCGGAAACAGGCTCCAGGCTCTGAGCCATCCGCCCAGAGCCTGACGCGGGGCTCGAACTCCCGGACCGCGAGATCGTGACCTGGCTGAAGTCGGACGCTTAACCGACTGCGCCACCCAGGCGCCCCTGATCAGTTGGTTTAAATGCCAGCTTTCTTCACTGCAAAGTTTCTATTTTTCCCTTTCCAGTTAGAAGCCGGTCATTAAGCCCACACTTATGGGAAGAGGAATTAGGTTCCACTTCCTGAAAGGAAAAGCATCAAAGATGGGCACCTGCGTGGCTCAGTTGGTTGGTTGTCTGACTCTTGGTTTCAGTTCAGGTCATGATCTCACAGTTGATGAGTTCAAGCCCCAAGTGGGGCTCTGCAAGGAGCCTGCTTGGGATTCTGTCTCTGCATCTCTGCCTGCCCCTCCCCGACTTGGGCCCGCTTTCTCCCCAAATAAATAAACATTAAAAAAAATCAGAATTTGTGGACATATGTTAATTATGTTAATTACCACAGTAATTAATACTTTGAGGAAGGTGATACTTTGAGGCTCTGCAGTTATCTAATCAGATTTTTTATTCTTGAGATAGTTTTTGTATGTAATTTGTGTCTTTCTAGAATTTGTGCATTTCATCTAGGTTTAATTTTTTTTTTTAAATGTTTATTTTTGAGAGAGAGAGAGAGAGAGACAGATTGTGAGTGGGGGATGGTCAAAGAGAGAGGGAGACACAGAATCTGAGGCGGGCTCCAGGCTTGAGTTGTCAGCACAGAACCCGATGTGGGGCTTGAACTCAGAAACAGTGAGATCAGACCTGAGCCGAAGTTGGATGCTCAACCAACTGAGCCACCCAGGTGCCCCTAGGTTTGATTTTTTTTTAAATGTTTTTACTTTTGAGAGACAGAGCATGAGTGGTGGAGGGGCATAGAGAGAGGGAGAGAGACAGAATCTGAAGCAGGCTCCAGGTTCCGAGCTGGCAGCATAGAGCCCGATGCGGAGCTCGAACCCACAAACTGTGAGATCATGACCTGAGCCAAAGATGCTTAACTGACTGAGCCCCCCAGGTGCCCCTAAGTTTTCTTACTGTTGGCGTAAAGTTGATCATACTATTTCCTTAGAATTAATTTTCATAGTCAGTGGTAATTTTTCTACTTATGTTCCAGCTTCCGGTATGTGTGTAAATTTACTAAAAATCATTGAATTATGCACTTAAAATGGGAGAATTTTATGGTATGTAAATCGTATCTGGATAAAGCTATTGGGGGATAAAGAAACAGCAAAAAGAAGAAAAAGTCAACTATATATCAGTGCCTCCCTAATGATTCTCTCCAAGCCTCTTGCTTGGAGATTTCTCTCTAGACTATATATTCACCTCCACTTGCATATCTGATCGATATCTTCAGCTTGTCAAAAACAGACTTACTGGCTTTCCCCTTCTCCAGATCTATACCTGCTGAATCCCCCGTGTGCTAGTAGAGGGATCACTGGGGCTTCATACGGTGAGCCCACAAATTTAGGGTCATCTAAGACCTTTTTTTGACACCTCATATCCAAATGGACATCAGCAAATCCTGTCCGGTCCTACCTTCAAGAGGTATCCCAAATCCAACCATTTTGCACTACCCGGGCTGCACTACCTCTTGCCTAGGCATTGGTTTTACTTTGCCAGATTCTCATAGTGGCCTGCTCACTGGTCTTCCTGCTTCCTCCACGGTTGCCCTCCGCCCCTGTAGGCTCGTTTCCGCCCGGCAACCAGTCTCAGTGTCAGGAGTCAGGTCTGTCCCTCCTCTGCTCAGACTCCTCCACCGGCTTCCCATCTAACTCAGCATAAAAATCAAAGACCTTATTTATTTGGGTAGGTCCCAGAGGCTAGCTTTCTGAAAGTCTTTGGTGAGGACGAGTAGTATTAACCCGGATTCTATTGTCCTAAAAGCAAGGGACTCAAAGACATAAAAAAGAACTGGCCCTCCAGTTAATATACAATTGAAAAAGTTTAGTTTTGGCCAAGTTTACCTTCTCTTTGGTTTTCCTTGAGTCCTTCTTCATAGTCCCCAGTGCCCACCATCCTTTAGCAACTCCAAGGTCCCCCTACCCAGGCCTGCCTCTCCCAGATTGCTGCTTTCCTGTTCCTGGTAGGCAATTAATTTCAGCTGCTTTAAGGGGGAAAAGCAGGGTTGGGTTTTTTTGTTTTGTTCTGTTTTTCACTCTGCCTGTTTAGATTACTTTCACGTCCGTTTCCTGAATGGCTGTGACCGTCCATGGGCTGTTTATTATTATGTAAGAGGATGCTTGTGAGTGCTCACAGTTGAACTGATGGCTCTCTAGGTTGTGGTGACTGAGATAAAAATGTTGAGGTACCGTGGGAGGAGATATTTGTGGACCTGGGAGTGGGGATGCGGTGGGGGTGGTGTTCCATCACAGAGAAGTCATAGAAGGTAGCTTTTACTAGATTGGTTGCAGCATGGCCTCTGAGCGGAAATGACCTGAATGCAAATCCCAGTTCTACACTTAGTATCTGTGTGACCCAGGGCGAGTTACTTAACCTCTCTGATCTTGATTGACTCCCCTACAAAATAGGGCTAAAATAGTCTAAGTTTATAACGGTATTGTAAGGTAACGCATGTAAAACATTTAGCCTGTTGTCCGGCATATAGAAAGGGCTCCCTAAGTGGTTAGTCATTTCTGCCCTTTAAAAATGGGGATTTCCTAGGGGTGCCTGGGTGGCTCCGTTAAGCGTCTGACTTCGGCTCAGGCCATGATCTTGCAGTTTGTGAGCTCAAGTCCCGCGTCGGGCTCTGTGCTGACCGCTCGGAGCCTGGAGCCTGCTTCAGATTCTGTGTCTACCCCTCTCTCTGCCCTTCCCATGCTCTGTCTCTGTCTTTTAATAATAAATAAACGTTAATTTTTTTTAAAAAAATGGGGATTTCCTAGCATTTTCATTTTCGCCCCAGCACTCTGCGGCAGGGAAAAGGATTCTCCAGAGGTAGTAGAAGAGATGGGAGCCAAGATCCTCTGTCCTAGTATGTGCGTTCCTTTTGTAAGTCAGAGTTCTCCTTGGAGGCCACCCACGGAGATGCCTTTCCTCACTGAGTTTCTTTTTCATTTTCTAGAAGAGGCTATAACCACGAATGAGGTTATAAACCAGTTACTGCACCATGTGGGTGCGATGTGCATACACCAACTCAATCTTCTTGCCACCAACCCCAATCTTCCAATCACAAGTGTCTTGGGCAAGCAGCATCCGATCGAAGCCCACCATCTTAGCAGTATTTGTGACATTATGGAGAAGGCCATGGTTAACGGAGATACTTGTATCATACGCTGTATTCTCGTTGTCTTTCAGGTAAATGCACCGTTTCGACATAAGATACTAGAGAAAAAGAAGCACAAAACTTGTTTTCAGCCAGCTAATTGCCACCAAAAGAGAAATTTAATAACATTCCCGTCTTGCATCCTAACCACACGCTAATCCTGTAATTAGGAACGATAATCATATTCGTTGCACTGCAGTTAATGGAGTATGGCTATATGTAGCTCACTGCAATTAATAGATGTAAAATATTTACTGTAATTACACTATTACACAATAGAAGAGAGTGTGGGTAAAAATCCACCTGGATGTCTGTTCATAAGAATATCTACTATGTGCTTTTTTCCGTAGGGATAATTTTATCCTTAGTAGAATAAGCATTTTTAGATACACCCCTTACGTTTCCGTAGGTGGTATTTAAATTTTTCTTCAGCCCACAAACTGAAAGAAACCGAGACATCATTCGGCGGTCTGGATTGCTGCTTTGGCAGTTGTTGATGGCACCCAAAGATCAAATTTGCCCTGAAATTCAGAAGGAAGTCTGTCTTGCCATCAGGTAATCAGATGATTTTCTTCACGCTTTCTGCAAAATGCGTCTCCTGTGCCGCCCTATACCCTCTGTACTCTACTGGCTGGTGGCCTGGAGGCCTCTGACCTCAGCCCATCGTCAGGGCCTCGTGCGCAGGGGATAATTTGGCCAGAGAGGGCTTGTGGCCCCACTCCCAGAGGCCCCAAGCCACGTAACTATGTGTCCTCATCTTACCTTTTGGATTTTAAAAGAAAGAAAAACAATTTTTAGCTCTTTAATTGGGTGTTTTGATGGTTTGCGAGTGAAGGTTCCTGTCATTCGTGGAGAGAGTGTCACAAAGTGACTAAGAAGCCAGGCTTTTGGCAGCCGGCAGACCTGGGTTCTAGTCCTTGCTCTGCCACTTACTAGCTCGGTTTGAGGTTTCCTTTTCCTTAGCTATAAAATGGGCGTAAAAATAACACCTGCTATGAGAGTTTGTGAGAGCTTAGTAAAATGCAAAGTACCTTTTAAATTCTGCTTAAAACTTAAAACCTTGTTAGAGAAGAGGGCAGAATATATGGGCCATTTTCTGTTTGTTATTATTTAATAATATTGCTTAATATTTAATATTGTTTTTCGAGTGCAATGAACTGTTATCCAGGAATATAGTTTTAATGTGACCAAGTATAATTTAGTGACCAAGGGACAACTGAATGCTTGGTCTGCAAGAACTGTGTGACAGGGGTGAGCAGAGAGGGAGGGGATTTTTTTCCTTCCATAGTTGATTATGCTTTGGGTATCTTTTCTAATTTATTTATTTTTAAGTTTTTGTTTTTTTAAACGTATGTTTATTCTTGAGAGTGAGCATACGCGCACGTGCTTGAGTGGGGAAGGGGCAGAGAGAGAGAGGGAGACACAGAATCCAAAGTGGGCTCCAGGCTCTGAGCTGTCAGCACAGAGCCTGACGCGGGGCCTGAACTCACAAACCACGAGATCATGACCTGAGCTGAAGTCGGACGCCCCTGTTTTCTAATTTAAATCTAGTGTCATGAGGAAACTTCTGGAGGTGATGGCTGTGTTCTGACTATGGTGGTGGCTTCATGGGTATACCCATATGTCAAAACTTGTCATATTGTACACTTGAAAAATGTTCACTTTATTGTGTGGAAACCTCACAGAAAAAAAATAAAATTCTGGCACCACTTGTGATGCTCCTCTTGCCCATTTGGAAAAGCTGAGATTTAGAAATCCCACTTCCCAAATGCGCTTTCGGGCACAGTCTGCGAATATCTACCTGGCCCGGCTACACTGACTTTTTTACAGCTCAGTTCTCTCTTACCAGTTCCATATCCAGCCTCAGACAAGTTCTCATTCTGGAAACTCGCAGGAGGAGAGGGAACCTGTTGGTTGTTGATCAGGGAGGTGAATGGACTGTATCATGACGTTGAATTTAGGTTCAGCCACTTTGTTAGTCGTGAAACTTCCCTCAGAGTTTCATGTAATCACTGGCATCTTTAATATAAGTGCAAATTAAAATATTTAGAGTTTGGATTTTCTAGAATATTTGTTGAAAAGCTTTTTGACTTTTCTGTCATTTCAGCTCTGGCTTAAATATCTTGTACCCAGGTGAAACCGAAATCAATAACTTACTTAAGCTGGTCTTAACGGAAGGTGAGAATTATCCCTGACTTCTCCTGGAACAGCCATCCCTTTTTTTGTCCGCGAGGAACCAACTGGATTGTTATGATAATAGACCTTTCTTGTTTGTTAGTATTTGTTAGTATTTTTTTTCAAAGTTCACTTTTGAGAGAGAGACAGAATGCGAACGGGGGCAGGGGGCAGAGAGAGCGAGACCCAGAATCTGAAGCAGGCTCCGGGCTCTGAGCTGTCAGCACAGAGCCTGATGCGGGACTCGAACCCACAAATTGTGAGATCATGACCTGAGCCAAAGTTGGATGCTTAATCGACTTAATTTTTTTAAGCTTTTTTTTAAGCTTAATTCGCTTAATTTTTTTTTTTTTTAATGTATCTGCACGTACACCAGTGCTTCAACTAGATTGAGAGGAGAAACCCTGTTCTGTGTATCTTCAAACTTTATCAACCTTTTTCTATCCATGCCGCTTAGCAGAAGGTGCCTGATAGTAGAGGTTTAATGTGCATTACAGATAATGACTTCTTAGGGGTTGCCAAGTCCGTTTGTTTCCTCCATACATTAAAACCCAACTTTTAAAGTTAGATGGAACAACTACAGCAAAGCTCACCCTGTCAGAGACACTGTGTTTATAAGCAGCGTGAATTTAAGGAATTAGAAATCCCACTGTGTGACATATGAAGAGGCAAACTACAGCTAGATCAGGATGTGCTGGTTGAAAGAAGTCTGCTTGGTTGTGAGGTTGTTTTTGCTGCTGCTCTTTGTGAGAGTACGTGTGCCTGGCGCCCCCACATCGTCAACAGTGTGCTCACTTGAAAACTTGTTTTAATAGCCTCAGTTTCCTAAGTGTAATCACCAGGGTTGTTCACGGAGCTCTGTTCTGTGTCAGGAGAGAGAAACAGCGGCCTCTCCCAGCTGCGGGATGTGATCTTAACCAATTTAGCTGAACAGCTTCAAAACAACCGATTTGGCAGCGAGGAGGATGAGCATTACAGGTGACCCCAGTCGCGCTGTTGACTGATAGCCTTCTCTTTGTGTTTTTCTCAGTAACTAATTTACATTAAATGTGTTTGAGCAACGTAAGTCTCCTATAATAACTAATATGATAATTAGCATGTTAAGTTGAAATCACAGATCAGTCAAAAGATCATATATCCCACACTTGCCCTAAAAGGCGATGATAGCATTTTTCAGTTTTCTCAGCAAAGTACTCAGTGGAAAGAGTGGATGGAACTTATTTAAACATCTTGGTGAAGGGTGCCACCCAACTCAGTGGGCTACGGGAGAGGGCCAGGGTGAGGGTGTGGGTGAGAGCTGGGAAGGGGAGGAAGGTGTTGGTTTTCTTTGCCATTTATAAAAGTACTCAGACTACGTCCTTGGTTACCATTTTGTTTCTTAAGTTGGATTTAGATAGTACACCTGGTTGTTAGCATTGTTGCTGAGGAAGATGATATACTTACAGAGCCAGTGAATTTTGTATCTCCTGTTTGTCATCTCATTCCAATTGTGTAAAATTTATCCTTTTATTATTAAACCATACGTATCTTATTGTTACATTTTTCCTGCATTTTAAAGACTAAATGATGAACTTTTACACTACATTCTGAAGATTGTTGTACGGGAATCCTGTATCTTAATCACCAAGTGCCAAACTGTCTCTAAAGAGGATTTTCAAAAACTCCTTTCGACTGTGCCTGTAAGTAAAAATGTGTTTAATGAAGCCAAATGGTATCAAGTGTCCCTGTTTTCATGTTACTGTATTGAGGTGTGTGTGTGTGTGTGTGTGTGTGTGTGTGTGTGTGTGTGTGTACACACACTGATGTAATGCACTCTCCAAGGCAGTCTTAATTGACGGAGTCAGTGGGTGACTGTGTTTGTCCTGGAAATACAGAACCAAACAAACCCACTTGGATCGCTTTCTCTAAGATTTTATTCCTCCTGCTTTTAAATGTCTTGATGCAGTGAATTGTTTGACTGAATTTAGATGTTTTCGTTTTGTTTACATAGTGAGGATTGTCCTCCCTGTTAATTGTTAATGTGGTATCGTTTTCTAAAATGTCACCGTTCCCCCAGAGACTAAAAAGAACCTAGAGATTCTTTCAAGGTTCTGGTGGACTCTCTTCTAGTGGAAATTCATGAGAGGGGGAGAGGGTGGGAGAAATTCAAGTAAGTATCTGAGTGACTAGTGCGAATTAGGCAGCAGAAGGCAGAAAGGTAAATGTGTCAAATGACATATCAAAAGTCATGTGGAAATAAGTCACCTGAGAAACTAACCTGGTCTGTTTTCTGTACTTTCTCTTCTGCTTCCCTTGTCCAACCCTTATAAACATGAGGATTACATGAAGCCTTTTTGCTGTAAGGTGTAGATCATTTAAATGCCCTTATTTGTATTAAAGGCTGCATCCTCCTGCCTGCGCTATCTGATGGCAGTTCAGAACCACCTTCTCAGTAACACTATTTTGATTAAACCCGATGAGAACGAGGACAGTGACAGCTCCTTGCAGGGAGAGACATTGAAGGTACAGGTAAACACCAAGCTTTCTTCTAACGATGCTTTCTACCCAGTGTGTAAAGTGCAGCTCAGCTGGCTAACTCTGTGTATTACGATGTCACATTTCACCATGTGGCTATATTGTTGTGAGAGGTAATATTAGGTCACTCATCTCATAGGTTCTTATGTCCTTGCACAGTGGTTACCATATTTGTGACACTCTCATGACGTGTCTCCATGTGCTCGTGTCACTCTTCTGTCACTCTTCTTGTGCCTTGTTTATTTCATCCTTTTTTAAAGGACTATAAAGTATTGCGCTTACAAGTGATCTCATACACATCCGAAATCTGTGTATATAGAGATAAAATAATCTAACATTTGAAATAATTTTGACGTTGTGGCTGGTTTATTACATTCTCTCCAAATAACTTAAAAAGGTGGTAATTTTCTCACAACCTTTATATTGAATAATTTCTAAACCTACGGTTCATTTCATTCTCTGTAATTATTTTTAAGTTAGCTTCTATGTAAACTCAATAATTTGTTCCCACATGGCAATTTATAGCAATCCAAAGATTTTTTTTTATAGCAGTGGTGGTTATAATTTTGACAGATGCTGGAGGCTGTTGCTTGCATTGTTGTTTAGAATTTCTTCTTTGTGAGAGAATTAGAGAAATCAATAAGAACTTGGTTCTTCTTTAAAGTGTTGACTGAAACACACTGAGAAATTTACCGAGGAAGCGATAGAGATAAAAGCCATTATGCTTCGCCCTTTTCTTACTGCTTTATGCGCTGATACTCTAAAACCCATACACTTGTTAATTCTTGAGTTGATCTCACTGTATAATCAGTTTTTAAATAGGCAAAAATGCAGGAATTAATCATTTAAATTGCTGATACTGTTGATTAACTTCTCTTGCCTTAGTTTCTCAGTGAAAAAGGACACTAAGTCTCCCTTGCAAGGTTCTGTGAGGCTCAGAGGAGGAGGCATGCTAACCGCATGCACTGTGCGGCCACAGGGGGCGCCGTCAGCACATGGCAGCTGATGGGATCCGTGGGACTTAAACCATGGTTTAGCCTGTCAGTTCAGAATTCCTTTTCTCTTCATGATAAAAACATCTTAATAATTGCAAAGAAGGCCCCAGAAAAGTCCCAACAATGGAAGCAAGCGTTTTCTATTTGAAAGGCTAAATTCTGTAAATTGTTTAATTAGTCCATGGAGAGAAATACTCTTGGTAAAGGCAGAAGAGGCAGAGTTATCCAGTATCTCTGGGAAAAATTAAAAACCCAGATTTCACCTAGAAGGTTAGGTTGGTTGTATTTTTTCTTAACAGAAAATAATTGTAAGCTAAACACTTGTGTGATTTTAACGAGTGCTTTTTAACACACAATTTAGTATTTGTATGCCCACGAACTCTCTAATAGTTAATTTTAATGTTCGATAGCCTGTAACTGCCTGCTACTTCAACTGAATTTTTAACTTGCCTGTTTTCAAGTGTGATGGTTTACAACGTTAAGTAAAAAGGTCACTTGTACTGTTTCAGAATGTTGTGTTTTTGTCTCATTTTATTCACCGCCTCTACATGCGCCTTTTACTGTTCTGTTTTTCTCTTTAGCTGCCCTCATACCACCCAAGGCAATCTTCCACCTGGACAGTTTCTGGGCTGGCCACCGGGAGCTCTCTTGTGCTGGAGGGGATGGGAGAAATGCCTTTTCTCCCAGGGACTCGGTGTGCTCCCCGTGAAATACTGCGTATTTCTGTCAGCACTCCAGACCTTAGCCTCCCAAATCAAATTGCTACTTGCCATCCTAGCGGAACTTCCTGCTTTGGGCTGATTCTGGCCACCTCATTATTTCGTTTGGAAATGCATCATTAAATACATCATTTCGTGTTGTCGTTGTGAGTGTGTGTTCATCCCAAAGCCTAAAAATAATATTGTGATATTTTCTACCTAGGAGCTAAAGGTCAGTATTTTGGCTCTTGCCACCCAAATCCTGACTGGATGTGATGAAGTGTTGGAAATGCTACAGCAGGTCACAACTGCCCTCATAAATAGTGACCTAGCTGACCGTGAGCAGAGGTGAGGAAATGGGTCGTGAGCTGTGGCCTGCTGCCCTTCAGGAAGCAGAATTGCTTAGGAAAGCAAAACCTCTTAGAACATCAAATGTTCATTTAATATAGAGGGATTTTTGTGAGACTAGGTTGAAACGGCAACTGTTTTCAATGCCAAGTGCAATCGAACTCTTTAATGGTGCTTTTAGGTGAGACTGGGCCGCCAGCCAGAGTCTGAGGGGGCGGCGAGGCTCTGGTGCACAGCCTCCCCGCCGACATTCGGGTCTGCCACCATCATCGCCCCCAAACTGGCCTTTCCTTCCATCATCTAGCTCAGCAGCACATGCACTTGGTGTCCTCGTGATAAGTACTTTAGACGGGCAGGTGACTTAGTGACACAGAAGATTAACTGCCATGCGAAAGATGACGCTGACATAATGTCTTAAAATTTTACTGTAATTTTACTTCTTCAAGTATAGGAGTGACCTCTGTAGAGGGTAATCTTCTCTCTCCCAGTAATAAAGCTCTTTCTTAGCCCTCCCCATGAAAATTTCTGCTAATGGTTTGCCGTTGCATCTGTGTGTGATAATGATTTTAATGTTAGAGATGCTGATCCAAAACAACCCCGCAGTGTAATTTTTCCTCTGGTAACCCTGTCTGTCCCCATGTCCCTTGTTTCCTGCCCATTCCCGGAGAGTAGGTGGCCACATTGGAACTGGGGGCAGTATAACCCAGATAGGCATTGCACGAGGGCTTGTTAAGTCCTATGGGGCCCATCGCTGGGGCTTGTGGTACAGATTTGGCCTCCCCACCCCCCACCTGCCCCCCGCCTGCCAGGGAGGAGAGATAGTCTGAGAGCCTGGGAGATGGGAGGTCTGTTTCTTGTTCCAACCCCAGTACCCTAAGTAGCCTCAGAGAATTTCTATAACCCACGTCTTTCTTTGGGTGAGTCACATACCTTAATTCTTCTGGCAGAGGATTGGGATATTAAGAATGTGATTTTAGGTAATCATTTTACAATCTATACATCTATCAAATAATTGTCATACACCTTAAATTTATACACTGTTCTGTCTCAATAAAATGGGGGATGTGATTTTAAAGACAAAAGAAAAATCTGTGTGGTAGCTAGTTACTTCCTCTCTGTTGGAGACTGCATACAGCACAGCGATCTAAAGTTCCAGTGCCAAGGGAACTCTGCCTGTGGTAACTACCTAGAGTAGCCGTCTGCATGTTAGAACCCACTGATAAAGTGCTTCCGAGGTGCTATGATACGCACCGTGTCAACTCAGGTTGACAGTGACATCTCTTACTTGGTTTCTGTTCTCTCCCTCTCCCTCAGTGGTAGAAGGTGGGAGATTTGTGGACCGAACTGCCGTAGCTAGAAGTGCTTAAGCAGTTCAAGGAAATGCAGTTTAAGACAATTTGTCAGATAAAGAGGACGGTTGCTTCTTCACGTGATTAGGAATTGCTTAAGCCATTGTTTTCTTGAACTTTTTGTAGGTTAAAAGGCTTGGAACAAGTTACTAAGGCTACTATGCTTGGTCACCTTCTTCCAGTGTTACTGACTTCCCTGATGCATCCAAATTTACAGACTCTGACCATGGCCGATGCCCTGATGCCTCAGCTGGTCCAGTTGGTACTCTATACCAGTCAGGTACGGTCCCTGGTGTGCCAAAGTGAGCTGCTCTTCGGCCCGCCCACCTCTCACGTTGCGGCTGTGTGCATTTACTGAAGGCAGAGTAAACATGGCCATGTCTTTCAGAAGTCAAGGGAAATAATAGTGGAATGAAGGGAAACATAGTAAAAAAGAAACTGAAATATTAAGGGGAAACGTTTTGTTTGACTAAATTACTTACTGCGATCTTCTAGCAAGTGTTGATCGCTGGTCAGCTGTGAAAATGCTAATCTGCAATGCTACGGAGATCCTACCATTGTATTCAGCCTCCTGAGGCCTTGCGGGAGATCCTACCATTGTATTCAGCCTCCTGAGGCCTTGCGGGCTATCGGTGACTGATAGAAAGGATATGTGCCATGACAGCATTAAATAAAATGATGTTAAGTGGTCTAAGTCGCAAAGCATTTCTTCGTGAAGGAGGACAGAGTAGGATTGTAAAAAGATGACTTAAGTGAGAATTCTAAATTTGGCTGTAGTACCATCCAGATAACTGACAGTAAGCACTTTAAGACATGATGATGGTTTTGTGTTTCAGACGGCTTTGCTGCTTAAAACCCAGTGTCCAGTTTTTGCCGAGGTGGGCTGTTCCCCATGTGGTGCATCAGACCAGAAGGGCAGGCTGTTCCCCGATCAGAGGTGAAAGATGCTGCTTCCTTGCTGGAACCCCTGCCTTGTTTTCTTCTGGTGAAAGCCTCGTTCTCCTTTTACGACACTGAATTCTAGCAAGGATTCTGTAACTGGGAAAAGAGACTTGAGGGTCACGTTTTCCAGATAATTCTAGAATTGCTTTATAGATTTATAGGATCAGGTGAGAATAAATTCCCCACAGATCAAGAGATTAAAGATTGACAGGCTCTCCTATACCAGCGATGGCGATGTAAAATACTATGACTTTGGCAAATAGGTTGACAGTTTCTTAAAAAGTTAAGTGTATACCTGCCACATGACCTAGCTATTCCACCTCTAGGTATTTACACAAGAAAAAGGAAAGCATAGCTTCTTACAAAGACTTGTATATGAAGGTTCATAACAGCCTTATTTGGAGGAGCCCAACACAAGAAACAACCCTAATGTCTATCAACGGGGGAAGGGATAAATGAGTTGCAGAGTATTAGAATATCCCTACGACGGAATCCTACCCAGCAATAAAAGTGAATGAATGGTTGATACATGCGACAATAGGAACGACTTTCAGAATCCTTATGCTGCGCAAAAGAAGCCAGATCCCCTCAAAAAGAACATGCTATATGATTCCCTAGATAGGAAACTATAGAAGATGTAAACTCCTTTCTAGTGATAGAAAGCAAAAAATGATTGCCTGGATTACCAAGCGAAGGAAGGAAACTTCACTAGTATATACCTATGTCCAAACTTACCAAGTTGTACACTTTAAATATGGGCAGTTGATTACGTGTCAGTTACATCTATCCAGAGCAGTCTTCAACAATGGCAATCAGAAAGGGGCGACTTTGCAGGTTTCTCTAGAAGAGTGTGGTATCCAATGCAGCTTTGCGTAGTGACGCAACTTTGCCCCCATGCTGTCCAGGATCATCAGCCATAGCCACACGCTGTTCATGATGACTTGTGGTGTCGCTCATGTGATCAAGAAACTGAATCTTAAATTGTTTTCAGTTCAGATTCTGTTTACCTGGCCACACTTGACTCCGTGGCTACCACATTGCTAGTGCAGAGCTGAAAGAAGAGTGTTAATTTCACAAGCGCCAAGTATAGGTCTTAGGAGTTTGTATACCACAGCCTTGGGCTGCAAAGCCCTCGAGGGTTTAATTACAGTAGACAAGAGGACTTTGAAGGCATTCTTCTTTAGCAAAAATTAAAGTAAAAGTCAGGTAGACTCATGGAGTTGTCAACAATTGACATTTAGATATCAACAAAAGGAACCTTGATAGGATACTAATCCTGTGGGATTTGGAAAGTGACCAATCTTAAGGGTCCTTTATAGCATCTATTTTTTTTTTTTTTTTTTTTTTTTTTTTTTTTTTTTTTAGTAACTTGAGAGTTGGTGAGGCCCTCTCCTGGGCTCTCCTCCTTGAAAAGAGAGTATCTTCTCTAGCGACAACAACAAAAGAGCCTTAAACATAGGAGCTTTTACAGTGCTTCTGATCGCCACTGATACCTAGCATTTAAAAGCTATGAGGTTGTCAGACTGCATGATGTGGAAAAGGAAAGCGACATTTCTTAACCTTTTGTATTTTACCATGTGTACCTCTTCTTTTTCCTCTCCCCGCTGCTAAGCTAAATCACTTTCTCTGTGTCTGGTTTTAGGATGCTGGAAGAGAAGGAAGAGCCAGGCTTTCTCACTGGTTTAAAGATTCCTGCTCCATGGGCTGCTGGAAAGACCGTGGAAACCGTCCACCCTGTCAGAGACAACTATAAATTTAAAGAAACTGTTCACATCCCAGGAGCTCGCTGCTTGTACCTTAGATTTGATAGTAGATGTTCTTCACAGTATGACTATGACAAAGTAAGCAAGACTGGCTTAGTATTGGTTCCACCGCCAATAGGCTGGTTTCTTAGATGCTTCTTATTTTTCTTTGCTTCTGGTCACCATTCCCGACTTATTTCTGTCTGCAGATGTCTCTTTGGAAAACTTTAAGATACGCCTTGAAGGGTAGTGGTTGGGGAAATAACCAGCATGTCTGTGTTCGAAGAACAGTGTTTTCACAACATGTTGAAAGTGCACTTTCGTAAGCTTTTCAGAGTTTAGATCTGGGAGTCAAAGGAAGTTTTCCTTTGCCTATTGCTTACCTACTGCCTTCCTCCGGTGCTCGGAATTCCTGTGGACAGGTGATTTGCATTCGTCTAGAAAGATCGTACTGCCCGATTCTGGGGCTTCTCACGTATTCTTTGGGAGAAGATGGCCTTTTAGAAGAGTTTCAGATGTGCTAGGATCTGTTTTCTTTTTATTATTTGTTCTTTGTTGTCAGTACCTCAGGGCCCACATAGATTTTGAGGAAGAGTAGTTTCTGACGTGTAGTGGCTTGATAATTTTAAGTGGAAGGAAACATTTGAGGGGTTGAAGTGTTTTCTTCTGTTTATGTTGTTGTGTTGCAAACCATCATGTTGAACTTCTGAGGAAAGAGGAATGTGACTGTGACGTGTAACCTCCTAAAAGAACAACTGAAGGATTATCTACTAGCTTTGTACATACGCAGGACTATTTTTATGTAGTTGTATGTAGATTGTTAGCTCCTCTGTAGAGTGTTAGGGTGAAAGGTCTTAAATCCTTCCAGGGGAGATTTTTAGGTTAAATAATAAAGGACTTCTTAACTGTATGTACTCTGAGGTGGTGAAACCCATCACTGAGCAAATGATAGGGTCCCCTTCCCCCTTATCTTTTAGGATAGTGAAAACTGTCAGGTGTCGGGAGGGGCTTAAGATTCAATCGTCTCCAAAACTCAGGTTAACTAGAAGCAGGAGAATTTAGAAAATGGTGTTTCATGGGCCTTTCAAAAAAGAAACGTCTTGCCATCAGCCTGCCCCACTTCATGGCTCTTGACATCAGCTACCCCCATTTCCTAGATTCAGCTGATAGGACTATTGGAAATAGAAATGGAGAGGTTGCCATATCAGTCGGTGTCATTTTGTTTCTCCTTTAAAACCAGTGATTTGCATCCTCTGACCTACGCTAACCAACACCTGCGGTAGACATTTAGCGTTAAATGTGGAGGCACAGGGAGACTTCCTACACAGATAAAAGGAACATTTACTTTTCCAGTGGTCCCTGGTTGGTATCAGCAAAAGGTCCAAAAGGGTAAGAAAGCACAACATGATAAGTGTCAGGGGCTAAAAATGTAGCCTCTACATCCAAACCGAGCCCTCCTGTGCAGTCAGAGGTGGTCAGAGTGCACATGAGAAGACAGGAGTTGGAGTTTACGGAAACCAGGGCTTCATTCTTCCCGCGGAAGTATTTGAATGCCAAGGGACCTCTAAATATCTCTCCTGCATATTAGAAAGTTGGTTAATTGCATATACATGAATAACCTTTATTGCGGAAAAGTACTGATCCATGAAAACTGACCCAAGAAGCAGCAGCACCTTTTCTGGCCTAAATTTATGTCATTTTCTTTTTACCCCATTAAGCAACATTCAAAGGATGTATGGCTTATTTTCAATTTGTTGCGTTTTTAAAAATCCTCATTCATTGAGTTTTTGGGTTTTGTGTTGTTTTTTGTTTTTTTGCCTTTATTTTGTTGTGTTAGATATAACCGTCTTTCCATCTGTATTTGCTCACTTTATTAATTTGGGGGAGGACTTCAGGGGGCAAACTGTACCAGTTATTAATGAGTTATACGTCATTACTTAGCATTAAAATAACTACTTAACAACATGTGTAATGGCTGAATAGACCTATGTTAATGTGAGGTCCCCAGGCAGTTAAATTGTGGTAATACCTGTTGCATCCAAACTAGTATCAGTTATACCTTAAAAAATCAGGGAATATTCTACTGTAATGACATCAGTGCCTGGTTATGAATGTATTTTTAAACGAACATTTTTTTGCAGCCTTTTTATTTGTAGATGTTGTTTTTGTTTTTCTTTTACAGTCTAACAGTATATTTTCTGTTTTGAAGTTGGTGATATATGCGGGGCCTAACACAAACAGTAGGAAGGTTGCTGAGTATGGAGGCAACACACTGGGATATGGCAGCCGTAGTGTCTTAGGAACTGGCTGGCCCAAAGACTTGGTGAAGGTATGGTATCCAGTCAGATTCACTTCCTCGAAAAGAAAACTGAACTCCCGTTCCTTCCAGGCCCGAGTATTAACTCTAATTCCAGGGGAAAAAAAAAAAAAAAAAAAGGTCTGTCGGTGCTTTTGTTGAGCTGGAGCCATCTTGCCGGGTCTGTAAACTCACCGCCTCATTCAGAATGACCCCCCTCCTTGTAGGGCATTGTCAGACCCCGCTCGGCTCCAGAACTGGCATCCGTTCCCCAGGTTACTCCGGGGACTGAGGTGCCCACGGCATTTCCTTCCCTGTCCATTAGATGAAGGCCTGCTAGTTCTTTCAGCTTGCTTGTCTGCACTCTCCCGTGATGGGCACCCTAGGATAAAAGTGTGGAATCCGTGTTTTCGAATGAATTTGGGCCTTTGGAGCAACAGTAATGATCCTTCTCAGATGGATGAGATTCCAGTCATGCTTTGTAATCTGGGCCCTGGAACTACAACAGATCTACCTAGGCTATGAATATGAACTGAAATGCCCACTAAAACCTGAAAACCTCTCCAAAGTCTGTTCTGGAAGCTTGTATCTCGTGTGCGTTACCTACCCTCTTTAATTCAGTGGTAGAGAGCAAGTTATGTCCAGGGGTGTAGTTTGGATGCATCCAAATCTGCATCGGCACGACACTTTTAATCGTTCTCTCGTTTCCTATGTTTTGTTCATTACTCGTGGTGTTGGTTCCGCAATACAGAGCAAGGTCTCGCAGCACTCTGTTCTTCAAGATCCAGGCCGTTTGCCTGCCTTCCCGGCACAAGTGAGGTGGTGGGGAGGGGGGAGGGCAGAAAGAATAGAAGTCTGAGGAATCGATTGAAATTATGGTCAAGATTTAATCTATACTCCGATCCTGCTATTGGGTGATCGTGGCCCATTTCCCAGATGCCTCGTCCCCAGACTACCTGGTCAGGAGAGACCCCCGGAAGGCTGGTGTCCAGAGGAGAGAGGGGATGGAGTTTGAGTCAAACATGCGATTGAGAAAAGGAGTGAATTATTGCTGTGGCCCTTTTGAAAGTAAATCTCTGAAATTCATTGCTCTCTTGAAAATCATGTGTCTTTTTTTTTTTTAAAGTGTATTTTCCCCCCCCTTAAATTTTAAGGTGGAAGGAGATACAGTCACCTTCTCCTTTGAAATGAGAAGTGGCCGTGAACACAACACTCCCGATAAAGCTATGTGGGGCTTTGCTTGCACAGTTCGCGCTCAGGTACTGGAACCTAACCACCGCTGTGGGCATAATGTACTTTCTCCTGTGTGCCTTGCTTACAGACGTCATATTTGCCCCGGAGACCGGGCAAAATATGAGCTACTGTTTCATCCATCTCTTCCATTTGGCAGTAGTAGACTACTTTCATAAGTAGTAGTTTTGTGAACTGAAACTAGCTGTGACCTAAAATCCGTTTAGCGGCACAGAAAGAACCCACTGCTAGGGGCTCCATCTTCAAAGCCTGGAGAGGTAATCTGCCTCTAGCATCTTTCCATAGGTGAAGAAGACTTGAACACCTAATAGAAGTAAGCATTGGGATTCCGGGTTTTTAGAGTGCTAGGATCAGATTTTCATTCTATTCTCAAAGGCTCCGTCTCTGCTTAATTGGGTATGTTATACTCTGTATATGGTCCATTGAAACCCTGTATGCAGGTTCAGTCTACTCCTTTTAGTGCCAAATAGTTACTTCCCTCCCCGTGAATCTATGTGAATTCTTTTCCCAGCCGGAAAAAAATGAGAGAGTGGTAGGAGTTCTACTAGCCCCTTGAGTTGCTTGATTTGTAAAACCTATTTTAGACTTGGACATTACTTAAGTTTCACCAAGCTAACACACTCTAGAGCGGAAGTACCTGCTAGAATGGAAGCTCCGTGAGGGCAGGAATCTTTGTTCTCTGCTGTATTGCAAGGGCCTAGAACAATGGTACACAGTAGGTACTCAAATATTTGTTGAATGAACTCAGTATGAGAATTGACAACGTCTTGGTTCGAGCACAGGATGGAAGTGACCCAACGAAGTAGTGATTTATACTTGGATAGGCACAGCAGAGAGGAATCGACCCAAAGAATCTTGCACGTGATTTGTGCTCTCTCTAATATGGAGTCTTATCAGCTCTTCTCTCTCCAGAATTGTGTTCAGCCTTCACTCTGTGCCACCATCTTTCTGCTCATGGTGTTGGGTGCTGTGCCTGTGTCCCATAGCCATAATACTCGACGCTGCTCTGTGAGCCCCTGTGGTTGGGGACCGTGCAGCGCGGTGCACACAGGTCGAAGTGCTCCGCCATGCACACTGACCAGTGTGGTCTGCCCCTGTCTGCGTTGCAGGAGTCGTCGGAGGATGTGTCCGGAGGCCTGCCCTTTCTGGTAGACCTGGCTCTAGGTCTGTCCGTGTTAGCTTGCTCCATGTTGAGAATCCTGTACAATGGACCAGAAATCACCAAAGAAGAAGAAGCCTGTCAGGAACTATTGCGGTCCAAACTTTTACAAAGGTAAAAGGCTCAGATAGGGCTAGTTTTGCTCACAAAGGCGAAAGAACTTCATATGGCAAACTACTTTGAGTCCGTTTCCCAGCTCATTGTGCATATTGCCTGACAATCCCGAGGGTGTCACTGTCGTTAAGAAAGAAGATGAAAAGTGCCTTTTGGCCCTTACTTTACTAAATTTGAAATTACAGCCTTGAACTGCAGAAGCTTTTCTCCAACCCAAATAGTGCATAATTAAATTAAAGGATCCCCTAAAGGATGAGTAGATGAGTGATAAAGCAAACATATCAAAATGTTTATTCTAGAATCTAGGCGGCGGGTATATGGGTGTTAACCTTGGAATGCTTTCAACTTTGCTATATATACTTAAAAGTTTTCATAATAAAATGTTGGGGAGAAGGTAGATTCCCAAAGATGTGATTTCATATAATGCTCATTTTCCTTAGCTTCTGGGGAAGGCTTGATGAATACCTAACATATAATGTGATCCTTCAGATGTTTGGTATATCTGCAAACTTTAAGTAGCTCTTTTCAGATGGAAGAGGAGTGAAGATCCTCTTTTCTGTCTGTTCAGGTGCCAGTGGCAGGTGGAGGCCAATGGCGTGATCTCGCCTGCCCTTACTCCAAGCCCATCTCCACTGCCACTGACCATCGAAGAAGACAGAGAATTCACCTACCCCTCTGACGTCCTCGTGCCTCCTGTTGGAAACTACTTTGACCTGCCCCGGATCAGGCTGCCTCCAGGAATCATGATAAAGCTCAGGGAAATTTCTGGGCGTGCTAGACCTCAATTCAGACCAAGTATAAAGTATGTTGCTAAACGGTGCTCTGCTTTTCCCATTGGAAAAAAAAAACTGTTTAGACAATGGAAGGTGGGGGGGGTGGTGGTAAATTTTTTATAGTCTAGCAAGTGAGCCTTTAATTGTGCATTTACTTATGAATGCTAACCAGATACTCTGGGGAGTACCCCCAGGTGGTATTCCAGGTCCTCAGGTCCCAAGGTGTGGGCCTCCAGCTAACACTGTCTGAGCGCTTGTTAGTTCTGGGGCCCCATCTCATACCTAGTGGATCAGAACCTCTGAGGATGGGGCCCAGTAATCGATGTTTTGACCGGTTTTCCATAAGATTCTGAGGCATGAGAAGGTTTGACAAGTTCTAGGTTTTTCCATGGTGGTTTGACCGTCTACTCCTAGTCCTCAACTTGGGTTTCCTTAGTCCAGAGAGATGGTGAGGGGTCTTTGATGTAGAACATGAAGTTGTGCAGTTGCAAACGTCTTTGTAGTATTCTTGCTTCAAGTCTGGTGGCCTCTGCCCTGTCTTCTGAGACACGATTGCCCATTTCAGGGAGAAAAATTTTAAGAATAGTTGAAATTTAAAAAGAAAGAGACAAAAGTACCATTCATTTTCAGCCCAGCATCCAAATATCACAAGCTGTAATGGTGCATAAATGGTGCTAAAGATCTTTTTTTTTTTTTTTTAATCCTTCAACCTATTCCAGCTTTAATACGATTCTGACACAAAATATACAAATTATAGAAAATGAAGTCTCTTTAATTTTGATTTTCATTTTATCAGCTGAAGTCAGTTTTGTCAGTTAAACAGTAAATTACTGCCAACTTGATATGAAAGCCATCATAATGTCGTGCCTCTTTATTGTAATAAAGAAGGTGTGGTTTAATGTATTTAATATATTTAAATCAAAGCCTACACCCTCCAAACGATTGAATATGGGATTGGTAATTTGAGAGCATGGCATATACTTGACTCATTTCCTTCGTAATCACAGAGAAGTAATTCAGCCCGATGTGATGGAGGAAATGGTGGTCTCCTGTGTTATTAAGCACTTGAATTTGGTCGATGCACTGCAGTCCCTAATAAATTTCCAGTATCAAGAAGAACATGCGGAGGAATATGACTTACTGTGTAAAATTATGGGAGAGACCTTCAAGAAACTCAATGCCATGGAGAGACAGCTGCAGGTAAGTGAAGGCGAAAGCACTTAGATTTCTCCTACAACTGTTGGAAATAATTTCTTTCCTGGAAATGTAATGAAGTTTTTAAAAAAATTGTTCTTAATGTTTGTTTATTTTTGAGAGAGAGAGAGAATCCAAAGCAGGCTTGGAGCTGTCAACACAGAACCTGACACAGAGCTTGAGCTCAGGAGCCATGAGATTGTGACTGGAGCCAAAGTCAGACGCTTAAGTGACTGAGCCACCCAGGTGCCCCTGTAATGAAGTTCTAAAAGGGACCTGAGGGGCATGTGGGTGGCTCAGTTGGTTAAGCACCTGATTCTTATTCTCCCTCTCAGGTCTTGATCTCAGGGCTGTGAGTTGAGGCCCCACATTGGGCTCCATGCTGGGCATAAAGCCTACTTTAAAAAAAAAAAAAAAAAAAAAAGTGACCTGAAGTTTTGAAACATTAGGACTAAGATTTCCAAATTTGCAGATAGCACTGGTTTTTGTTTTGTACCTATTCTCGCGTTGTTTTATTTTTTAATGTACCTATTAGAGTGTTGCAGAATTGGAACAGAAATGGCAAAGTGAGGTTGATGACGCCATGCAGGGGAAGCTGGAGAACAACATGCCCTTCTTCTATGATTACCATTTTAATGAGGTGAGCAAGTTGTAGGCTTGATCACTGGGGCTTTGGTATTTACAGTGCAAAGGTATATATCATGTATGTGTAGAGACCAAATAATGATTCTTGTTAAGATGTCGCACACACCAAAATGTATCCATTCTTGACAGAGATTAAATAAGATTGATTAGATCAACATATCAATGACACAAATAATAAATTATTCATTAGGCTGTTCTTAACTGATTAATAGTTTTATCAGGAAGTTACCAGCATTGTCAAATTTTGCTTCTAAGCCTTCAAAAACAAAAGGCAGTTATAGGTACTGGAGAAGTCCCCAGAAAGTAGTCAATGCCATCTGTAATCATTAAAATATCAAATAATTACTTACAAATGTGCTCTGGCGTACAAATATGGACCAGAGGTGGTGGGTTTTTCCCCCCCTGAAATTCTCTGTTCCTCTTAACATGAACAGTAAAACTCAATTTTTGCAGATCCTGCCTACCATCTTTTCTTGATTTTTCCTTCTTCAGAACAAAATGAAAGAACTAGAACTTCTGTGTTCAATGAAGGAAGTCTCCTTTGATGGAAATGATCTTGAAAACATGGTCCTATCACTGAGGTTAGTGATGTTAATAACTACACAAAGCTAATTTACTACTGTGATGCTTACACTGTGATGACGTATACTCTTAGGAGATACTTTTTAAAAATCTGATGCATTCACTGAATATTTGAGTTGGAACTCAGTTTGTAAACATGGAAATTTTTAGTTTAGCCTTCAAAAGTCAGCATAGGTGCATCTGAAACTGGGCAAAGGGAGCTGACACTGGTCCGTTGACAAGGCTGCTCCTTTCTGATGGGGAAGGGGAGCGATGTTTCTCAGCTTTCTTTGGCTTGGTCTCCCCCTATCTTCTCGTATCCTTATAATTACGAAACTTGGGTTTCGGTGAAGCTGAGAACGACTAAATGCGCATTAGCCTTTCCTTCCAGGGAGAAGTTCCTACAAGAAGTGAATTCTCTTACTCAGAAACCGTCGCACCCACTGGCTAAAACGAAGACGTTAGTCAAGAGTTTGATGAACCGAGCCGAGCTGCTGTTACATGTCACCATTGCGGCCCAGTCCGGCCTCACAAGAAGCATCTCGGGGACCCCTGCAGAAACTCCGGGTACAAAGCCAGCCCTGCACGGGCTCTCTGCACTAGCCCGTTTGTAGAAAATACACACCAGCTCCTTAAAGAGAAATCACTCTTGTGTTCTCATAGGAAGGAGAAAAAGAAATTTCAGCATTTTTTTATTCTACCTTTTACTTTCTCATCGAATTCATGTGGTGGCTTGTGAGTCCGTCTGAGCGTCAGGTGTGCCTCCTCACCTGCCTTACTCGGTGTTTCTTGGGAGCATCTTGGGAGCCCAGTAACGTGGATTTTTAGTTTTGGGCTTGTCGCTTTCATAGTAATGTGCATAATTAGTCAACATTATGAATCTTGTAATGCATCACATTTTCCTCTTAAAGCCGAATTTATATTGCACATTTAGTCATTATGTGGAACCTTCTAACATCAGTTTCACTATTTTTTTTTTCCTGGTCACGTTTTAATTGTTAGCCTGAAAGGACATTCCTCAGGAAAATCAACGAGTCTTCTTTCTTAAGCCTGATCCCCAACACTGGGCATAGCCTATAATGACCAGTGTTACTACTTCCTTTTTTTTTTTTTTTAATTTTTTTTTTTTTAATGTTTCTTTATTTTTGAGAGAGACAGAGACAGAATGTGAGTGGGTTAGGGACAGAGAGAGAGGGAGGCACAGAATCCGAAGCAGGCGCCAGGCTCCGAGCTGTCAGCACAGAGCCCGATGTGGGGCCCGAACCCATGAGCTGTGAGATCATGACTTGAGCCGCAGTCGGACGCTCAACCGACTGAGCCATCCGGGCACCCCGACAAGTGTTATTTCTTACCTTGAGAGAGAGGATGAATA
The DNA here is from genome assembly GCF_022079265.1 of Lynx rufus. Classification (NCBI taxonomy): domain Eukaryota; kingdom Metazoa; phylum Chordata; class Mammalia; order Carnivora; family Felidae; genus Lynx; species Lynx rufus. The sequence continues at coordinate 4,571,251 of NW_025814839.1, read as the reverse complement.
AACAGGAGACTCTGTGTTATCTAACCCGATGGACCCTGCCAAGCAAGCAAACTGTTTTCATCCCAGCTGATGGGCCCAGGGCTCCCCTCGCATGGGAGAGAAGTCCAGGGGGACTCAGGTTTCTGACCCCCTAGTGAAAGGGTACTGTTGGCTGAGAACATCCAGGGACGTGTACCAGGGTGTGCAGTGTGATCACATACTGAGACGGTGTGCTGACCACGTCCGTCGTCACACTGAGCTTTGGTTAATTCAAGGTCCTGTAGAAAGACTTAACCACCCAGTAAGGCTGATGATGCTTTCCAAGAGGTTCTTTCCATCAGAGATCATGAACCAATAGTTTGCTGAGCAATAACATCTTCAAAAACTATTTTTTAAGGGGCGCCTGGGTGGCTCAGTCGGTTAATCGTCCAACTACAGCTCCGGTCACGATCTCGCGGTCTGAGTTCGAGCCCCGCGTCAGGCTCTGGGCTGATGGCTCAGAGCCTGGAGCCTGCTTCTGATTCTGTGTCTCCCTCTCTCTCTGACCCTCCCCCGTTCGTGCTCTGTCTCTCTCTGTCTCAAAAATAAATAAATGTTAAAAAAAAAAAAATTTAAAAAAAAACTATTTTTTAAGACTGAAGCTGTCTAACCATTCTTTTTTAAATAATTTTTTAATGTTTTATTTATTTGTGGGGGGGGGGAGAGGGAGAGAGAATGAGTGGGGGAAGGGCAGAGAGAGAGGGAGACAGAATCTGCATCAGGCTCCAGGCTCTGGACTGTCAGCACAGAGCCTGAGATGGGGCTCGAACTCATGAACCATGGGATCATGACCTGAGCCGAAGTCAGACACTTACCTGACTGAGCCATCCAGGTGCCCCTAACCATTCGTAAGACCAATTCAAAATAACCTTGACTTTTTTTTTTTCTTAGATGATCTTAATATGTAGTTTTGTCATCTTCCATTAAATATTCTTTTATAATACAACTAGTCTCCTGGATAGCGTTAAGGAGTATATTTTAGAGGAAGGGCCAGTCGGATTCTAGCTCAAGTGTGATATTTACTCGCACCAACTATGATCAAAGCCAAGGTACTACCAAATGTCAGTAAATCAACTGAATAAATCTGGGATTAAAGGGGGAACAAAGGCTGTCTCTGAAAAAAAAAACAACCAGTATTTGGATTTATTTCAGTTAAGAAATTTTTTATTCTAGAAATTACTGTCTCTGTCCTCTCTGGCTTTTTAGAACGCTTATATGAAGGTGAACATTGAGAGTTTATGAAATTAAATGAATCTTTCAGCCTTTTTTTAAAACCCAATTTAATAAGAAATATTCTAGTTTTTCACACTAAAATGCCTTTTTAACCCTAATATCTTGATTTTAAAGAATGGACCTAAAAGTCACCAGTGTGCAATGCTGGCTGGATTAGAACCTCCTAGAGAATCCTGAAGTCTCCTAGAAAGCAAAGAGTATCTTTCTTAGACTGATAGCGTAGCTGTTGTTGCTGTCCTTACAAATCGGTTAGCAGATACGCCAACCTTTTTATTGCTTTCTGTTTCAGCTTGTAAATCAGCTTCAGAAACAAAGGTGATATCTCATGCTGTGCGGCAGCCTGTTTTTCTTCGCAGCATGTCGGCTCCTTCTGACCTGGAAATGATTGGTAATGAAGATTTGGAATTTACTCGAGCAAATCAGAGGTAAATGACTAATGGCCAAGGTTGGATTCCCACGTGAGCTGAAGACAGTCATCAAAACACGCTCCCTGAATTTCTGGTTTTGCTTTCCCATAGGCGGCGCCATGTGACCAGCCACCGCAGCAGCTCCTTCACACTCCTGCAGTCACTGGCCATCGAGGACAGCAGGGACAAGCCCACCTACAGTGTCCTGCTGGGGCAGCTGTTTGCTTTCATCGGCACCAACCCTGACCAAGCTGTATGTCCATTTTGCTGAATACAGAGGAATACCACCTAATGGCATGGGGGCCTGTGGCAGTCAGCAAGAGTCAGGTGGACTTCCTTCTCATGCGTTTCAGGTGTCCAGCAGCAGCTTTCTTTTGGCTGCACAGACGAGGTGGCGGAGGGGAAATACTCGCAAGCAGGCCCTAGTGCACATGCGGGAATTGCTGACGGCTGCTGTGCGCGTCGGGGGTGTGACGCACCTCGTGGGTCCAGTGACGATGGTCCTTCAGGGAGGACCCAGGTCAGTTGTTTCTATTAGTTCATACCATCCTGTCTGGAGTGTGCAAGAGGCATTCCAAAGATTATTCATGAGGCCATATTTTAGACGGGTATTTGCTAACGTTTTCCCCTAAAACAATATCTTTATTTTTATTTTTGTAAAAGTATTCCACAATTTTTTTTTTTAACAATTGCAGCATGTGTAACAAAGTAAAAGTCCCTTTATTCCTCCTCTTCTGAATTCCACCCTGTTAACTAAGAGCTTGTTGTATCAACTACACACACATAAATGGCTGTTTCTCCTTGTACACAGAAGTATGTATGTGTGTGATTTTTTTCCCCTTAATTCAGATTACATTATACTACAATAGAACACTGCCATGAGAATTGTTTTGCTCATATATGTTGGATATATCTCTTCTCATGTCATTACTTCAAGATCTGCTTTATAGTTAAAAAAATTTTTTTTAATGTTTATTTTTTAAGGGGAGGGGGGTGGTGGGGAGGGGCAGAGAATGGGAGGCACAGAATCCGAAGCAGGCTTCAGGCTCCGAGCCGTCAGCACAGAGCCTGACACGGGGCTTGAGCTCACGAACTGTGAGATCTTGACCTGAGACAAAGTCCGATGCTTAACCAACTGAGCCACCCAGGCGCCCAACTTTATAGTTTCTTTTTAAAGTTTGTTTTGAGAGAGAGAAAGCACCTGCATGAGTGGGGAGGGGCAGAAAGAGAGAGAGAATCCCAAGAAGACTGCACTGTCAGCGCAGAGCCCAACATGGGGCTCGATCCCACAAACCGTGAGATGCATGACCTGAGCCAAAATCCAGAGTCAGATGCTTAACTGGCTGAGCCACCCAGGCACCCCTGCTTTATCATTTTTAAAAACTTCATGGACCTCTGTTATATGGATGGCTATGTCTTATTTAACTCATCCCCTTCTGGTGGACACATGGTTCATTTTCTCTTACTCTCCTTCATTTTTTGTTTTATTTTTGCATTAATAGCAGTGATGTAGTAACATTCTTACACCTATATTTTTGTGTACTTTTGTGCTTATTTTACTGGATCAATTTCTTTTAAAATTTGTTTTTTAATGTTTATTTTTGAGAGAGAGAGCACGTGCCAATGGGGGAAGGGTAGAGAGAGGGAGACACAGTATCCGAAGCAGGCTCCAGGCTCTGAGTTGTCCGCACAGAGCCCGATGCAGGGCTCGATGTCACAAACCTCGAGATCGTGACCTGAGCCACCCAGGCACCCCTTGGCGAAATTAATTTCTAAAAACCTAGTCGTAGATAAGAACTTTGAAGAACATTTTGTATTTGTGAGGAGTTTTTCTATACTGTTCCCTACTGGGCTTCAAAGATCTTCAGATAGAAATAGAAAAGGCATTTGTCTACAGGTCCTAGAGTAGATGCTTGGGGCTGCTTGTGTCTCCTGACAGCTCTTTGAGGAGTTCTGGCCAATAAGCAGGGGTCAGTGGCTGGAGCAAAATGTGTTAACTAGCAAGAGCTCGCATGAATATCTTGAGAAATTTCTGTGTCCATCAGGAGAGGCCAAGTTATTCTTTGGAAGCAAAACCCTCCCAAGTCTCCGTGTTTACAAAACAAAACTTCAGTGCTTGCTCATGTCCAGCGCAGGTGCGCCCCAGCCCGTGATACTCCCAGGAGCCCAGTAGAGGAGGCGACCGCTGTCTCAAAAGCTGTCCGTCCCCTTGTTAGAGCTCTGGCTTATTGGCCAGGCTGGTCACGTGCTCATCCAACCAAAGGGAAGCCACAAGGCACAGTGAGTAGCACTGGCTACCACAACTTACTTCCAGAATAATTTTTCTTATCCATTTTTTTTTTAACGTTTATTTATTTTTGAGACAGAGACAGAGCATGAATGGGGGAGGGTCAGAGAGGGAGACACAGAATCTGAAACAGGCTCCAGGCTCTGAGCTGTCAGCACAGAGCCCGACGTGGGGCTCGAACCCACGGACCGCGAGATCATGACCTGAGCCAAAGTCGGCCGCTTAACCGACTGAGCCACCCTGGTGCCCCATCCAGAATAATTTCTCCACAACCCTGGCAGCATTATTCCTTTTTCCGTCAATTGTTAATGTCATAGGTCAAACATTTGAAAAAATGCAGAAAATCCCAAAGTGTAAAGTAGAAAATCACCTGTAAATCCAGCATCTCAAGATAAAACCTGTTAACACTCTAGTGTATTTGTTCTGTCTTTATTCTAACCATAGATTCCTCCTGTAATGTCTCTAGTGGCTGTGTAGCCACTGCATCGTATTCCCGAACCTTTATTTATGGCTCAATCCCTACTTTTCAACCTTAGGTTTTATTTATTTCTGTTATTATAAACAGTGTTCTATGGCCTATCTTTGTAGATGAATCCGGATAGTTGCAGTTTTCAACTAATATTAATTGCTGTAGAATCGCCCCCAGGTTGTGTTTTTACACTGGGAAAGTCTTAGTTCATTTCAATTGGATTCTCATACTCTGCTAATAATCACAGTGTGAACTTGACAAGGACGCTTAGCTAATCTATTTGGGCCTTGATTTTCTCATGAGTACAATTACATTTACAGAATTCAGTGCTGCATAGGATATTGCAGGCCTGTTTCAAATGGGTTCATTATTAAATACGTTTGGGAAATGTTGGGTACCATTCTCTTGCTCTTAGAGTTATTGTGGACCTTAACCTTGTAAGGCTCCGAGTAGTCCTACAGTAGAGAACCCTGCTTGACTTGACTTAGCCTAGGATTCCCCAGACTTCTCTAGAGCATGGGCATTGTGTTTGAGGCAACGTAAGAAATGCTGCCTAACAGTCTTCTGTGGTCCTGCAGTCTGGGAAACACTGGTGATCTCTAACATCCCTTCAGTTCGGGATTCATCTAGACACTCTTGGATTTCTCAGAACGTGTCTGCTCTTATGTTCACGGTCACTTGCCATGGCTCAGGAAGCCTGCACTTTGGTTCTGTTTCATAGAATTGAAGAATTAACCTGTGGTGGGATGGTCGAGCAGGTCCAGGAAGCCTTTGGCGAGACCATGACCTCTGTGGTTTCTCTGTGTGCTCGTTACCCTATCGCATGTGCAAATAGCATCGGACTCTTGTGTACCATACCTTACACCAGGTAAGCAAGGCTTTTTACTGTGGGTGAATTGCATTGCAGTGTAGTTGCTTAAATAAAAATACTTCTAAATTAAAAAATTCCCTGGGGTTTTTTTGCTTTGATTATCCAGTGACACTATCACTGTGATTAAATGAGTTTACCTCCTGACAGACACCTAGCGTTTCTATGTAAATTCCATATTATTGAATTCCTACATGATCAAAAGCGGCCAATAGGGATTATATCACATGGTCAAAAAGTAGAGGTTTGAAGGAAAGAAGAAGGCCTCTAGGAAATTATTTAATATGTTCAGCAAAAATTTTTTTTTCAAATGCACATTTATTTTCTCAGTATCCTTATGAATCCCCTCATGATAAAATATACAACTTTTTTTCTGTTATAGCAACCTTCTGTTTTTACTTGGCTATTCTATATGAACAAGCCAGAACTTGAAGTTTCTTATTTATGAAGGAAATCCTCACCGTAAAGAAGTACTTTTGTGTTTGGTTATATGTGGCGGTAAAGAATGATACTGGCATGTTTTCTGCCCCTTGATAACCAACCTGAGGGTTGGTCAGTTATGTTTATTTCATGTACCCTTCCTGCCTGGCCCAGGAGTGAAGAGAAGTGCCTGGTTCGCAGTGGCCTTGTGCAGCTCATGGACCGACTGTGTAGCTTGAGCAGTCAGACAGAGTCCGGCTCCAGTGAGAAACAAACCAAGAAACAGAAGGTAGCCACCATGGCCTGGGCAGCGTTCCAGGTGCTTGCCAACCGCTGCGTTGAGTGGGAAAAAGAAGAAGGTAAGAAGCAGGATCCTATTTTAGAATTCATTGATTTCTTCTGTTGACGTGTTTATTTAATTATGGATTTAATCAATTAATGATTTCAGGAGAGCCTCTTCGTCAGCATGGTTCTCTGGGAATTTATGGCTACACTGACGTTAAATAATAGCCTAGAGGGCATTGTGCTAAATGAAATAAGCCAGACACAGAAAGACAAGTAGTGAATGATCTTGCTTATATGTGAAATCTAAAAAAGCCAAACTCCTGTGGGGCGCCTGGGTGGCTCAGTCGGTTGAGCATCTGACTTCAGCTCAGGTCATGATCTCACATTCTGTGAGTTCGAGCCCCATGTCGGGCTCTGTGCTGACAGCTCAGAGCCTGGAGACTGCTTCAGATTCTGTGTCTCCCTCTCTCTACACCTGCCTGACTTGCGCTCGCGCTCTCTCTCTCTCTCTCTCTCTCAAAAATAATAAACATTAAAAAAAAATTTTTAAGTAAAAAGAAAAAAGCCAAACTCCTAGAAACCAGGAGTAGAATGGTGGCTGCTAAGAATTTTAGGAGGAGGGGGAAATGGGAAGATGGAAGATGTAGGTCAGAGGGTCAAACTTCCAGTTACAAAGTGAATAAGTTCTACACACACACACACACACACACACACACAAACACACACACACAGGTAATTAGTGAGCTGGTGGATATATTAACTAGATTGCCATAATCCTTTCAGAGTATATATACATATCTATATCTATAATCATGTAGACCTTCTAAAAAATGCACATTGAACCACCTAAATTGTATACGACTTGTATTTGTCAGTCATACCTCAGTAAAGCTGTGGCTGGGGAGGTGGGGGGATGGGGAATGATAATCACCTGAAAGAGTAGAGTAAGCCAGGAAATTGAAAAGATACCTCATTTCCTTTTTGTCAATACTGCTAACAGTCTCCAAATAAATACTCTTATGAAATGGTTTAGTTGCATTTTCAAGTGCCATTTCCAAATTCTGTTTTTACCAATCCAGTTGAAAAAGTGAAGTTGAATATCCCATAATATCCCAGGCCTGCGTATACAGCTTGTTGACTTCTCTATTTATTCATTCACTGTGCACTTTATTGTCGAGAGCCAGGCGTAAGATGAACAAGACTTTGACTGCTCTTACTCTTAAGAAATAGGGTGCAGTGGGGGAAATAGACCAATGAACAAATGATTACAGTGTGATCAGTGCCATATTTTAGGTGCATGTGAAGTGCAGAGGGAGCACAGAAACAGTGTGTGTAGGCACAGGGATCCAAGACAGCATAGAAAGTTGAGGAAATGACAGCTAATTTGTGTGGCTTTTTACAAGAGCTGCTTGGTGCGGGGAGGGGCCTCTGGATCCACAGTGAAAATGGAAAGATCCCAAAAGGTCTTTAATTGTGTTTGAGGAGAGGTAGGGTGGGAGTTTTAAAAATCAACAGGTTTTCGGGGCACCTGGGTGGTTCAGTCAGTTAAGTGTCTGACTCTTGATCTCAGCTCAGGTCTTGATCTCAGGGTCGGGAGTTCAAGCCCCGTGGTGGGCTCCACGCTGGGTGTGGAGCCTACTTAAAAAAAAAAAAAAAAATTAGGGGCACCTGGGTGGCTCAGGCAGTTAAGCGTCCAACTTCAGCTCAGGTCATGATCTCAAGGTTTGTGAGTTCAAGTCCCACATCGGGTTCTGTGCTGGCAGCTCAGAGCCTGGAGCCTGCTTCGGATTCTGTGTCTCCCTCTCTCTCTGTCCCTCCTCTGCTCACGCTCTGTCTCTCAAAAATGAATGTTAAAAAATTTTTTTCCAAACAAAATAAAAATCAACAGGTTTTCATCACAGGAAGAAAATGGTGATTCTTCCCTATTAATCAAAATACGTTCCTTAGTTTTGTGTGAATTCTGTTCGGTTTATTTTGGTAGCTAATGGAATACTGAGTAGGTTAGAGAAGAGATTGGGCAAGAGGAGGGCTTTAATGCAGGGAGGCTGAGAGAGAGGATTCACCATGCCTGCAGGCTCGCCATGGCTTCCTCGGGTTCTCACCTTGCTTTTTCTTTTTTCTTTTTTTTTTTTTCCTTTTTCTTTTCTTTCTTTCTTTTTTTTTTTAAACTCTGTAGGTGGCTCCACAGAGGCCGTGCACTCAGGGCTGGCCCGTCAGGTGTCCAGCCTTCTCACCAACCATCTTGCCCGAGCAACTGAGTGCTGTGGCAACCAGGCCGCCGGGAACGATGCCCTCCAGGATGTCCTTAGTCTTCTCAATGATCTCTCAAGGTATGGAAGGCCCAGCCGGAGCTGTGGGAGAAAGTGGCTTTCCTCTTGAATGATTGGGGTTCCTTTGGGTGGTGATTGTCTTTGAAACATCTAAATTATGAGGCCATTCTGACCTCCTGCCTCAAGAACAATAGAGAAGAAAAGCATTGGAAAAATAGTAGTTCCAAAGTGTGAGGGTTATTTAGGTGAATATCTACATTATAAGATGATGTCATTTGCTTTAATGTTTTGCTGGCAACAGCTGCTAGCCTTTCAAGTAGATACAGTTGCATTAAGTAACCCCAAATCCTTACCCTCATTATATAGCAAGGTAAAGAATAATCATTCAGGACCTGTAATTGACTCATGTTCTCATGCTGTGTCTTCAGAAAGAAGATAATCTGCGGGGGGTGGAGGGGGGTGGGGAGGAGGGGGTGGTTGGTTGATAACATCCTGGGTGAGTGGTGAGGTCCACAGCGGCTTGTCTACATAAGGCTGCTGTTCTTTGGTTTCTGCTCGACTTGGTTTTCTTGTCAGAAAGAAAGGTGTCACAGGTTCAGCTGGGACAGATTGCAGACTGTTGAGGCTTATACAATACTGTGTGGTATCTTTGGTCCTGAAGCACTCTTTAAAAAGGAATAAAAGGTTAAACGGAAAGTCTCCTAGTTTGGATTTCAGAGTCGCAGTGCCCTGTGAATCATGCTGAACTGTAGCATCGCAATTAAGTAAACATCGGGCATCAGCAACTGCTCAGAAATGTTTCGTTTTTTTTTTTTTTTTTTAATTTTTTTTTTTCAACGTTTATTTATTTTTGGGACAGAGAGAGACAGAGCATGAACGGGGGAGGGGCAGAGAGAGAGGGAGACACAGAATTGGAAACAGGCTCCAGGCTCTGAGCCATCAGCCCAGAGCCCGACGCGGGGCTCGAACTCACGGACCGCGAGATCGTGACCTGGCTGAAGTCGGACGCTTAACCGACTGCGCCACCCAGGCGCCCCGAAATGTTTCGTTTTGAGTGGTCGCTTGTGAGCCTTCATTAGATATTTACAGAAAAGCTCAGATTCAGATCTCCTTTATAAAAACACAATGCCGAATGTGTGTCTTCCTCGTGAATCCATTTGTTCGTCCTCGTTTAGGGAACTCTCACATCTGAACTTCTACAGACCAACATGCCCAGTGTCGTGTGCCTTTTCTTCCCTCTTTCCAGGAGTCACATAGGTAAAGCCATCCTGAGCCAGCCAGCTTGTGTGTCCAAACTCCTCTCCCTGCTGCTTGACCAGCGCCCATCTCCAAAGCTCGTCCTTATCATTCTTCAGCTGTGCCGGGCGGCGCTCCCGCTGATGAGCGTGGAAGACTGTGGCAACGTGGAGCTCCCACCGTGGAGCTACTCCGTTCCCTCCCTAAACAGTGAGCAGGAGGATCCCAGCGACCCAGCGTCCAAGATAGCCTCATTGCTCTTAGCAAAGCTGGCAGATTACGTGGTCCCAGGTGAGCAGCTCCTGGTCCCAGCAGGGCGCTGTGGCACCCACTTCCCGGGGCAGGCCAGACTGAGCTTTCCACGGTCTATCACCTATAGCTGCCGCTGTGCCTCCTATGATGAGAGAGGAGGAGAAGGGAGAAGGGAGGAAGAGAGACTCCAAAATCTGAGCTTGCCCTGTGCCGGGGAGCTGCACAAATAACGTTGTGATTTTTCTGTTCGCTTTTAAAGGATGTCAGACAGTTCTCTCTCCAACTGCTTCTGAACCTGACACTACGTTGACGAAAACCAGTCCCAAGAGTTCCTTAAAAGGAGATAAAGATCCTGGAGAAGAGAGTGAAGCAGTGGATGGCAAGCTGTCCATCTTTATCCACAAGCGGGAAGACCAGTCGTCCCATGAGGTTCTCCAGCCGTTACTGAGGTAACTGATGATTGTAATAGCTCTGTGTCCTCAGACTCTGTAAGCCCCTTATGTACATCAACTATCTCCACCCTCTTGACAACCCTAAGAAGCAACCACTATCCCTGTCATCCCTGTTGTTACAGTGGAGAAACTGAGGCAGAGCTGAATCACAGACGCAGGCCTCTGACCGCAGAGTACAAGCTGTTATCCATGACTCGGTACTGTTTCTTCAGACCCAACAGAGAGCAAAAGCCCTGTTGAGAATGTATTGTTTGTGCTCAGTGGAGAGTCTGCGGTGTGATTTGGGCTTCGAGAAGGAATAACGCGGGCTGGTTTTAGTTATTGGCATCTTCAGCCATTGGTCAGTTTAAGGATACCATTGACTGTGAGGTGGAGAAATAAGAGAAACTTTTTAAAACTTTAATTCACTGAAGGTGAATGGTGTGATTGCTCAACGGGAAAGTACAAATATACTTACTGTCCAAAGATTACAGACCCCCGGGGCCCTGTTAGTGGGAGCCTGGACGATGGGAAGGCCTACCACAGCACACGAGGGAGTTGAGGACACCTGTGTATGTCTCAGGTGGAAGACTTTTTTCTCCAGATAAATGATTTGATGATGGTGTCCTCCTCATAATTGGTCCCTTGTCTGCCATCATGGCAGCTGGAAGCACTCCTGGGCTACTGTATGAACCAATAGGGCCAGGCAGGTCCTGCTAGATGCGGAAATCACCAAGAAGCATTCTTGGGCATTGCAGGATTTTAGAGTGCAAATTTGGTGAAGGAGTGTTCGGAGAGGCAGAGGAAGCTGAGTTGTCAGAAACATCCAGTCATTCACACCAAGGCATCCAATTCATGCTGCAGTTAAAGTCCCCTCACTTTGGGATTTAGATCACTTCCCGAGTGCCTCCCAGGCCTTCTTGGGATCATAGGTTCGGAGTCTCGAGTTTGTTCAGCTCCAACCAGCACTAGGTTGCCCCACGGGCATGCAGTGCCACCTTGACCTTGCCCGTAAGATGGCCCCCTCTCTCTGCCTTCCCTTCTAGTAGCTCCGAAGGACGGCCCTTCCGACTTGGCACTGGCGCCAACATGGAGAAAGTTGTGAAAATGGATCGAGACATGACGAAGGTAAACCCAATACGGAAATATTTGCCCTGACAAGACCCACGATTGAAGGGCACTTACCATGCTTTCGGTTTTCAAGAGACGCTTAAAAAAAAAAAAAAAAAATTCAAGTTACCACAAGGAGGCAGGGTGAGAAATCGAAGTTACTGGCTTAACTGAAGCTGTTTTCAAGAGAACTAGTTAGAATCAATTTGTCATTAATGTTAAAATATAAAAGAGACCTCTTGGTTTTGACCTAGAAGTTTTTTCTTAGTTCTGTTAAGAAAGTTGTGCAGCCTATGGGCACCTGGGTGGCTCAGTTGCCTAAGTGTCCGACTTCAGCTCAGGTCATGATCTCACAGTCTGTGGGTTCGAGCCCGTGTTAGACTCTGTGCTGACAGTTTCAGAGCCTAAAGCCTGCTTTGGATTCTGTGTCTCCCTATCTCTACACCTCCCCCACTTGCCCTCTGTCTCTCTCTGTCAAAAATAAACAAACTTTAAAAAAAAGTTTTGCAGCCTAAAACTGCAGGACACCTGGGTGGCTTAGTCAGTTGACCGTCCAACTCTTGATTTTGGCTCTTGATTTTGGCTTGGGTCATGATACCACAATCATGGGATCGAGCCCCGTATTGGGCTCCATGCTGAGTGTGGAGCCTGCTTACAATTCTGTCTCTCCCTCTGCCCCTCTCACCCGTTGCACACATGCTCTCTCTCGCTCTAAGAGTAAGAAATAAAAAATGAAGTTTTGTAGCCTAATAATACTTTAAAAGGGATCACATATGAAAGGTTAGAAGAGTAATAGATAAGAAATAAAGACACATAGCTCATAAAAAATAGAAAAATATGCCCACATTTACAAATTACACAACAAAGGATTAAAAATAGTAATATATCCTTTTTCATCTGTCACACGAAGTTAAGATTGAGAATACCCGTTGCGGTCAAGATGAGAGTAAATAGTCCTTCTCAAGTATCTAGATACAACCATGCTCTTCATGTTCTGTTGATAAGAAAACGAAGTAGAATCTGTATACCCCTAAATACGGGATTGATTAAACAAATTGCTATGTGTCAATTATACCTCAGTTTTTTTTTTAATTTAAAAATTTAAATTATATGCATACAATGAAATACCATACAACTATATAAAGAGCTGGGTAGATCTGTATATACTGATATCAAAACACATGATATTTTTGTTAACTGATAAAAATAAATAGAAAAACTGTGTGAAGTAAGATCCATGATTATGTATGCCAAAATTTGCATGGAAATAGGGGCGCCTGGCTGGCTCAGTTGGTTAAGTGTCCGACTTCAGCTCAGGTCATGATCTCATGGTTCGTGGGTTTGAGTCCCGCGTTGGACTCTGTGCTGACCGCTCAGGGCCTGGAGCCTGCTTCGGATTCTGTGTCTCCCTCTCTCTCTGCCCCTCATCACCACTCATGCTCTGTCTCTCCTCTCTCAAAAATGGATAAACATTAAAAAAAAAAACAAAACTGCATGGAAAGAAATCTAGAGGACTAACAATTGTGTGACTGGGTGAGGACATGGGATGTTTATGGGAAATTAACTTTCTACACATAGTATTTTCACATGTGAATTTTCAGAAATGAGCCCAGGTTGCCTTGGTAACCGGGAAGTAGGCTTTAACAGGTAAGGAAGCTGAGTGTGGTGACTGTCTCAAACCTCCCTCCAGGGCGGCTGCTGTGAAGTGATTACAGAAGAGGCTGCAGCCGCTCTTCGGAAGGCAACCAAGTGGGCACAGTCTGGACTCATCGTCAGCGTTGGGCCACCTGTAGAGTCCATCAACCCAGAGACTGTGAGCGGACTGTCCACAGGCGACAAGAAGAAAACCGCCCAGACCTCCATTTGCCGAGAGAGGAACTCGGAGCTCGCAAGGTAGTATTTCCCTGTCCACGTTTTTTTCAGAGCTACTTTGTAATGGACTTGTGGTTTGGGTTTTTATCGTCTGTCATCCCCTCGACCTGCCAGAAAACGAGGACTGAGGGCTTAAAATACCCAGCCGAGGTTGTGGCGGGTGAATAGGGTGGCGCTGCTGGCCAAGTGGGCAGCTATAGCCATAGGGTTGTATTTCTGAGAAAGGCCGCCACCAGGAACACCAGCTATGGCTTTTCTGAGCATTAGTAAACTCAGGTCTTACTGCCTCTGTTTCTTCCAAACGATACTTCCCACCAGCCCAACTGTATACAATAACCTCTAAGGAGTAGAGAGGAGTGAGTGTTGCCTCCAACAAGTCTGCAAGGTGTGCTATTCTTTCAATCCAGGAATTAGGCGTCTTCCCTCAATCCTGATGGTTTACGCGGTTCAAGGTTGAGGTGTGTTGTTTCAGAGGATTCTTCAGCTACTGGAAGGAATATGAATGAAGTGATTTTTCTTTTCCTGATGATAATTTAGCATCTCTTTTTCTCAATAAATCCACTTTTTCCTGTATAATTAGAAAATTTTTCCATCTGATGATAACCCTAAAAGCCCCCCCATCTGCATTCTTAACCATCCCTGGGCATTGACCCTTTCCCTCCTGACGCTTGCAGGACTGACCCCGTCCGACCCTTCATCAGCGGGCACGTGGCAAACAGCATGGCCGCAGAGGTGATTGCCTTGCTTCATAGCTTGCTGATGGCACCCGAGTCAAATGCTGCTCAGATATGGACCACAACAGCAGAAAAGGTTAGCACGGTGTCACTGCCTCATCGAGGAAGCGAGGAGGAAGTTTGTGTTCTGTTTCAGCATTTGAATCCTGCCTAGCAAGGGTCATATTCTAGTAAAGAGAGATTTCCCAAATTGGCCAGATAGACTGGTTAGCTGTTCTCCCACCCCCACCAACACCACATATTTGCTTTGGTTTAGTGGTTTCACCTCTGTTAATCTATGTCCCCTGTCGCTGCCAGTTCTAACTTTGCAGAAGACCGGACTGTATTCTCAGGGAAAGAACGGAACTCCTTGTTTCTCTTTGCTTGTGTTTGGTACTGACACTAGGAAATCACACAGCCTTGGTTTATTGGATTTGTTACGTGTATTTACTAAGTCCTGAGGAGGTCCCTGTGATTTATACCCCCAGACTGCTCTATCAGTAATTCATCACTACAAACAGAGGTCTAGTTTCCTAAAATCTGGGGATCTGTAATCAATTCCCATTTTCCCACTGTCCTTTTTCAAGTGAGTGCCTTATAGCACGTCCTCAAAGAAAGTGGGTATTGAGATGTAGGCAGTATGCTGTGATGGTTTTCCATCAGGTTAAGATTTTGCTTTCGTTCTGTTAACACAGTGTTTGTCCCATATGCTGAGGTTGTGTGTGTGCAGTCCTAATTCTATAAGGCAGATACGGCATCAGTCAATGGTCATACCTCGTAGTTACTTCATCCCTCCCGTAACCGAAGTTCCTTCGGGACACGGGAGCCAGGCACTGTTAACAGACACTTCATCACTCTTAGTATCAAAAATGACTAAAGCTTTAACTCCTACTACATGGCTGCTTTTTCAATGTAGGTTCTGTCTCGTGCGCTGATGTACATTCCACAGTTGGGGAAATACGCAGAGAGCATTCTGGAAAACGGCAGCAGCAGTGGCAGGAAACTCGCCAAACTTCAGAGAATCGCCCGCCAGGCTGTCGCTGCACTGTGTGCTCTCGGAGGATTCAAAGAGACCATCAAGATAGGGTCTGAGGTTCAGGTAACCAGCCAGCATTTCCCAAGTCACTGCTCTCCCCAAGTCACTGCATCCATTGATTAATTGATCATCTGTAAGATGGCATCATCCACCCGAATGGACAAAGATCCTTGTTCTTTTGAGCTAAACAAGGAATCTGAGAAACTCACGAATTCTAATCCACACCGTGCTACAGATTACTTAAATATTAGTACAGTATTATATAATGTTAACTATAATACTTGTGTCCTATGGTGTCACTAATATTTTAGAGTTGGGAGTTTGAGAGTCTGTCATCTTGTGATGACCTTGACACAGATTTTAGGGCCTGTTATTTTAACTCCCATTCAGTGCATGGTACCTGCATTGTAATAAACATGCAGTAATTCCTGCATTCTTGTAATGCCAATTGACAACAGCGGCGAATTTGCTCCTCCCCGCCTGTCGCATGAGAGCGTTACGAACACCATCGTTGCTGGTCGGTAGTTCTAATCCATCGTTGTCTCTAGGTTTTAGGTAGAGGAATATCAGGAAGCATCGGAGTAGTGGCTTCTATCAATGAACAGGAAGGTATAGCTACAGTCAGATTCCCACCCATAGACTGTAGAAAGACTTCGCAAGCGTCAGACACATTGACTATTCCATTGTCTAGACTTTGTGTTCCAAGATCAGAGGTAAGGTGATTTTTAAATGCATTATCACATGTCACTGCAAATGGTAACCATACCGTAATGAGCAATATGCACGTTCATAGTGCAGAGGCACAAATACCTGGTTATCTTAAATGCTACTTGGGATGTATATTTATGTATTGGGCATAATTATTTAATAGTAACATTTATGTGAAAATTTCACCTAGGTGACGAGATTCATCTCTTTGGTTAGGAATATTCCACAGTGTGTTATATTTTTAATTGTTTTGGTCTAGTTTGCTATTTTCTGTATGGTGATTTTATTTTTTTAACTGAAATTGTGAGAATTAACTCCAGATAATAATGCCCTCATTTCTTATAAACTAACTACTTGAATTTAACTTTCTGCCATGCCCCCCCCCCACCACCATCAGGCACTGCCTCTTCATAAACTGTCCATTACTGAGAAGGTAGTACAGGCAGTCCAGTCCATGTTGCTTCCTCAGGAGGGAAGTCTCTCTATTCATACCTCACTTCCTGCAACAGGAGATGGGTCAGCTCCTGTGATGGCAGTCGTTCGGCTCCTGGCTGAAATAAGAACAAGGTGAGCACCCAGGCCACAGAGGCGGGGCGGGGGGACTCCACTCCCGGCTTAGTGGGTCCACAGGTGAAGTCCATGCCAACGTGAGAACGGAGACCATTGTCTTGAGCTTTGTTGACTACCTTTTTGTCGCATTCCCCAATTTCTGCAAGTTCTGTTGCATTGTGTAATTTCTACACTTTGAAACACTTTAGCTGTTCCCCTAAGAATATAAGTAAGCCATCAAGATGTGGTCTATGGAAAGTGTGCCTAAGGCTCCACCGGTCTGCTTTGGTAAAAGTACTTTGTTCTGTCCCGGGAATCCTTCTGCCACTCTACCTTGTGTAAATGGGTTGGGCCGCATTAGCGTACATCTGGTCTGTCGCTTTCCAAACCCATGATGAGAAAACTAGGGAACGCCCTCAACTGTTGGTGTCAGAAGGAAGAGTAGCGTTTTCTTGCGAATGCATTTATTTGGCACAAAACAACGGCAACAAGTTTCTCTTTTGGCGATGGGACTTCTTAGAAGGTTCTAAGATGCGTTTTGAAGTAGGTGACAGATCAGCATACAGATTTTCCAAGCGTTTGGGTCCCTCTCGTTCCCAGAACACTAATACTGCCCGAGGAGCACAGATGAGGAAGCATTGTTAAGAGATGGTGCTGATTTCTCGCGTGGCACTCTGTGTCTGCATTTAGGAGAGATGGCAACCGCTTTCCCCCTCTCTGCTTGTCGGCAGTGTCAGCAGTTACTGTGGGGCACAAGGAAAGTTAGACCACTCCAGCTCGGGGGAGCGTGGAAAAAAAAAAAGCAAGAGGAATGGGGAGTGTGAATCTTTTTGTAAATTACGGGACAGAATTGATTGAAATGCTTTTCACAGTTAACTTGTTAGAGAATGAACATTGATGACCTTGAAATATTGTAAATCTTTTAACATTAAGAGCATGCCTGGTCATGGCCCAGCTTTTAGAAGACAGCTTGTTTTGTGAAGAATTCATACAACAGTGTCCTGCAGCTGTTGAAGTGCTCAACCTAGTAGCCCAGGAGTGCAGTGCGGGTAAGTACCTGTGGCTTTCCTTTCCACCCGACTTTATTGAGTTTGTCAGTACATTTCCAATTTGATGATGGAATGCTAACATTTGTGTATACGTGCATGAACTTACACACGCGCACACACACACATCAAACTGCTGAGCTCTGCAGACAGCACTTATCACAACTTTTATCTCAGATCTAGAAATGTAAACAGCTTTTACTACATGCAAAGTAGGAAATCAGCATTTTAAAAAAAAAATTTTTTTTTATGTTTTTATTTTCTTTTTGAGAGCCAGAGAGTGCTAGCAGGGAAGGGGCAGAGAGAGAGGGGGACACAGAATCCAAAGCAGGCTCCAGGCTCTGAGCTCTCGGCACAGAACCTGACACAGGGCTCAAACTCCCGGATGGTGAGATCATGACCTGAGCCCAAGTCAGAAGCTTAACCGACTGAGCCACCCAGGTGCCCTGGAAACCAGCATTTTTAAATTTAACTTGAGGACCATGTCAGTGTCCTCCATTAATTTCATTGCATTTGTTTCCTTGCTAGAACTATCTATGAACCCATAAGGCTGCAGATACTTTCTGACCATTGTCACTGGCTACGTTTGAATTCAGTTAGGAGTTTGCACTAACATCCGTGTGTGTGTGTGTGTGTGTGTGTGTGTGTGTGTGTGTGTTGAAAAGTTTAAACAAACACAAAAATAGGTACACTAGTATAATGAACCCTCAAGTTCAACAGTTACAACTCATAGTCCTGTTTCATTTATGCTATACCCTCCTGGATTATATTTTTAGATATCCTTTTACTCTTAAATATTTTAGTATGTGTCTCTAAAAAAGACCAACTTTTTTTTTTTAATGTTTGTTTATTTTTGAGAGAGAGAGAGAGAGAGAGAGAGCAAGGATGAGTTGGGGATGGGCAGAGAGAGAGGGAGACACAGAATCGGAAGCAGGCTCCAGGCTCTGAGGTGTCAGCACAGAGCCTGACCTGGGGCTCGAACCCATGAACCATGAGATCATCACCTGATCCAAGTCAGACGCTTAACCGTTTGAGCCATCTAGTCGCCTCCCCACCCCCCCCCACCCGCCACACAACTCTTTCTTTTTTTTTTTTTTAAAGTTTATTTTGAGAGAGCAAGCAAGCGCAAGTAGGGGAGAGTCAGAGAGAGAGCGCGAGAGAGAATCCCAAGCAGGCTTCACACTGTCATCATGCTAGCACGGAGCCTGATGCCGGGCTCAGTCTCATGAACCTTGAGATCATCACCTGAGCCGAAACCAAGGTTCAGACGCTTAACCGACTGAGCCACCCAGGCACCCCTAAAAAATGACCCTTAAAAAAATAACCACAATACCATTATCACATCTGAAAAATTAACAGTAGTTATTTAATATTATTATCTGGTCAGCATTCAAGTTTCTAATTTTCTCATAAAGTCATACTTGTTTCTGTATTTGTTTGTATCAGGATCCACATAAAATTCTTACATTGTAACTTCATTGCTGCTATGTCTTTGAATTTCCTTTCAAAATCTAGATTCCCCTCATCGTGTTCTTTTTTGCCTTGCAGTTTATTTTTTTGAAAGGTTTCCCACATTCTGGATTCTGTGGATTGTATCTGTGTGGTGTCATTTAATGTGTCCTCTTGTCTTCACCGGTCTTGTAAATGGGTAGTTGGCCTGGGTGTTTTTAAGGGAAGACGTGTGGTTTGTCCCCAAGGATATAATTGGACTCTACATGAAATCGTTCCCAGTTAGATTAGCGTCCTCCAGTGCTTTAGAGCTGGCCTTTTCATGAACTGTAACTAATAAATGAGCACCTTTAACTTCCATAATGGCTTTGGTTTTATCCTTCATGTGTGTTGGGGGAGTCATTTTTATTATCCGTATTATTTACTATTTCTCATTTCTCTGTTGCTTTTTCATTTTTTTTCAATGTTTTTATTTTTTTTTTATTTATTTTTGGGACAGAGAGAGACAGAGCATGAACGGGGGAGGGGCAGAGAGAGAGGGAGACACAGAATTGGAAACAGGCTCCAGGCTCCGAGCCATCAGCCCGGAGCCTGACGTGGGGCTCGAACTCACAGACCGCGAGATCGTGACCTGGCTGAAGTCGGACGCTTAACCGACTGCGCCACCCAGGCACCCCTCTCTGTTGCTTTTTCAGACACTCCCTAATCTCTTTACTGTCCTTACATTTTTGTTTTTTTTCGCGTGGCACCAATTTCTGTGGGTTGGTCTCTGCCCTCTTTATTTTGTATGTGTTTTACTCTTCAAATTTTCCTCCTTTTTTAAGGATAGTGCTGTGGAGCCAGTTAATAAACCTCAGAGAGACCCCGAGCGTAAGAATAAGGACAGAAGGAAAGGAATTTGCTAGGCCTCTCAGGGGAAATTGCTTGTGACCAAATGTTTGCCCGTAACTTGGCTTTGTACTTGTGGTTGGGCCTTAGTTCCCTGCCTCTGCTTTTTAATGTTCTTAGCCTAGGTTGCATCGTAAGACATACATTAGTGATTTTTTAGCAAGCATATACTTGCTGAATAAATCAGTCACTTTTCTGTAGGACTCTCTGAGTATCCTTTTATACATTTTATAGAATAAGGGAGTTTTGATCTGTGAGATTAACTTCGGTACTTAGTGTATAAGCTAAGAGTTGTCGTAATTTGGAGCAGTGGTCTCAAATGGCTTTAACAATAACCCACCTAACCCATTTTCCCTAATGGAAAAGAACTCTGTTGTCACAGAGAGTTGGATAGAAATAGGTAGGAAGTACTTATTGCCACAAAAGAGAAGACTGTGAGCTTATACACGTCAATTTATATCCGAAAATGGTGTCTTATGTCAAATACAATTGTACTTAATAATTCATTTATTAGGTTACCAGAAAGAGCTCTGAGGTTTAAAGTACATATGAAAGTTTGCTGGCTTCTCAGTCCTTTACTCTTGAATAGTCAACAAACCTACCCTGCACCTGGGTTACTTTGGATTGTAGTTTAGATTACATCTGGGTTACAGTGGATTCTTCTAGCCCACAAGAGAGTCTTAGATTGTCCTTACAACAAATGCTGTTTAATAAATGATTCAAGATGGTGGGTAGAAGGGAAAGAATTCTTCAATTTTTATTTTTTAACGTATCAAGATTTTTTATTTTGTGTATGAAAATGTCATGTGAAATTTATACACACTATCTGAATCTTTCAAATGAAAAAAATTTTTTTCAATGAATTTCTTCCAGTATTTTACTTCATCTGGAATGAAGCAGAAGATTTGGCCATTGTCATGTTGACTTACCCCATCTCAATTTTATATCTTCTCTAATCCAAGGAAAAGAATACCTAATTCCATTTGGTCTCAGATAGCACTATGCTACAGAGCTTTTTCTCATGAAGAAATATTTCTGTGAAGTTAACTGGATCCCTTGGTTGAAATAGCATAGGAAACCTATTGGTACTGAAGAAAAAGCATATAGAAACCCCTGAATTCCCACCTTTTATTCTTGCAGAAGCCAGAACTTCTCAGGTTCAGGTGTGTTTCCTTCTCCCTACCTTGTTAAATCTACACATTCCCTGAGCCAGAGGTTCCCCTCAGACTCTGAAACCTCATACGAATCCCTGGGAAGCAGGTTTAAAATGCTTTCCGAGCTCCACCCAAAAGTCAGAATCATCAGTTGAAGGTGACCCTGGGCAGTTGTGATGGGAGGGGCCCCCGACCTGCTCTAAGCTTTGCCTGACCCACCTTCAATTTTGTGGCTTCTGCTTGTGGGCATTCCCTCCCTTGCTATCCAGGCCTCTCAGCTCTTTCTCTTGGAGGGACCCCCAGCCTCATGAATGCCCCACACTTAAAACCAGTCATTATTTCCTCTAGAGTCAGCTCTCCTTTCTGACTTCCCAGTTTTGGGTCATACTCAGGCTATTTTTGAGGCTCAGATATGGAGTCAAATATGACAGAGCCCCCCTTCCTATCCTTCCATATCCAATCAGTTGCCATGTTCTATTCTCCCTTTGAAATGCTCCTGAGATTTAGCCCTTTCCTCCCCATTTCCATTACCAGCTTCATAAGCCAGGTGCTTTTTCTCTTGTGTTTAGACATGTGTGTTATTCTCCCAACTTTTACTGCTTTTGCATCTTGCCTTTCCACGTCACAGTTAGCTTCCTGAAGGCCTGCTTTGAGTGGCCCTCAAGAGCATGGAGCTGTCACCGAGAGGCTGGCTTTCCTGAGCGTAGTTACCTCTGTGAAGTTGTCATTTACAGATTGGAATAGCCAGTTCTGGCTCTTGCTTGTTACTCTGGCTATAGTACAGTCGGTCTTGCTTTTCCTGAATATGAAGTGTAGAAACTTCTTATTCTCACAGTAGATAGCGTAAAAACTCCTCTTATGTTAAGCCTATCTTATGGTAGATGTGCCTCACCCCCGCCAGGTAGTTGCCATTCTTCCCCCTAAGAATTGCTTTTCCCTTACCTGATAGGATTCTAGCCATCATCCTTGAAATATCTGCCCGACACTGGTTACTGCTTTATTGTAAGGACATTGTTGCCCACGTCACTCCCTGGATCATCTGGTATTTTGTATATAAATTTTCTTGGAATAAATTTTTAATTTGAACAATAATAATCAGAAAGTGTTTATCAAAGTTAGCTGGGCTCTTTATGACTAGTATACATATGTAACGGGCTTCATGAATCTTGTAACTGAATGGTTTCCTCTTTGATTTGTCCCCTGGGAAGCATAGGCCTGAACGTGTGTCCCACTCCAGGTGTAAAGAAAGGACAGGGGCCACACACCCCATGGCCTGGCCTCGCTTCTTTCTCCACTTTAAATCTGTTTGGTCTTTGTCTCCTCTTTCCTGTTGCCTTCTAATCCATATCATTGGGTCACATTAGGTGCCAAGTGTCTGTCCGTGAGGTATAAGTCAATAAATTTCTCACCAATATCCTAAACAACCTCTGTGCTTTACTTCCATTGGACTACTTTTTTTAAGGGGGGAAGAACGCAAGGGGGTGAGCGGCAGAAAGGGGGGGGGGTGCGGGGACAGAGGATGGGAACCGGGCTCTGTGCTCACATGCTGACAGCAGTGAGCCCGATGTGGGACTCAAACTCATGAACAGTGAGATCATGACCTGAGCTACAGTCGGACGCTTGACTGACTGAGCCACTCAGGTGCCCCTGGACTACTTTTTATTTCTCCTAGGACCTCTTTTTTTTTTTAATGAGGTATAAATCACATACCATACGATTTACCATTTTGAAGTGTTAGTGTATTCACAGAGCTGTGTCTTCATCACTATCTATTTCCAGAACTTTTTCATCCTCCCACATACAAACTCTTTGCCAATGAAACAGTAACTCCCCTTTTTCCCTCCCCCGGCTCCTGATAATCTCTAATCTACCTTCTGTCTCTATGGATTTACATCTTCTGGGTATTTCACATCAGTGGAATCGTACAATATTTGTCCTTTTTTGGTCCAATTTCCTTCACTTAGCATAATGTTTTCAGGGTTCATCCATGTTGTAGCAGATCTCAGAGGTTCATTACTTTTTATGGCTGAATCCCATTCCATTATGCATAGACCTCATTGATGAATTTACGAATACTTGTGTTTGTACTTTTTGGCTGTTATGAATAATGCTGCTGTAAATACGTATATACAAGATTTTACGTGGATGTATGTTTTTAGTTCCCTTGGGCCTATATAGGGGTGGAATTGCTGGGTGATACAGTAATCCTGCATTTAACTTTTGAGGAACTGCTTTCTATTTTGAGGAATTGTTTTCCACAGTGGCTGTGCCATTTTCCATTGCCACCAGCATCGTATGGGGGTCCTAATTACTCCACACCCTCACCAACTTTGGTGTTACCTGTCTTTTTGATTAGAGTTCGCCTAGTGGGTGTGGTCTGTGTGAATCCTTTGCCCATGTTAAGTGGGTTGTCATTTTGTTGTTAAGTTGTAAGAGTTCTTTACAATTTTAGCTCTGTTAGTTCCTGATCAGATATAATAACATCAATCTTTTCTCCCGTTCTGTGGGTTGTCTTTTCACTTCGTCGGTAGTGTCCTTTGAAACACACAAGTTTTTCATTTCAGTGAAGTCCACTTTATCTCATTTTTCTTTTGTTGCTTGTGCTTTTGGTGTCCTATCTCAGAAGCCGTGGCCTAATCCAAAGTTGAAGATTTACACCAATATTTTCTTCTAAGAGTTTTACAGTTTTAGCTGTAAGGTTTTTTCAGGTCTTTGATCCATTTTCGCGTTAATTTTTGTGTGTCGAACGAGGTACTCCTAAGACCTCTGACTCCTGACTCTCCAAGACCATTTCCCATATTGGCAGACCACCTGGAATTTCCTTCCTTCTCTGCTTATTGAAACCCTGTCTTTTCTAAGACCGAACTTAATGCTGTCTTTATGAAGCCATCTTGGGTCCTGGAATGAAGTGATCACCCCCTCCTCCCTGCCTGTGTTTGTGCTTAGATCATATCACATACTGCGGCCTTGGACCATGTTCGTTCTTGTATGTGTAAATGCATGCACACATCTCCTCTGTCCTCCCAGAATGGGAGCTTTGTTTCATGTATCTTTGTATTCTCCAGCATCAGCACTGTGCCTTGCCCATAGATGTTAAATAGACATTAGGTTTTTATTTTTTTTTTTTTAAGTTTATTGATTTTGAGAGACAGTGCTAGTGGGGGAGGGAGAGCGAGAGAATCCCAAGCAGCCTCTGCACCATCAGTGCTGCAGAGCCGGATGCAGGGCTTGAACTTGTGAACCGTGAGCTTGTGACCTGAGCTGACATTGGATGCTTAACCACCTGAGCCACCCGGTGCCTCAGATACTAGATTTTTTATTATTTTTTTATTTTTATTTTTATTTTTATTTTTTTTACATTTTTATTTATTAGGCAGAGAGAGAGAGAGCACAAGTGGGGGAGGGGCAGAGAGAGAGGGAGACACAGAATCGGAAGCAGGCTCCAGGCTCTGAGCTGTGAGCACCGAGCCCGACGCGGGCCTCGAACCCACAAACCGTGAGATCATGACCTGAGCCGAAGTCGGACGCTTAACCGACTGAGCCACCCAGGTGCCCCGATACTAGATTTAAAAAAAAAAATAATTTCAATAATGGGAATAGAACTTCCATTTGTTGCATGTTCGCCCTGTGCCGGGGACTTGGCTAAAGGCTCCACTTGTGTCACTTCATTTCATCTTCGTGACAACCTTGTGAGGCACAGGTGCCATTGTTAACCCCCATTATCAGAAGTGAGATGGTACATATCTGAGTGATGACGCCAGATTCTGGATCCAGGCAGCTCAACTTCAGAGCACGTGCACTTGGCCACATTGCTGTGCTGCTGAGCTGTGTGTGGTAGACAGAGCTGTCTCAGGATATTTGCTCTTCTGTAAGAATTTTGAGTGCTCTCGGAAGCCGCTTGTGACCTTAGCCCTACTCCAGAAGGGTTGGCACTCTCTCGGGGGTTGTGGGACTTATTTTCACGTATGCGGTGGATTCCCCTCCAGGAGAGCGACTGGCAGTTGTGGAGGTACAGTGTGAACGGCTGCGGATGCTCTACCGGGACTGCGCTCGGCCCCCACCGCCTCCACTGCAGGCCGACCGGAGACAGGTGAGCCCCGTGCCGTGCGAGGCCACAGCGCACCGCGTTAAAGGATGCCGACCGGCACGCTAGTAACCTTTAGAACGAGCGTTCACAAAGCCCTTTGGAGGGACGCACTCCGTGATGACGTGCTGTCATCTTTGAATGTCCGAGCACGTTGATTTGACATCCTGAGTATTGAAAGATGGTGGCAAAGGAGCAGAACTCCATTTGTAAATAGTTTCTTAAGGTATCAATAACAGAAGAAAAGCTTTTTTCAAAACTTTAGTTATATAGTCTGTCTTACAGAGGAATAAGCATATGTATGTAGAGAGAGGCTGAGAGGTGATTAAAAAGCAAAAGTGGTGAAGTGTTGAGAGTTGATACCTCGGTGAATGTTCTTAGCTTATTCGTAATAGCCCCAAAGTGGAGACAACCCAAACGTTTATCACCTGATGAACGAAGATGCCTTCATCGTGTATGCATATCGGGTGTATCCGATGGAATGTTATTCAGCCTTGAAAAGTAATGAAGTAGTAACACATGCCACAATGGGAAGAAACCTGAAATCATGCCAAGCCAAAGAAGCCAGCCACAAAAGACCACGTGCTACGGGATGTCCTGTGTATGAAGTGTCCAGAACAGGCAGATCTAGAGACAGCAGATGGGTGATGCCGGGGGCTGTGGGGGAAGGGGTACGAGGAGCGACTGCTAGTGGCTAGGGGCTTTAGGGGGACAGAAACACTAAAAAGTTGATGGCGGTGATGGTTGCTCAACTCCAGTAGACTAGAAACCACTGAATCGTACGTACACTTTAAACAGGTGAATTGTATGTTACGTGATTTATATCTCGAAAAATCGGTGCATCTAGGTAAGAGTGTACAAAAATTGCTGTTGTGATTTTTCTGTAGACTTGAAATTATTTCAAAATAAAAAATTAGAAACGTATAGAAGATGAAGTGTCCCCTGAAATCTCAACATCTGGTTAACATTGTCACCATAGCCACGTGATGGGTCACCTGTACTTTTTCATGACCACGGGGCTGTGCTGCACATACCGTCTTACCATCTAACTTTTCTCCCTCAGTAACTCCATAGTCCAGCATACACTTGTGCCTCAGTTTCCCCACGCAGGCTTTTCTTGTTGCCCTGCATTGTCTCTAGTTTCCACCACAGTGATTTGATGAATGACACTGGAGCTCATCACTGTATGCATCTTTCAGCCCTTTCCTTAGGATAAAAACAAAACTCACAGGTTAAAAAAATGTGCTTTTGTCAACAGAGTAGCATGAAGTTTAGGATGAGATTTATTAAAAGTTATGAAAGAAAAAGACAATTTTTTCAAAAACAAATGTAATATTACTTCTTGGCTTTGAGCTGAATAGTAAATCACAGGGATAAAAATTGTGACCACTGATGGATCTGCAGCTTGGTGTGTAATCGCACAAGCAGGAAGACAGGGCAGGGGTGAGGGCCTGCACGCGTCTGTGGAAGGAGAAGGAGAGATGTAGGAATGAAAACCTCGTTTTTCATCACAGAAGCGATATCCTGAAGGGAATTAAAAATGGCATTATAAGCATAGAAGGAGAAGAGAGGTAAGTTTCAGAGTGAACCGTTAAAGAGCTATAAGAGTGATGGTTTCTAGAGAACAGCGCTGGGCATAGCAATGGAGACTGCCTTTGTTTTTAAATAAAGAGAAGTTTTCCTTTGGAAAAACAAGCTACGTTCTTAAAAGATGTACCTATGTTATAATGCCACTAAGGTAAAAACTTTTCTTCTTTGAGGGGGTACAAAGATTTGTGTTTGCAGTTGTATTGAATGAGACGCTTTCCCCCGTCACAGCCCAAAGAGATCACTTGGAGCCCCTCGAGAGTGTTCCCGCCTGTCCGAGCCTGCATGTTCTCATCACGCCTGACTTCTGTCACCTTCCTGGCTGACCCCAGCGCTGGGGGCGGTCTGCCCCGGGGCACATTTATCTATGCCACCTCACCACTGCCAGTGCAGGTGAGAAGTCACACGGTCTCTCGCGTCTTTCCTTCATATTTGAAAGAAAAAGCAAGTTCCAGGAACCCAGGTTGAGCCCTCTGATTGCCTGCCCGCTTCTGGTGTTTCCTCAGGCCCCATCTTTTTACTGGGAAATTGAAATTGTTTCCTATGGAGATACTGATGACGACACGGGACCAATAGTTTCCTTTGGCTTTGCCACAGAAGCAGAGAAACGAGATGGGGCTTGGACCAATCCAGTGGGGACTTGTCTTTTCCATAAGTAAGTGGCTACTATTGCTGTTATTTAAAAAAAAAAAAAAAAAAAAGTAGTGGGTGTGGGTGTTTAATACTGAAATAATATCCTCGTAATCTCAATCTCCAAAAGTGTATAAAATACCAGTTGGAAGTATATTCAAATTGAGGGAAAGAGAATAGCTCTTAGGAGTTCTCTTCGAATTACTCTGATGCCACCAAAGCCCCTGGGCCCGTTTGTGACTCAACTGCCTCTGTGTTGGCCAGGGAGCCTTGTCTTTGACTTTGCTTTGCTTTCTTTCATAGCAACGGCCGAGCGGTGCACTACAATGGCTCCAGTTTATTGCAGTGGAAGAGCGTGCGCTTGGACGTGACTCTCTCTCCTGGTGAGTGAAGCAGGAGCCTTTTTTTTTTTTTTTTTTACACTGCGTATTTCTGCTATTCCCTGGTTTTGTCTAAATAGGTTGAAAGTAATTAATTTAGCAACTGGAAGTGGGCAGTTGGTTAGTGAAAGCCAAGTACTTGTCATTGCTGTCTGCTAGTGTGTGCCCAACCGCTCATTTCGTGAGGCCGTTTTCATTGAGAAGCCTCCACCTGGTGAGGCAGGAGTCACATCCACTTTTCATTTGTGTCCACCTGTCCATCGTTGGAACCACCTGAGGTTTTGCTTCTGTTTGAAGTTTGGTCTCTTGTCAGCTTTTCATTGATGTGCAGATAAATAGGCTAAAAAAATAAAAAAGGAGAGAGCTCTACCACTAGCCCTGAGGCACTTGGAAAATGCACTATCGGTAGATAACGTGCTGTAGGCTTTGTTCCCGGGAGCCTAACGTCAGGTCCCGCTTCGGTAAATCTGCCCGGATGTTTCGGTTACGTAGTCGATTCAATTTAAAAAAAAAAAAAAAAAAGGGGGGCGCCTGGGTGGCGCAGTCGGTTAAGCGTCCGACTTCAGCCAGGTCACGATCTCGCCGTCCGTGAGTTCGAGCCCCGCGTCAGGCTCTGGGCTGATGGCTCAGAGCCTGGAGCCTGTTTCCGATTCTGTGTCTCCCTCTCTCTCTGCCCCTCCCCCGTTCATGCTCTGTCTCTCTCTGTCCCAAAAATAAATAAAAACGTTGAAAAAAAATTAAAAAAAAAAAAAAAGATTTTCCTCTTCTTTTTAGCCACCATATAAGTCACTTGCTCTGTGTGGATGAATTGGGATCAATCCTGCCTGATCCAGCAGAGGAACAAAATGTAGGCACTGTCCTCTTGCCGTTAGGAGCCCCCCAAACAGGGGCATCAAGGTGGCCCAGTCAGTTAAGCGTCTGACTTTGGCTCAAGTCATGATCCCACGGTTCATGGGTTGGAGCCTGCTTCAGATTCTGTGTCTCCATCTCTCTCTACCCTTCCCCTGCTTGTGCTCTGTCTCTCCTTCCCTCCCCCCCTTTCAAAAATAAACAAACACTTGGAAAAAAGAAGCCCCAGATGTGTTGACTACATAGTTTCAGACAGTGCGTCTTAGTATCAATGAAGCCAAAATCACTGTTCGTGGTCGATGGTCTGGGCTGCTCAGATGGGGAAGAGTAAGTCACTCCATCCACCAGATAACCTCGTATAGCTGACTGGGGGTAATTTTGCCATCACTTAACTTGGGGAGCTGATTGTTAAGTTGCACCTTCCAGGGGGCGTAGCACTTTCGGGTATGGTCAAGTTACGACTGGGAGATAACTTCCGGGTAGTTACTTGTCTCTTTCTGGAGCAGACCTCTGACATTTCAACTGAGTATTTAAGTGTTTTAAGCACAAAGGAAGGTTTGGGGAGAACATGGGAGCCATAGATAGTCAGGATTTTTATTTGTCTCTTTCATTTGTTTTGTTGGGTCCCATTTTAGTTGTTGAGAACTTTTGGACTTGGACCTCATGTAAACATGCTACCTTCTCAGAGAAATATGTCTGGGTAGGAATCGAGAATTCACTTATTTACAACAAAATCTCAACTGGGTGCCTGGGTGGCTCAGTAGGTTAAGCGTCTGTTTATATTTTTTAAGACCATATCTAAATCTTTCACAAATTCGCTTTATGCCATAAGTAATTCTCTATGTGTCAGTAGAAGAAAACTTACATTCCTCTGTTAAAAAAAAAAAAAAATCGTACCAAATGCTTTCCCTTTTTGTCTTGGCTACCAGGAAAATAAAAGCTGAATTTAATATGGAATTGTGGGAATTGATTTAGACACTAGGTATTTCTTCTGAATAGTTTTGATTTCTCCTTTTAAAATTATTTCTGTTGTGTTACTTTATATTAAGTACAATATGTAACTCCGTGCCTTTTTCAGTTGTAACTAATGGCATAAACAAAGCTAGTCCGAGATCGTGTGGCCTGATCACCCTTTATTTATAATCAGTAAAAGGGAAAACGAGATGTTTCCTTCCTGTTCTCTGCCATAGGTGATGTGGCAGGAATTGGCTGGGAGAGAACCGAGGGGACGCCACCTCCTCCGGGGCAGCCAGCCAAGGGCCGGGTGTACTTCACATACTGCGGGCAGCGCCTGTCCCCGTATCTCGAAGACGTCTCTGGTGGGATGTGGCCTGTGGTTCACATTCAGAAGAAGGCAGGTTATCTTACTGGGAAGGAAAACAAGTTCTCCTTAGTAATTTGGACCATGCTCCATCACACCGGGGAGGGCAATCTCCTTGACGGAATCCACCATTCAGTTGCTGATCTCATCCAGAGGCACCCTCCCAGACACCCCCCATAATAATGTTGAGTCTGGCACCCCGCGGCCGGTCAAGCTGACGATTAAATTAACCATCACAGTAGGATTGCAGATCGTAGACTTAGGGAGCAAATGTGACCCTGAGGAAGCAATGCCTGAGCCAGGTCTAAGCTATTAACTGGTCTTAACTTGGCAAAGTTGGAGGGAAACAATGTCCCCAGTGAAGGGAGCAGCTTGTGCGGTGGCATCAGACGGAAGGGAAGAGTGCTGGGAACAGGAAAGGTCGCTGTCTGAGTAGCAACGAGTGGGAGAGTGAGGTGTGGGAGGGCGGGCGCACCGGCCTGGGCAGAGCTTGGTCTCAGCTCCAGTGCACGTGGTCACACCGGCCCCTCTGCCTCGCCCCACATGCTCTCCCAGAGCCGGGGCCATTCTTCTGATGACCTTCACCTTGGAGTGTTAAATAAATAAAATAAGTCAACAATGCTAGCTCCTTTCAAATCCTTTATTTGACCTCCTTCCCAGAACACCAAGACGCGCGCTAACTTTGGCTCCCGCCCATTCGCCTACGCGGAAGGGCAGGCCCACCGCAACGCCGCAGACCTGTGCACCGATCTGGCAGAAGAGATCAGCGCGAACTTTGAGGCCCTGCCCTTTGCCATGGCATCTGACAGTGACAACGACGCTGGCACCAGTATTGCGTCAGACCCCGGCACTCACGGGCCGCCGTGCCGCATTGCCGCTGTGGCCACTGCTCAGCAACGTAAGCCGTCTCCTCCCAGGGCCCCACTGCTTCCTGGGAGTACAGATGCTGCTAATTCATAAATTCTCACTTGGGCAAGCTCTGGTGCCCGTCGGATATGGGGCGATGGGCCCAGTGACATAAAATGGGGAGCAGGAGCAGCATGGGAGACTAGAAAGCACATTCCCACATACGGGAAGCCTGCCATGACTCAGTGCTGGCAGAATATTGCCACCTGGAAACGCAAGCCTGAAAGATTGTCCACTTTTTGTAAGACAGCTAAAAACCCTAGAATTTTAGGGGTGCCTGGGTGGCTCGGTTAGTTGTCTGACTTTGACTCAGGTCATGATCTCACAGTTTGAGTTCGATCCCCGCGTCTGGCTCTCTGCTGTCGGTACAAGCCCACTTGGGATCCTTTGTCCCCCTCTCTCTCTGCCCCTCCTCCTCTCTTTCCTCTCTCTTTCTGTCTCTCAAAAATAAACATTAAAAAACCTCAGAATTTTATTTGAAATCTTTTATCTTTTGTTTTAAAACTGAGGCCATCAAAGACTAAGAAAACACTAATTGTGGAATCTATGTGGTGGGTATTAGATGTGCACTAAAAAACTTTCCTGATTATTTGAAAAACTTCATAATCAAATAAAACCGAGCTTCCTGAACTAAAGGTATCTGCAGACTGTATCTGGCCCTTGGGATACGGGTTTGCAAACTGCTTTAAGACTGTTTACTTCTTTCTCATGATGAAGAACTTTCCAAATTCTTCTCCGAATTGAATGAATTATACCCATAAAAACGATCTTAGGATTCAGGATAACGGTACATGATTTGTTATTCCCTGGCTTTGTGTTTCGAAATCCCTCCCCAGTGCTGGGAGTCCTTCATGCAAATGAAGATACTGTGGTTTGTGTGAGTGGCAGAAGTTCGTGATTTTTCCAGCCTGCGCTTCCTCAGAATTCACTGTCACTGTGCTCTGTTGCAGAATACGATAGTGACACTTCCTGTCATTATAAAGTAGAACTCAGCTATGAGAATTTCATCACCTCTGGCCCAGACCCCCACCCGCCTCCCATTGCGGATGACGAAAGTGATGATGAGGACGATGACGACGTCCCACAGGTGCGAGGCCCGTGGCCCTTGACCAGGACAGGCCGCCGGGAACGATTTTGATGTGAGGGTACAAGGCCGGAGCGGTTACACTTCCCGCTGCGTCCCTGTGTTTGAGCAGTGGCTCTGGAGCATTCACCTTGCAAACCACATATCGGTAGCGAAGCCTTTTGGGCTCGTTTGCCCAGGACTCCTCTGGGTGTGGGAGAAATGAGGTACCTTGATGCCGCAGTGAGGTCGGGGATCGCGTGATGCTCATTAGGCTTCAGAGGGAAGGAAACGGCTTGCCGCATGCAGTCCGGCTGTTTTCTCCCCTGGCATCTGAGGGGGTGTTTCTGCGACTGGCCTCAGAGGGGGTGAGAGCTGCGCGTCCGGGAGGGGGCTGGCGCCCACCCGAGCTACTCCTCTTCTGTTGATGCGTTTGCCTTCTCCTTCCAGGAGGACCACTACGCCCTGCTGGTGAAAGCCTGGGAGACCAAGGTGTTTCCTACGATCCGAAGACGCTTCCGCAACGAGGCGGAGCGGAAGTCGGGCCTGGACCAGATAAAGGGTGCCTTGCAACTAGGTCTGGTGCTTTGCGCTTTCCTCGGGAGCCACTCGTGACTTGAAGAGACGTGCTTAGATGAAAGTAGATGTAAATCAGGAAAGGGGGGCTCGCCTGAAGTCAGGCCAGACCTAACCGGGTCCTCTACCCGTGCCTTTACCGAACTCTGCGGTCGCCGGCTTTCCTTGCCAGGCTTTTCTTTGCTTGTCCACGTAACTCTGTACGTGGGGGCGTCGATAGGCCGCTGAAATGGAAGTGAAATGGTCATACCGGGAAGTTGATGGCCAAATGATGTGGGCTCTCCAGGCGCAGCTATGCCATTTACTGTCCCTACGACCTTAGGAAAGCTACTTCACCTTTCTGGGCTTTCCTCACCTTTGAGAGGGAACCAGTGATGGTAACCACCTCATCTATGTATGAGACTTAACTGCCTTATACAGATAAAGCTCCTCCAAAAGCCGCATCCAGAACATAGGAAGCATTCGGTTCATATGGTTCCAGATGCCACCGTGATGGTGGCAATGGGCATTTTTCTCCCGCTGGCACAGTTCATCCAGCAAAGAATAATGCAGAGCTTGACCCCAGACAGTGAGTCTTGAGTACAGGTAGCTAATTTCTCTTCAGTTTTCCTCGTCTTGTGAAATACCTGCTTTTTTCCCCCAACATGGAGGCCCCGGGAGCGGGGTGGGGGGGAATGTAAGAAGTTTCATTTTTGTCCTATGTGAGCAGCTTTGCTCCTCTTTTAACTTGTTCTGAGACTAGGACCCAATAAAGATACCCCCCACCCCACCCCACCCCAACCAAGACCTTTATTTTTTGGCCATTTTATATGCTGAGTCCCAGATTTCCAGTGATTTCTTTTTTCCCATATTGGCACCAGGACTAATCAGTTATGTGTACAGCTGTGGCTTTGTTTTTATTTACTTATTTCCTTAATGCTTTCTATCCCCAAAGCTAAGATCTTGTTTAAACATAACCTTAGCCATACCTCCTGTGACCTGGTGGGATTGCTGCCGACCCAGTTCCAGGGCAGATAGTATTCTCCTCTTCTGTCAAGAGTTTCAGGCAGAGGGAGCAACATTAGGAAAGACGCTCATTGGCGTGAGCTTGGGTGATTGGGGGACCGGCAAAAAGGCCAGGCAGCAGGTGTGGCCGAAGAGGAGAGCATGAGGGAGGGGCAGGGACAAGCGTTGGGTGCGTGAGGACTGTGGATTTTATTCTGTGTGAGACAGAAGCTGTTGGGAGGTGGTAAGCAAATGAGCCACGTAATGCGATGTAGTAGATCCCAAAGATAAGAAGAGAGTTTCTCTTCCCCATTCATTCTCAACATCTGAGCGAAATGCCCTTTCGTGTTCTGCCAGAGTGCAGAACACATCTTCTGCTCAGACAGCTCGATGCCAGATTTTGTCGCTGCCCACCTTGGAGCTCGTGTGCAGCCATTCAGAGGTGGGAGGGCTTTATTCTAGTGGCTTTTATTCAGCCATTAATTCATCACTTACCCATCCCCACATTCAGCAAGCGACTGCCAGGCATCGGGCCCCTGGCTGGGGAATCAAGAAAGCCTCTGGGAACAAGACGGAGAGGGTCCCCTCTCTCACCTCGTATATCCCAGGGGGCAGCAGCAGACGACATGTGGTCAGGGCTGGGCGGTAGATCAGGAGGCCCCAGCATGTGTAGGTAGGGCAGCCCGATGCAGCGTGGCTTCTCTACCTGGTGTTTAAGCGGAGATCTGGAGCTAACTCGCCACCAGCAGGCTTACCATGAAAAACGTGAAGCGCCGTTTGTCCGGGGGCGGGGGGGGGGGGGGGGGGCTGGTACTTCCTGCTGTTGGGAGAGTAAGAAAGGGGGAAAGAATTCACAGTATGCAAATGGAAAGCTCTTATGTATGATCATTGGTTGCTGTGCCTTTATTTTGACGAGGTTCTGCTTCAACTTGGATACCTTTTCTTTCGCCCTTTGGTGCCGGAGCCATCCCTGGTGTCTGTGGCCGAGTGTGCCGCCTCCTTCTCCGCTCCCAGTTCGGTTAGGGGGAAGTTTAGACAGCACAGCAGAAAATGTGATCATCCAAAGGCGGCCCCTGGACCAGAGGCAGACTGATGGCTCCCCCAGAAGTACCTCTGGCTCCTGAGGCGGCATCCTGCCAAGGTGTTCTCTCGGGTTCCATCCGTGTGGCCATGACTAGTCGTATGAACTATATTAACCCAAACATAAAAGATTTACCTTTTGAACATACCCTCCTTCAGTGTAGCAGTGGCAGAAGTGAAAAGGAGGAGTGCAGGGGGCTCGTGGTCCCCGAAGGACCACCTCTGTGCGGTGCATCAGCCTCCTGTTGTCAGGTCCCCAAGGAAGGTTAGCGGAACGACCCCCGCACCGAGCGTGATTGAGCTCGGCATTCTCCCCGTGTTCCCGGACTCCTGCTTAGTAGACAGCAGAGGATTTCTTTTCTTCTCTCCCCCTTCCCTTTGGAAAATGTTGCCAAGATTATTTTTCCGCAGTCTTCCAGTATCAGGCCACATTTCTGGCTTCTTCTGACAATTCTTTCTCTCAGCATCCTTCTCTAATTGCAGCCTCCTCAACTGTGCTCAGAAAATTGCTGTGCCTTTTCCCTACAGCAAGGCTGGCAAATAAAGGAGTAGGAGGCGAGTGTGATGGAAATAAGCCTTGTGCGAAGGCAGATGTGTCCACACCCGTATCTGTACCCACACTTCCTGAGCCGCGTGCGAGCTACGGCGGCAACAGCAGACGGAGATACTGTACCCGCCTCTCTGTGCTCCCCGCGGTGCCATCTCACCAGGGCTTTGGAGACTTGTGGGCTGGGTGTATTAATTAATAGTGGCTGTTTGTGCTGAACATAATGATGTGTTGTCCCTCTGGGAAGGAAGAACAGGGCGACTTCCGGTACTGAGTAGAAGCTGATGTAACTCTTTCGTAAGCAACACGTGTTTGCTGTAGTAAAAATCACACACAGTACATGGGGCGCCTGGGTGGCGCAGTCGGTTAAGCGTCCGACTTCAGCCAGGTCACGATCTCGCGGTCCGTGAGTTTGAGCCCCGCGTCGGGCACTGGGCTGATGGCTCAGAGCCTGGAGCCTGTTTCCGATTCTGTGTCTCCCTCTCTCTCTGCCCCTCCCCCGTTCATGCTCTGTCTCTCTCTGTCCCAAAAATAAATAAACGTTGAAAAAAAAAAATTAAAAAAAAAAATCACACACAGTACAAAAACGAATAAAGTAAGAAAGAAACCTTTTCCTCACTTCCTTCTTCCTGTCTGTTTGTCCCATACTTAGTTCTTAGGTCATCGTGCAGCCATGCCCTTTGTGTCCGATCACTTTTAACCGCTCTGTATTGATAAATGATCTTGTTAGTCCTACTTTGGGATTTCCCAGCAGTGCCGCAGGAGTGCTTGTGCTTCTGTGGGAGAGATTTGAGAGGTTCCTACAGGCAGGGCAGTGAGTGTTTTAAACTTGCTAGACCCTGCATAGTCACCTTCCTCAGAAGGCTCTGTACCCCCACAGACGGTGTTGGGGAGATTCTCTCGGTATCAGTCAGTGTCATGGTTGATGTGAAGACCGGGTCCTCTTCGGAGAGTTTCCAGTGTGGTCAATATTTTTTAGGCATGGTGGACATTGCCCGGCAGACGGTCGAATTCCTGTACGAGGAGAACGGTGGCATCCCAAGAGACCTGTATCTTCCCACCATCGAAGACATTAAAGACGAAGCAAACAAGTTCACGATTGATAAAGTTCGAAAAGGTTTTGCTTTCCCTCTTACTTCGTCTATGAAACTGTGTGTGGAATGAGAAGTTGGGTTTTCGCTCGGCCTCAGCTGGCCTCCTGTACATGTCCCAAACTCACCGGCATGTGCAGTCAGATGGCGCACTTATGCAGAGGGGGATATGGGGCGTGGGTGGAGGGTTCCAGGTAGGCCTGGTTAGATCATGGCTGCTGAGCTAATTAACCAGGAATGTGTGGTTGCCCTGTGCTTTTTAGAATTTTAACAGAATGTGTTTGTTCCTTTGATTAAACATCTGTTGCAGATTTTGAGGAAATGAAAATCCAGAAAAGCACAGACAAAAATTGAAACCACTCATTATTAGCCTTTCATAAAAATATCAGAGTATCAGGGACAGGGGCAGAAGTGTATATTTGCTTTTCTTTTTTTCTCTTTTTTTTTCTCTTTTTTTCTCTTTTTTTCTCTTTTTTAGGTATAATTCACATACTATAAAGCTCACCCTTCTACAGTATTCAGTTTTTAATATGCTCACAAAGTTGTACAACCACCAAACCATTACCTCTAATCCCACATTTTCATCCTCCAGAAAGAAGTCCTGTCCTCCACCATTTCCCACATCTCCTTCCCCTGAGCCCCATTAATTTACTTTCTGTCTCTCTAGATTTACCTCTTCTGGCATTTCCTATAAATGGAGTCCTACAGCATGTGGTCTTTTGTATCTGGCCTCTTTCATATAGCACAGTTGTTCAAGATTCATCCATGTTGTAGCATGTGTTAGTACTTTATTCCTTTTTATGGCAAAATGATATTCCATTGTATGGATAATACCCCATTTTTTAAAAATCATTCATCAGATGTTGGACACCTGGGTTGTTTCTAACTTTTGGCTTTTATGAGTAATGAATGCTACTGTGAGCCTTGGCGTTCAGGTTTTTTGTTTTTGGTTTTTTGTTTTTTTTTCCAGACCTATGTTTTCATTTTCCTTGGGTACATATGTGGGAGTGGGATTGCTGGGTCATAGAATAAGTTGAACTTTTTGAGGACCTTCTGGATGGTTTTCCAAAGTGATTGCAGCATTTTACATTCCCACCAGAAATGTATAAGGGTTCCAATCTCTTCACATCTTGCCAACACTTACTATTGTCTATTTTTTTTTTAATTACAGCCATCCTAGTGGATGTGGAGTGGTACCTCATTGTGGCTCTGACTTCTGTTTCCCTAATTCTAATGGAAAATCTTTCCATGCGTATCTTTCACTTTTCCTTAGAGGAAGGTTTATTCAAATCCTTTGCCGATTTTTTGGTCAGCTTCTTTGCTTTTTATTATGAGAGCTCTTACAGCATTTAGTTGTGTAATTTTTCAGACCGAGCTTTGTCCCTTTTTTAGTTGCAACTAAACTGAGGTATTGTTGGATGCTGTAGCGCTGTTTTAGGCCCTGAAATACAGGATCCCAAGATGACAATGGTATTTGCTTCTGAAGAAACTTCTTCCCCTGCCCTCCTCAGGTCTCACGGTGGTGACCCGCTCTCCAGACAGCAACAACGTAGCCAGCAGTACTGTGGGAACTGCTCTGCCCAAGTTCGCCATCCGAGGGATGCTGAAAACCTTTGGGCTTCATGGAGTCGTGTTAGATGTCGATTCAGTGAGTAAAACAGCCTTTCGAATACACGGAGACTTTCGTGTCCAGACTCCAGGTGCCTTAAAAAGCAGTCACGTAGATGGATTACTCCCCAACTAGGGATGAAGAAAGCAAGCCGAGTGCTCACACCAGCAGTTTCCCCAAGGTTTTCTCGAGGGCCCGGATCCGGGGATCAGGGCTGATAGATGATAAGCTCTTAACACTCAGCACTGTCAGCGCCTTCAGACCACACTGCCTCCGCCATTATTTTCCGTCAGCCGTGTTCAGACCGTCCCTACATTATACCTGCCCAAGTTCCAAGGGAAAACTCTCCCGTTGTCCTTGAGGAATGGGTGATCTGTCCTTGTCGTGACTGTTACAGACACAAGTCAAAGAAATAGTTTTATGATTCTGATCACGTCCTCTCACTGGTCCTCTCAGCCTCGGCTTCCCGATATGTAACATGGATCTATTAAATCCATGGGGCAGGGGTGGGGGGACACGGGTGGGGAAGAAGGAACAGAAGATGCCTGAGGGCGAAGCCAAAGCTTTCTTTTGAAAACAAGGTCCTGTGTGAAAGCGATGACCGTGTTTCTGAGGTTGCATGCACGTGCTGACACTGGAGAAGTTTCCCATGCGAGAAAACTGATGAATGCCGGTAGTTTAAGCCTAAGAGTCTCTGATGAAAAAAAAAAAAAAAAAGGATCTGTCACTATGAACATAAACTAGAATCTATCTAGATAGAGAACCAGATACAGACACTGGTAATGTTAGGTACCACTAATGCTTTGAAATGGAAAATTTTACATCTTTTACTGACTCCATTGTACTTCAACTTAATTTTGAATCATTAAATTTTTGAGAGGCTATCTGACTGGTGGTTTACTAGGGTGAACTTCAGAAATTTCCAGGGGTGCCTGGGTGGCTCAGGCAGTTAAGCATCTGACTTTGGCTCAGGTCATGCTCTCACGGTTTGTGGGTTTGAGCCCCGCATCAGACTCTGTGCTGACAGCTCAGAGCCTGGAGCCTGCTTTGGATTCTGTGTCTCCCTTTCTCTCTGCCCCTTCCCTGCTCACGCTCGCTCTCTCCCTCTCTGCCCCTCTCCTGCCTGTGCGCGTGCGCTCTCTCTCTCTCTCTAAGATAAACATTTTAAAAAGGTAGGAAATTCCATTGGTGATACTGTTAATGTCCCACTGCCTTCTGATACACATTTCTGATCCTAGTTATCAGAAAGTACATAACTGACACTGGCTTTTAGCAACTGGAAATGTGTACAAGTAAAAATTTAGAAAAATAGAAATATCCTTAAAATAATAATTGTTATTGGGGTGCCTGGGTGGCTCAGTCGGTTGAGCATCTGACTTAGGCTCAGGTCATGATCTCACAGTGCGTGAGTTTGAGCCCCGTGTCGGGCTCTGTGCTGACGACTCAGAGCCTAGAGCCTGCTTCGGATTCTGTGTCTCCCTCTCTCTCTGCCCCTCCCCTGCTCACACTCTCTCTCTCTCTGTCTCTCAATAATAAATAAACATTAAAAAATTTTTTTAAATAAAAAAAAGAATTATTATTTCTCCAGTAGTTTGATTCTTTTTGTTTCAGTAATCCTAAATAAAAATGTTTGTATTTGAATCCAAAATGTATATGCATGAGTTAGCTCTTTTATTGCAGGAAAATAAAAGGTAATCAGGTTCCCTGCTTTTACAAAATTACTAACCTAAGAACAATGAACGTAAAATAATATGTACTGACTAATTACTGAACTATAGCACTGTTGTGTTTAAATCTCTATCTCAAGGGGCGCCTGGCTGTCTCAGTTGGTGGAGCTGCAGCTCTTCATCTTGGGGTTGTAAGTTCGAGCCCCACATTGGGTATAGAGATTACTTAAAAAGTAAAAGCTAAAGGGGTGTTGGGGTGGCTCAGTCAGTTAAGGGTCCGAGTCTTGATTTCGGCTCAGGTCATGATCTCACAGTTTGTGGGTTCGAGTCCCACATTGGGCTCTGCACTGATAATGTGAAGCTTTCTTGGAATTCTCTCTTTCAAAATAAATAAACTAAAAAAAAAAAAATCTAAATTCATCTCTAACTCATGAATACATACCAGTTAAAATTTTAAAACTGGTATGAAAAACCTAAACACACTATCAGTCAGTACTAACCATATATCTTTGAACTTCTAGACTCAATCAGTGACATGAAACTAACATTTATGACTACAAAACTTTGGGTTTTTTTTTTTTAATTCTTTTTCAATGTTTATTTTATTGAGAGAGACAGAGTGCAAGCAGGAGAGGGGCAGAGAGAGAGGGAGACACAACATCCCAAGCAGGCTCCAGGCTCTGAGCTGTCAGCACAGAGCCCGACGCGGGGCTCGAACTCACAAACCACAAGATCACGACCTGAGCCAAAGTTGGACGCTTAACCGGCCAAGCCACCCAGGCACCCCAAAACTTTGGTTTTATATATAATACACATGCGTGTATTTTAAAACTTGGAGGGGAAAGCTCAGTGTCCAAAGAGTCCAATAGACATTTCCTTTAACTATTGTAGGTAAACGAATTGGTGCAGGTAGAAACATACCTCCGAAGTGAAGGTGTGCTGGTCCGGTACTGGTATCCCATTGACATGCTGGAAAGGCCCCCAGCGGGCTACCGAAGGACTGCCACCAACGGGCTGGTCACGCTGGACAATACCAACCTTCAAATTCACAGGTAAAATTGAGCCCTTCTTTATAGGGGATCACAGAAATTTGCTTACTGTGTTTTGCCACATGTACCATTCATTCATTGTTGGCGAGGTTTCCTTCAAAGCTGAGAGAGGGAAGCTATAAAATAACGGCAAAATTGCAGGAGTTGGGAAGAAATGTGGGATCCCGTGTCACCCAGCCTGTGCCACAGGCACTTGAGGGGTGGGTGGAGATGGCACGCGTGTGGGAAAGCTGTAAAGAGTAAGGCCAGTCCAGACACCGTGTGAACAGCCAGCTTATTTCTCGGTGTTCGTTCCTGAGCGCCTGCTTTGTGCCTCACACCGGGCAGAGATCTCCAAGGAAACATGTGCCCGCACTGTGTGGGTTAAAACCCAAAGACCATTCGTCTCTCTCCTCCGGTTCAGACCTTCCGTGCCTTTCCACCTCCCTTGGAGGAGAATTTGCCACTAACCTGCCTCACGAACCCCTCCGGGGCCTCAGAGCCTCCGCTCTCCACGTACTTTCCGCCAGCGCTGCTGGCCTTCCCGTGCCTCCTACACAGCCGCTTGCGTCCTCGGCAGCGCCTCGTGTGTGCTTGTCACTTGGCCTGGGGTGCTTTGCGC
Source organism: Lynx rufus (assembly GCF_022079265.1). Classification (NCBI taxonomy): domain Eukaryota; kingdom Metazoa; phylum Chordata; class Mammalia; order Carnivora; family Felidae; genus Lynx; species Lynx rufus. The sequence goes on along the minus strand of NW_025814839.1, from coordinate 4,530,526 downwards.
AGAACTTTGCACGGCTGTCTCATTCTTGTCATTCAGATCTCAGTACGTCCCCCTTGCCGAGAGAGTTCGCTTTACCATCTGAAGTAAGCGCAGAGCCACGTGTCGTCATAGCACTGCCTTTCACTTCTCTTCCGGGACCGGAGGTTTTTGCTTGTTTTTAAAATTCATTTCTTGGGTTGTCTCCTCCTCCTAGAACGTGGGGTTCTTAATAGCGGAGACTGATTCTTTGCTAGAGCCCCCGGTGCCGAATGTGGGCCCTGGCTCACATTGTAAACTCGAAACATCTATTGAAAAGGAGCCCAACGCCTGGGTGGCTCAGTCGGTTAAGCGTCCGACTTCAGCTCAGGTCACGATCTCACGGTCCGTGAGTTCGAGCCCCACATCGGGCTCTGGGCTGATGATGGCCCAGAGCCTGGAGCCTGCTTCCGATTCTGTGTCTCCCTCTCTCTCTGACCCTCCCCCATTCATGCTCTGCCTCTCTCTGTCTCAAAAATAAATAAAGGTTAAAAAAAAAAAATTAGGAAAGGAGCCCAAAACACATGCTTGAGTATCAGTATGATGCTATTAAAAGCTTTTAAAGCTTTATTTAATCAGTTGTATTTTTAGCAAATGTCTCTGATAGATGTAATTAAGATGTAAGTTAATGACCTTTGACTAGCAGCTGAGTGAAAAGGCACAGTGCTTTGTAGAGTTTCAGGCAGGCTACAGATATAGGATGTTTATTCTCAGTATTATGGCTGTGATCTTGGTATTGGGGGAAATAAGAACCATGCTGTATGGGTTCGTTTGATCAGTAAAGTGACTGAAGGGGGCGCCTGAGTGGCTCAGTGGGTTAAGCTTCCGACTTTGGCTCAGGTCACGATCTCACAGTTCATGGGTTCGAGCTCCACATCAGGCCCTGTGCCGACAGCTCCAAGCCTGGAGCCCGCTTCGGGTTCTGTGTCTCCCTCTCTCTCTCTGCCCCCCCTTCCCCTGCTCATGCTCGGTCTCTGTCTCTCTCTCTCAGAAATAAATAAATGTTAAAAAATAAATAAATAAAGTGACTGGCTTTCTGGTCCCAGTATGGATTGTCATCACAGGTATGCTGTGTGAAGTACTCGCGTGGGTTTGAGGGAGAGAACTTAGAAAACCAGCGGTAGAGGACTCAGCGGTGGCTTCAGAGACGTTAACCGTCTGCACGGTCAAAGCAGGGGCCGCTGGGCCGACCCAGAAAAATCTCATTCCGACTGCAGCCTCTGAAATCTGAGGAGAAAGCTGTTGGGGAGTCAGTAAGGACTTGGAGCTTGCTTGCTCAGACCACCTCTGTTTTGCTGCCCTGACCCTTCTGAGGCGTGCGAGTACACAGCCTCCTTGCAAGCAGGGTGGAAATGGGTGGAAGTGGTCGGTGTCAGACTCTGGCACGAACTGATTACAGACTGGTGGGGATGAGAAAGAAACCACCCAGATGCCACATCTTGGCTGCTTCTTGTTTATCTTCGTAGCTGTGCGAACTCATCAGGTATTACGTGGCTTCATTCATTGCCGTTGTGCCCAAATCTGAGTTAGGACAGACCAGTGTTAAATTTAGTTCAGCTCAGTAGGCAACACAGAATGAGCCCTGATGCCTCCAAGTGGGTTTTAAACCGACATTTCCTAGAAACAGTAGGGCTGCTTCTAACTTGCTTTTTTAGCTTAGTGCTTAATACCAGGAGACTTTTTTTTTTTTAATTTTTTTTTTTTAACGTTTATTTATTTTTGACACAGAGAGAGACAGAGCATGAACGGGGGAGGGGCAGAGAGAGAGGGAGACACAGAATCGGAAACAGGCTCCAGGCTCCGAGCCATCAGCCCAGAGCCCAACGCGGGGCTCGAACTCACGGACCGCGAGATCGTGACCTGAGCTGAAGTCGGACGCCCAACCGACTGCGCCACCCAGGCACCCCCAGGAGACTTTTTAATAATGGCGACTAGCTAAAGAAACACAGGGAGGCTCCCCTACGCTTAGTATTAGATTATTTGCCAAGAGATGGAATTCTAAATGAGACTTGCTTAATCACTAATCAGCTGTTATTCAAGGTGAATGGCAATTACTTCATAAACTGATGACACAAAAAACGTTCGCACTGGATATTTTTGAACCGCTTTAGTGAGCTGCAGTTCACATTCCAGATAACTCACCCGTTTAAAGTATATGAGGCAGTGGTATTTAGTATAGAGACAGGTGTGCGGCCACCAGTGCCATCGATCTTAGAACCTTCTCATAACCCTAGGAAGTAGGCCTGTACCCATGCTCTCCTCTAGCTCAGCTCTGTTCCATTTCAGTGGATTTGCTTGATTCTGGACAATCTGTATAAATGGAATCCCATAATATGCAGCAGTTTGTGTCTGCCCTTTTTTCTTCTTGGCAGAATGTCTTCAAGGTTCATCCACGTCGAAGCATGAAGTATTGCGTCCCACTTACTGCTGAGCAGTATTCCACTGTGTGGACTTACCATCCCTCACCTGATGGACAGTGGGGTTGTTTCCACGTTTTGGCTGCTAAGAATGATGCTGACGTGGACATAAGTTTCTGTGGGGACCTATATCTTCATTGCTTTTTCCGTGGTGATTTCTGAGTAGAGAAAATCCAAACGTACTTTAACGTGGCTTTTTATTTAAGACCCCAGGGACTGACCTGGCCTACAGAACGCAGGGCCAGAGGAGAGGCCTGTGGCCCAGCCCGTGCAGGGGCCGGGGCACCGGCACTCAGCGCCTCTCCCTGCTTTCCCCACAGAGAGCTGCTCCGGTGCGAGGCCGCGCTGGCCAGGCTGTACTGCCGCATGGCCCTGCTCAACATCTTCGCCCCCAAGCTGCCACACTTGTTCACCCGCCTCTTCCACATCCCTGCCATCCGGGACATCACGCTGGAGCATCTGCAGCTGCTGTCCAATCAGCTCCTGGCCCCTCCCCTCCCAGGTGAGCCTCGGCTTTGCGGCCGCCACTGGCGCAGTCAGCCCAGGGGGGGAAACAGCCCCGAGGGCGAGCCCGGCCCCAGGCAGGAGCCGTGGTGGTGAGGTACTCGCCCGCCGCGTGGCACGGTGCCTTCGGACTCGTGGAGGTAAGCAGCCCTGAAGAGTCCCAGTGACCTTGGCAGCGTTTTCTCACTCTGAAAAGTGCAAGTGTGCTACATGATGTATTGAGTCCTTGCTATATTAAGCATTCATAGAGCTTCCCAAACAAACTGTGGATCAAGGAAAATTTAGCATTATTTAGGAAATCCCGTCACTGCACCATTGCCGCAGACGTTCTCTCTGGCATTATTCAAAAAGGAAAATGCTCCTGTTACCGAGCTCCTGCACGGCACACCCGAGTGGTTTGTTGTGACTTCGGGTGGAGCCATTTTGACGGGCCAGGTTGCGTGTATCTGCTGGCCTTAGGGCCCTTGGCCAGTCCCGATGCTGTGTGTTGGTTCCCCCGGTGAACGCTAAGCGATGGATCCGCTGAGCCCGGTCCAAGACCGAGGAGCCCTGCATCTTTCCCGGCACCTCAGCCTCCACCTGCTCCCCTCGACCTCCCGGCATCTGAGATAGGAGCAAGGCGTGAGAGGGCGGATGGCACTCGAGGCCTGATGGCACCTCCCAGCTGTGGGGTCCCGGCCATGTGTGTGTGCTGGGGTCCCCTGGCCTACCCCAATAATTCGGAAGCTCCGAAACATACCCAGGAAGCTTTAAAATGTATGCGGAAGAAGCTCTGCCCTAATATGGCCTAACGCTCGCCTTACAGACTCCCTTAGCGGCTCCTTGGGGCCTCCAGGACGGGCCAGGGCACGCCAGTAGGTCAGGCTGTGGGAACCCCTGCATCGAAACTGCTCTACTTGTGTTTAATAGACTTGGGTCTCCACTTAAGATTTTATTTTAGGAATCGGTTTCGTTGCTTAAAAGAAAGCAAAAATATAGACCGCTGACGTGAAATCCCCCGCCAGTCCGCCGGCCTGCGGGATCTGATCGGCAACATCTTAGCCGAGGTGCCGGGTCCGAGCTGTCCCGGCCTGGCTATCTGGACGGGTTGCTGGTCGGTTCCCAGGCTCTCCCTGGGAGCCACGGGCCGCTGCGGTTCTGGGGAACTTAGGTCTTCTTTCCTGGCCCCAGATGGCACCATCAGCTCCAGCTCCATCCTCCTGGCACAGTCCCTGCAGCACTGCGTGCGCTCCCAGAACTGCTCGGCCACAGACCTCTTCTACCAGGGCAGCTCCCACATAGTGAGAGAGTGGCTCAGCGTGGCCATCACCCGGACCCTGCACCAGGGCGAGGAGAGCCTGTTGGAGCTGACGAAACAGCTCTGCTCTTTCCTGCAGGTACCGGTCTGACACTCAACTCTCCCTGAACCGGGGTTGTCACCTTTCATTGGAAGGCTTATTGGTTTGCTGAGAATGACCCTCTCGCTTCCCCAACCGCCCCCGCCTTCCGAACCAGTCTCCTTTCCCTTGAGGCTTTCCCGCCTGGTCCCATCTGCATTGGCCTTTGCCCCAGGTGGCTTTCTGGTCCTCCTGAGCCTGTGACCACGCATGCATTGTTGGCCCTGCCCCTTGCCTGGGAGTTGGGAGGTGAAATGCTCCCCTGTGGGTACCCCTGTGCCTTTCCTGGTTAAATGTCTTTGCAGACAGCCCCGGAGCAGTTCCCCTCCGAAGAGTTCCCCATCTCAGAGTCCAAAGTCAACATGGACGTTAACTTCCCCGGGGCGGCTTTCGTCGTGGTGTCGTGCAAAGAAAGTCAGTCTGGATTTCGCAAAGAGTAAGTTGCCCCTTCTCCAGGAGAGGTGACGGGAGAGAAGAGAAAAATGGGTTCTGGTGAAATGGAAAGAAGAAAAACTCAGATTGTTTTTATTGTTTAATGCATACTATATTTGAAAATAATCTATAGTTCTTTCCATATTTCTGTGTTTTGGAAATTAGTCTTTATAAAGAACGACGTTCTAAAATATGGTGGGAATGGGGGCACCCGGGTGGCTCAGTCGGTTAAGCATCCGACTTTGGCTCAGGTCATGACCTCACGGTTTGTGGGTTTGAGCCCCACGTCGGGCCCTATGCTGACAGCTCGGAGCCCGGAGCCTCCTTTGGATTGTGTCTCCCTCTCTCTGCCCCTCCCCCACTCACACCTCTGTCTCTCTTTCTCTCAAAAATAAATAAACATTAAAAAAAATTTTTAATGGTGGGAATGACTCACAAATGCCCAATCCCAACCCTCCTTCTGGGGCCGAGTCTGCTCCCCATCCCTGGCGCGTGCGCCCAGACCCTGCTGACTCTCCTCCCTTCCTCTCCTCCACTCCTCAGCTCCTCCCTGTACAAGGCGCCATGGGCACGGGTGCTCGTCTACGGGCTTGGCCACAAAGTCAAGCGGAACGGCCAGCTAAACCTGATCGAGGCCGTGTGTTATCCGAGGGATGCATCTCCGGCCAACACCGGCCTCACGCCGCCGCCTACCGCCAACCAGTACCCCTCTGTGATCCTGTCCACGGACAAGGTCCACATCAAACTGGGTAGGTCTCTGAATTAGCTCTTGGTGATCAGCACAGCTTGAGGCTACTGTCTGCTCTCTTTCTCTTTGAAGATAGAAAGGATTTTGTACCTTGCTGTGTTCCAGTGCCCAGTCCGTAAAGAGCAGAAGTGCTTGCGATAGTGTATTGTAGGGACAGGAAGTGAAGGGAGCGCCCTTCCTGCCCAGGGAGGACCTGCGCCTGCTGCCTGGACTTCAGTGGACAGTTCCTTTCTTATCGCCAGTGGGTGCTCTTTAGAGGGACGGGAACAGAGCAGCCTTGTGATTTAGCTACAATACTCCCAGCTGCGTTTCTCAAGTTCTCCATGAAACCAAATTCTCTCCGGTGCGAGTGGCTCCCCTGGGGTTCAGGCCACAGTGAGCGTCTGCTCCCCGCCCCCCAGTCTAAGCGGTGAACTGCCTGGTGGGAGGCCTAGTTGGTGTTGTCTCCCCAGCATTCTTTGCTAAGCCTGCATGGTTTTAGGTTCAGGTGAGGCTAAACCTGTGCTCTGGGGCCAGCTGACTGTCCGGAGCAGACACACAGAGGAAAGGACAACCTGGTCACAGACTTCCACCTCACTTCCTCATCACGTTTGATAAGAAAAGACGGATGTGTGTGTGTTAGACACGATGAAATGTATTAGAGGGGTGCCCAGCTGGCTCAGTTGATTGAGCATCCAACTGTTGATTTTGGCTCAGGTTATGATACCAGGGTCGTAGGATCGGGCCTCACATCAGGCTCTGTGCTGAGAGTGGAGCCTGCTGAAGATTCTCTCTCTCTCTCTCTCTCTCTCTCTCTCTCTCTCTGCTCCCTCCCCTGCTCACACTCTCTCTCTCTCTCTCTCTCTCTCAAAAAAAAAAAAAAAAAAAAAAAGGCAGGGGGTTGGGGCGGGGCCTTCGGCTTTTCCACAGCCCCTGTCCTTGTGTGTCTATGGAATGAAACAAAAGGAGACTACTTAAGTGATTTGGTTATTGCTAAACAACTTTATGATCTCACTTTATTAGAACCGATTTTTTTCATAGCGTTTTGCCTATACTAGCTGTTTTTTAAACTTTATAATTATAAAACAGAAGTTCTCTATCTTCTCATTCCCCAGTGATCACTATATAAGCATTCACCCCTAAGTGCAGGCCAGTCACTATGGTTCCTTCTGAACTTGTCCAGAGATCTCCAGGCCCCTGGCGCCCTGACTTCTGTCTGGTCAGGACTTGTAGTGGGCCTTGGGGTACCGTGCAGGATACAAGGGGGGATCAGACCTCAGGGCCTTTTTCCTCTCACTGTTAAGTCTCGGGCCAGATTCAGGCCACGGCAGTGACATAGGGTAATAAGAGAATATCAAAGCCCAAGGCCCTGGTAGTGCTAGTCTGGGGCACCCCTAGCTGGTCCGCTCTGTAACTTAATTATAAGCTTAATGGTCTCACAGGATTGCAGCCACACCAAACGGCTGATTATTTCTTTACCAAGATGGGAATGTTCCAATGAAGCACCTTTAGAGTCTGACTTAGTATTTGCATGCTGGGTTGTTCGGCTGGTGGGTGTCTAACCAGCTGGGGAGCGTCTCCTTCCCTGTTCTCGTTGCTGCCCTTTGTCCCGTTGTTGTACCAACAAATGGACTCCTCGGAGGGGTGGCCTCTGGCTCCTCCTGCACCTGCAGCTGACGGTCTGGAATGGGGGGGAGGGGGTTATGTTTCTTTTCCCCTCCAACAGATGAGCAGGTGGGCTTTCCGGCCCTGTTCTTCCACGCACACCTGGTGGGTCCTTTTCTTAGGTTTATTTTGGCTTCAGTGCTGCCAGTTATGAGTCTTTCTCCTTGGCCCCTCTTCCAGGGGTGTCTCCACCGCCCGGAGCCGTGCTGGTATTGCATTCTTTGCCTCTGGAGTTCCCTCTGGCCATGGCCTTCGCGGAGCAGCTGCTGTCCTGGAGATTAGAGGACAGCGAAGGGAGATCCGAAGATGAGCCCGACACCATCCCAACATCTGTCCTCCTACAAGTGGTGGAGCTGCTGGGTAAGGCCTCCCTCCCCCCCCAGGATCGGGCCTGGGCGAGCTGGCTCAGTGCCAAAGGGAGGGGCTTGCACGCTGGTGGCCTCTTGTCAGGTTGCAGTCATTGGAAGAGGGCTTGCAGAGTGGACAGTAGGGTATAGCCTAGTCTTCTAAACACGTGACGTGCGGGGTGTTTTCATTATTTTGAGGGGCAGCAACTAACCGTGAAGATAAGATTAATTTTACCATACTTCACTGTAAAACCCAAATATGTGCCATTTTTGTAACTTTGGAGGTAAAAGGTGGTATGGAAGTGAATGACATTGCAAAATCAAACATCATGACTTCCTAGTTCCAGAAAGGTTGAAAAGGGGTTGCATTTTGGGGCGCCTGGGTAGCTCACTTAAGCATTCAACTTTGGCTCAGGTCATGATCTCACGGTCCATGAGTTTGAGCCCCGCATCAGGGGCTCTGTGCTGACAGCTCGGAGCCTGGAGTTTGCTTCGGATTCTGTGTGTGTCTCTCTCTCTGCCCCTCCCCTGCTTGTGCTCTGTGTCTCTCTCTCTCAAAAATAAATAAACATGAAAAAACGTTTTTTTAAAGGGGGGGTTGCATTTTGGCAAAACTCATAGAATGGTAAACTTTAGAGTTTTACGTTTTACCATGTGTAAATTTACCTCAAATTCTAAATAAATATTGAACTTCATTAATGATATGGCTGCTTAAGTGTTCAGGGATAAAACAGACTGATGTTTGCAACTTAATTTGAAATAATCAAATCCTAAGATAAGTTTCTGGATGAATAGATAGGTAGAAAGGTACATAAGAGCAAATTTAGCAAAATGGTAATGGGAGAACCCAGGTGGTGGGCGTACGGGCATTCACTGTGTAAGTAGTTCAGCCTCCCCATGTATTTGAAATTTTTTTATCATAAAATGTTGGACGGGAAATGATATTGCAGACTTAAATGCCCTCAGGGGTCAGACAGATGACGTAAATGGGGGAAATAGAAGGAAAGTGGGCCCGGGCACCTCATGTTCCATCAGACAATCACTGAGCCCTGCCACTCATTGCTGCATTATTTCAAAAACCGGTAATGCAGATGTTGATGTGAATTTTCCAGTTTTTATATGTTGGCAATGAAATCAAATTCTTTAAAATACACTGGGTGAGGGATCAGGGAAGGTGAGTGGGGAACCACTGTAGGAAGGAAGTGTCTGTGACCAGCCTCCACTCACCGGCCATTTGCAGTCTTGGTGGAGAAGAATTCTCTCCGACACTGTCCTCTTATATGAATGGCAAACGGCAGAGGAAGGACAATGGAAGGACGTCACATGAGCATCTGAGGGTGACCTTTGTTCTCTTGAATGGCTTCATGAGTGCCCACATGGCATGACAACCCTGAGTTCATTTCCAATTAAAGTTACGAAATGAGGGGCGCCTGGGTGGCGCAGTCGGTTAAACGTCCGACTTCAGCCAGGTCACGATCTCGCGGTCCGTGAGTTCGAGCCCCGCGTCAGGCTCTGGGCTGATGGCTCAGAGGCTGGAGCCTGTTTCCGATTCTGTGTCTCCCTCTCTCTCTGCCCCTCCCCCGTTCATGCTCTGTCTCTCTCTGTCCCAAAAATAAATAAACGTTGAAAGAAAAAAAAAATTAAAGTTACGAAATGGATGCCTGGGTGGCTCAGTCGGTTAAGGGTCCAATTCCTGATTTTGGCTCAGGTCATAATCTCACAGTTCATGAGTTCAAACCCCGCGTTGGGCTCTGCACCGTGAGCGCAGAGATTCTTTTCTCTCCCCCTCTCTCTGCCTGTCCCCAGCTTGTGCCCTCCCTCTCAAAAATATATAAACAAACTTAAAATAGTTACAAAACAGCATCTCCCCTAAGAGATCAGGCAGTTTAATCCCCTCCCCTTATAGGTGCTGAGCCTGATTGGAGACTCTTGCTAAGTCAGCTGACCTGGCCCTTGGGGCTCCGTGCCCACAGCATGAGTGTGTGAATTTAAGATACACATCTGGCACAAAGGGATCTTGATAGAAACCTGTGACCCATCTTGTCCTAGACAAATTTCCTGAACTTCAGTCCTTGTCATGCCTTCTTTATGTGATTTCCACCATGTCTGTGAATCATGTTTGTCAGCGTTTATTGATTTTCTGGCAATCAGCTCTTTCCTCTTTTTTTTAAACTTTAAGGGGAGTTTTATGTTGCTACTTTAAGTGGAAAATTAGTATCTCTTGCTATAACCAGAAGGTTAAAGATAAAAATGGTTACTGTTAGGAAATTCTGACTGTTGCTGCCAGAGGCTCTGGGTCTGTGGCCCACTGTCTGTCAAGGATATATATATTATGATATATATCATATATATCATAATATATATATAATATATACACCAGCTCACAGTAAGGCTTTCTTGTTGAAAAAACCAGGGCTGGAAGAGGAGTTAGGATACCTTGTCAGTGTGGATTTCTGTGCTAGCTGATAAAATTGGATTGTGTGCCCCCCAGAGTAAGCGTCTCATGGTTTGGGCAGTCCTGTTCTCGTGACTTGTCACTAACTCGCTTGATAACCTTATGAGAAAGAAAATGACTTTTTTTGGTGTGAGCCATAGACGCCGGCTCTGCACGATCGTGTGGCACGGGGGTTAAGGCCGCAGGCTCTGGGGCCAGCCGGCCAGGCTTCAGCTCTTGGAGCCTCCGCTTCTGCTTCATGGGTGAGATGGGGGTGAGTAGCGTAGGCCCTGCCTCTCTCCAGGTTGCCGGGAGGGCGGAGTGCGTCACGTGGCCGGGAACAGTCCCTAGTACAGAATCGGGGCCGTACAAGTGACCGCTGCTGTTACTGTTTTATATTCGCCTCAGGAAACTTCCTGTGGACCACGGACATGGCGGCCTGTGTGAAGGAGCTTGTTTTCCATCTCCTGGCGGAGCTGCTGCGCACGGTGCACGCCCTGGAGCAGAGGAAGCACCCTGCTGGCCTGTCCTCGTCCATCGCCCTCCAGCTGAACCCCTGTCTGGCCATGCTGATGGCCCTGCAGTCGGAGCTCCATAAGCTGTATGACGAGGAGACCCAGAGCTGGGTCTCGGGCGGCACCTGCGGAGGCTCCGGGGCGGTGGCGGCCGCGGACCACGGCAGGTTCTCCACCTACTTTCACGCGCTCATGGAAGGCTGCCTGGCGGTGGCTGAAGTGACCCTGCCCACGAACATGAGTGTCACGGCCAGTGGGGTGCCCTCAACGACCGCCCCCAATCTCAGCGACTCCTCGTCCTCCTCGTCCTCCTCCCCGGGACAGACACCACAGAGCCCCAGCCTCCTGTCTAAGAGGAAAAAAGTCAAGATGAAGCGGGAAAAGGCCTCCTCCTCTGGGAAGCGCCAGTCCTCGCGCTCGGTGGAGTCCGACTCCGCCATGCTCAGCATCGGGGGCAGCAAGCCCGAGGACATGCTGTGGTTTCATCGAGCCCTCACCCTGCTCATCATTCTCCGGCACCTCACCAGGAAGGACCCGCAGGGCCTGGGCGTGACGAGCGACGCCATCGCCGACGCCTGCCAGGCGCTGGTGGGCCCCACCGCCCACAGCCGCCTGCTGGTCATCTCTGGGATCCCCACCCACCTGGACGAGGGCATCGTCAGAGGTGCTATCCGCAAGGCCTGCAACGCCCACGGCGGGGTCTTCAAAGACGAGATCTACATCCCCCTGCAGGACGAAGACCCCAGGAAGCCGAAGGACAAGGCCGAGGGCGGCGATGGAAAAGCCGAGGCGGAGAAGACCCTCGGCTTCCCCAGCACAGACAGCCTGGAGGTCAGCACGTCCAGCAGCCTGACCCCTGCCATGAGCGTGAGCGCGTCCGCTTCCACCAGCCAGGCCTCCACCTGCAGCTCCCAGGGCATCTCGCAGACAGTCAGTGACCTCTCCGTGGATCCGCTGCCCTCAGGCCCTGAGCCGCCCATCCCTCCTGGCGTACTGGAGCCCCACGTGGTGTCCAGCCAGGAGAGTCTAGACATTTCCCTGTGCAGCACTGGCAGTCTGGGCAGCCTGGGCAGCCTGGCGGAGCCACTGGACAACGCAGAGACGGCCTCTGTGTCGGACATGGGCTCCGCGTACACGGTCACGTCCCTGGACAACCAGCCCCTCGCAGCACGCCCCATCAAAGGCTTCGCGGTCGTGGAGGTAACGGCGCTCACGCTTCGGCAACCACTGAAATCATGAGCGGCTTGAACCCCCACAAGCCTCTTTAAACCCCCCAATGTCCTTTCCGAGGGATTAACTGCTAGGTGACCCGGGGGCACTTAGGGAGCTCCCTGAAGCGGCTCTTGGAAACCGCAGTGACTTACTATGTTGATTATCTGTGTTTGAGGTCACATCTCTGCGAGTGATGTCAAGTCTGATCTCATGAAGTCCTGCAGTTCTTGCTGAGTGTGGGAAGGAGGCAGAGGGGTCTGAGGGGTCTGCCTTTCCTAGGGGATGGGCTTCATCAAGCGCGATCCAGCTCAGGCCTGCCGGTATAGCTTTGAGTGGCCTTGGGTCGTTGTAAATGTTGCCATTGGCGGGAGGGATCTTCACTGATGAGCGTGAGAACAGACTTGCCGTTCTGCTGGAGAGATTCTGAGTTTCCAGGTCACGTTTACACGTCAAGATCCCATCTGCTTCTTGGGCCTCTTTGTCTAGAAATCCCACCTCCTGTGTCTTCCTGCACCCTTGTGTAAGGGGACTCAGGCTCGGAGTAAAACTGTCCTCGCCTCCCTGGACACGGAGAGGAAGGCCCTCAGAAGGAAACGTGCCTCACCTTCCTCTTCCAGGGAGCTCTGACAGGAAAGCTCAAGAACCTGGTGGTTGGCTTCTTCCCTGGAATCGCTTCTCTTAATCTATGCACCCTCTGCCTGGGGGCTTTTTCCGAGCCGAGCATGGACTTCAGCTCCCTGGGCATCAGAGTAAAGCCACAGACCTGGCCAGGGAGTAGCGACAGAGATTTCCACTTGAGATGTTCCCTTCCAAGTTAGTGCTATTGGCATGTGGCGGAGACCTTACCAGGAGGAGGCCAGCTAGCAGGGTCAGACCGCACTCACGGCACTGAAGACGAGGACAGGGTTTCAGGGAAAGGCGGGAAGGAAAACAAGGCCATTCATTCCTCTCCTCCAATGCTGACCCTTTTCTTTGTTCGCACAGATAAGATCCCGAGCCAAGATTGAGAAAATTCGAGCAAGTTTATTTAACAACAATGACTTGATCGGTTTGTCAAGTTTGGACGGTGAAGATGAATTGATGGAGATGTCAACGGAGGAGATTCTCACTGTATCTGTAGTAAATCAGAGTCTGTTTGATACTCAGGGGAGCCCAGGGCTAGAAGATTATTTCAATGATAAATCAATTAAAGGTGGGTTATGGATTTTTTTCTTAATGAATAGACTGTTTTTTGAGCAGTTTTAAATTTACAGGAAAAAATGAGCAAAAGTCCTCTCCTCCCTTCTTTGTACCCAATATCCCGTTTTTTTTCTAATATCCCCAATTTTTTTTGATGTTGCTTTATTTATTTATTTATTTTTGTTTGTTCATTTCTGAAAGAGACAGAGTACAAGCAGAGGTGGGGAGGAGAGAGAGGGGGACACAGAATCTGAAGCAGGCTCCAGGCTCTGAGCTCTCAGCACAGAGCCCAACATGGGGCTTGAACTTACGAACCGCGAGATCGTGACCTGAGCCGAAGTCGGACACTCAACTGACTGAGCCACCCAGGCGCCCCAATGTTGGTTTATTTTTGAAAGAGAGAAAACGTGAGCAGGAGAGGGGCAGAGAGAGAGGGAGACACAGAACCCAAAACAGGCTCCAGGCTCCGAGCTGTCAGCACAGCTTGAACTCACGAACTGTGAGATCATGACCTGAGCCAAAGTCGGACACTCAACTGACTGAGCCACCCAGGTGCCCCTCAATATCCCCTATTTTTAACCTCTTACCTGAGAAAGGAACCTTGGGGAGCACCTCTAGGGGTTGGTGATTTGAGAAATGATGTGGAGGGTGTCATGGATTTGGGACAAGAGGTTCTTTGCCCGGCTCACGGCAGTTGTCAGGGTTCTGAGGGCCATCGGGGCACTGCTGCGTTCCAGCCAGGAGACCGCTGGGAGCGGCTGTGCCACGACTCTCTTCGGGCTTGAGAATGGACTTGCATCCAAGTCCCATTTTGCTTTTTATCTAGCCAGGCTTCCCTCTGTTCAAGTTCAGATGTATTTATTTTGTTCCGTCCTGTGGAGCTGGAACATACCAAGCACACGTCTGGTGATCGTTTGGTCATTTGCTTGAGGACAGTAAATGTCTCCACCTCTGCTCTAATTCTTGGGGAAGAAACAGTTCCAGCCCCTTATTCACCAAGTCCCACTTTGTCATTCTGACGACTCTTTGGGGTGGACCCTCTGTGGCTTCCCCGCTTCTTTTGTGTGATACGGAGTGTTCATCCAGGACGTGGGCCCCGAGGCCCCGCTGAGCAGAATCTAGCAGCAGACTCCCGTCTGAGGCCGACGGCTCGCCTCACTTAGAAACAGTGGTTATTTTCTTGTTAGGATTACAGTCTTTTGTGTGGTCTTTTTTTTTTTTTTTTTTCTAGTCTTGCTCGACATTTTTCATCCATGTCCTTTTTTTCTAAATCTTGAATATTTGAAATTTCATAGTAGTATTATAGAATTTGTTTCATGTTCCACAAGTACAAAAATATGATACCAAATATGGGCTTTGTTGTTGCCCCAATCATAAAATTTTGAAATATTCCCTCAGGGCTGGGACCGGGGTGAGGGAAGTGAGGTCTTGGGCACAAAATTTAATGGGCTCCAAAAATCTCTGTAATCTAGATAAATAATATTTTGGTTCTGTATTTATAGAAGTCAAAGTTAATGCAAAATATCCACAACGAACAAACTGGTAAAATTAAAAAAATTTTTTTTAAGTTTGTTTATTTTAGGGGCGCCTGGGTGACTCAGTCGGTTAAGCATCCAACTTTTTTTTCTTGTGCTCATGGACAATCTTCTTATATCTAAGAGAACTTTCTTTTCCCACTTGCTCAAGTCTTGAAGCACACTAATAATGCGAGATGTGCTCGACAGCTTGCGCTTTGCACTAAAAGCACTTGCAGACTCTGTACTCTCTTGTTCCTTCGGGACTGCCCGTCACAAACGTGTGGTTGAAGTTAAGGTAGATTAAACTGCTGCGCTAAGTAGCCCTAAGAGGACAGTGGCTCAAACCCAGTGGAAGTGTGTTTCTTGCACATGGAAGAATCCAGGGTGAGTGCTGAGGTCCGAGTCCCAGGGGGTTGTCGTGTCCGTGCAGCCAGTGGAGGGGATGAGCGCAGAGGAGGGCAGACTGGCCCAGGATTGCTCCTGTCTCCTGTCCCAGGACCACACCCAGCAGCAGGGCGGGCCGGGAGTGCGGCTGGGGTGTGTGCCCTCGAAGAGGAAACCAGGTTTTAGTGGCCTGCTCCTCACTGCCACTAAACGTCTATTACCCATGTTCCAAGATGAGCTGTTTCTGAGAAAATGCTGCAAGGCTCCTCCTGACGTAGCACGTTCACGGCAGAATTGTTTCGTCCTCCCCCGTTTTGTAACAGGTGAGAAGCTGGTGCCCGGTGCCAGGGAGGTGCTGACGGAGATATTTAAGAGCTGTGCCCATTCGGAACAGATGCTGAGCCTGACACCGGCAAAGCCCATCAAAGTGTCGGACATTTATCTTAGCAAGGAGCAGATCAACTCCCAGACCCCAGGCAACCTCCTCCACCTCTTCTTCACCAACGTCCGGCCTCCGAAAAAGGTGCTGGAAGACCAGCTCACACAGGTAGATGCCCCGCCCCGCCCCGCGTGCCAGGCCTCAGGTGCGCCTTGGGCTGAGCCCGAGGACCCTCCCTCCCTCTGGTGCCCACAGATCCTGAGGAAATACGGCGTGCCCAAGCCCAAGTTCGACAAGAGCAAGTACAGCAAGGGCGGGAAGGAACAGCACCCCGTGAAGGTGGTGAGCACCAAGCGGCCCATCACCAAGCCGCCCGCCAAGGACAAGGCTGTGCTCAACAGTGTCAGGTGCGCGTCCGAGGGGCCCGGCGTGTGCGTCCGCCAGGGGACACGGGGCCGCCGCCTTGACAGTTTCCCCGCAAGGCTCTCCTTGCTCCCCAGAGGTGCAGACACCCTGGCTCTTTGCTGCTGCGCCGTCTTGGTCCCTGGCTTTGTCGACTCAGAGACACAGTGTTCCGTTTTACCCAAAAGTGTAGTAAAATCTGGACCATGCAGGCTGGAAAGCAGGCCAGTCTGAAGTAATACGGCATCCAAAATGTACAGAATTGTCATAAAAAAAAAAAAAATCTGACTTCTTTTAACCACACAAAGAATGCATAGGTCATACAGAAAAACTGTAAAATGCGTATTAAAAACATATCGTTACTTCATATATAGCAACCCGCTTTTAACAGTTAAGTGTATAACCTTTTATTGGTGCATATGTATTATTAAATTTTAAAGTAGTACAAAATTCAACAGCATATGCAGTCAAAAGCGACACCTCTTCTCCATCTAAGCCTTTCTGCCGCCCTCCATGAGATTGCCAGTGTTACTTCCAGAGCCTTCCAGAACTCTTCTGTGTGTACACACAAGCACATGAGCGTTCTCCCAGATGTCTCCATACTGTACACAGGGACTACCCCTTGCTGTTTCCATTTACTACTAATTTTGGGGATGACCCCGTATCAACACAAAAATAACTTCGTGCCCTTTTTTTTTTATAGCGCCATAGTATTTCGTGTGTGGGTGTGCACACATAATTAACAGAAGTTTTTGCAGACATAGGCAGATGACTCTCAAGAACTCAAAACTGAATCTTCGATAGCAAAGTGTGACCTGGCAGGAGTCTCTTGAGGAATTGTTTAAAGGATCAGAAAAATCAACTGTCCTTTCATTAATTAATTATATATAAGTGGTGCTTACAAACCAGAACCGTACAATAGACTTTTCTGTGATGGAAATCTGTGCTGTTTCCCTGTCTGTGCTGTTGAATGCGGTAGCCACTAGCCACAGATGGCCACTGAGCGCTTGAAATGTGGCCAGTATGATCAAGGAATTGAGTTATTTTATTTTAATTTAAACTTTGGCTACATCTGACTAGTGACTGCTTCTTTGTGCAGCTCAAAAGTATGTAGAAGGAACAT
Organism: Lynx rufus; assembly: GCF_022079265.1. Classification (NCBI taxonomy): domain Eukaryota; kingdom Metazoa; phylum Chordata; class Mammalia; order Carnivora; family Felidae; genus Lynx; species Lynx rufus. Next base: position 4,513,898 of record NW_025814839.1, on the reverse strand, counting down.
TCAAAAAGCATCTCTTTCAGGTTTTTCATAGTTAAGGGATCGTTTTGTCCTAATTTGCTCAGTAAACCCCTTGGTGAGAACAGAGCTGGTCTTGAGCCCAGCCCTGTGGGAACTGCAGGCCGTGGGGGGTGCTGGGGGGGGAGGGGAGTCTGAACTAATGCGCGTGTGAGGCTCTGCATGTCCTCTGTCAGGACAAGGTGTAGGCACAGGAATTCTGATTGCAGTGCTTTGGTCTATAGCAGGACTGCCTTAAGTGAGAAGAAGCCAACTGTGAAGCCAAAGTCCCCAGAAAAGAGCAAGCCAGATGAGAAGGACCCAGAGAAGTCACCCACCAAAAAACAAGAAGGTGAATGAGTAACTTGGGCCTGGAGACTGGTAGGCCCCTGGACCCAGCATTTGTCTGACTGGCTGGGCTCCCTTGGGGTTTAGGTGAGGCAGGGCCTCAATGCCATCTTTGTGAATTTACGGAGGTCAGCATAGCAGCTCCCAAAATACCATGTATCCAAGGTGAAAAGTAGATGATGGTGATTGAAAGTAAAGATCTGGAGATCTGCTTAGAAATTCGCTTCCAGGGCGCCTGGGTGGCTCAGTTGGTTAAGCGTCCGACTTCAGCTCAGGTCATGATCTCGCGGTCCGTGAGTTCGAGCCCCGAGTCGGGCTCTGGGCTGACGGCTCAGAGCCTGGAGCCTGCTTCCGATTCTGTGTCTCCCTCTCTCTCTGCCCCTCCCCCATTCATGCTCTGTCTCTCTCTGTCCCAAAAATAAATAAACGTTAAAAAAATTAAAAAAAAAAAAAAAGAAATTCGCTTCCAGAAGGCACTTACTGGGCATTAGAACTTGAGCTTCATAAAGGCCCAAGCAGAGCTGGAGAAGAGTCAGGCTGTGGCTCGCTGACCTCATGAGGTCGCAGGTTGTGCCAGGTCGGTGACGGACCCTGGAGGGGCGGGAGGTGGGCACTACGTGGATCGGGCCCTGCCAGAGACGTCTGAGGGCATGTAGTGAGGCCCCTGCAGTGGGAGGTTCTACCAAACTCCTAACAGTCTGAATGCTTCTCCATCAGTTCCTGAGGAGAAGTATCTGACCTTGGAAGGATTTCACAAGTTTGTCATTGACCGAGCCAAGCAAGACATCCGTAGCGTCTGGAGGGCGATTTTATCCTGTGGTTATGACCTTCACTTTGAGAGGTAAGAAGTTATGTCTCTCAACCCAGTTGATACCTTGTATAAAAATTTTTTGGGGGGAGCACCTGGATGGCTCTGTCAGTTCAGTGTCCAACTCCTGATTTTGGCCCAGGTCATGATCCTAGGGATATGGGTTCAAGCCCCCCACGCTCAGTGTGAAGCCTGCTTGGGATTCTCGCTCTTCTCTCTCCCTCCCTCCCTCTCTCTCTCCCCCCCACCCTGCTCTCGTGCTATCTCTCTCTTAAAAAAAAAAAAAAAAAAAATCGTTTTCAGCCACCGGATGTATTCCCAAGAAAATCCTTCCAGGGAACCATTCTGTCTGCCTTTCTTAATGCCTACTGAGTTATTTTCAAAATTTTCATAATTATTAAAGTGGGTGTTAGAACCTGTTTGGAAACAGACTCTGTTCTAAACAATAAATTCATTTTCTCACAGTTCTGGAGGTCAAGGGCTCAACAGGGTTGGTTTTTCCTGAGTTCTGTCCTTGCCTTATGGACAGAAGGTCACCTTCTCACTGCGCGCACACAGGCCGCTGCCTGCCTGCTTCTGATGAGGACACCAGTCTGCTGATCTGGGCCCCGCCCTTATGACCTCCTTTAACTTCATTAGGAAAGGGGTGGGGGGGAGATACGCTTCAGCCCCTAATAGGAATGATTTCTCTTTCCAAAGACCCTTTGTTCCTCAGAGTCCCGCGTTGTCTCCGAGTCTCCGTTGCCCACTCTCTCTCCTTCCCAGGCAGGAGCGCAGCAAGGTCACTGCCCGCCAGGTCCCCAGGGCCAGACAAGGATGGTTTCCCCTTTCTAGCCGCAAGGGAGTCCCAGGCAGGCGTGACATCTGCAAACTGGAAGACACCTGCCTACCCTACTCCGGGGCTCACCCCTGGCGCTCAAAGCAAGGTGTGCCCGGCCTCAGGGAAAGAATGGCTGCCTCGAGCATGCCTCTTAAAAAGCCACTTTCAGGATTCAGAAGCCGTTTGCTGCTTGGTTCCGCCATTTTGTTCCTTCATGGAAGGCTCCGGGCCCATCCCTGGATGGGCCTGCATCATGGTGGCAGGAATGAGTTTCTTACTAAGCCAGTAGGAGAGAGAACTCTGGGGCTTTTGAAAAGTAGAATCACCTGTTTTGGACTAGAAAGTGCATTTGAAGTGGGAAGGGTGCAAATTGGACTACAAACGGATTTCCAAGTGACGTGTTTGTTGCAGCTAAAGGGCTCGTTCCGGCGTGTCACAGGGCCACCCTGTGCCCTGAGCCCCTTCCGACACCGGGCCCAAGGGCAGCCAGTGTGGGGGGGCTGTGAGGGGATCCCCACAGAGGAAGCTTGCTCTCTAAGCGCTGCTTGGGTAGGAGGGAGGAGGCCTGTCCGGAGAGGTTCTGCCATTGCCCCGAGGAAGGCCTTCCTGGCAGGATGCACCCTGTGCGGCACGTGGCCCAGTTGAGGTGCTGCGAGCTCCGGAGCTAAGGCACCCATCCACCCACCAGCCTGCCTGCCTCTCTCGGGTGAGCAGCTGAACGTTTGCAGGTTAAGGACATGCGCGCGTAATAAAAAGCCCATACAGTATAGGCAGGCACAGGGGAGAGGGCCTGTGATTCGGTGCCCAGGGGGCTTCCGTAAACGTGTCTCCCAACATTTTCTGGGGGTAGAGTTTTTCAGTGCTACGGAAGTGGGATCAGACCAGACGTCTGCCTTTTTCGTTCTTCCTCGTCATTCAGTGTCACCGCAGGAGAGGACTCCGCGGTCCCGTAGCCGTGGGCACTTGCGTCGTGTGTGATGTGGCTGCAGTTAAAGCGCTGCCCTCACAAACACACCTTTGCCTGTTGGCGTAGCTCCCGGCGCCAACCCTGGGACGGGACCGCTGGCTGAGGGTAACGGCTTCAGTGAGGCCGGCGGCCGGTGGCTTCTGGGGCCCTGGCCGTGCGCACCCTCAGCGAGCTCTCATGAGTCCAGCGCCGCCGCTATGGCTCCATCGTATAGGTGAGGAAGCCGAGGCTCAGAAAGCAGGCTTCTTTGTGGCCCGGGTCGCCAGGTGGCCGAGATTTGAGCCCAAGGGCTCCCGAGCCCCAGCCCTAGCCAGGCGCCCTCGCCCCGCGCAGGAGGGAGCACCTGGGGGCGCGCGAAACCCCAGGAGGGATGTGCCCTTCCGGCCCCTCGGCCCCTATGGCCTGCTCTGCTCCCTCCTCCCGCTGGGTCGCGACCGGCCTCCCGATGAGGAGTCCCCGGCGGCCCCGCCCCACCTCGCCCTTCTCCCCCGGCCCCAGGTGTGCCTGCATCGATGTCCGACATGCGCACAAGGCCTCAAGGAAGTGGACGCTGGAGATGGACGTGGCGCTCGTGCAGTACATCAACCGGCTGTGCCGCCATCTCGCCATCACGCCCGCGAGGCTCCACCCCCACGAGGTGTATCTGGACCCCGCAGACGCCGCCGACCCCAGAGTGGCCTGTCTCCTGAGTATGTGGGTCCCGGGGGTCTGGCTTTCGGGGACCGTCCCCTGCGCCGCCGCCGGGGTAGGCGCGCCTGCCGTGAGCCACGGGGGCAAAGAAGAGGGAGAGAAAGGCACGAAGCTGCGACTGTGGCCGAGCTAAAAGTTTACAAGGCCTCACTGTGTGCTCGTTGCAAGGAAGCCGCGGGTGCTGCTGGGAGACCACGCCCCATCACCGCACCCAGGCCTCCGCCCAGAGGTCACGGCGGATGCCCCGCTGGAGTCGGTGGCGAGGGGGCGGGGCTCAGAGTTGGCCACGCGTTAGAGGCATTATCCATGCGGAGAGCGCGCGGCGTGTCTCTACTAAAAGCTAGGAGTGCGTGTGCACGCACGAATGCACCCACAGGCGTTCTCCATAAACCCGTCCGTGGAAGGTGACCGCTGGGCTTGTTTCTGTGCCTGTGCACGTGTGTGCCCCAGGCGGTTTTGAGTCTGCCCACTCTTGCTCAGCCACACGGCCTGGGCCTTTGCTCTCTTCCTGATACTTCCAAGGTAAACGTGGGCCAGACGTGGTCCCGATGTCCATCTCTCCCAGCTGGAGAGGAGACGGACGTGAGCGTGAACAAGTAAGACAGTGTGCCAGTGTCTCCGTGTCCAGGTCTTGACATGTGTCGCTTTTGGGGGAAAGCAGATGAAAGGTACCCGGGACTCTACTATTTTTGTGGCTTCCTAGAAGTCTCATTATTTTGAAGTTGAAAATTAAAAATAGCAGCTCTGCAGGGCCCCAAAGATAGGCCAAGGTGGGAGGGGGCGCCCTCGGATTCCCTGAGCGCCCGAGCCTCCCTTCTGGCCAGGCGGGGCCTCCCGCCTTTGCTTCTGCTGGGCACAGGCTCGGGCAGATTGAGGGCCCCACTTGCTGAGCGTCTCTGGGTGTCGGGGATGAGATCCCCTGCGGGAGCCTCCCGGTCCCCCCTAAGTGCCCACTCCTGATGGCCGCTTCGAACGATGGGGGCCACTTGAGTCTGTTCGTGACCGAGAGTCTCGGCCTGACCGCCCCCCGTGCCCTGCAGACGTGCCCGTCGAGAGCCTGCGCCTGCGGTTCGCCTTGCTCCAGTCCCTGAACACCACGCTGGAGACCTTCTTCCTGCCTCTGGTGGAGCTGCGCCAGACCCCCATGTTTGCCCACAGCATCGCCGCCCTGCTGAAGGAGGCCAAAGGTCAGTGCCTGCGCCCGCCGCCGCGGCCAGACCCAGCAACTGCCCGGGATGACCCTTCTCCTTTACGTGTGACCTACGTGTGTCCCCAGGAACGGCGCTCCCAGCCAAGAGCGGTTACTTCAGCTATGCTCTGAAAAATTAAATTTTCTAAAGTTTTCAAGGGTTCCTGACTGGCTCAGTTTGAAGACCTCGCGGCTCCTGATCGCAGGGTCGTGAGTTCAAGCCCTATGCTGAAGGTAGAGGTTACTTAAGTGAATAAAGCTTAAAAACAAAAAGTTTTCGGGTTATTTAGAAATACATAAGGCTCTGATTCGCTATCTGCCAACTAGGTGTTCCTGGGCACAACAGAGTCAAGGTTCGTGCGTTACCATTTGAGCAGATACTATGAACTTGCTTCCCGGAAGGTCAGGACTGTGACACCTGAGTGCCTCAGGGGCCTGAAGGGCATCCCAGGAGAGACTAGACAGACCCAAAGGGGACAGCATGTCCTCCGCCGGGCCTCAGAGGCCACAGGGAAGGAAGGCGAGCAGCCCCATCCCAGCCTCTCTCCCACATTCCTCCCCGCAGGGCTCATCTTTTACGACACGAAGGTGACGGTCATGAATCGGGTGCTAAATGCCACCGCACAGAGGACAGCTGACCATGCAGCTCCAGAGATCACGTTGGACCCCCTGGAAATCGTGGGAGGTAAAGTTAGCTGTACAGACCAGAAAATACAACATAGCTGTGATCGAACAAAGGATTTAGTTGATTTGCACAGAAAAGAAGCCTCTAGAAGAAGGGAGTCCAGACATCCATCTGGCTGCTTCGTCTTTCTCCTCTAGTGTCCCAGTGTGTGACTCCCACCTTCAGGGTCCCCTAGTGAGCCTGCCTTCCTGGCAGCAAGAGCGAGGGGAGGAGCTCTCCACTTCCTGGAGGCTCGCCTTGGCTTCCCATCTCCCGGGAGGCCTGCCACGTGGCCACACCTAACTGCAGGGGAGGCTGGGATGTGTACGCTTAACTCTGGTTGGCCGTGGGCTTGCTGGAGTCGGGGTTCTGGCACCGAAGCAACTGGGGCGAGTGGCTGCTGGGGAGGCAGCCAGGAGTCTGCCACGGCACGTGAACCCACACGTGCCACAAATGACACGAACTGGAGGGGAGAGGATCACAGATGGGGAGGACACCCCCCCCTCCCCGGGGACAGAGGGAAGGCTGGGAGCCACACGGCCAAGGCACGAAGATGTTCCAAAAGTGGAGAGAAGGCAAGGCGGCAGACCAGGGGCAGGGAGAGGGCCAGGAGGCAGGCGAAGGCCCGGCCAGGTGTCCGTCCTGGGCTGGAAGAGCAGAGGAAGGAGAGGAAGCTGCTTCGGGGCGGGGGCGGGGGTTGGGGGGGTGTTACTGGTTCCTCTCTCTTCCCAGGGGAGATCAGAGCTTCTGAAAACTCCTACTTCTGCCAGGCTGCCAGGCAGCTGGCCTCGGTGCCCTCATCCCAGCTTTGTGTCAAGCTGGCCAGTGGCGGTGACCCCACCTACGCCTTCAACATCCGCTTCACCGGGGAGGAGGTCCACGGCACCAGTAAGTGGCGGCCCCCGCCGGGCTCTGCAGCCAGTTCGGGTGGAGGCTGTGTTGAAATGAGAACATTTTTGGAGTTATTTTTAGTCTAAACTGCCCACAATCCCCCCCACTGGCGAGACTAAGGAAGCTGTGTCCTTGTTAGCCTGCTCTGCAGAAGCCAGGATGACCGAAGGGCTCCCCAGTGCCCCCGTCTCCCATGGGACACATCCGAACTCTGAGCCCAGCGGCCCTTCCCGGGGGAGAGGGCCAACCCAAACCGAGGGTGTCTCTGTTGTGTCCGTTCGGCACGAAGGGCACCCCCCTAGCGCTCACCAGAGGTGGGGTCCCCAAGCTGGGACGGCACTGGGCGGAGGTCCCTGGCAAGCACCGGTTCCCCCCCACGGGCCCGGGGGCCGGTTTCGGGGGCCTGGCCAGAGCCACCAACCGGCACCGTAGCGTGCTCCGGGCACAGCCGGCTCTCAGGACCGCGTGCTCAGCACCTTCCACTCCTCACAGCGCCAACACTGCACAAGAGACCGGCCTCGTCCCATTGGACCAGTGGGGAAACTGGGACGCTGCCAACCCAAGTAGTGTCCCCAAGGTCGGGCAGCCAGCTGGGGTTCAAAGCCAGGTCTGTCCGATTCCCAAGCCCGGCCCTTGGCGGCTTCAGCAGGCCGGGGTCTCCTGCTTCTCCGTGGAAGCTGAGTGAGGACATCTGTCCCCAGGCGCGTCCTGTGCGTGGCTCCGACCAAGCAGTGGGCACGCACAGCTGTCCTCTGAGCTTCCTGACCTTAGGACATTGACAGGGGGTGCACAGGGGAGAGGGGATCCAGCCACAGAGAGGAGTTGGCAAGAAAACCGCAGGCACGTTTGGAATGACGGCAGCAGAGATGCTGATGATCGCCGGTTGCCCTTTGCGGGCGTTCGTGCGTCAGGCTGTTCAGCCGGACGCTGCTCACTGGACAGACAGACACTGGGCACCTGGGCCTGGGGCGAGGGAGGGGAGCGCGGAGTAGCACGGGCGGCCCCACTCCTGGTGCAACCCGGAGCGACGGAGGTGGATTAAACGAGCCCGCGGATCCGTGTAAGCTCAGGGCGGTGCCAGATACGCAGGGCTCTGCATCCGGTCTCTCTGACTCCTTGAAACTAGCCTGCGACGTAGGTCCGGTGACTGTCCCCCTTTGACGGATTGGGTCCCTGAGAAGCGATGACCTGGGGGTCACCCAGCCAGTAAGTGGCCCGGCAGGACTTGACCCCAGGTCTCCCCACCCTCAGGCGAGCTCTGTCTCCGCCGCAGCCGAGTTCAGGCCGGCAAAGGAGCTGCCGTTCCGGGCGGGCAGGGCGGGCCGGCGGGGCCCCCGATGCCCCCGATGCCCATCAGCCTCCATGTGTCCCGCAGGCGGCTCTTTCCGGCACTTCCTGTGGCAGGTGTGTAAAGAGCTGCAGAGCTCCTCACTGTCCCTCCTGCTCTTGTGCCCCAGCTCAGCCGTCAACAAAAACAAGGTAAGACGGCCGAGGCGCGGGCCATGGCGGGGCAGCGGCCGGGACCCGTGTTCCCGGGGAGGAGGAGAGGCGCCCGGCAGTCGCTGCATCTCTGCGTCTGTGTCCAGGGCAAGTATATCCTGACCCCCAGCCCCATCACCTACGGGGAAGAGCAGCTCCTGCACTTCCTGGGCCAGCTGCTGGGGATTGCGATTCGAGCAGATGTCCCTCTTCCCCTGGACCTCCTGCCTTCCTTCTGGAAGACTCTGGTGGGTGAGCCTCTGGACCCTGACCAAGACCTGCAGGAAGCAGACATACTCACCTACAATTACGTCAAGAAATTTGAGAGCGTAAGTGAGTGAGGCATTTATTCTGGGGACAGCAGAACTCCAGAGCAGTGTCCCCGGGGCTCGTGGCTGCCTCTGTGATCTGCTATTTGCTGGGCCTCCAAACCCCGGGAGCCCAGGCTTCCCCCCGAGGACCGATTGGGGTCTCCCGGAGAACGTTAGGGAACGTGAGCTGTCTCTGCCGGGCTTGCTTTGTGGGGACAGAAGCCCCTCTGGCTTCTCTTCCTGCTTGATGGGGCACGTCGGTCACTGCCCATCTGCTGCTGTTGGGCCTCCCGAGGACACAGGGGTGAAGGGTTCCCGGCAGCTGACTGAGCAGGCAGGGATGTCGGGGTGGGGACTCGTACAGGTGGACCCACTTTCACTTTTAAGAGCTTGGTTTTGGGTGCCTGGGTGGCTCAGGTGGTTTAAGTGTCCGACTTCCACTCAAGTCATGATCTCCTGGTTTGTGAGTTCAAGGCCCGCATCAGGGCTCAGAGCCGGAGCTGCTTCAGATTCTGTGTCTCCCTCTCTCTCTGGCCCTCCTCCGCTCACACTCTCTCTCAAAAATAAACAAAAGAGAGTTTGGCTTCAGGGCCTCAGAGCACAGGAGACCGGCTCTTGGGGGTCACCTGGGATTGGCCAGGGACAGAGTTGGGACCGTAGCTGTCCTCTTCGTGCCTGGGGACACAAAGAGGTAGTGAGAGCTCGCCACGTCGGACCGGCCCCCTGGCGGGGGTGTGGTCGGCGCTCAGGCTGCCAGCTGGGCCCGTGGGACCCCTTCAGGTCTGTCCACCGGTTAGCGGTCGTGGTAGCCTGCCGTGGGCCGGGCTCTGGGCTCTCGCCCCAGCCATAGGAAGCTTCCAGGTTGTTCTCCCGATATGCGAGGCCCTGTTCGGAAGGGCTGTGTGCACAAGTCCTCGTGACAAGGCCGGGAGGAAGGGAGGCTCAGAGAGGAGGGTGGGCTGGGAACAGAGCCACCGGGGGAACCTAGGCCCGTCTGGCTGAAAAGCCTCCTCAAGCTAGAGACAGAGTGTGGCGGTGCCCCTGCCCCGGCCCTCCCCCTTGACTCCCCCGCTGCCTGTGTTCACAGGGGAGCAGACTGAGGCCGGGCCGAGGCGGCTCTCGACGGGAACCCCAGCCGAAGGAGGCACAGAACTAGGGCCCCCTGAGGGGCCTCGTGGCCAGGCTGTCTGTTGTCCTCCCCTGAGCCGCCACTTGAGGGCAGCCGGCATGAGGGCGCACCAAAGCCAGGATCTCGGATTAGTGGCAGAAATGGGGCTGACAGGGAATTATCTAAAAGGTCAACGCAGGACGGCCGCTCTGGGCGAGAGGTTTAGGAGTCCCTGCCCGGCACTGCTTCAAGAAGTCCTCCTGGGGCTGTGGGTAGCAGCAAGGGCCTGGGGTGCGCGGGGGGATATAAGACAGTGTCCGGGAAGACCGTCCAGCCGAGACTTCTTTCTGAAGGCGCTGGGCAGAGCCACAGAGCGTGTTGGGACACCAGGCTACAGCAGGGTTGGGGCACGCAGCCCAGGCAGAGAGATTCTGAACTTCTGGTACTCGTTCCAGTCACCTTCAACGTGCCAGAAGGGCAAGTTTGTTCTTCTCTGGGCCAGATCCCAGCATCTCCTCGGTAGCCCAGCAGGCACCTCAGTGTCTTTTGGACCCTAATTTTGGTGTTTTTAAATGATTTGCTTTTAAAACTAAATATGGATCGGGGCGCCTGGATGGCGTAGTCGGTTAAACTTCTGACTTCTGCTCAGGTCACGATCTCGCCGTTTGTGAGTTCGAGCCCCGCGTCGGGCTCTGTGGTGACAGCTCAGAGCCTGGAGCCTGCTTCCGATTCTGTGTCTCCCTCTCGGCCCCTCCCCTGCTCACACTCGGTGTCTGTCTCTCTCAAAAACGAACACGTAAAAAATAAATAAAACTAAACACGGATGTAGGTTTGACTTCAGGCAAGGCTGAATCCTGGTGCTCGAACAATGTCCTCAGTAATTGGTTTCAAGATGGCCCCTAGTAGTACAAGATGTACATCTTAGAGTCGTGTCCACACCAGTGAAAGTGCGTTGCTGCTTCCAAATGGTAACAGGAAAAGCCCTCCAATTTGGGTTTCGTTAGGTCTCAGGTGGCCTGGGCCACATACCTAACCCTGAACTCCCGGCAAACCGATTGGCCAGGCCCGTGCCATGTGCACGTTCATAATGGCCAAGGATGGTCCCCGTGCAAACAGTGCCTGGTGTCTGCCCGACTAGAGATTCGGGTTCCGTCTTCCCGGGGACCCTGGGAGCAGGACAGGCAATTAGCCTCCGTCTGCCTCCGCCCTCCAGATCAACGACGAGACGGAGTTAGAGGCCCTGTGTGCCGAGATCGCCTCCCAGCACCTGGCCACCGAGAGCCCCGAGGGTCCCAAGCCCTGCTGCAGGTTCACGTACCTGACCATGACGGGCGAGGAAGTGGAGCTGTGCAGCCGCGGCCGGCACATCCCCGTGGCGTGAGTGTGCGCGCGAGGGGAGCGGTGGGGCGGGCGGCCTGGGCCGGGTCAGGTGATCGATCTCACCAGAGGGACGGCTGTGGGGCAGGACGCGGGGTGCCAGGAAGGGTGGCGTGCGTTCAGCAGCGGGACTTTATTAAGAAGGCCCCAGCCGTGAGGCGGGTGACGGACGCCCGGAGGCAGGAAAGGCAGGACGCCCGGTAACCGTTTCCCCTCGCCCGGGCCTCCCCCCACCACCCGCAGGTGGGAGAACAAGGACATCTACGCGGCGGCCATCCGGAGCCTGCGGCTGCGGGAGCTCCAGAACGCCGAGTGTGTGACGGCCGTGAGGGCGGGCCTGGGCGCCGTCATCCCCCTGCAGCTGCTCACCACGCTCAGCCCGCTGGAGATGGAGCTGCGCACCTGCGGCCTGCCGTACATCAACCTCGAGTTCCTCAAGGTTGGTGGGCGGGGGCCTGTCCTGGACCCCCCCCCCCACCGTGTCCCAGTGCCCTGTTCTCACGTGCCCCCCCCCCCCACCCCGGCGACCGCCCCACGTCACAGCTGGGGAAGCCGGAGCTTGAGTCACTTGCCCGGACGCGGTGGGGTCGGTCTCACCCCCAGACGGCTGGCCTCCGGGGCCCGGGTCTTGAGCCTCATCCCAAGGTGAAGACCGTTCTTGCCAAGCCCCGTCCATTTCTCAGGCCGCACCCCGGCCTCCCAGGCTGGCTTCTTGCTGGCGGTGAGACCTTGAACAGTGACTTCACATCTGGTGGGGACGGTGACAGGACCTGCCCGGTGTGTTCACGGGGCGGGGCGGGTAACGCTCATGGAGCCTCTGCTCTGGGCGCGGTCTCACGACCACCTCCGTGGCCTTTGTCGTTACCGTGGTCTCATAACTTATGTCCCGCGGCCGTTTCCCCGCCGCAGCCACCCGGCCCGGGGCGGTGCGGGGTGAGCAGAGGCCGGGACCGCTCACATCCGGGGGCCTTTCTTCCCCAGGCCCACACCATGTACCAGGTGGGGCTGATGGAGACAGACCAGCACATCGAGTTCTTCTGGGGGGCGCTGGAGGTGTTCACGCAGGAGGAGCTGTGCAAGTTCATCAAATTTGCCTGCAACCAGGAACGCATCCCCTTCACCTGCCCCTGCAAAGACGGGGGCCCTGACACAGCCCACGTGCCCCCCTACCCCATGAAGATTGCTCCCCCAGATGGCACAGCAGGTACCGCCTTTCCCTTGTCGTGTTCCGAGTGGGACGCACAGGCCCTTCTCTCAGTGGGAGCTGGGGCTGCTGGGCCCTGCAGGAGGGAGGGACATCAGTGGCCAGCTGAGCCCAAATGTAAATCGGGGGACGGGCCCGCGCAGGGGAAGGGGTTGTCATGTGCCTCCCAAACCTGACTTCGGCCAAGAGTCAGTACAGGCCCAAGGTTGGCCTATGTTCTGGGTTGTTTTTTTTTTTTTAAAGGATTCACCATTCTTTTTTTGAAGTTTTATTTATTTTTGAGCGAGGGTGCAAGCGGGGGAGGGAGAGGGGGCGACATTGTACTGACTGCAATGAGCCCGATGTGGGGCTTGAACTCACGAACTGTGAGATCATGACCTGAGCTGAAGTCGGACAGTCAACCAACTGAGCCACCCAAGTGCCCCTACATTCTGATAACTTTAAAAAGCTAACGGGGCTTTTTAGAAATGTTTTAATTTTCCAACTTCTAAACGTAGAAAAATAAGAAAACAACCCTTTGCTGACTAAACAAACCTGTCTACCACCAGATTCCCTCACAGGTCAGCCATCTGCTCCCCTGTGCCGTACAACTTCCTGTGCCATTTTCTCCTCCAGAATCTTCTCTTGCCCTGCCCCCACCCCTCCTCCTGCTTGGGCCTTGGTTAGCTTCGAGCTACCCAAAGAAGCAAACCTGAAAGCAGGGCGGCCAGTAGGTCTCCCTGGGATCAGAGCCCAGCCTCTGACACTGGCCTGGTGGGGGTTTTATTTTTGCAGGTTCCCCAGACTCTCGCTACATCCGAGTGGAGACCTGCATGTTCATGATCAAACTTCCCCAGTACTCCTCTCTGGAAATCATGCTGGAGAAACTTCGTTGTGCCATTCACTACCGTGAAGACCCCCTAAGTGGCTGAGGGGAGGGAGCCCCGGAGTTAGTCCGTCACCGAGGCACCGCTCCGCCGGCTTGGGAAGCCTGCCACTGAGGGCACATTCCCTCCAGGCCCTGCGTGAGGAGTTGGCGACGTTTTGCTTTTCCGAACTTTTGTCCACGTTCCAGGGCTTCCTGGAAGACTTAACCTTTTGTATTTGTATGTTTTGTGATGGGTTGGTTCTTTTACACCTGTTTGTGGTATGTTTGTAGGATAGTTTAATTCCCAGGCAGCCTGTGTCTCATTTGATCTTCCCGGACATTGTCTCTCATGGCCACCGGATTCTGATGCCATAAGGCCCCAGTTAGTTCCACATCATGGAACCACCCAGCAGGAAGGTGGTGGTGAGATACCTGCGGCCGGCCACACAGAGCATCCTGTTGTCTCTTCACAGCATCTTCACAGGTCTGTGGCCCTGCCCCTCCTGCCTTGAGCTGGAGTTGATCCTGGACGCAGCTCCCCCAGGCCTCCTTCCATCTTGAAAGGGTTGGGCCCCAACATGGGAGACACACAGGGAGCTTTCTGTGTTCATCTTCCAGCTTTCGAACCTTGTTTATGGTCTGGGTTTTTCAGAGGAAAAGCACCCCGGTGGCTGCCCGTCCCTTCCCCCTCAGCCCTCTGCCCTTCGTCTCTCCTGGGCCCCTGACCTGACCGTTTCCTGCTGAATGTTCCTCAGGAGACCTAAGGGTTCATTCTGACCTTAGTTCACAGCCAGGCATGTCCCAGCTCCAGGAGTTCAGGACGCCTAGAGGAGGAGGGACGGACAGTGCTGGGGGGGGGGGGGGGGGGGCTTTTTCTGAGACTGATTGAACAGGAAAGCACATGATTCAAGCCTACCCCCCTTTTGTACTCAGAAACGGCCCTTCCTCACCACAGTGTTGGTGACAGGAGGAACAGAAGGGCCACACGCCCATTTTAAAGAGAGCGGCTGACTGAGGTGCTCTGCTCAATTCAGGGTCTACTTCGGTGACCAAGACCTTCCAAGGACCACTATGCGGTCCTTCTGCCCCTCTGGCCAGGCCCGCCCCTTGTCCCCTCGCCGCCCCATGTGAGCGTGTGTGCCAGGGTGGAGCTGCTCCAGGCTCCCCCGCTGCCCCAGTGCATTTGTGCCCCAAACAGGTCTTTGTCCAATGGTACTTTGTTCAAGAGCAGCATATGCCAGCTTGTTGGACACTGTCATTTTGGGCCTTGCCAGTTCTCCTGGAATTGCATCACTGTATTTATTGTATAATATTGTGAATACTGAAGGTTCTGAGTGAGTGCTGACTAGAAGGTTCTGGAGTGTGCATGCTGGGGAGAGAAAGCTGTGCTTTTCCTTTCTCTGCTGTGGCCCTGGCCTGTTGGGAAGATGTATGGATTTTAGAGTTAGAGCCATTAGCAGCCATCTCCTCCCTCTTATTCTTAGGAAATGCGTTAAGGACCATTACTGAAGTGATTCCCCACCTAAGGAAAAGCTAAAACTGGATGCATCAGTTATGTTTGATGCAGGAGCAGTCCTGTCTGGAGAGGAGGGCCTGCACGCAGGCTCCCTGCTTGGAAGGAAGATGGTTGGCTGCTGCCTCCTGGGGGCCAGAGCCCCATTGCCTGGGGGTCAGACCAGGACGTAGTCCTGACAAGGATCCTCCTATTTCATTTCTGCATAACAAGAGCCTTTGGATTATTAGAAGTGGTTCTTCCTCTCTGTATTTTTAAATTCTTGGTCCCCTCCAATCCTTCCCATCCCTTAAATGGACTCAGAATTGTTAGCTACCTCCCCAAGGGGGGTTTTGGGAAGCTGCTTTTGGCCCATCACTTGATTTGATGACAGCTGTGAGTAAGATGTCTGCTGCTAACACGCTTCTCCCAGAGAGCACATTGAGAGGTCCAGACTGATCCAAACCTTGGCCCTAAAAAAACGTGTGCTGTAAAGTTACTTGATGTATATTTATTATAATTATTTATGGTTGCATTTAACAAAGTTTTCATTCAGTTTGAGGCTATTTACACCATTGCTGTGTAAAGGAAGCTCACTACAGGAAAAAAAAAAAGTCACACCAATAAATAACCTTCATCTAATTTTGACTTACCGTTAAGAGTTGTGTGGTCATCTACTCACTGAAAAGATACAATGACTGACCTGCTTGGACTGGGCGGCTCTGATCCTTAAGTGCGGTCCAAAGGTTAGGAATTTGTTTCTAATTATTGTCTCTACACTTGATGTGATTCTTACTCCCTCATGCTTACCAACTAATCCTCCCCCCGCCCCCACCTCCCCCATTCAGCCCCTCGCACCTGGTTGTCATACAGAAAGGATGACTGAAGGGATGGAAATCCAAGGTCAAAGCTGAACCTCACCCTGCATCTTCTGCCCCCCTGCTCATACTGGAGCTAGTCTGAACTCTTAGGCCAGTGGGAGGGTTTTCCTCAAGCGGATAATTGCAGTGGAAGGGGGTGGGAGCCAGCAGTGGATTTAGAACTGTACAAAAGGGAAGTGCAGAGAAGATAAAGACTTAGGGCTGCTTTCCTAAGGTTGATGTTCAGCTCTCTTGCACAGCTGTCCTTTGCCACCCCCACAGGGAGCTCTGTGGTCTGCATGCAGGAGAATCCAGTCTCCCAGACATGGTCCTGCTCCATGGGAGGGGGAGGTCCTCACACAGACCCATTTAGTTTTTCTCTTGACCCTACCTTTCTTACACTTAATAAATGCCAACTTTTAGCGAAAGTGTCCCACTTATGTCTTTATTATAGGAAGACCAAGGGTCCTCTTGGGTGAGGAACAACTCCCCTCAGGGTGCTGGAAACAGCAAAAGCCACCACTCACAGCTAAGAGAAGCTGGGGTGGATGGGGATGCCTTGTGTGGAGAGTCCCAGCTGAGCACAGCAAGAATTTGCTCTCCAGGATGGCTGAGGGCATCTCCTTTAAGAGTTGTTCTTTAAAAAACTATGTTCAAAATTACGCTATCCAATAATAGAAGACATTCATCCTCATTAGTCATCAGGGGAAAGCAAATTAAAATCACAAAATCTATACAACCACCCCCAAAAAGGAAAGACAGTACCAGGACTGGGGGAAGACATGGAACCAACAGAACTCTCCTCTGGATGTGGGGAATGTAACCTACAACTACTCTGGAAACCTGGGTGCCCTCCACTACGCACCCCCTTAGACCAACAATCCCACCTCTAGGTGTACGTCCACCAGAACACCCACCCATATTCACCAAAAGACGTGTAAAAATACAGCAGCAATAATAGTAGACAAAACTAGAAACAAGTTGAAGGTCTGAAGTAGAAAAAGTTACTGCACACAATGGAATACCACACGGGAAGGAAAGCAAACTGCTACCTGCAACCTATAGGTGAGTCAGAAACACAAGTGTTCAGCAAGAGGAGTCAAGCATAAAAAAATACTTCATGGTATGAGTACTTTTAAATAATGAGTTCATTTAAATGTTGAAAATAGAAAAAAATAACAAGATGTCAAGATTGTGGTTATTCTGGGTCCCAGAGAGGAGGATAGAGAGTATGAGGGGTGTTCTGGTGTCCTGGTAATGTTTTTGATATGGGTGGTGGTGACAGGTGTTGAGTGAACCCTATGCTACCATGCACTTTTCTGTAGGGATGTTCTACCGTATGGATAGTTTCTTAAAAATACAAGCGCTCCAGTGTGTCTGGCTGGCTCAGTTGGTAGAGTGTGTGACTCTTGATCTCTGTTTAAGCCCCATGTTGGGTGGTGGTACCTACTTAAAAAAAAAAAAAAAAAATCCCAATGCCTCTGTGCCAAAAAAAACACACAAAATGAAATCAGGAAATAAAAGCACACATTCCATCCTCATGAAACCAAAAGAAATCATTTCAGTCCACAATTTCTCAAAGGACAGCTACTGAAAGAATAAATGACTTAGGACATCATGGGCAGCAAGCTTCTTGTAGGTCCCTTGGAAAAAACCAAAACGTTGCAAAGCAAAGAAGGAATTAGAGGCCCCACTGCCAAGAGAAAAACAAGGATTGGAAATTCACGTAGGAAGCAGTTGTTCAAGCCCACCACTCTGCAGAAAGTCAGAAGCCCTATTTGGGAGAATCAAACCCAGCAGCTAAGACCCCAGCCCCACCCTGAGTTTACACAGCAGACTGGAAGACCCCTTTCAGGAGGAAACGAGAAATAAGACCTATAGATTCTCACAGCAGGGGGTTCTTCAGTGAAAACACCAGCTTGTTGCCCTACAGTGAACGTGAACAGTTAAAGAAGCTTCTCATCTTTAGTGCCCCAGCCTTAAATATAGACAGGCAAGAAACAGATGAGGAAGAGTCTATAACATGAAATACCAAACAAAAATAGATAATACAGACTAGAACAAGAAACAACTATGGCACAAAGTATGCGAATGTACTGCATTGGGGCACCTGGCTGGCTCAGTTGGTAGATCAAGAGTCACTCTGGGTTTCAGGGTTGTAAGTTTTAGCCCCATGTTAGGTGTAAAATCTTACAAAAAAGAAAAAGTTACTTCAGGGACACCTGGCTGGCTCGGTAGAGTGTGTGACTCTTGATCTCGGGGTTGTGAGTTCAATTCCCACATTGGCTGCAGAGATTACTTAAAATCTTGGTGTGCCTGGATGACTCAGACATCTGTTGATTTTCAGCTCCGGTCATGATCTCCTGTTTCATGAGATCGAGTCCTGCATCAGGCTCCATGCTAGCAGTGCAGAGCCTCCTTGGGATTCTCTCTCTTACTTGCTCTTGTAAATAATAAACTTAAAAAAAATCACTGCATCCCTTAAGGAGAGAAAAGGCTGTGGGAAAGAATAAAAGGTTTGGGAAATATCAAATCCATTTAATATAAAGATGAAAGGATAAAGTTGAAGAAATCTCCCATAGGGCAAAAAATATGAAAAGAAAACGGAGCACCTGGGTGGCTCAGTCGGTTGAGCATAGGACTTCAGCTCAGGTAATCTCACAGCGTGTGATTTGGAGCCCCGCTTCGGGTTCTGTGCTGACAGCTCAGAGCCTGGAGCCTGCTTCAGATTGTGTCTGCCTCTCTCCCTGCCCCTCCCGATCTTGCACTCTCTTTCTCAAAAATAAACATTAAAAAAAAATTTTAAAGGAAAAAGGGATGAGTCTAAGACGGTCTATCCTACTATCACTGGAGTTCTGCAAAGAGAAAACAGGAGACATAACCAAAATATAAGAAAATTCTGAAAAACAGAATGTCACAAGTTCCAGACAAAATGATAAGTATCCAGCTCTTTGAATAGAAAAAGAATCCACACCACTTTACAACATGGGGCAATTTAAAAATACCAGGGACAGACATCCTAAAAAGCTTCAAGGGGAAAAATTACATGTAAATCAGAATGGCATCAGGCTTTATAACAAACTAGAAAGATAACACCTTCAAGACACTTCTAATTCTAATCACAACAAATGAACAGAAGCCAGATTTCCCTATCACAACAACTAAAATAAAAAACCTAACATATGTATGGTTCTCAAAACAAGCAATAAAAAAACTGAGAAGAGAAAATAAATATGGTGGGCCCTACCATTGCCTCAGCTTATGGTCTGGATAGTTTTCAGAGAGCAGCAAGAGGAGGGGAAACCCAAAGTCGAACTCAACAGTCTCCTAGAGTTCAGAAAACAAAGCATGAAAGGAAACAAAGGCAGCTAGTTTGCAAGGCAGAGTACTAAAGAGGAAGAGACAGAGAACTCTGTAGATCTCTTGAGAGTCCTCAAGTATTCAACTGAGTACTGATAAGCTCAAGCATATAAGGAAACTGCCAGAGGCTGGGAAAAGAACCAGCCAAAAGGATTAGAGCTGGCAAAGAACAGGAAGTAGTTCCTATTCCCACTAGCCAATGTAGAAAACTTTGTAATTTGTGGGACTTTGGTTTTGCCTTAGTAGTGAAGTAAAATTAGCCCTAATTCCTGTTCAGGTCCCACCTAATAAAGCTTAAAAGTTTGACCCAGAAGGATCAAGCTGTCTCCAAGTGACCACATATAAAAACAAAGCTCAAAAATACAGGAAATACATGGGACACCTGGGTGGCTCAGTTTGTTGGGCGTCCAATTCTTGATCTCAGGGTTGTGAGTTCAAGCTCCATGCCTAGCATGGAGCCTACTTTAGAAACAAACAATACAAAAATACCCAGCATGTAAGTAGGTAAAATTCAGAATGTCTGGCATCCAATAAAAAAACCACCAGACATGCAAAGAAACAACAAAATAGCACCCAGAAAAATCAACTGCAACTGACCCAGAAATTATACAAATGATAGAATTCGCAGGCAAGAGCATTAAAACAGTTATTACTGTATACAAAAGGTTTACGAAGCTAGGGGAAAAAAAACAATGAACATGTTAGGTAGAACCATGGAAAATATAAACAACACAATGTCTAGAGATAGAAACTTCAATATCTGAGATGAAAACTGGATAGATTAGCAACAGATTAGACTGCAGAAGGTTTCAGTGACTTTGGAAGCACACAAATGACCCATCTGAAAACAAAAGAATCCAAAAAAGTGAGGAGTGTCAGTAAGATATGGCACTTCATTTGGCCTATAATATAGGAGAATAATCCCCTAAAGAGAAGAAAAATGGGGAAAAATCTTGAGATAACAGCTGGAACTTTTTCCAAATTTACTTAAAAACTACAAAGATGTAAGAAGCTTAATGAACCTAAAGCACAAGAAACAGCGGTGGTGATGGTTGTAGAACAATGAATGTACTTGATGTCACAGAACCATACAAAGGTGCATCACAATCTAATTGTATAAAATCAGTGATAAATCTTAAAAACAACCCCCACAAAGACACATTCTGTACAGAAGAACAAAGATAAGGATGGTAGATTTCTCAGTAGAACCAATGCAAGCAAGGAGGCAGCAGAGTAACATATCTAAAGTATTGGGAGGGGAAAAGCTATCAACCTAGAATTCTATACCTTTCAAATAGTGAAGGAGAAAATAGGCAAGTACCTAGAGACAAATCAGGTTACTGCTTAGGGAGGGAGTGCTTAATGGGTATGGGATTTCCTTTAAAGATTAAAATTCCTGAACAAGTAGTGGTGATGATTGCACAACACTGAATGGATTTAAGGACACCTAATTGTATACTTTAAAATAATTAAAATGTTAAGTTTTGGGGCACCTATGTAGCCTAGTCGGTTAAACATCTGACTTCGGCTGGGGTCATGATCTCACAGTTCATAAATTCAAGCCCAACAGCTATGCTGTTGGCGCAGAGCCTGCTTCAGATAATCTGTCCTCTCTCTGCCCCTCCCTGCACCCCCCTTCAAAAATAAACATTTTTTTTAATGTTGAATTTCATTAGATGTATTTTACCACAATTTTTTAAAAGTGAAGAAGAAATAAAGACCTTTTCAGACATAGAAAAGCTGCAAGAACACAGGCTAACCTGCACTACAACAAAGTCCTTCACACAAAAGGAAAATGATACCATGTGGGAATCTGGGTCTGCACAAAGAAAAAAAATACAAAAATATTAACTACATGGGTAAATATAAAAGACATGTTTAAGTCTTTAAAAGGTCATTGACTTAAAAAAATTTTTTAATGTTTATTTTTGAGAGAGAACGAGTGAGCACACATGAGCATGAGTCGAGGAGGGGCAGGGAGAGAGGGAGACACAGAATCCAAAGCAGGCTCCAAGCTGTCAGCACGGAGCCCGATGCGGGGCTTGAACTCACGAACCAGGAGATCATGACCTGAACCAAAGTTGGACGCTCAATCGACTGAGCCACCCAGGTGCCCCTAATAGATAATTGAGTACTTAAACAAAACAACAAGGTATTGGGGATTTATGATGAATAAAGAAATGGAGGGAAGGAGCACCTAGGTGGCTCAGTCGGTTAAGCATCTGACACTTGATTTCGCCTCAGGTCATGATCTCCCAGTTTGAACCCTACGTTGGTCTCCTCACTGACACTGTAGAACCTGCTTGGGATTCTCTCTCTCTCACTCTCTGCCCCTCCCCCCCACCAAAATAAATAAATTAAAAAATAAATATATGACAATGGCACAAAGGCTAGGAGGAAATAAATTAAATATGTTATTGTAATACCAATCATGAAGTAGCACAATATTACTTAAAGGTAAACTGTGATACTGTGATAAATCAGAGGTGTATGTACTATAAACCCTAAAACAACTACTTAAATAATACAATAAAGTTAAAACTAATAGGCCAACAAAAGAGATAAATGGAATCATAAGAAGTATTAAAAGAAAGCAAAAAAAAAAGAAAAAAGGCACATAGAACACAAAAGATAAATAGCAAAAAGATTTATTTAAACTCAACTATCAGGGCATCGGCTGGCTCAGTCAGTAGCATGTGACTCTTAATCTCAGGGTCTTGAGTTCAAGCCACATTGGGTGTGGAGACTAGTTAAAAGAAAAAAGTATTCTAAACCCAACCATATCAATAATTACATTAAATGTAAATGGTTGACACACCCAAATTAAAAGACAAACTCCTCAGACTGGCTCAAAAACAAAAACCCCAACCATATGCTGCCTCTGAGAAAACCAATGTAAATATGTAAACAAAAATAGGATAAAAGTAAAAGGATGGAAAAAGATATACTATGCCAACACAAATCAGCAGAAAGCTGAAGAATGTTAATATTGCTATCTTAATATCAAAGTGTATCTCAGAGCAAATATTACAAAGAAGGTCATTTCATAATAATAAAAAAGCCAAACAAGAACATAACAATCTTGGGCGTTTATACATCTAATAACAAGGCTTCAAAAGAATGAAGCAATTACAGAATCATAAGGAAAAATATCTTCAATTACAATACAGATTTCAAAAAGAACTATCCCCCATCCCCCAATAATTAAGAGAACAAGTAAACAGAACATCAATAATATAAAAGCCTGAACAACACTACCAACCAATTTGACCTACCTGTCATTTATATAATATTCCATCTAACCAAAATACAATGCACATTCTTTTCAAGTACATACAGGACATTTATGGCCTGGAGAAGATTCTAAGGATAAAACAAACCTCAATAAATTTGAAGAGATTCAGTTCATACAAATTATGTTCTCTGACCACTAGAAAATTAGTAATCAGTAACAAACCTGGGGGCAGCTGGCTGGCTCAGTCATAAGAGCATGTGATTCTTGACCCCAGGGTTGTGAGTTCAAGCCCCACATTGGATGTAAAGATTAAACTTTAAAAAAACAAAAACAAGGGTGGGAGGGAGGGGAAGGTGGGTGATGGGTATTGAGGAGGGCACCTTTTGGTATGAGCATTGGGTGTTGTATGGAAACCAATTTGACAATAAATTTAATATTAAAAAATAAGGTAAACATATAATTACCACTATGAATTAAAACACTCAATTTTGACATCTTGAAAAAAAATCTAGAGTGCCTGGGTGGCTCAGTCAGTTAAGTGTCCAACTTTTTAATTTTTAAATTTACAAACAAGTTAGTTAGCATATAGCGCAATAATGATTTCAAGAGTAAAATCCAATGATTCATCCCCTACATATAACACCCAGTGCTTATCCTGAGTCTCCTCCTTAATGCCCCTTGCCCACTTAGCCCATCCCCCCACCCATAACCCCTCCAGCAACCCTGTTTGTTCTCTATATTTAAGAGTCTCTTGTGTTTTGTTCCCCTCCCTGTTTTTTATTATTTTTGCTTCTCTTATGTTCATCTGTTTTGAATCTTTAAAAAATTATTTAATGTTTATTTTTGAGAGAGAGAGTGTAAGTGAGGGAGGGGCAGAGAGAGAGGGAGACACAGAATCCGAAGCAGGCTGCAGGCTCCAAGCTAGCAGCAAAGAGCCTGACAAACTCAAACTCACAAACCAGTGAGATCACGACCCGAGCCGAAGTTGGCCACTGAACCAACTGAGCCACCCAGGCACCCCATCTGTTTTGAATCTGAAATTCCACATATGAGTGAAATCATATATTGTCTTTCTCTAATTTCACTTAGCATAATACACTCTAGTTCCATCTATGTTGTCGCAGATAGCAAGATTTCACTCTTTTTGATTGCCAAGTAATACTCGTGTGTGTGCGTGTGTGTGCACGCACGTGTACCACATCTTCTTTATCCATTCATCTGTCGACGGACATTTGGACTCTTTCCATACTTTGGCTATTGTCGACAGCACTGCTATAAACATTAGGGAGCACGTGCCCTTTTGAAACAGCACACCTGTATGGATAAGTACCTAGTAGTGCAATTTCTGGGTTGTAGGCTCGATCAATTTTTAATTTTTTGAGAAAACTCCATACTGTTTTCCAGAGTGGCTGCACCACTTTGCATTCCCACCAGCAGTGCAAAAGAGATCCTCTTTCTCTGCATTCTCACCAACATCTGTCATTGCCTATGTTGTTCATTTTAGCCATTCTAACAGGTAAAGTGGTATCTCATTGTGCTTTTTATTTGTATTTCCCTGACGATGAATGATGTTGAGCATTTTTTCATGTGTCTGTTAGCCATCTGGATGTCTTCTTTGGAGAATTGTCTATTCATGTCTTTTGCCCATTTCTTCACTGGATTATTTGTTTTTTGGGTGTTGAGTTTGATAAGTTCTTTACAGATTTTGGATACTAACCCTTTACCTGATATGTCGTTTGCAAATATCTTCTCTCATTCTGTTGGTTGCCTTTTCGTTTTGCTGATTGTTTCCTTCACTGTGAGGAAGCTTTTTATGTTGATGAGGTCCCAGCAGTTCATTTTTGCTTTTGTTTCCCTTGCCTCTGGAGATGTGTTGAGTAAGAAGTTGCTGTGGCTGAGGTCAAAGAGGTTTTTGCCTGCCTTCTCCTCTAGAATTTTGATGGCTTCCTGTCTTACATTTAGGTCTTTCATCCATTTTGAGTTTATTTTTGTGTATGGTGTAAGACAGTGGTCCAGGTTCATTTTTCTGCATGTCACTGTCCAGTTTTCCAACACCATTTGCTGAAGAGACTGTCTTTATTCCATTGGATATTCTTTCCTGCTTTGTCAAAGTTTAGTTGGCCATAAGTGTCTAACTCTTGATTTCAGCTCATGATATCAGGGTTTGTGAGTTTGAGCCCCAAGCCTCACATCAGGCTCCATGCTCACAGTGCAGAGCCTGCTTCGGATTCTCTCTCTGCCCCTTACCCAATCGTGCGTGTTTACACTCTCTCTCTCTCTCAAATAAAATTTTAAAAAATCTGGAAAATATCCAAATAGTATAAACTAATAGCCCAGAGGATAAAGAAATCAATGTATTCTGAACTGGATGAAAACAAAAAGACACCAAAGTATATGAAACACAGGTAAAGCAGTTCTTAGGGAAATTTATAGCACCAAACACTTATATTACAAAAAAAGAAAGGTCTCAAATGAATGATCTCAGCTTTGACCTTAAACTAAACAAGAAAGAAGCTCAAAGTAAGCAGAAGAAAGCAAATAAAGATCAGAATGGAAAACAATGAAATGGAAACAGAAAACCAGTAAAGGGAATCAATGGAACCCAAGTTGATTTTTTGAGATCAATATAACTGATAAATCTCTAACCCAGGGTTGCCATGCTATGGCTCATAATCCAGCTGCTTGTTTTTGTAAATAAAGTCTCACTGGAAGCCTCACCCATAGAGCTGTGTTTACTCTCTAACAGCATTGTCGAGTAATTGCAATTCGGACTATATGGCCTAAATATTGACTATTTGGCCTTTTAAGAAAGAAAAAGTTTGAGGATCTCTGCTCTAGCCAAACAGATCGGGAAAAGAGAAAACAAATGATCAACATCAAAAAATGAGAGAAGTGACATCACTACAGATTTTACAGATATTTTCAAATAAGGTTATATTATGAACACCTTTATGCAAATAAATTAACTTACTGAAATGGACAAATTCTTTGAAAGACAATACCAAAGTTCACTCAAGAAGAAACAGAAAACCTGAATAGCTATATCTGTTAAAACTGATAAACTGTATCATACTTATTTACGGTTTTTAAGAAATTGGTCTAGGGGCGCCTGGGTGGCACAGTCGGTTAAGCGTCCGACTTCAGCCAGGTCACGATCTCACGGTCCGTGGGTTCGAGCCCCGCGTCAGGCTCTGGGCTGATGGCTCGGAGCCTGGAGCCTGTTTCCGATTCTGTGTCTCCCTCTCTCTCTGCCCCTCCCCCGTTCATGCTCTGTCTCTCTCTGTCCCAAAAATAAATAAAAACGTTGAAAAAAAAATTAAAAAAAAAAAAAAAAGAAATTGGTCTATTTCTCACAGTCCCTTTTTAAGGGCTCATCTGATTAGGTCAGGCCCACTCAGAATGATCCTTTATTCATTCAGAGCCAACTGATTTGAGGCTTTATTTACACCTTCATAGTTTTGTCATACTATATCAATCATATTCACAGTCCTGCCAACATCCAAGGGGAAGGAATTACATGTACACCATGTAAATGAACATTACATATATACCATGTACACCAGGAATCCAGAATCTTCAGGGCCAACTTAAAATTCTGCTTATCACAAATAAGGAAACAAATTTATTCACTGAAACATTATTTTTAATAAGATTTTGAAAACAACCTAAGCAACATACATAGAATAAAACACAGTACATCCACACAATGAAGCGATTTTTTAAATTGAGGCATAACTGACATATATACAAAGAGGTAATCTTGAGAATATGTTATTAAGTGAAAAAATCAAAGTTCAAGAGTATAATATGCTACCTCTGGTGTAAGAGAAAAAAATAAGAACATACACATGTGTTTGGTTATTTTGGCAAAAAGAAACAAGAAGACAGTTTAGGGGGAGAAAAGTGAATAAAACAGAAACTAGTAAGATTGGTTGCCCATAGACAGTGAGTGAGTAGAAACAAGGTGAAAGCCTGGAGATGTTGAATGGGAGTAGAAGGTATGAGTGTTAGTGACTTTTTTTTTTTTTTTTTTTTGAGAGAGAAAGAGAAAGAGAACACGAGAAGGAGATGGGCAGCAGGGGGGGGGAGAAAGAGAATTTTTTTCTATTTTTTTTGATGTTTATTTTTTTAGAAAGGGAGAGAGTGCACGTGCAAGCACTTACAAGCCAGGGAGGGACAGACAGAGAGAGGGAGACACAGAATCCGAAGGAGGCTCCAGGCTCTGAGATGTCAGCACAGAGCCTGATGCGGGACTCAAACTCACAAACCGTGAGATCATGACCTGAACCAAAGTTGGACACTTAACCGACGGAGTTACTCAGGTACCACCCACCCCCTCCAGGGGGATTTTCAATCATGCCAGAAATGGTACAAGTCTCTCAGTCTTTCCAGCTTCTTTCACCTGACACAAGAAGGTCTCTGAGCTAATGGACTGATTTTAACTGACATATAATATACAAAAAAATCCCTATAGTTATGTATTCTTTTTTCTAATCTAGCTTGTTTCTCTCAGAATAGCTCAGACCTGGATTTGAGTCCTAGCACTGCTGTGAATTATCTGCATAGCCTTATGCAGGTCACTCCTTTTTACCTATGAAAAGGGACAATTTTTCCCTCTTTCCCTACCCCCCACTAGGTTGTGAGGGGAAAAACAAATGAGCTCAAAATGACCTGAGGTCCTATGCAAACTGTGAGGTGCTGAAGGGTAATGAATAATTCTACTAAGACTCAACCGCTATGAGAAAAGAGGCTTTTAAGGAATCTGCCTTTCTTGATTCAGTTGGAGGCAACTCCGCCCCCATGCCAAATCACAACCAGAGCTGCAGAAACTGCCAGTTTCTTTGAAATCCAATAGAAAACTATATAAGGAATGTCTGGCTCTGAGAAGCAGCTTATGCTAGAACTGCTAGGGCTCCAGGAAGCACAGAGAAAGCCTAGTCCTGCTCACCTTTCCCCATACTCTGGGCTGACTCTCGCCTACTCTGTCTTCCCTCAGGTCTCTACAGAGGGCAAAGGAGAAGGAACCACAAGACTCCACTGAACTCCAAGTACAAACTTTATTTCTATTACAAGGATGTTAATAATAGTAGTAGTAGTGGTAGTAGTAAAATAAAAAGAGGGGAAGGGGGCTCTGATACTTGGTTTTCAGAGCAAGCCACAGAGCTTAGGCCTCAGGCCTGATCCCAGCAGAGCCCAGCATGGCCCTGGTGGCAACAGGGAGCCCCCAGCCTTCTCCAGCCGAAGGCAGTAAAGAAAAAGGAGCCGTGCTCCTCACCAGAAACAGAAGGCAGTTATGCCAAATGCCGAAGAAGCAGATTAAAACAAAGCCTCTAGTGCGCTCACCTCTAGCTCAACTCATCTCCAAAAGCCTTGTTCCTAACATATATTGCAACTGGCCTGAACACTCTACCAGGTGCCTCCATACATACCAGAGGCCCAAATTCTAGAGTGTGGAGGGCCAGTACACAGGAGAGGTTTACCTAAAAGTTCCCAGATCAAGGCCCCAGCAGGTAAGAGAATCACTCCACTGGTGAGTACCAGGTTTCCAGAACCTTTTCTCTCCTCTTTCCACCAGGACCATACAGCACCAAGAAGCAGTGGTAATAGTATGTCAAAAGATGGAGCCCTGGTGGGCTGAGAGGCCATACACTGTATTTCTGTGAGGCCAAAAGGCAGGCAGCAGCTAAAGCTGAAACATTTCTCAACAGCCTCCCTGCTAACCCTCCCCCAAACCTTCAAACTCCCACAGCACAATCTCAAAAGACACAAAATGGCCATAACCTAGAAAAAGTTAAAATCTGTAAAATCTCCCCTGCCCATAGAGCCCAAGAGGTGGGGCCTGAACTGCGGCAAGTGCTGCTGTGCAGAGAAGATGGAACCAACGTGCAGGTTCTTTGCCGACGCCATTACTCCTCCTCTTCTTCCTCCTCTGCATCCCCAGCTCCCTGCTGCTTGGGGGTTTTTGCCTGAACAACAGAACACAAAGTAGAAAGCAGGAAGTGAAAAAGCAGTCCTCCTCCTTTAGAGCCCTGGAGACGTCAAACTTCTATGGAAACCTCCTCATCCAAAGCCAAAAGAACAGCCCTTTGGCCACGAATGCCTGACCGCTCACCTCTGACTTCAAGAACCACACCAGTTCCACCCATTTCTGAGTCCTAGCTGAGCATCATGGGCTGGATCCCCAATTACCTTTGCAGTTCTGTTGCGGTAGTTGGCGGCTGTGGAGGTGACCCGCGAGTTCCTGCCACCCTCACTCCTACCACTGAAAGAGAAGGATTGGAAACTAGTACCTGAGAGGTTGCTGAACAAAAGTCAGAAAACTCGGGAGAGAACAAAAACAGCTGGAACCAGACAAAAGCAGCTTTCCGCCAGCAGACCAAACAAATGAACAATGGAAAACCCACCAATAGCAAAAGAACATTTTGGAATCAGGTCACAATACACACAAAAGTCCACACACTCCCACTATGTTCTCCCGAGCTATTCCCAAGCTCCACTCCTGGGCTACTGATTCTTACCTTGCTCCGTATCTTCCGGAAGGCCCACGGGGGAAGGAGGGTACGAGGTTTTCTGGGTAGAGATTTCGCACCGGGTGAATCACTGGAGCATGTCCAGTGGCCATGGCCGAGTTATGGCTGTTTCGATTCCGCCCCCGGCTGTCTTGGCTGTCTAAGTTGTTGAGCTTCAGTATGCGAGGAGGACTGGGCTGGCACCCAGGTCTGGGGCTTGATGTGGATGTTGACAGTCGGTTACAGGTAGGTGTCATATTGTTAATGGGTCTGCTGGGGGGAAGAGGGTAGGTGGGACCTTTAGCCATTTCCTGCTTGATATCATCCATGTAACCAGAAGACAGATCTCCTGAGAAGAGAAAAAAGCACCAGTTTTAGGGAAAAGCCTACTCTTGCTATTAGTGCTGGATTTGGGGCAGGAATAATAGAATTCTGGGTAGAAGAGAACTGCCTTAGCCCTAAAGACTGCTGAAACCCACATCTTCAGGACAGGTTTGGGTCCTGACTTATTTTGTCCACACTTATTACCTGGGTCCTCAAACACAGTCTTCCTGACTATTCAACAATGGTGTGCCAGCAAACCTCGAAAAATAATTTGTAATTGGCTTTGTAATGGTTAGGTTTAAAAAACAGCTTACTTGCCTAGTCATGCGGGTTTTGGGTTTTTTTTTTTTAATGTCTATTTTTGAGTGTGCATGTGCTCTAATGGGGGAGGGGTAGAGAAAGACAGAGACAGAGGATCAGAAGCAGGTTCTGCGCTGACAGTAGAGCCTGAAGCAGGGCTTGAACTCACAAGCCATGAGATCATGACCTGAGCCAAAGTTGGACACTTAACCGACAGCCATCCAAGGACCCCCAGACATGAGGTTCCTAAATAATATTATTACTAATGAACTTGAGTACCCTAAACTAGAAACGGACCCAGTGCAGACACAGTAAGATCTGAAAATTATTTCCAAATTATCAACTGCACAGATAGAAGACCTACAGCTGAATAAGCACTGATGAGCCTTTCTCATGGCTGTCCCCAAAGCCATTACCCTATAATACACTTGAGACAGCTCAGTCTAACATGGGACCACAACTAGCCTCAAGAGAGACCCCAGTGAGATCCTACTGTGCTTGGGAATTCAGAATTCAGG
Source organism: Lynx rufus (assembly GCF_022079265.1). Taxonomy (NCBI): domain Eukaryota; kingdom Metazoa; phylum Chordata; class Mammalia; order Carnivora; family Felidae; genus Lynx; species Lynx rufus. Next base: position 4,484,603 of record NW_025814839.1, on the reverse strand, counting down.
TAACCCCCATGTTAGAGTAGCAGATGACAAGTGGTAAGCAGGCCTGAGCCAGCAGCAGACCTGTGGCCTTGGCTCAGCCCTGGCTAATACCCTGGTGTCTGACACGCCTCTTGGGCAGCTCTGGTGAAGTCTCTGGATGCTGGAAATCCTGTCTAGGAATCCCCTCCGTCACATGGTTGTTTGCTGTGGCTGGACGTTGGTCACACTGGTCCTGACAAGAAAAAACAGAATTTGTACTTCAGAATTGAGTTAACCCTAAGAGAGGGAACAACAGGAGGAAAGGAAGGAATGGCAGGTTGGGCAAACACACCTTATGGGGGGAGGGAGGAGACAGATACAACTTCGACAACCACCGTGAAAAAGGGCCCAGGACTAAGAGGAAACACATCTGGAATGGCTCAATCATTCCCATTAGCACCTAAGGCACTAAGAGAAGCACTCTGATTTCTACTAGGATAAGGGAAGGGTTGATCTCAGGAACCCAGAAAAGCACATCAATACTTTGATCAAAGAGGATCTACACGGTTACTTCTTTCATAGTATCTCCTTGGAGACAACAAGCAGTTACTTATGTACTGCTTGATCCAAAAGCAGATGCTTTCTTATAGAAACGTGTCATGTTCTAGCAACAGCTATATCAGACCAACTACATAAATGACGCTGAACACAGCTCCAGGAGTAGCTTCTCATAACAAACAAGACTAGACAGAGAATATATTTTTTACCAACAGGTTGGAATCCTAGACTGCAAAGCTGAAAAAGCACTTTATTTATTTTCAAATGTTTACTTATTTTTGAGAGAGAGAGAGAGAGAGAGAGAGAGAGAGGAGAGACACAGCACAAGTGGGGAAGGGGCAGAGAGAGAGGGAGACACAGAATCTGAAACAGGTTCCAGGCTCTGAACTGTCAGCACAGAGCCCGTCGCGGGGCTCGAACTCACAAACCGCAAGATCATGACCTGAGCCGATGTGGAACGCTTAACCAACTAAGCCACGTAGGAGCTCCTGAAAAAGAACTTTAGACTGTCTAGTCTAATTCCCTCATTTACAGACATCCCCAGTGAAGGGACAGAACCTATCCAAGGTCAAACATAAAGGTAAAGCCAGAACCAGACCTTCAGGTCTCCTGGAATTAGAGACTCAAATGCCACCAAAAGGAAGAAACTGCCTTGTCAAAAATAAAATGTTGGTCAGTGATCTCAGGGAACCTCGCATCAAAATCTTTTTGGCAGGTCCAGGATGCTTGCTTAAATGGAGTCCTGGCTCCTAGGTCCTCAGCTAATGACATTATGGTTTTAGTTGACAGAGGTAGAGAATGTCTGAAAGCCTGAGGTAGTAGACCCCTTTGATAATTCACAGAACAGGGCATGGCCAATAGCCAGGTCAGGTTTACATGCAACTTAAAAGCTAAAGAAGCATTCTCAGTTCTAAAAGTCTCAGGTTTACTCAGAGGATCTGCATGGAATGAAGTGGACAGGTCCTCTAGAGACTCTTACCTGGTGATGGAACAGCACCTCCTCCTCCAGCTGTACCCCACAGAATTCACAAGGGATGATGACGCTATCCTCTACAGGGGGTGAATTGCTCAGGCCCATCAAAGAGTCTAACTGGTTACTTGCAGCCTGCTGCAAAAACTTTTGGAAGATGACATCAGGGTCCTCCACCTCTTTGGGGGGAGTGCTGCCCATACTGAGTGAAGGTAAGGCACAGGAAGGGTTACAGCTTGTCTGTCTCAAAAAACATAGATTAAAAAAAAAAAAAGCAGAAGTTAAGGAAAACACTACATTCCTAAATCATTATCTAAAAGTCACAAAATGTTAATAATGCTTAATACTGGGGAGAGAGACTAAAAAGGGTGAGTTAGGGCAAACGCAGATGAAACACTCTACTTTTATTTTTAATATTTCTGCTGTTTTGTATTTTTTTTTACTGTGTTCATGTTATTTTTTCTTTAGATATTTCATTTTTGGGGTTCCTGGCTGGCTCAGTCAGAATATCTGACTCTTGATCTTGGGGTCATGAGTTCAAGCCCTATGTTGGGTATAGAGATTAAATACATTTCAAAAAAAAAAAAAAAGATTTTATTTTTAAGTAATCTCTACACCCAACATGGGGCTTGAACTTATAAACCTGAGATCAACAGTCACCTCTCTACCAACTGAGCCAGCCAAGCACCCCAGTGATTATTTTTTATTTTTGGGGGGGGCGGGTTGTTTTTGATTATTCTTTTTAAGTTGAAAAGATTGGAGATTCTCCCCACAACCACAGAATAAGAGAGGCTGTTATCCCTATTAACGGGTTTTCTTATGCTGCTCCCAAGACAAAAACTGGATGTATTCAAATACTGTTACTATTCCACTTATGGAGGGGGCACATATGTTCCACCTAGAGCACAGGGATTACTTAATAGTTATGGAAATCCCAAATCAGAGACAGCAAGACTGTGGGAAGAAAAATGGTTCCCTCCACCAGGTAATCCTCAAACACAAAGGCTATTCTCTAACCATTCCTAAATGGCTCAAGAACTTTCAACCATTCAAAAAGAATATGACACCTTTCATATACCAGGTATTGAGAGATTCAGTAGCTAGGAAAACACAGAACCTCCTCAAAAAACTCAGCCTAGTGGTGCAGACCAACAGGGCATCAGGAGCCCATACCACAGGGTGACAGGCTAAAAGAGAAGCAGGCACAGCACTTTCAAAGAGTGGGACTTCTGACCTAGCCTTCAGAACTTAGGATAGTTTCCTGAAAGTCATGCGAGAACTAAGTCCATGAGCAAGGAGTCTGCACTGTTGAGTGTGTTGGGGAGACAGGATGGATGGCCACACACCTTGCAGGCAGAAAAAGTCAAGTGCAAAAAAGACCCTTAACCCTTCCAGGGAACTGCAAGGACTTCAGTATGCCTCCAATACATCAAAATGTGGCATGAGATGAGACCAGCTTATAAGATGGTCAGTAGAGATGTACACTAGTGACCACAGAATGGGAGGAGCAAGCGGGCCTGCTGGAATGAACATAACTTTTTCCAAGAGGGAACAAGGCAGAGTTTTCAAATCTGTAGGTCAGTCATGCCATGTTAAGAAATATAGTTGCCACTTCTGCCACAGGTGCATTAAAATAGTTTGCTCAAGATCTCATGTGGTCTACAACACCAACGATGGCCTGCACATATTTCTCAAGTAATTCACAACACACCTGATGGTCAATCAGCAGTTCCTCTGGGTAGAGCTCCTCACAGAATTCACAAGGCAACATGGTCCGGTCAGCCGTACCTAGGTATCACGCCATACAGTCAGACTCAATGAACAAAAACAAACTCAATTCAACCTTTTATCTCCCTTGGGAAGTTTTGTATAAAAGTCCAACTTCCTTTGACATTTCTTACATATAGCAATTTGTGGGGCTATAAATCCTCAAAGGGAAACCATCTAAGAGACAGGCGCTAGGCAAAAAAAACTTCCACTATGAAAAAAGAGATTTCTTTGTCACCATTTCCTGAGTAGGAATAAAGTGATTACTTACCCACTACTCTAATTAAGGAAGAATTCAAATGTGTACTAACTCTAGGCACTAATCTACAGGCTTCTGTGCAGTATTTCTGTCCCCCAAGAAAACTTACGGAGATCCGACATTACTCTCATTTTACAGATCAGTAAGTTGAGGCCTGCTTATGACTGAAAGACAAATATCCTGAAAAACTCTCCCAGGGGCACCTGGGTGGCTCAGTCAGTTAAGCATCGGACTTCGGCTCAGGTCATGATCTCATCATTCATGAGTTTGAGTCCCAACTTGGGCTCTGTGCTGACAGACAGCTCAAAGTCTGGAACCTACTTCAGATTCTGTGTCTCCCTCTCTCTCTGCCCCTCCCCCACTCTCATGCATTCAAGCGCACACGCTCTCTTTCTCTCTCTCGAGAATAAAATGAAAACAAACAAGCAAAACTCTCCCAGTACAAAATACCAAAAAAAAAAAAAAAAAAAAAAAAAAAAGATGCTCAATAAAAGTAACTTAAGAGGGCAAATAAATAAATAAGAGGTTTAAGCCCAGGATTCCCCAAACACAACAGCTTCGGCAAAACTGCTGAACTGGAGGGTGAACAATGAGAGGATGACCTAGGTCTTCACTCTGGGTAGGAGAAAGAAGTCTCCACCAAGAAACAGTAACTAAGTTTGGCCTTTACATGGGTTTGAGTCTAGAATCCACACTTCTGGTTTTATATAAATTCATGTTTATAATTCTTAAAAACCCAAGCCAACCTAAAATTCAATTTAAAATGATCTCAGTCAGGGGCGCCTGGGTGGCGCAGTCGGTTAAGCGTCCGACTTCAGCCAGGTCACGATCTCGCGGTCCGTGAGTTCGAGCCCCGCGTCGGGCTCTGGGCTGATGGCTCAGAGCCTGGAGCCTGTTTCCGATTCTGTGTCTCCCTCTCTCTCTGCCCCCCCCCCCCATTCATGCTCTGTCTCTCTCTGTCCCAAAAATAAATAAACGTTAAAAAAAAAAAAAATTTTTATGGGGCGCCTGGGTGGCGCAGTCGGTTAAGCGTCCGACTTCAGCCAGGTCACGATCTCGCGGTCCGTGAGTTCGAGCCCCGCGTCAGGCTC